>NC_045769.1:54270000-54895000 GCF_008692025.1 Phocoena sinus
TACACATCTATAAACAAAACAATAGCAAAAATAAAAACAACCCTCCCCCCCAAAAAAAAACTTTGACCTAAATTTTATACCATATACAAAAATTAACCAAAATGGATCATGTATTTAAATGTAAAACATAAAAATATAAAACTTTTAGGGGAAAAAATGGAAGAAAATCTCTGGGACCTAGGGCTAGGCAAAGAGTTCTGACTTGACACCAAATACAAGATCCATAAAAGGAAAACTGATAAATTAGACTTCATTCAAAATTAAGAACTTTTGCTTTGTAAAATACCATGGGAAAAGAATGAAAATATAAGCTACAGATGGTAGAAAATATGTACAAACCACATATCAAACAAAGGATCTAGAGTACATAAAGAACTATCAAAACTCAACAGTAAAAAAACAAACAATCCAATTAGAAAATGGGCAAAAGATAGGAAGAAAAATTTCACTGAAGAGAATGTACAGATGAGAAATAAGTGCATGAAAATATGTTCAGCATCATTAGTCATCAGGGAAATGCAAAATAAAACCACAATGAGGTTTTACAATATACCTGTCAGAATGGCTAAAAGAAGAAATAGTGACAACACTAAACGTGACAAGGCTGAAGAGTAAATGGATCACTCGTACATTACTAATGGAAATGTAAAATGGTACAGCCCCTTCTAGAAAACAGTTTAGAGGTTTCTTGTAAGACAAAACATGAAATCACCATTCGACCCAGAAATTGTACTCTTGGGAATGTATTCCAGAGAAATGAAAATATACGTTCTCACAAAAACCTGTATATGAATTTCATAGCAGCATTATTTGTAATAGCCAAAAACTATGAACAACTCTATATTAGTTTTCTGAGGCTGCTATAACAAATTAACACAAACTTGGCAGCCTAAAACAATAGAAATTCATCCTCTTTAAGTTCTGGGGTCTATAAGTCTGAAATTTGCAGGGCCATACTCCCTCCATGGGCAATACATAGGGAGAATCCATTTCTTGTCTCTTGCATCTTCTGCTGGCTGCCCGGGCATCCCTGGGCTGGTGGCTGCATCAATTCAATCTCTGCCTCTGTCTTCACATCACTTTCTCTTCTGTGTGTCTGTGTCTTCTTTTCTGTCTGTTTCAAACCTCCCTCTGCTTTTCTCTTATAAGGATACTTACAGTTAGATTTAGGGACCCCTGGATAATGCAAGATTATGTCTTCATCTCAAAATTCTTAACTCAATCACATCTGTAAAGATCCTTTTTCCAAATAAGGTAATATTCAAAGGTTCCAGGATTTGACCTGCATATTTTTGGGGGGTAAATTGTTAACATGTGGTACATCCATACCATGGAATAGTACTCCATAATAAAAAGGAATGAACTATTGATTCTTGCAACAACTTGGATGAATCTCTACAGAATTATGCTAAGTGAAAAAAATCAATCCCACAAAGTTACATACTGTGAGTCCATTTGTACAACATTTTTGAAATGACAAAATTTTAGAAGTGGAGGACAGATTAGTGGTTCCTGGGGGTTAAGGCTGGGAACAGGTGTCAGGAGGGAAGTGGGTGTGATTATAAAAGGTCAACATGAGGGATCCTGTGGTGGTGGATTCACAACCCACACAGGTGACAAACACACACATACACACACACATATGCACATGAATACAAGTAAAACTGGGGAAATCTGCATAGGATTGGTAGATTGTATCCATGCCGACATCCTGGTTGTGATACTATCCTATAATTTTACAAAATGTTACCATCAGTGGAAGATGGCCAAAGTGTTCAATGGAACTCCCTGTATTATTTCATACAACTGCATGTGAATAATTATCTCAATAAAAATTTCAGTTAAAAATTCATAATAAAGGTATCACCTAAAACACCTGTATTCTGGTAGCATTATCAGATATGATAATGAACACAAATTTTGGGGTTTTGCTTTTTAAAAATTATCAAGTGTCTACAGAGATTAGAAAAATACAATCTCTTTTCTTAAGTGTCGAGAGAGGACAGATATATAAATAAATGAATGACAATGATATGCTAAGAACAATGATGATCTACATATAAAGTAAATGTGGCACAGAGAAAGGGATGGTCAACTTTATGAAGATCAGAGAAGGCTTCCTAGAGGAGGTGATATTTGCAGTGAATTTTAAAAAATGAGTTTCAAGTTATTCAAGGAAAAACAACATTCCAGGTAGAGGGGACAGCAATGTAAAAAATGCATGTTGGGATAAACTATAAATACTTTATTCTTATTGGAATGAGTATGAGTGGGGGCAAAGGAGGAACGTTTGGCAAACTATAACGAAAGGAGCTGGAAGAGGGAGAAGAGTCATCCTTGTCCCATGGGATCAGAGGCATAGGAAAAACACAGCTGCTCAAACACACATGTAAAAACAAATCAGCGACAGCTGTGATTCAGAGCTCTCCTGAGTTCTCTTTATATCCTACTCTGGTTTTCATCAACCAGAAGCCTCCCCAACAAGTCCAGACATCCTAGCTTAGGTACTATTTGCCCAGGTTACCTCCCAAATGCACAGAGATTATTTTCCATAACCCACACACAGCTTCCCAATCCCGGACAAAATGGACCACATTCATTTTCTCTCTAGAGTGGCTAGTGACCCTCATCCTGCCCTCTGCTGTCAAAGGCTGAGACCTATTCTTTATCCTGAGTGCCCATCGCTATAATATTTCTCCACCATCCCTATTCCAATCACCATTCTCATTCTCTGAGATGGATCTGAGCTTAAGAAATTTAGAGAAATTGGATGCATTAATGACTGATAATTTAACCCAGTGGTTCTCAAAATTTGGCGTGCATCAGAATCACCTGGAGGGTGGGTTGAAATGCAAAGTCCTGGGCTCCATTTTCATAGTTTCTGATTCAGTAGGCCAGGGGGTGAAGCCTGAGAAGTTGCATTTCTAACAAGTTCCCAGATGATGTGGAAGCTCCTGGTCCAAAAATCACACTTTGACAACACTAACCGAACGGAGGAGGATTTATACCCAGAAAAGGAGCTTCTTTATTTATTTTAGCATCAAGGTTTTTTTTTTTAATTAATTAATTTTATTTATTTATTTTTGGCTGCATTGGGTCTTCGTTGCTGTGCGTGGGCTTTCTCTGGTTGCAGCGAGTGGGGGCTACTCTTCACTGCGGTGTGTGGGCTTCTCATCGTGGTGGCTTCTCTTGTTATGGAGCACAGGCTCTAGACGCGTGGGCTTCAGTAGTTGCAGCACACAGGCTCAGCAGTTGTGGCTCACGAGCTTAGTTGCTCCGCGGCATGTGGGATCTTCCCGGACCAGGGCTCGAGCCCGTGTCCCCTGCATTGGCAGGTGGATTCTTAACCACTGCACCACCAGAGAAGTCCCAGGAGCTTCTTACTTTAAATAAATTTGTAATTGGGAAATGGTCAGGGAAGGGAAAGGTGACCTCATGCTCCTGTCTTCCTCTGGGGCATCCACTGACCCATGGAAAAAGAGAGATGATGTCATGGAAATAGAATGATATAGCCACCCAGCCCCATCAACCAATCCCCACCCCTCCTGAGAGCTTTCTAAGCAACTCTGCACCTCCTACAGTATCATAAAAACAGTGAAGGTAGACTGAAAGGCTGTGGTTATGTGAGTCAATGTGGCCTTACCTTGTGCCAGGTATGGCGCTGTGGAGGTTATCTCATTTGAAGCCTCTCAGCAGATTTGTGAGGAAGGTATTATTATTATAATGGACAATGTGAATGAGGAATAAAGAGGTTAGGTAGTAGCCGAAAGAGGCAAGGCTAGGATTTGGAACATGGCAGCCTAGTTCTGCAGCCTGATTCCTCACCATGGTGTTATTGCCTCCCATCTATAGACATCAGCTGGGAGGGACAGAATTTGCCCGGTGTGTGCTTATAGGTTACTTCTGCACAGAGAATGTACCTGATGTGCAAGTTGAATCAGAAAACCGGGGCCTTCAGTTCTCTCTGGCTGTAGCATGTTTATGTGGTAAGTCTGGCTTTTACTGTTCAGAGGACTTCCCCACATCTCATCCAGTGATACATGATTCTCCCCCTTCCAATCAGAAGCAGGTAAATCACCAGATAAAGTAATAAACGTTAACTTGACATTTTGTTCTCCTTGTGTCCTTAGGAAAGGTATGTATCTGTCATGGAGAATCAAACTGCCCCAAGGATTATAGGAGGGAGGATTGATTTTATTCTGGGGCTTTAAGGATCCATATTTTCTCAGAATGGCAAGGGATTCTCTCTTAGGGGGTGACCTGTGATCCTGCCTTTGGCAATGGATGGTACATGTGAGATCAGGCCGAGAGCATGGAGGTTCTGTTGAATTGTGGCAAGAGAGACACATCTGCACTTGATCTGAGGTGCACTGGAGATAGAGGTTATCATGAAAAGATTGAAATAATGGCTTTAGGCCTCAAAACTCAACAGGATATGTATGACTATCCTCACATAGATAAAGACACCAAGAGTAAGAGAGATTTGGAGCCCTTTCCTAAGGCCACACAAAAAAATTCAAAATCTAAGATCCATCTCTCTCTATATATTACCTCTCATAATATTTTTACAACAAATTCTTCACAAAGTAAAAATGAAAAGAATTCAGGATTTTTTCCTTATTTTCAGTGTTTGATTTTTTCCATTTGTATACTAACTAAAATGCCCATTTTCTCTCCCACCTTCAATTTATTCCAAATTTCTAATCTCATTTAAAGTTAATCTTTTAAGATTAAACAGGAGTTAATCAAGCAAAGAGAGTGGAGAAAAGTGATTCAAAGGGAGTAAAGGGAATGTTTAAAATCTTAAATTGAGAAAAAGCTTGACATGTCTAAAGAGCTGAGACGTGCCTGAAACTGAGTGAGAGGATTAGAAAGACCAGAGAATTTGCGAAGGTTGGCAGAAGCCTTTAGAATTTTTTTTTTTACATTTTTAAATTTGAATCATGATTCTGTGGGTCAGAGATTGGGGCTGGTGTCAGCTAGGTGGTTCTCGTCCGGGACTCACTGGAGGTCAGTCACGCAGCTGCAGGCAGCTGGCACCTCATCTGGGTTGGGTGGTCTCAGGTGGCCTCATGCACACAACATCTAACAGTTGATGCTGGCTGCAGGCTGGGTCATTCTCGCCAGTAGACTCTCCTGCTGGACAAGGTTAGATAGGCTTCAATCACACATGGGTCACAGAGCAGCATTGCTGGACAGCAAGAGCAGAAGCTGCAGCCACTGTGTTCTTTTGGTCAGAGCTGGTCACAAGACCACGACAAATTCAACTGGTAGAAAAATAGACTCTGCGTCTTGGTGTGAGACGTGGCATCTTTCATTTGGCCTTAGGGATTCTGAACTGAATTTGAGTAGATTTTAAGTTGAGGACACTGTGGGGACAAAGGGGAGAAAGTAAGGATGGGTTTTGCAACGGGAAGTGGACGTAATGGTTTGGAGGTGGGAATGGAGAGCAAGATCTGAAAATGGGTTGTCAGCTGGAGCATTTTATACTGTGTACTTTTCTTTGCTGCCATATTCTGTGCTTCTCTTTGATGCCTCCAGGATCTTCAGCTGGTTTTTTCCCCTTCCTTTCTAATGTTCTCTAATTCTCATTCCTATTCTACATTCAAGAAACAGCTTCTAGGGTCAGGGCATTGTGATAGGTATTAAGACTATTAAAAAATGTATGTGGGTTATTAAAATACATAAGCCAGATTTCTTACGCTGCACCTCATATATATTTAAAATGTAAAATTTATCCTCAAAAGCATTTTCTCAGACATTTTTGAACTTGGAAATTAAGCTTGAAACTGCAACACTGTAGATCTACCACAAGATGGTGCCACAGGTATACTGAAAATAAGATACTTGCCTTATTCCTAATCCCACCACATTTGCTGGAATTTATTAAAGAGTATGGAAAGCAAAGAAATACAAAGAGGTTAGAATGTGTGTGGGCAGGAACATGTTCATTTGACAGACTTTTTTTGAGCATCTTCTATGCCTTAGGTAGAATATATAGGGGAGGTATCAGGGTGTTTGTGTGTGTGTATGTGTGAGAGAGAGGGAGAGGGAGAGAGAGAGAGAGAGAGGAGAGAGGGAGAGAGAGAGACAGAGGGAGAGAGAGAGAGAGAGAGGAGAGAAGTAGAGGAGAGAGGGAGGGAGGGAGGGAGGGGGAGAGAGAGAGAGAGGAGAGAGAGGAGAGAGAGAGAGAGGAGAGAAGTAGAGGAGAGAGGGAGGGAGGGAGGGAGGGGGAGAGAGAGAGAGAGAGGAGAGAGAGGAGAGAGAGAGAGGGAGAGAGAGAGAGGAGAGAGGAGAGAGGGAGAGAGAGGGGAGAAAGAGGGAGAGGGAAAAGGAGAGAGAAAGAGAGAGAGGAGAGAGGGAGAGGGGGAGAGAGAGAGAGAGGAGAGAGGAGAGAGGGAGAGAGAGGGGAGAGAGAGGGAGAGGGAAAAGGAGAGAGAAAGAGAGAGAGGAGAGAGGGAGAGGGGGAGAGGGAGAAGGAGAGAGAAAGAGAGAGAGGAGAGAGGGAGAGGGAGAAAGGGAGGGAGAGAGAGAGAGGAAAGGGTAGGGGAGATTTTTCTCCAGTTTTCAGGACTTAAACATACAACTTAAATACCTTAATGTTTCCCCTTGTCTGGAAAAAATTATAGTCCATTTTAAGAGATATTAAATACAAACACAGAGGGTTAATGATGCAAACTTAAGTTTGTGTGATAGATGCAGAGATAGGGCTAGCATTCATCAATATAATATCTTTTACTTTTGCTGTAGAAACATATGGTTTAAAATACTTTCTTTTGCTTCATTTCTGTTGAGTCAGTGTGCCACTTAAAATTTAACCAAGAAATCTTTTGCAAAATATAAATACCATGGTGAAAGTATAACAAATCATCGATGTATCAGTGAGTATCAGTTTCTACCAGTAAGTGCACTAGGTAGATAAAGCATTTCAGTGTGGAGGCAGGTGGGTTAGATTATTTACAATGCACTTATTTCCCTAGACCTCTTATAAGTCCATAAAAATCTTTTCATGGAAGAATTATTATGTAGCTCATTTATTAGATAGAGCCCATATAACTGCCTATAGTTTTCTAAGAAGACTCAGAGGGGAAAAGTCTTGGTCAAAATATACCAAATGAGATCATTGAAAATAGAGCATTTGATTTCCTTGGTATAATCCCAGATCCTTTTGAGAGAACACAGGAATTACCTCTTGGAATAATTCAGACCCAATGATGACACAGTAGAAGGAATATATATCTACTTTTCCAACTCTTTGTCTTATCCAGTATTGATCACTGTAAGTTTCTAAGCATTTTGCAAAATCCGAATTTTATTCTTCCAAACAAGAATAGAGTTAGTGCCCCTTATCTGTACTCCCCAGGTAAATTCAACTGAGATTTATATTGCAGGGCTTATTGAGGTTGAAATTCCTTATGAATGAGAGAGAATACAGCAATATGGAAATAGGATGAAGCCTCAAGTTATAACTCCAACCCCCCAAAATGCTTTGAGATAGAGCCTAGCCATTATGGATGGTGTCAGAAATCTAGAACTACCCCTAAGGTCACCTGAAAAAGTCCTTATAGAACAGCTCTGTATTCTGTACATGTGGTGTAAAAGCGTTAAAGAAGGGTGTTGATTATATAAGCCCAGAGCTCTAAGGAATTGATATATAAAGGAGTTTGAAACAAAGAATTAAAAGGAGTGCTTGGCCCTATTTTAGTGAAGAGCAGATAGTCTTTTGCTTTAAGAATACTTTGGACTATGAACTTTTACATGTATCGTATTTATTAACAGACAAATGTTATTTTACATCAAGTCTTGGTTTTTAGCTCTTAAACATTTAAGATTTTAAGATTTAAAAATTAAAGACAATCATGGTAAGTGTTTGGGTGGCTGAGTGATTTGAATCATCAAAGGCACACTTAAAATATAGGTGTCTTAGAATAGAAGCGTTACCTATTTTAAGCTTATCTAAGGGAGAAAGGCTTTCAGTAGCTGGCTCAACAGAAACTTAACATTATTGAGTTCAGATTCTCACCGTGGGATGAGTGTGTTGTCACTGATTGACCACCTTTTTTCATACAGGAGTTCTACTTTCATACTCGGCTGCATCCCAGCCAAGGAGGTTGTTGGGCATTGTTCCAAGTTAGGCATCCTCGTACAGTGTTACAACTGACCACGGGATGGGTGTTCATCCTTGGCACTTACGGTTTTTCTGGATCTGGTTCTTAGGCAAGCTGCGAAACATGTTTGCTTTTCTCCTGATCACATGAGGAGTTTGGAGGAACTGGGTGGTCTGGTTATTGTATTTTTTTAGGGGCTGAATATGATGGCATTTGCATCACGTTGGCCCACTTCATTTCAAGAGGCTGCCTCTGGTGAGCCTTCCTTGCAACTCAGAGATCTTGGCCTGCAGATTCTGGAAGTTTATCTTTTCTTATGTGGGCATGATGTAAAAGGTATAAAGAGATGTTAATTTTATTCCCGGGGAGTTCCTGACTCTAGATAATCAGTTACTTTTAGAAGTTGCAAGAATTTCATCAAACCACCAGGGCACTATTTTGGTTGCTAAAGAAAAAGTTCACCAGGTTATGTTGTACTGTCAAATGAATAAATGCACTTTCCTTCTTCACATGGAACGTGACTTTGTGATCATATGCTACGAACTAACATTAGAGCCACGTATTCCGTTCTTTGTACAGCAAATAGGAAGACCATTGTTCTCACAAACACCCCTAGGACTCCTCCCCACTGCAAGTCTGGGTCCCAAAAGGCTCTCAAGAAATGCTCTTATTTGGGGGGAGGGTACCTACAGTTTTAAAATTTCTTTAATGAAAGTTGTATATATTTAAGGTGTTCAATATGATGATTGGATATACATTTACATAGTGAAATGATTACTTCAGTCAAGCTAATTAATATATCCATCTCCTCATATAATCACTTCTTTTGTGTGTGGTGATTGAAATCTGCTTTCTTAGCAAATTTCTGGTACATTTGACCCTCGAACAACATAGGTTTGAACTGCACGAGTCCACTTACACGCAGGTTCTTTTCAATAGTAAATACTACAGTACTAGACAATCTGTTGTTGGTTGAGTGTGGATACAGAGGAACTGTGGATATGAGGAGCCTCAGATATAGATGGGCTGCAGATAAGGAGGACCGACTATAACTTATGTTTGGATTTTCCACTGTGCGGAGGGTCAGCGCCCCTAACCCTGGCATTGTTCAAGGGTCAGTTGTATTCAGTACAGTATTATTAACTCTAGTCATCATACTGTATGTTAGATCTCTAGACCTATCCTTCCTGCAACTTTTTATTTTTTGAGAAGATCTCTTAGAAGATGTGAATATTCTGTAGGTCTGAAGTCTTAAGTCCAACATCAATACTTTGCTGTGTTAATGCTCTTCAATGTACTTCATATAAAAAAGTATTTATTTGGGAAATATAGGAAAACTCCAGGTAAATACAACATAATAGTCACATGTCTTAAGAATATATTTTTAAAATGGGTTTTAATGTTATTCAGTTTGAATATTGATGGTAAATTGTATTTTTTTCTTTTTCTATAAGTGATTTTAAAGAACTCATACACCAAATAGTATATAAAAATAAAATATGGACCTTTACTTCCAAAGGTGAAGCTTATTTTTTTTTCTTTGTTTCTGACATTCTCACATGTGATGTTTAAAAACCATTGTGGATGTTTTGCTTTGGGATACAATGAGAAAAGGGTGAGATAACCCAATGTTTTATGCCTCATTCTGAAAACACATTTTTCTTTTAAAATATCCTTTTGAAAATTATAAAGTAGGTTGCTAAAAGAAATATTTATGTCAAGTGCCTTTCACATTACTGGGTATAAAGTAGGTAATCAGTGAGTGGTTGATATTTTCATCATTATGTTTTGTTATGTCTTGACACAATAATTCTGGATGCCTTCTTCTTACCTTCCATTGCCACGCCCTAGTTTTGTCATCTTGCATTATAGCTGCATCTCTGCTGTACTTTATGTCTCAGTTTGAATAGCACCTTCTTGTGGTTTTTCTGCCTATCTTGTTAAAGCAATGCTCATCTCCAGATCTCTTGCCAAGCCAGAGAACACTTGCCAAGGTAAGGTATTATTTTCCAATCCATAACCTTACAACAGTTTAGGTAAACATTTCTGCAGGTCGATAATCTCTTACCTGTAATTTCCAAAATCCAAGAAGCTCTGAAAATCAGAAGGTTTTGTAATTTATATTGATGGCAAAACCTGACCTGAACTGATGTGTGTGATGTTAATAATAGTCTTTATCCCATCTAGTCTGAATATGCACGTATTTTGCTGCAGAACTGTTAATATGTCTGATTATAGGCTTTTGCCCTAGACTTTACTTGAGGCATTATATAATTCACAGTATACGCAGAGTATTATCTTTCTAAAATCTGAAAGCATGTGAATTCTGAAATGCATCTGGCACTAGGGGTTTTAGATAAGGGATTAAGGACCTATAATCAAATATTATAGTTTCATTTTAAAGTTTTATCTTATTACTAGGAAGCTGCATGTATAATAATAATAAGAGTTTTAGGCACACAATCTCTCACAGACTATTTTCTCAGACAAGAAAACTACAGAAAAAGAGAGAGAGAAAACATGGAGCAATTTCTGAATGAGTGATACCCAATGCCATTTCTCAAAATGCATTCAAATTGTTTCCTAGGAGCTTCCTGAGGCACTAAATGAATGGAATTCAGGCAACAAAAGTAACCACAAAGGTTTAGTACATTCTCCTATGATGTGGGTGTATGTACATACACACACACACACACACACACACACACGCTTGTGTGCATCTCCACTCATATATGTCTATAACTATCTTCAAGGAAAGGAATCCAACTAGTGTCCTGTAAGGAGTCAGTTCCACACTGAGGGACATCAGGAGAATACCCACAGGAGTGCCATGTTTAATGTTGCTCCAAAATGCTGTGTTATGTAAATATGTTGTGGCATAGTTCTTATTTTTACACAGATGTTTTAGATTGTAGATACTACTAAATGTATCTACACCTAAGAGCTACTAGTATTACTAAAACTGTACAGTCATTTATAAATGACTAAAACATACACAGTCATTTATAGAAGATCCTCAAATCAGGAATTGTATTTATTGGATCCTGATTAGCTCTGCCTTTAGAGTCTCAATGAGAACCTAAAACCTAAAACCTAAAAAAATATATGAGTAGAACCTTAAATATGTGCTTTGTCAATGCTGCCTACTAGGAATTTCTCCCAGTTATTTTTGTGATTTTTTGATAAATGTTTTATGTTCCCGTTGCTTTGCACTTTTCATGCACATGTCGAAGCTCTGTATTTTGTGATCTCAAATCATTGCTGCTACTTTCTGGGATTTAGCTACCTTGTGCCTTTTTAAGACATCTCAACTGGCTCATGAATCTTATATTTTAGTATAAAAGAGGAAGAATGGTGAAAGGTAAAGGTATAAATTTGGGGGTGGCTGGAGTAGGGGTGTATGGATTTATTGAGCTGTAGATTTTTAAAAAAATAGTAAGCAGTGAAAGACTATGTGGTTAAAAATATTCTCTACCTTGTCCGTCTATTTTCTTGTTACACAAAATAAATACATTTAAATTCTTATTATTTAGGAATTCATCTTAGAGTAAAATTGATAGTATTTTGCCCTGGTGCTAGCATAGCCCTGCACATTTTTACTATCATTATTATTTTAATTTAGGGACAGGTGCTCACGGGTTAACAGATATTTAACTTGCTCTTTAATGGACATCTGTGTCAAATATATGGAATTTTTTTGTTACAATTGTAATAGCCTCTAGTGATTTCATTTGTCTATAGAAGAGTCCCAGGGACCTATAGCTATTTTGGTTTTTGTAGCTTTTTTGATAGGTCCTTATAACATAGACTACTGATTTCTTCTCTGTATTCTGCTCATTGTTGAAAAGCCAGAGCTATTTTTAACATTTACACAATTTCAATAGACGATTCTTCATTCCACAAGGTTTGGTGCTAAATCTGTGGAGCCTTTCATAATCATATCCTTCTTGTGGTTTGCTTGAATTTGATCACAGTGGCTGATTTCATGCATTGATAATGAAGGCTTAGGTTGCCTGTTTCTCGGCGTAAATCCACCTCAGACTTGTAGGTTGACAGTGCTTCTGGTTTCAGCATGCATGGAGATATAGAATTGAAATTGCTCTGCTTTCTTTACAAATGACTCAGAGTGTGCTTGTCCTTCCCTAAAATGTTGCCAGCGTGTAAAGGATTTTCAATGAGCAGTGCAACAAGCCAGCATCTGGGAAGGTTTGGAGCTGCACTGACATAGCGTGGTACTGTCACACAGATAATCAGGGCTGGAGCCAAGTCTCCGTAGCCCCGTGCATTACACTGGTCACATCCTGGAAGTTTTGTTTATCCAACTTGGTTGCTTTTGAAGCCGGTGAAAGCCCTGCCAGGATGTGGAGTGGACTTCCTAGCAGAGGTGAGCATTTTTATTCTAAAACTTGGACGCCGGGATCTGGGGTGTCAGGAGCAGATTCTTTCGAATGCTGTGTTGAATCCTGTGGAGCTGTCAATTGTGTTTATCATGTTGTACTGACAGATCTGAAGGGGCAACAGTGAAGAGCAAAATCTATGATTCTTTAATTTTGGGGGGAAGTAACTCCTTAAATTGATGTAATAGCATTCTTTTCATTCTGTGCTAGCTGTTTGCCGAGGACATCTTACCAGTAGGTGACTTCCTTTGCATTTTAAACATTCAGAACAAGTCAGTGATATTATGTTATTTGCTATCATTACTAAAAGTAGGCAGTTAGCAGTGTTATTATGTGCTTCAGGTATATAAAAAAGGCTATGAACTAAAGGTACTTTGTAGAATCTCTGATGTGAAAAATATATAGCAGGAAACAACTGATGTTTATGAGATAAGTAAGAAAGTAAGTGAAATAGATTACATATTGGAGTTGATACCTTGTTAAGCTTGACATTATTAATAATTAAAAGTTATGACCTGTCATGCACTGGACAGCCTACAGTAATTGATTTCCAGAGATGGTATCCTAAACGAGAGGAGGATAAAATTAGAAGCATTTCTTCATACGGCATGTTTTAATTAGATGTGACGTTTAAATGTAGTAGATTTTATCATTTAAATGTAAATAAAATACTGACACTCATCTGGGGAGTTAAACGACTAGATCATCATGCCCAGACAGGTCTGATGTGGCTTTATAAGCATAGAGTATTTGAAAGCCAGCCTGATAAGGGCAGACTCAAAGTTAGCTTCCAAGTAGATGGAGTCCTCTTGCTTAGGCTCTTCTAAACTCTAATTCCTACGTGATGAGAAGCTGTTTCTAAAGAAGAAAGGACTGTGAGAGTTATGATGTATTCGATAACAGTATGCTTATTAAGTGCCTGTTTGGTATGTTAGGTCTGCAGAGAAGTCTATTTTTATTTGATTGGAAGCTAGCGTGGCACATGGGGTATGTATATATATGTGTGTGTGTGCAGTGTGTGTGTGCGTATGTGTGTATATGTGTTTTCCTGCTAAATTTATTTGAGGCAGCTGTTTTATAGCTTTCAGCTCTAAAGTTATAGATAAGTGTGTATTTGTTTGACAGAAGATTCGAGAACCCCGCTTACTGCCAGTACATGTAAAGCTTGGCTAAGCAGACGCATCAGGAGCAAACCATTTGCGTTCGCCAATCTGTCTCAGCAAGTCCCAGGGCCACTATCTTGCTAGAAGCCACTGTGTGCTTTTGAAAGCATGAAATTAGTTTTATACTAAGCACATGGTTTCTCATTTAGCAGCTCTTTTTATGGTAATGGTCAATTTATGGTTCACTACCATGATTTCGGTGTTCTGTCAAAGCTGATAGCTTCTGCTAAGGTGTCTCTATGAGATAAATTTTTAAAAAGCAGAGGGAGGGGGAGGACCTAATTAGACCCTCAAGAAGAGACTCTTAGCTCCAACCCAGTCTACCTTCCTGAATGCACTGTTGTTTCTCTAAAGTTCCTTTATGCTGTTTGATCCAGGACCAACAGATTTAAAGTTGCTAACATTTACCACTTTGGATCTTACTTGACATGTGACATCAAAATAACTGTGTTCCGAAATGCAAAGTATTTGTTCATCTTTTTGCAATGCATTTGTAGAAAACCATTCTATTAGTGCTGACCATATTGTGTAATTCATCATTAGGCTTATCTGCTTGTTTGTTAATGCATCCTAGAGCACGGTGGGAGAGAGTGTAAGGCTTTTATATATTGTATAGTTGATATAAAGCACCCATACTTCATTATACATATATGTGCTATGAGGAAGTTTAGTTAAGGAATAAAATTAAATAGTCTGAAGATACATTAAAAATTTTTTTAAATGTCTTCTTTCATACAACTGCCTCTTCTTGAAAAGTAAAAGTTCTCAAATGCTAAAATTATAGAAATATTAAAAATAGTTTTTGTTTCCACAGTGATAATAGATGAAATGTATATGCAAATGTGGTGAGAATGTTTTACTTAGCCTTTTCTTTCCATCAGAAAATAACCCTTGTTGAAAGTTTTGCCAGTCATAATGCATTTTGAAGTAGAGGTGATCAAAATTAACTCCCAAGACATTTAATGAAATATTTATTCTTATGTTTATTCTTTGCATGGCGGAAATAAATCTATACATGTAGATTAGGGAGCACGTTGAAATGGTACTATTATACTTTTTCTTTCATATGGCTTTGACAGGGGAACTGAAAACACTTCTGAAATCTTGAATTTCATGATTTTTTTTCTTGTTAATCCTTGGATCGTTGCCTAGGTTAAGCAATTTCGCATGATTAAGGATTCAAGATAAAATGTTTTTTATTGAAATGCAGGGACATATTATGTGCCATTATAATTAGAAGATTTTCTGTTTTTAGATGAAGCATAATTTTAAACAACTTATTTTTCTTCTGTCCCTTTGGGAATGTCATGTCGCAAGTCATCATCAGATGGTTAGGGGTATTTCATTCTAGATTTTGACTTACAAATAAGTATCTCATATTTCTTACTTCCCCAAAGCCCATGAAACAAATTGGGTTTGTGAGTTGAGAATTAGAAGGTTAGAAGGGCATTGAGTTGTTTTCTCTTTGAAATTCCTGATGATATAATGTGTTTAGTAAATGAAAACTTTAAAAAAGTTTTAGAATGTCAGAATTCTCTTAGAATAGTGAAACTTGTCATATTAAATAGATCATGGAAAATTCACTAGAGGAAATGAAGGATAATTTAGCATAGCTGCCTGAAGTCTTAGTAGCAATTTCTCTTTCACAAGAAGTAGGATTTAGAAAGTTTTCATGAGGATGTGAGATTCTCATGAATCTCAGTGATGTACCTGCATCTGTTCACTTTTATATCAAGAGATAACAATCTATAGTTTCCTTCAGCAGGTTTTAAAAATGATTAGTTATGAAATAGAGCAGATATAGTAAGCCTGCTTTAGTTGAGAAACATGATTACAAAAATCAAAGTACTCTCCAAGTTCATTGAGCTTTCCCATTGCATACGTTCAGTAATTAGTTTGGGCTATCTATATACTCTGTTGTTTATTTTGAGGTATGTTGCTGTGTTGATGAATACTTTTTAATATAAGTATGTCCCATTAAATATTTGGGACATTCTTGCACTAAAAGTTATTCGTTGTTTAGCTGAAATTCGAATTTGAGTTAGTGTCCTGTATTTAATATGGGAACCCTACCTAGTTTCTATATAAGAAATTGAGTCTCGAATTATTACCTAGAGAATCGGGTCTACCAAAGCTAAAATGGAGGCTTCACTTTTCTGTAAAAGCGGTCGATTCCTACTGTTCGAGTTTATGCCAGGAAACTCCTATGATAAGAATGTTTCCATTTGAGAAACTTAAAATGGTATAAAAAATAGGATTGACAGAGCAGAAATCATGAGTAAGGATATGAGAGCCTCCTCGTAATTACTGAGATAAAATAATAAAGGCAGCACATTAAACAATAGCTGTCAGTAACATTTTAAATAAATCGTGAGAATTGTACAATTAATTTCCGATTGTTACCACCCCTTGCCAACTAGAACATTTTCAGGATTTTTCTCCCTCAGTAGGTTTGAGATGCTTATAAATTAATTTTGTTTCGTTGTATTTAAGATGCATAATGAGAAGTCCCTCCCTCAATGCTGCCTCCCCGCTCCATCTGGATTTTATTCAATATTCATTACCCTTTCGATTTTAGGACTCATATCTTTTGACTGCCATTTCCTAGGTTTCTCAGGGAGGCAGAGTAACTTGCAAACTTGACTTAGAAGGACGCTTGGATTATTCAGTGTAACACAGCTGAGTAAAACAGAATGGAGATTACATTTATTGTGGACCTACTATATGCCTCATAAAGTATCAAAATATTTATAGACAGGTCTTTATTGAGTTCTTATTAAAACTTTATAATCTATTAACATAATACCCATTGTACAGATGCTAAGCTATTTATCAAAAACCCTGTTCCCAGCCTAGAGTTACTCTGTCTTGGCTCTGAATGTCTTACACAGGAGAATAAAGGCTCATCTTCCTTCATCTCCCCTAAGGTTGTCTTGTAAAATTCTCTTCGCTCACTTAGCCTTCTCCATTACCTTTCTTCTCTCTTTTCACTTCTTAATACCTCCCTCCCCCCCACCACTGTTTTTGTAAATATCCCCAACAGGAGTGACTGGACATCAGTATATAATCTGATTCTCAACATGGGAGAAAACATGTAGAGCTGAGTCACGTACACTGTAACCGAATTTTGTGTTAGGCTGCCTTGCAGATGATTCGTCAGCAGGGTTAGAGGTAACGTTTGGAGTAATTTCTTCACGATACCCTTTTTGTACCCAGTCTAAAATGCCACCTCAGTTCTCCCTGTGTCAGTCACGTGACATGTCAGACCAGGAAACCTATTTTGAGCCCAAACGGATCAGTTGAGTGTGAGAGCAATTAACCCAAGTTTTAGAAATGGATGAACTCTGCTAGCCCAATAAAGAACTGTTTAGTAAATCATATCTTCTTTCAGTTAAATGGTAACTCCCTTGCCCCCATGATCTAGTTAATTTCTCAATGTCTGTTGTCCTAGGATAAACGATAATTTACTTACAGTTTTTTCATGTGTATTCATGGTATACCGCTATTTCAATCTGATTATTTTGGATCTCAAAAGATATTTTTTTTTGCTTCCCATCATCAATCTGTTTTCTATTTTTGCCTAGTCGTAAATGTTACTGTGTTATGCATTACTTCTAATTATTTCAAATAATATTCGTGGCCTATTTCTGGTATCTAAATTGTACTCTTTGGGAAAAGATTCTGATTCCTCCTTACCTTAAATATCACTCTAGTCTCCATATCAGCTCCAATGTCCTCCTACTTATATCAGTGCTATCTGTCTGCGTGGTCTGTTTGTTATGGCAAAATACCAGTGTGAATCCATAATCTAACTTTCTTCACTAAATATCTTCAAAAAACATTTTTTTCTTTGAAATTGTTCTCATTTTTAGAAAAGGCACTGGTGGGTGAGTAAAAGTTGCTAGTAGTTTGACAGACTCCAATTCTCTTAATTTCCTAAAAGGTGATATTATTCAATAGCTATATTTTCTTTGCAAATGGCAATTGAGTAATAAATAGATGTCTCCCGCAGGGAATGACTGTTCTGTCAGAGTGAGGAGACTTCTGTCTTATTCCATCCAGGGAGTCTGCAACGCCACTGGGGCGTTTAGCTGAACATGTTTTTGCTGACATTTCAAAATTGGTGTGTGAATTTCACTTGGAGATCTATGGTAATTCTAGTTCTATTTTTTTTCTCTGATTCATTCTTTGGTAG
This sequence comes from Phocoena sinus, assembly GCF_008692025.1. Lineage (NCBI taxonomy): Eukaryota > Metazoa > Chordata > Mammalia > Artiodactyla > Phocoenidae > Phocoena > Phocoena sinus. The sequence continues at coordinate 54,287,864 of NC_045769.1, forward strand.
TGTTGATTTTTTAGAATATGATAGAGGAAATGGCTTTATATCCAGAAAACTTCTGTTTCTTCCAGGAAGTCAAGGTGGTATTTCTTTACTCAAGTTTTTTTTTGGGGGGTGAGGGGTGCGGGTACTGGAAAGGGGAGCCTGAATTTTGAGCAATTTCAAAATATTCAGGAGGAAGCAAATTTAGAAATGAATCTACAGGGACTAATTTTTCTGGTATTTGTCTACATTTTATGTATTTTTATTATTGTATAATGGGTAATACTGCATTCATAATAAGTTAGTTAACTCTTGCTTAACTGGAGCTTTTAGATTTTGTATACTTTAGGTACACAAAAATTTTTATGTAGATTAAGGGAGACAAGCAGTGGATGTCACTCTGTGTACACAGTAGTTAGAAATCCTATAATGGGTTATGAGTCATACTTTAAGGAGAAAATACGGATGGCTTGGAAATGATTTCTAACACTCATTTTCTTGCTTCAGAACCTTTATATGTATATACTCATTTAATCCGTATAACAACCCTATAAGTAAGTACTATTATACCTGTTTACAAGTAGGGAAACTGAAGTATGGAGAGGTTAGGCAACCTGCCCAAAGTCATGCAAGTAACTCAGCTGAGATTTGAATCCAGGCAGTTGGGCTCCAGAATCCATGCTTTTAACCACTGCCCTAGATTAGCTTTCTGTAGGACATTTAACAAAATCTTTCTTGATATTATTTTGTGAACAAAAGAGAAAACTGTTGACTGAGTGATAGTGTACTTTTGTGGATTTGTAACTGGTTGAATGCCTATACCCAAGCGTACCTGGCCAATATTAACCTAAAGTGAAGCTCCAGGACTCTGTAATGACTTGGTGAAAACATTGATGACCTGGTCTTTAAATTTATAGATGATATAAAGCTGAGATAATAAATACATAGGAAAATAATACAATTATAAATCTTGATACCAAGGCCACGTCCTATACCAAATAAATCAGAATCTCTAAATGCAACCCAGAAATCAATATTTTTAAAGCTCGCAAGGTGATTCTAATATGCCGCCCCAGTTAGAACCATTGTTTTAAAAAGATGGACAAACTCCAACATGGTCAATTTCAACTACAGTACATGGAAGAGGGAGCAAGAAAAGATGTAGGAGATGTAAACTCATGTATGGGTCAAAACCGTGATATGATATATCCCCCACAATCTTAAATGGTATCTTAGGTGGGATTAGAAGAACTAGAATATCTGTAACAATGAAGTTTGTTCAACCGTCAGAGCATGCCTGGAGCTGGAGAAATGCAGAGAGCTTAGATGCTTTCATTTGAGAGTGACCACTGTGGCCAAGGTGCACTGAATACTTTATCAAGGAGAAGAGATCATTAGAGGATTTATTATATTAGAACATTTAAATTATAGTTTTTTAATAAAGCTTTCAGGTAAAATTAAGATGAGTGAATGGCTTTCCAGGAAGGAGGATTTTCACTTGAACTTCCCAGTAGAGCTGTCTGAATATGAAGGGATTCCTTTTGGGGACGTAGTTTACATCCTTCATTGGTGGTATTGAAGCAAAACGCAGAATGTGACTTAGGTGTGTGATAAATGAGGATAAGGATGGCATGGATGGTTAACGTAGATGATCTTCCAGCTTCCAACTGTATAATTCAATGAGCATGTTAAATTAATAAGGTGATATAAGTGACCATTTGTTCATTACATTAGTTCTGCATCTAGGAGAAGCAGAAGAGCACAGTGATTATGGGAGGTGTTCCTGTGAGGTTCAAAGCCTAGCTCCATCACAACTTAGTTGCAACTTAGTTGCAAATCTCAGTTTCCTCATCTGTAAAACAAGAATAATAATAGACTCCACTGCATAGATTTGTTGTAAAGATTGAGTGAGAATAATGTATATAAAGTTCTTTGCATGGCAAGTTGAGGAAAAATAGGAGGAATATGATATAATCGGAAGTTATCACAGGAAAAGCTTAAAGGTTGCTAGTGATGACTTTATGGTTTGGCATGTGGTAACTACTCAATAAATGTAGCCCATTATTATTTACAAATTATTCTTTCTGCTATTATAGCTGTCTTCTAGTAAAAATTAGGGTCTGAGAGATAAAACCTAAAGCAGGTAAGTTTTGGTGGAAGGCATGGGGCTGGAGCAGAGGAGACCCAAATGGAATGACACAGCATGGAAGGCTTTGGGTAGGTGGAGGACACATAAAGAATTGGGTCTGGGAGAGAAAGGAAGGGAGATTGTGAAAGGGGATGGGAGAACTTTACTGCTTATAACTCTTCATCCATTTCCATCTATTATTTCATTTGATCCTTACCATAACCCTGAGAGGTAGATAGCGAAAGTAGTATTTGCTCATTGTACTGATAATAAATCAGCATCAACAAAAGGGTAAGTGACTTGCTAAAGAGAACAGAACTGAAAGTCAAACTTAGACCTTTGAACTCTTCACTCTACAGCTTCTGTACATCACACCAGCTTCTTCTGCCTAGTTCTGTGCGCAGCCCAGCTTGGATGTTTACATTTTAGCGAGGACTCACCAGTTGACTACAACCAATGCAATGAAGTTTGGAAATTAAGGGAATGTGATCAGTGAGTTGAATTTAGTCCAAGGATAAAGTTTTAAAGCTTTCCTGTTGGTTGGAAGACAGCTTCTAAAGGTTAAAGTGATAATTAAAAGCTCAAGTAGTAGGCTTACCAGTCAATGATGTTAACATTATTATCACATTTTATAGGATCTGAATACTTAAAGGGCTTTCTGTGTACTATAATTAACTATCCTTAACACACCTCATACTAAAGGGCAAGCTTCTTTAGCATGGTATAACAATCCAACAGTTAATAGGAATCACCGTATGTTAAACATTTAATGGTTCAGTGAGTTGGGGGAGGAGGAAGGGTAGGAAACTAAAGTTTGTGCTGTGATTTCAGAAGAGCTAAACAGTATCTGCAAAGTGGAGAGAGAAAAGATGTGCTGTGAATTATATTTTAGGCAAAGTTGTAAGTCCCCAAAACAAGTATCAAACAAAACAGAGAGTTTTATAAATTATTCTACATATTCTTCTTTCAATAGATTATAAGCATAGATGAGCCAGTTAAAATAATTTTTCAACGAATCAGAACGTTTAATTATTAGCTGTAATTGCCACAATTATGCTTCTTGCTGACCAAGGTATTCTGTTTACTTTCCTTATCACATTTGAATATGTTTATAAAATGTAAAAATAAATTAAACAAGGTATTGACACATTTCAGGAAAAAGCTCTTTACCTAGAGTTAAGCATTTCTACATCCAAACGATATGCATATTCTATTATTGTACTTATCACAATGCATATTAATTATCATTTTAATATCTTTCTCCTCTACTAGATTGCCTTGAGGGTAGAAACTGTGTCCTAATTTGCTTAAGTATGTGACTGTCAGTGCAACACTTGGCACATAGTAAATAATATACTTTAAACATTGACTAAAGGATAGGACACTTGAATACAGGATCTGTGAATTCTTGTGAAGAACTCTATAAATTACTTGATATTGCTGCTCATAAAAATATTCATTCTTTAATTAAAATTACAGTGAGATACTCTTTTTCTTACCTCTCAGATGGGCAAGGTCAAACTTTATAATATCACAATGAGTTAGCAAGTATGTGGGCAGGGGAGCACTCTCACACGTTGGTGGATGAGGTGTAAATTGGTTCGTGTATTTGCAGGGCAATGGGGCAATAACTGCCAAAACTTGAAATATGCATATCTTTTGACCTAGTAGTTCCACTACCCCAGATCTGGTCAACATATATGCTTGCGTATGCATACAAAGATACATAGAGCAATACGTTTTCTTGCATGTATCTATATACATATGCATGCAGGATTTTATTGTAACATTTTTTGTAATAAGAAAATATAGAAAAAAAATACCCAGCAGTAGGTGATAATAATTATGGTTCATCCATGTTGTGTGATGTTGTCTTAGCCTGGGTACCATAGAGACTGGCTAGCTTATAAAGAACAGAAATCTGTTTCTCACTGTTTTAGAGTTGGGAAGTCTGAGAACAGGGTGCCAACAAGGTCGGGTGAGGCCCCTCTTCCAGATCCCAGACTTCTTGTTGTGTCCTCACATGGCGAAAGGGTGAGATCTCTACGGGGTCTCTTTTATAAGAACATGAATCCCATTCACGAGGGCTCTACCCTCATGACCTAAGCACCTCCCAAAGGCCCCACCTTCTAATACCATCACATTGGGCATTAGGATTTCAACATGTGAATTTTGGGAGCACACAAACATTCAGACCTTAGCAGATATTATGCAGTGATTTAAAATAAAGTACATCTACCTACTATATAGCATAGGGAACTATATCTAATCTCCTGGGATAAAACATATTGGAAAAGAATATAAAAAAAAGAATGTATTGGGACTTCCCTGGTGGTCCAGTGGTAAGGAATCCGCCTTGCAATGCACGGGACACAGGTTCGATGCCTGGTCGGGGAACTAAGATCCCACATGCTGCAAGGCAACTAAGCTCGTGCACTTCGACTAGAGAGCCCACTCAACCTGGAGACTGCATGCCACAACTATAGAGAGAAAACCCACATGCCACAACTAGAGAGAAGCCTGCACACCACAACGAAGAGCCTGCGCGCCGCAGTGAAAGATCCTGCATGACTCAACGAAGATCCCGAGTGCCGCAACTAAGACCCGACGCAGCCAAAAATAAATAAATAATAAATCTTAAAAAAAAAAAAAAAATGTGTATAACTGAGTCACTTTGCTATACAGCAGAAATTAGCATAACATTGTAAATCAACTATACTTCAATTTTTAAAAATTAAATAAAATACAGTACATCTATAAGAATTGATATGGAATAATGTATAAATGTAAGTAAAACAAACAATGTGTTTGTGTAAAAGACATCTGTGTTTGTGTGTTTATATGTGTGTGTACATATATATACATGCAGAGAGTGGGGGGAGAGAGGGAGGGGGAGGGAGGGAGAGAGGAGGAAAGGAGGAGTAGGAGTGGAAGAGGAAAAAGAGAAAAAGACGAGGTAAATGATTTCATAGGGGGACTGAGGACTGAATTCAAAGTAGAATTACTTTTGTATGGTTTGAAGTAGACTTTGATTTAACTGTTATACCCTTTTGTACATTTGAATTTCTAAACATATACATAGTTTACTTTTGAGAATAAGAGATCTATTCATATAAAAGATGAAAGCAGTGGAGGGAAAATGGAAGGAATATGATGCGATCAAAAGTTATCACAGGGGCTTCCCTGGTGGTGCAGTGGTTGAGAGTCCGCCTGCCGACGCAGGGGACACGGGTTCGTGCCCCGGTCGGGGAAGATCCCACATGCCGCAGAGCGTCTGGGCCCATGAGCCTTGGCCGCTGGGCCTGCGCGTCCGGAGCCTGTGCTCCGCAACGGGAGAGGCCACAGCAGTGAGAGGCCCGCGTACCACAAAAAAAAAAAAGTTATCACAGTAAAAGCTTTTAGGGTTGCCAGACGATGACTTCATGGTTTCCAGCCACAGTTAATGGATGGGAAAAGATGTAAAGCAGAAGCCATTTCACCAGGTAACTGGATGATGATCCAGTCTGTTGCCCTTTGTCCTCCTGAGTGTCTGCTCCCTACAAGTTCAAGGTGAAAAGCTGGTGTTTGGTCAAGTCCTGAGCAGGTGTTGCATTGACCCTCTATGACCATTCCCAGTGTCCTGCCTTTGGCTGACTGACGTTGTGTTTTTCCTTCCAGAACTTGCTAGAAATACACCTCTCAAGTATTCAAGCTGGAACAAACCATCTGAGTGTCCCTCCCGTAAGATCCTTCCACTCTTCTACCTCCTGAGTGTTCATATACAACACCAGGGCCTTAGGGGATTTCAGCTTTGTGAAATGAAAACTTCCAAAATATCCCAATGCAAGGCACACTACCGTATTAAAAGGAATGGAAGAGAGACCAAGACCACTTTAAAATAATAGTAAGGCATGCCTGAAATCCACAAACATGACAGTATTCAATGCTGCACTGAGCTAACCCTGTTGTGTAATGGGTTGGTTTTTTAATGTCATACACTTGGTTCTCTGTTTGAGAAACTCATAACTCTGGGTGATCTTACCTTTGGGGTTGAATACAAAGTCATGATAAAATGATGGGCAGTTTATTATGAATTCCCTTGCTTCTAGGGGTTTAATGCTGAATTTGAATATTAATTTAACATTCCCACCTAGCTAATAAGAGTCAGGGTCAGGGTTTGAACCTGTGGCTGCCTGATGCCAAATCAGAAACCCTTAATAGTCCCTTCACAGTCAACTCATTTGTGGTCGCTGTTTAAAGACTCCCCATTACCTGCACAGTAGACCACAAACCCCATTAAAGAGTGATTCTTAAAGCTTTAGAAAAACAAACTGAAGAGCTTTTTAACACACCCCCATGCCAATGATTCTGATTTAATTGATCAAGGCAGAGCCTGGGGATTAGTACTATTTAAAAGCTCCCCAACTGATTCAAAGGTGCAACTGGGACTGGGGAGGCTCCCAGAGCCTTGCACACCTGGCCCTCTACAGCTAGTTTGCCTTCTTTGCCAAAACGCTGCTTCCTGACAGCTCTTCACAGCCACCCTACCGTCCAGAGCAGACCACCATTAGGCACTAATATTTACACAAAGAGATAATGCCTACTGAGGAAAGAAACTTATTTGGATTACGATCTCTCTTTCTCTCTCTCTTATTTTCTCTCCTCGTAAAAATGTTCAGCCTTTGTAGTTTCAGTATTATCATTCCTATGCTGATTATTGGACACTTCTTTAAACTTATTAAAAACTGTCTAGTGTGGAAAGTTTGTAAGGCATCTTTCCATGCTCTGTTTCTGCTGTAATTTTTATGAGAAGGAGAAAGATGAATATTTATAGAATATTAGCATAGGTCAACAGGGATTGTGTCCAGTTAGTTCAGCCAATTAGAGCACGGGCCTAGTGAGACTAATACCATGGCTTTCCTGTTGTCTAGTTGGCTACCTCTTTTGTGCAAAACGGGAACAGTATTAGCCAGGTCTGAACATTACAGCTTGAAAGCCAACGTATGCATGTTTTCTTGAAGAAATGGATGTATTTTGGTTTCCTAAATGTGTATTTCTAAAAACTTAATTTATTTTAAATAATGATTTCCATGATGAAGTCTGAGTTACATTTTTACAGTAAAAAGAAAAAATGTTTGAGTAGACTGAGTTATAAATATTGGTGCCTTAGGACATGTTGGTCATTGTGGAAAACCATGGTGTGGCAGGGATTCTTTCAAACTTAATTACACATTTGAATTTATGTTGCTTTTCTTTTATCTTGTTACCATCCTGTTTCTTTCTCTTTGTAGCATAAGATTGTTTCTATTACTTCACACCAAACCTCCTGTCTATAAGTTACTTTCCTAACCATTCATTTATTCATTCAGATGTTTATTCAATAGTATTTATTAAGCATAAATTTTGTTCTAAATTCTCTTATCAGTATAGGAGCTGTACCCAATTGACAAATGAACTGTGGATTTGTAAGTTAATTAACAGTTTTGAAGCACTTTTGTATTAGATTCAATATTTTAAATTAGGTCTATGCTTGCAAGTCAGCTAAGCACTGAGGGGGTGGAGGAGGGGGGAGGAGAATGTCAGAAGAATAATGCACACTTTCCACAGGAAGAAGCAAAATTTAAACTAGTAATAGAAAGTAAAGAAAAGAGACAGGAAAGTAGGGCCGCAAAAGTCAAGGTGTATACTGAAATGTTTCTATTATGGTGAGATCAGTTTTTAACTCCTTTTCCAGCATTAAATTGCATGGAAGAAAGTCCTCTTGGGGACTAGGAGAGTAAAGGAAGAGGCTGTTTAAAGTTCTTTATAGGTGATGGTTATGTGATATATCATCAAAATGGAACCCTTTTAAGAGTTATTAATGATTAAGCCAGGACCCAGGCATAAACTTGGGTTGCCTCATACTGGGATGTGTGGTCACTCTCATTAAGGGTGTGGCCAAACTTAGAATTTTCCCAGTGCACCTGTTAAATAGATGGAACAAGAATCCAGATAGAGTTAGATTTAACAATTTAGAATTAACAATTGAAGCAGTCTTAGCCTTGGAACACTTCACTATTCAATCACCTGCCTTCCTGATTGCCAATAGTTATGTGACCCTTGGAATATTTGGGAAGTTGGTGAAAACGAGTTTTCATATAAGCACAATGCAACTTGGAAAACAAGAATGAAGTTGGGTAAGGAGCTGTACTAGTTAATAAGATATTTCTTAACTTGAAAATGCAAGGCTTATCCTCTTGGTTTTTATTCAGATTTTGTCCCTATATTCTTGAAAAACGCTGAAAGGTTGACAACTGTTTACATATTTCATTTTTTAAGACCATTTTGCACTCTTAAGAATATTTTCCCATGGAATCTCCATCTAGATTGGGTCCACCACCAGCTGTCTCAAACTGCCGTTAACCACCAGGAAAGTTCTGTCAATTGTCAGTGATGTCAGCTTGATTAATTCAGTTCTAACTGTGTTGTCTTTTTACCTGTGTCTTTCAGCATGTCTTAGAAAATTAAATGTTTCCTTTTGGGATTTTCAGCAAACTTGAACTAAAAAGAAAGTTAATCCCCCCCTCCTCTTTTTTTGTAGAGAATATTCTCATTAGTTTTCTTGAATCCAGTTTTGACTCCAGTGTATATATATTATATGAACTAAAATTTTTTTTGAAGTCATGTTTTAACTCCACTATGTTTTTAGAATTTAGCTATTCTCTGATACTTTAAAGTATTAACTACTTGAATATTTTTAGAAGACATTAAGTGTTAGATTTAAGAAAAATTTAAAAACTATTTGTGCTGCCCTTGTTTGAATAATTTTCAATAGTTTTCTAACTTGATCTTTTATCAAGAATTCATAAGTGGGCTTTAAAATTATAAATACATAAAATGACATGCCAGTTTTTGAAGAGTACATCTCAGCTGATTTCTATCACTCATGCATTGTTAGCATTGATTTTTTTTCTGTCCCAAAGTCTTCCCAACTGAGTTTACAGATGTCATCTTTTGCAATTTGCTAACCAGTAATAAGGATGTCTGATGACATCATTATGGGGGGAAGAAAGTGCAACATATTGAGACCAGATAATGGTAGACTTAAAACAAAAGTTATTTTTAAAAATATTTACACATATAATAATGCTATTTTGTTTTGGGCCAAAAAATGATTAACTATAAGAAAGATAAATTTTTGGTCTTAAAAAAAATTCACAAAGGTGGCTCTTTCACACTGACTGCTCCCTTCCATATGAAAGAGGTCATCAGGTGGTGGAAAGAAAACCAGATGAGAGTTGAGTTTTCCAGATTCTCATCTTGAGGCTGCCACCATTTGACTATGAGACCTTGAGTAAGTCACATAACCCTCTGCGCTCCAAAGTCCTCCTCTCCAAAATGAGAGATTCAGGCTACATTTTTAGAACCCTTTAACAACTTAAGCTGGAAAAGTCTAGGGATATTTTTCATGTGACTTCATTTCATAGCTGCTTTTTTACCCTTCACGTAGGTTTCTGAAGATTGACTACATTCGTAGTTTAAAAAAAAGAGAAGAAAATGTGTAATGTGTTTTGAGTTTCTCCAGAATTAGCTGCTCTAAGAACATGAAGGATTAAATGAGAGATTATTAGTGAGGGAACTATGCTTCAAGAGTTTAATCAGGTGCATTTTGTTCAGGCAAATTTCTCACTGATTTTTGTCTGAAAGAGTTAAACATGACAAAAGAGCATTTGCTCTCTGAGAAAAGGGGATGAACTGCCTTTGTTTTAAGATCCACGGCATTTATTGTGATTGTGAAGCCTTTCAGAAATATCTTGAAGTGCCTATATTGTTTGTCATCATCAATATGCAGGCATTTTACTACTAAATATCCTTTTATAGACTTCACAAAAAATGCCCCAGTGATGTGATCAGTCATCCAGTGAAAACCTGCTGCCTCTAAGCTAGACTAAGCATCTGCTCACAAGTAAGATTTCCTCAATGTTCAAAATAAATCTTTCCAGTCACTTTATGGTAGCTCTGATGTGCTCCATATGGCTTAAATACGTAAATTTAGGTGTGACATGATATCTTTCCATGGTGGTTATTCAAAACAATTTTTATTGGGACATGTTCACTGGTTACATTTTTAATCATATAATTCCCAATTTAACCTTGTTTTGCATATAATTCTAAATTTATAAAAATAAAAAGTGTGTGCAGAAAGACTATATGATGATAGTCTACTTAGGCGGATTATAAATATTTTTGGGTGGTGAGTATGGTTAATCCTTAAAAGGCCAGAAGTAGTCATTTATAACTGTAGCAATCATATATTTTCAGATATTATTTTCCCAATTATAGAGGACCTTTCCCAAGAGTTTCATTACAAGATGGTTCACTCTGTAGGATCCTAATATTGCTTAGCTAATACAACTCTCCTTGAAAGTTCTGTGGACCAGAAAATAAATCACTTGTATTTTACATTGTTTGGAGTGTTACTTTTTAGAAGGATGAAAGTGATGAATGTATTAAGTAGGATAATTCAAGTTAGGATCTATTTTAATAGATTTTGAATTTATAAAAATAAAGTTGTAGAAATTAAAGGATTATGTGATAAATTATTTTTCTTTTGCATTCACCATCTTGCAAGGCCGCTGTGATCTATTTTTAATGTTGAGTATTTGTTCATTTCATTTGAGCTGATCACTATAGTCTGGGTGTTCCTTGAAACACAGACATGAAACTCTGTGGCCATCAGAGGATTAATATTTCAAGACAGAATGGCATGCTCATTTAAATCACACATTGTGGGTACTTGGGCTGAAGTGATGTGGGTTCTGGTCCTCATTTTGCATTAATTGGCTCAATGTCCAGTCAGTGTCTGGTTGACTTAGTCTCTCTGTGGTCTTAATTTTTTCATCTTAAAGTAATAAAAATGATATCTGCTTTACAAAACTTACAGAGATATTATACATATTACATAAGATGATGTCTATGAAAGATGTTTGTAAAGCACAAATTAGTACTATTATTAATATTATTTGTTCTTCCTTCTCATCATAATTGCAAGTCACTTACTAAGTGAACAGAAATAGCCCATAATTGTCTGGCTACTTTTGTGTTATTGATATTGGACTTTGCCATCGTGAAATGATATAGCAAGTCTAGAATAGGAGCAGTAAAGTATGACATAATAAAACTAACCCACTACCACCAAAATTTATTGAGGTCTTACCATGTGCCAACCTCTATGCTAAGTGCTTTATATATAAAATTACATCTAATGTTTGAAAAAGTGCTGCAATATAAGTACTAACACTCCCGTGTTCTAGTGAGCCACAGAGCACCAAAGAGTAACTGCCCTTAAATCACACAGCTAGTAAGTGGAAGTGTTGGGAGTGTGATTCCAGCCTTGTCTAACTGTATTGTTAAAACAGTGCCTTGAATGGGGAAGGTGGGGATAGAAGGAAAGGCAGAAAGGATATGGAGTAGTGTAAGGTGTGTTTTAAGAAGATGAAAAGAGGCATGAAGTAGTGTCCTACCTCTGAGAACCCAAATAATGGTAACTAACTTATTAGGGCAATGAATAGACAAAAGGGGCTTCCCTGGTGGCGCAGCGGTTGAGAGTCCGCCTGCCGATGCAGGGGACACGGGTTCGTGCCCCGGTCCGGGAAGATCCCATATGCCGCAGAGTGGCTGGGCCCGTGAGCCATGGCCGCTGATCCTGTGCGTCTGGAGCCTGTGCTCCGCAACGGGAGAGGCCACAACAGTGAGAGGCCCACGTACAGCAAAAAAAAAAAAAAAAAAAAAAAACAGACAAAAGATTTTAATGGAGGAAAAGACATAGAATACCCTAAGGTGACCTTCAATACCATTTCTTTTTTTAACTGTTATTTCATATTTGTTGTAAAGGAAGTTGAAAAGGTTGCAGTGGAGAGAGGGTTTGAAATGACCACAACCTTATCCACAAGAATACAACAGTGGGAACTACAACTTAATTCAAGGGAAATGAGTAGACATTATGGCTATAAGATTTCATTTTAAGAACACTGTACATCTTTTCCTGTAGGTAGTATGCTGTAGCCTAGAATAGCCTTTCATTTTTCAAACATTTGTACATAGATAAAGGCTTATACATTTAGGAGAATCTAGTGTTCTTTGTCTGAAACATCTCATCGAATTGGAACATAGTCATTGCTATCAAATTTTTTTTTAGCCTTTTCAAACAATGTGCATAGTAATTTCTTGTGAAATTTCTGTGCTCCCAGTTGTCACTTTTGCACCATTTCTTGTCAATTTCACACTGTAGAGCAGTGTGAAACTGACAGAGGTAGAGAAATAGAGAACATTATGACTACATACCAAAAATACATTGTGTAAAAATCCAACACCTTAATTTATAGCATCCAGGAAAAAAAAAGGTCTAAAATCATCTTCTTACATATGTATATCTCAAAGGAAAATGGAAAAATGTATATACTTACACACATATACATATGTATACATACACACACACATTCACATATGTAGTGGGTAATTTTAAGGTAATTGAATCTTTTGTTATGGACTATATAAAGTATGTTCTAGGGAAATGTAGTTAAAACAGTCTTTCATTTATGACTAACCTTTTCACTGAAAATCGACAACTCTAATTTCACTTGACATTTCTAAATACCTAGGTGTTTAGAAATTAGATTATTTGATTGAACAGTAAGCCCTGAACCTTTAATCACAGAAGCCTTTTTTCTTACTATACCAAAGTTTTAAAATATGTCTGTGTAGTCGTGATCTGATAGGTAAAATTAAATATTCATTCTATAAATTTAATTAATGTTGCATAGTTTCCTATATACAGTAGTGATATTAATTCATTGTGATGCTCATTTGTTTACATGTATTGTGAAAATTTCCTCAAATTATATGTGTATATGCCTACCAATAATGACATAAATTTAGAATTCATTTTCAAAATATATATTGACCATTAAATAAGCTTATTTTGTAGTAAATGTATTAATGGTTTAGATTATGAAAATCTTATGTTAAGAATTTTCTGTAAAAATTATTCATTTATATGCACAAGCACTGTTTATTTGTCAAGGATGATAGATACCTTCCCTTCCTCCCAAACTTCCCAGCTACAGTGTAAAGAGGAGTTATTTATTTACTAGAATTTGGCTTAAAGGGTCAAAATAATTGTTGGTCTTTAAAAAAGAGCCTCCTCTTCAGTATTTCTATTATGAAAAGCATTACATTAGCCTCATCTGCTAGTCTTAAACTGAAATATGTTTGAATAATGTTCACTAAATGTGATTTCTAATATTATAAACAGTATGCTGAATCAATTTATATGAATGACTTTCTAGTCTATAAACTCTTACAAATTATTTTCTTACATGTTTGTTAACTGTTTGCAAGGCTTATTTCTTAATGGGGTGATTCTCTGTGGTAGGTATGTCAATGAAATAATCTACATATATAAATATTTTTGAGTGCCAATTCATTTGAACCTTCAAAAAATTTATACAGTACTGTAGAATTTGCTCCTGATAACCACATTATTGTACATCCTTTATTCAGTTTTCTGATAACTTTAAATTGCATTTAAAATTTTCCCTGCGACAAGGTTATACTAACGGTATATTATTTTTTACGTGATGTATAAGCAGTGACATTTGTGAGTCCTTGATTTTACTACTTTATTGTTTTGGTCCAAATTGATAACCAAGCAAAGAAACTTAGCTTAATTAATAAATTAAGGGCATAGAGTATTTATATTTGTAAAATATAAAATATTTTCAAAATATATGTAAAAAAACATAGATGTAGTTTTTTTTTAAACATCTTTATTGGAGTATAATTGCTTTACAATGTTATGTTACTTCCTGCTGTATAACAAGTGAATCAGCTATACATATATCCCCATATCTCCTCCCTCTTGCGTCTCTCTCCCACCCTCCCTACCCACCCCTCTAGGTGGTCACAAAGCACCAAGCTGATCTCCCTGTGGTATGTCGGATGGACCTAGAGTCTGTCATAGAGAGTGAAGTAAGATAGATGTAGTTTTGAAAAAATAAACTCCTGTATACCTATCACCTACTTCAAAAATAAAACCCTATCTCAGATGCCCCCTACTTTTTTCTTACTGCCCAGAGGTAATTCTTTTCTGGAATTGTGTTTTAATTATTACCTTGCTTTTCTTTATAGTTTACCACTAAATATGTATATGTCTTCAGAAGATGCTTAGTTTTTATCTGTTGTTACATAATCTTCCACTAACATAGTTTTTGAAGTTCATATTGTTTTGATATGTAACTGTAGTTCATTCAGTTTCAGTGTTGTTTTATATTCTTTTATATTGCATACTTCAATTTGTTTATCCATTCAACTGATGGTACACATTTTGATTATCATCTTTCTCTCTCAGTTTGACTAGAAGCAGTACTGTTTTGAACATTCATGTATATACACATATACAGATTTCTGTAGGTTATATATTATCTTCTGTAGTGTGTGTCCTCTCCAGGACGTAGAATTTAGGTTATAAGAGATTTGCATGTTCAACTTAAAATGGTCATTTTTATCTTTGTTCATGCCGAAGCTCCACAATAGTACCAGATGCATAGTAAATAGTCAACTAATATATATTGAATAAATGAATGAATGCCAAAGTAATTCCCTAAATTGAGGTATCAATTTACACTCCAACCACGAGCAGATGAGCATTCTATTGTGTCACATCCTTGACAGCACTTGAGACTTGACTTTTTAAAATTGTTGACAATCTGGTGGTTATGAAATGATATCTCATTGGGGATTTAATTTGCATATCCCTGATAACTAATGAGATTGAACATCTATTCATGTTTCTTGGCCATTTCTGTTTCCTCTTCTGTGAAATACCTATTCATATTCAATGACCATTTTTAAGTTATTAATTTAAATAATTATTTGTTGTAGTTATTCATGTGGTATGGATACTGGTTCCTTTTCATTTTCTATGTTGCAGATATAGGCTCAGTTTATAGCTTGAGTTTTCACTGGTTTTGTCTCTTGAGAAAATTAATCCTTAACTTTAATATAATCAAATGTTTCTGTTGCCTTTATAATTTTTGCTTTTTATATTGTTTAAGTCTTTCCCTACCCCAAGGTCATATAGATCCTAAACATATTAATCTTCTACAAATGCAGGTTTGGCTTTAAATCTTTCATCTACCTGGAATTGTTTTTATACAGTCAATTTTTATGCAGTTTTCTTCTGCTATATTAGATGACCAATTGTTTCAGAGTCCTTAGTGAATATTTTCTTTTCCCCACTGGTTTTCAATATCCATTGTGTTAAAAATCAAGTTTCTATATATGTCCAAGTTAGTTTCTGGACTCTGTATTCTGTATTCTCTCTGTCCTTACCCCCATCCTATACTGTCTTCAAATCTACAGACTTCTGAAACATCTTTATAGCTGGTTGTGCCAGACATCCCTCCTTGTTTTTCTTCTTCAGGAATTATATCTATCTTGGCCATTTGCTCTTCTATACAAATGTTAAGCATAATCTTAATGGGATCTGGGAAGCAAAGCCTGTAAGAACTTCTACTGAAGATGTATTTGATGCTATCGTGTGGACATGCTGTATTTCCTCTGCCGTATCTTTCTAAGTAGACCTGGTGGTATTAAAACCTTTTATGTTCTGTAAGTGTGAACATCAGTCTGAACCCAAGCTGGATATACAGAGTTGACACTGCAATCCACATATTTGTCAATAGCTTAGCTCATCGCTTCTTCTTAAAACTCGGATGTCCGTAAGCTAGTATTTCCTTGTACTTCATCTACCATTATGACCTCTGGGGAAAAGGCAATACCACATGCTGCCTTAAGGAGAAGGATGTGATGTATTTATAATGGGTATGTAATGAAAAAGAAAGAGGAAAGGCTGCCTCTTTTATTTGGGTACATTAAGGGCTGGAAGAGATAGGAAAAGTTAGAAGAGGTAAGAGGTTAATGAATATAATGGTTACCTCTCTCTCATCTTGATTGACTCATGGAATGGGAGTGGTAGTGTTAAAATACGTAAGTGGCAAAGCCAAAACAAGGGGCCTTTATCTTTGATTCCCTTTGGAACTTGGGGTCACATCATGGGTGGGGACAGGAAGAGGAGACCCACTGGACTAGGCTGTATATAGGCAATATGTAGAAGCCCAAGAAAGTGGTAGTGGTGGCGTGGTGTGGTTAGAAGTGAGGGTCATGCAGCCAGGAGTTCCTGGGAGTTTGTGGTAAGCTGGTTAGTGCGGAGGATTCCTGAAGAATATTAGATCAGTTAAAAAAAAAACCACTGCATTTTTTTTTAACCACATTAAGTTGCAAAGTGTAAGTAAATTTGAACCTTCCTACATCATCTCCTAGTTGTGTTATTGTGTGATTCTATGATTGATTACCTTTAAAATGAAAATAGCAATTTGTAAAGAAACAGTATACCAAAACAGTTATTTAAGAGCTAGACATCCATAATCCTCAGTGGTTATTTTGATGCTTTAATGTGTAATGAAATGTAAAAGTACACTTAAAAATAGCTCAAAGTACAGATGTTAGAATTGTTCTATAATGGAAGAAATATGTATTTATCTTTTCATCATAAAGTGAGGAAAACACTTTTAAGACCTACTATTCAAAACAGGTGAAGCTAAAATCCTCATTATTTTAGAGTTAACATGCTATGGATAAATAAAATTTTAGATAAATGCATTCCACATTAAATAACATTACCCTTTGTGTTAGTAAAGATTGTTCTTTAGAAAAGCGTGGACTTCCTATCATATTCTACTTAAAATATTGCTATAATAATGAAGTCTCATTAATTCAGCCTTTACAAATTAAGACATGAATGTCACTGGCTCAGCATAGCATAAACATTAGGCTACCTATCAAGAAACCTATTTGCCAAGTAATTTAATAGCAAAAATAAGTCTTCAGATGACAGTATTAATCTGTGTAATGAAAAGTTGCTTTCAAGGTTGCTTTGATACATTTATGCAAATGTATAATGTATCAAAGTTGCTTTGATACATTTATGCAAATAATAACAACTCATGATAAATTAGACATTTTAAAAATATATTCAGTGAAGTTCCTTTTGGGAACAGTATGTTAACTGGAAGTTCTGAATATTTGTGAAAGTTTATTATTTAATGTAATCAAAGATTTGGTAGTACTGGTTTCACTTGGACATTCCCTTAGTCTGAATTAGTCTTGACCATGGTTCTATATTAAGTATCTGAGAAAATTTTTTTCATAAACATCATATGTTTCCATACATTAAATGACTAAAATCTCACATTTCGCTTGTTTCTTTTTTGGGTATGTGAACCGTTTGAAAATTAATGGGGAAATGTAAGTGACTTGAAGTAAATTAGTAAATGAGCTTTCATGAAAATACTTAATCAAGTAAAGGACCATACAGTAACTAATCGATTCTGATTTACCATCTCTTGATGGATCAGGTTTCACAATCAAGAGAGGCCTAGTTCAGTTCCATTGGACTAATAGCTATTGAGCAGCCCCATGATTGGGCACCAAGCTGGGGCCTGGGCCTACAGAGATGAAACAGGTCCTCTTGAGGCACTGACCCACCATCAGAGGGGGAGACATTAGTCTGAACCTCATGTGGAGTGCTAAGATAATGGTCTATACTAGAGTCCATGACACCACAGATAAAGGACTTAGGTGCATTTAATTTAACAGAATAGTGAGATTATAAAGGTTTTTATATTTGATTAGTTTTGTTTCTAAAGGATAATATATGCCAGAATCAAGTAACTATTGCCTTAGGTTTCATGGAAAGTGACAGCTTGGTTAGGATTGGGCCTCACCCTCTGGATTAAATTTTCCATAGATTATTTTTCCTCTAAGGTTTATCGTAATGATTTTAGAGTACATAGCCATTGTTTGCTTTTTCTAATTACAGAAGGAACACATGCTCAATCTTGAAAAACACAAAATAGTAAATAAAAATTTCCTGTAATTCTATTCAGATCTAGCTGTTGTCAACATTCTGATGCATATCATGTGTCTTCTCCAGTATTAGGGGGGGTAGATCTCAGCCCCTTTATCTACATCTGTACTAGAGGACTTACTTTTCTTTTCCTTATTGATTTGCAAGAATTCTTTACATATTACCTTTATTCTGTCAGACGTATTTAAAATATAATCTTGCAGCTTGTCATCCGCATTGTGATTTTATATTTCTGTCATATATTTTTATTTTAATATATGCTTTGATGTTTCAATTTCATATGAGATATAAGAAATTGAATTCCATTTTTTCATTTATGGAATTCTGTATCTGGTGTTACATTTTACCACTCCATGACCACATAAATATTTCCATATATTTTCTTCTAGTCGCTATTTTTTACATTTAAATCACAGGGAATTTAATTTTACTTTAGCTATGAGTTTGGTTTCTCTTTTTCCCCTTACTTAATCACCTCAGCACCATTGTTCAAGTAATCGTTGGTTTTCTCATTGATCTTAAATGCCTCCTCTATCTTTGTATGATCGATTCTATTTGGGGGCCTCCAACTATTTTTCTTTGATCTTTGGTCTGATACTGGTATTATGCATTTATATGTAAAATAGAAGAGAAAGTTTTAAATGTATAAAGCCAGAAGCTGGTTGGTAGAAAAGTCTTTTAGTCATCTGTAGTGCAGAATTTTAAATGGAGGATTTGGTTCTCACTATATATGTCTATATTACACACATATGTATATATTCAATAACGCAGTCTATGTGATTTGAAACATATTCTACAACTTATAAACTATTAATTATAAAAAACTCAATTGTGCTAGCAGAAAGACATATTTTCATCTATAGAAAATACTTTATAATCATTGTCATATGACGTAATCAGTGAATAAATACAGCCCAAAAATGTAGTTTAGAAGTATTACAAATGTGGGTTAGGTGGTTAATTAATATAAATACATTTCTCTTGGATATTGGTGATGTTGGTAAAATTTGTCATCTTTTCAAAATTTGGTTTTTTTGTTGTAATTTCTTTTCACAGTCTAAATACTTATTTCCATAGTTAATTTTGTATTTGTAATTTTATATTCCTTTTCTTATAGAGAATCTCCAACTTTGTGCAAGTTTCTGTCTCCATAAAACTTGGATGCCATAGCTTGGATGCCATAGCTATAGCTATTATAGCCATAGCTATAATACTCCCCCACAGAGGGTGTGATTTGAAATTATGCAGCATTAAAAAACACAACAGATATGATGTCCCATGCTCTTCCCTTTCCTAACTCTCATAATTATTTTTGTAAGATAATGAGAGTTAGGAAATGACTCAGTAAAAGTTGAAGCAGACAACCTTTTCATGTCACGGTAGATAACATAATTCCTTTCAAATTTATGTCAATTATGCCATTTCCCTATCCATTCTCCCTCTCTCTGTCTCTCTTTCTCTCTCTCAACACCCACCCCAACCCCATCCATCTAATCCATCTATTTCTTTATCTTGGCAGAACAAGATAGAAGTGTTGTTCTTAGGCAATGGATAATATTTAAAGAAATCTCAAGAAAATTGGTAATTATTCCATCAAAGTTTTAAACTTTGTAAATATTTCTTTAACTCCATTCACTTTCATGGAAGACAAAAATGGAAACTTTCTTGCTTTGAGGAAATAGGTGAAAGGTCACTTGGAAATAATCTTTTCTTATTTTATATGAACATTCCTTCTTTTAGTCTATTTTTTTAATATTAATTTTGAGAGCCTAAACTTTTAAACAGTTTGGACCTATTACTATGGCTGCATAGCAACTTAGTAGCTTAATATACAATAGTCATTTTAGTTCCTAGTCATTTTCGTTCTATCTCAGCGTTTTTGTGGGTCAGTAGTTCGGGAAAAGCTCAGCTGGGCACTTTGGCTTCATGGAATCTCATGTGGTTGCAGTTAGGCAGTAGCTGGAGCTGGAGCAACTGGATACGGGCTGAGCATCTCTCTGTGTCTGTCAGTGTAGTCTCAGCACTTCTCTACATGGTCTCTCCACGAGGGCTAGTTGGGCTGCCTCACTGCATGGCAGCCTTAGGGGAATCTCGCCGTTTAGTGGTTTAGGGTGCAAGTATAAGTGGTTTAGTTTCTATCTCAGCTGCATCACCTTTTGTGACCTAGCCTTGGAAAGAAATTCATTGTCACTTCAGCTACATTCTGTTGGTTAAAAGCAAGTCACAAACTCACCCAGAATCAAAAGGAAAGGAATTAGGCTGTAGCTTTTGAGGAGGGAGTGGGAAGTTCCTAGAAGAGCATGTGGAAGAGGAGGTAAAGACATCTTTGGAATATATGGTTTGCTGTACATTTTTTATGTAAATCAGATACATAATTTGTAGGCAGTATTCTTTTAAAGGTTTTATTTATTTATTTTATAAATTTATTTATGTTATTTATTTATTTTTGGCTGCATTGGGTCTTCGTTGTTGTGCACCGGCTATCTCTAGTTACAGCGAGCAGGGGCTACTCTTGTTGCCATGCGTGGGCTTCTCATTGCGGTGGCTTCTCTTGCTGCGGAGCACGGGCTCTAGGCACGTGGGCTTCAGTAGTCGTGGTGCACGGGCTTAGTTGCTCTGCGGCATGTGGGATCTTCCCAGACCAGGGCTCGAACCCGTGTCCCCTGCATTGGCAGGCGGATTCTCAACCACTGCACCACCAGGGAAGCCCGGCAATATTTTGAATATAACCTAACTCCAGGATTTCTAATGCTCCTATTTTCTCAACAAAATATTGAGACTGTCTAGATTACTTTGCAATAGAACTATATTATGACATAAAATGGAAAAAAGATCAAGGATTACATGTAGTTTTATAAGCATGTGAGATTTATTGAAGATATATTTCTTCATAACTGAGATTTTTCAAATGGGAAAATATGACTTACTCAATTATTAAGACCATTATTCAAGCCAAAATGATACTTTCAGAATGCCTATCCTCAAACCTAAACCTTCTCTATTGGTATGTTGTCACTAGAACATTGACTGGTACAGTTCTTTAGATTAATTCTGTAGCGATAAAATAGTGACTGATCCCTCCAAATATAACCCCTGAAAAGCAAGAAGATAAGTGTGCATTCACTGAACTTTTAGCAAAGTCTTGTGTCTATTAGGATTGATGGAGTGGGGTGTTAGACAAAATTTCTGCATTGCTTCTTAGGCCTTGCATTTCATCATATAGCATAGAGCACAAAATTCAACAATATTGAAAAGCAGATAAAAAATGGGCACAAATTACTTAAATGTGCATACCACTCCAACATTTTGAGTAAAGGCAAGACAAAAGCAAAACAATAATAATTAACTTATTATTTACCCATCATAAATTAAAAGGGAATTTTATATTATCAACATCAATTTTGTATTTTATCATGCAGGACAGAGAGATCTTGTTTCTGTGTTCTAGCTTTTATGATGTGTAACTAATAGACTCTGAACTAAATTGTTTTAGAAATGTATTCCCTAGGTGCAGGGAATACATTAGCGTGCATTCTTAACGAACCAGCTATAAATGTGATTTTGGTCCTAATGTGTTCTTAGAAGTTCCCTCTGTCTAAAGCCATCTACAGTCCTCACACGAACACTCTTCTAAATCTTATGATTGAGAAGATATCTATAGGTTTGTGGTTGTTTACTCTGTATGTGATATATTAGAATTAAATAATTAGACTAAAGAAGAGTAAACCTGGAAAAGTAGAGCTGGATGTCAGAGGGGGAGTAGGGATTCTGGGATTGTCAGTGACATATGAATTTGGAAATTTTCAACCACAGTGGTGGGACATGGCCAGGCTGGTGGAGGGGATCTGTTGATTCACAAGAAGTGCAAGGAGTTGGCGTGAGGTGTTATCACGTCAAAGTGATCCTTATTCTTCTGAGTGAGGTTATTTGTCTCAATGGCTTGCATATGTGTATGTGTTAATTACATCAGCGGTGATAACTGATAACTTGGGTGTGCATGGTTTGGGGCAGTAGGGTAAGTAGGAGCGTTGTAACAGGTGATGGAGATGAGAACTGCCAGCATTAGATTGTTTCTACATTCATAGCTCTGTTTTTTCTAAGTGTAAAAAGCTTTAAGGTTTGTGGGGACCATGAAATGTTGTTCTACACTTCAAAGGTCCTAGGGGTAATACTCCTGGCTGTTGCCCTAACCCTTTAATAGCCACAGATTTTGACCCTAACAGCCTTGCCTTGTTGCATACCACAATGCTTACCCTAAATCTTCTCTACCTAACTTACCTCCTTTGTTAAAGAGGCATTATCGTGCGGTTGAGAATAAAATAGACTGCTGGGTTCAAATCCCAGATCCACCATCTACTTATTGGATATCCTTAAGTCATATAAAAGCCCTTTACCTCAGTTTCCTTATATATAAAATTGAAATACTTTTTATATGTAGCTAATATGCAAAATGTAAAATAGTGGTTACTTCATGAAGTTGTCAGGGAATTAACTGAGATAATGTTACCCAAGTAACACACATTTGCACATGTGCTTAATAAATATTAATTATGATCACTGTTATTATTATTATTGTTACTCAGCCCCTCACTTTCTCCCTGGCCCCTCCACCCCCTCCTTCTTTGCCTTAGACTTTCTAAGTTGAATCTTCAGCAGGTTTGTTTGACTAGCCATGGCTCCATGCAGGACAAAGTAAACTGACTTGTCATTTCACTTGACTTTCCATGTTTATGTGTTTTATCACTCTATTCCTGTTGCTTAAAACCTTTCCTGGCATCACAAATATTTATCAAGTTGTGTTATTTTATGATGCCTGTTTTGGAGGCTAGATTGTCAAGAAAATTAATATGTCCTAACCTTACCTAAGGCAGGTAGGAGGGACTAGAATTTTAAAGGATTCTTATACTGTGAGTGGGCCAAAGTAAAAAATTATGAATCAATTAAGAAATAGAGACACACAGCTCAGCCTTTTAGTAACCCTTAGAGGTCATCTAGTCCCATCTCTCACCCAAGTGGAGGCATTCCTTTTATAATATTCATTTATTCAGTCAGACAGTAATTCTTTGTCAAGCTCTGTGTGTTAGGCCCTGAATTACATGGTAAGTAAAACAAATTTGGACCGTGCCCTCATAGAGCTTACAGGGAAATGGGTAAAAATCAATATTAATTAAATAATCACATAAATATGTACATTTCACTGTGGAGGAAACAAGGAAAAATGAGAGTAAATAACAGGGAGAATAGTTCTAACTGTGGGTCGGAGTAGGGGGGCAGTTATGGTGATCAGAGAAGAAGTTAGTTGAATTTGGAGATTAAATAGGAGTTAACTGGTTGAAGAAGGAAATGAGCATTTCAAGCAAAGGCAGAGAGTGTGATGATGCATTTGAAGAACTAAAAGGAGCCCATTGTGTCTGGAGCCAAGAGAAAAAGGGACAGGAATTAGAAATGATGTTGAAGAGGTAGATGTAGTTAAGGAAATACTTCCGTTTCTTCCAACCCGGTTATTCTGTTTCCCACTTCTGAAAATGCAATGGATTAGAAGGAGGGCAAGAAGAGTTTATAGGGAGACCATTAGGAATATGATGTTTCTCAAATGTTAATGTTTATATAAAACACCTGGGGGGTCTTATTAAAATGCAATCTCTGACTCATTATGTCTGGGGTGGGGCCTGAGGGTACATTTCGAATAAACTCCCAGTGATGCTGGTGCTTCTTGTTCAGAAATCTCACTTCGAATAGTGAGGGCCTAGATAAAAAAAAGGAAAAAAAAATATATGTCTAATCACTGTATATATATATATATATATATATATATATATATATATATATATATATGTATAGCTAATCACTATAAAGACATTGGAGGAGTATCAGGTTGGAGAAAAAGATCGTGAGTTTTGTTTTGGCACTTTGAAGCTAAAGTGCTTTTGAAACTTCCAAGTGGAGAAGTCACTTAGCAGTGGGTCTAGAGCTCAGAGAAGAGATCTGGACTGGGGATATAAATGTGAGTCATTAGCACATAGATCATAAATTAAACTCTGGGTCAGGATCTCCTAGGGAGAGGATGTAGAGTAAAAAAATAAGGAGCCATGGAGGAGAGCCTTGAAAAACATGAACATTCACTAAGTCGTTTGATATGTGTATCTCCTAGCACCATTAGCATATTTTTCATGAAATATTTTAAATGTTTAAAATAATATAGAATAATATAACAAGCCCCCCATGTACCTACCACACAGCTTTTTTGTATATTAACATTCACCATGTTGCTTCATATATTCAAGAAATACATTACAGGTGACACCTTTTGTAAGACCTCTCCCTAGAGGCAAACACTATCTTGAATTTGTTGTTTATTATTTTTATGTATATTTTTATCCTTGAGATATGTATGTATCTCCATCTATTCACACAACCATAAAAACATATAGTATTGTTTTGCATGTTGTCAAATTTTATAAATGGTATTTGTTATGGATTGAAGATTTTTGTCCCTTCCACCTCCCACCCCAAATTTATCCTGAAGCTCTAACCCATAATGTGATGGCAGTAGAAGGTGGGGCCTTTGGGAAGGTATTTATGTTTAGATGAGATCATGAGGGTGGAGCCCCTATGATGGAATTAGTATCCTTTTAAGAAGACTAAGAGAGATCAGAGTTCTCTCGCAATGCACATGCAAAGAAGACGTCATGCACACAGCAAGATGACAGCCAATTGCAAGCCAGGAAGAGGACAGTCACCAAGAACTGAATCTGCCAGCACCTTGATCTTGGGCTTCCCAGCCTCCAGAACTATGAGAAATAAACGTCTGTTGTCTAAGCCTCTCACTCTGGTATTACGTATAGTCAGCCTGATCTGTCTGAGACACCAGGAAGTGAGGTGCTGCTGTAACAAATACCCAAAAATGTGGAAACAGCTTTGAAACTGGGTAATGGATAGAGGCTGGAAGAGTTTGCAGGTGCATGCTAGGAAAAGCAGAGGTTGCTGTGAAGGGACTGCAAAAGGCGATTCTGGTAAGAGCTCAGAAAGAAAGGAGAGCTGGAGACATCTTCTTAGAAAATACATAAATAACCATGAATAGAATGTTGGTAGAAAAGTCGATGATAAAGTCTGACTTCAGTGAAGTCTCAGATGGAAACCAGGAATATGTTATTGGACAACAGAGAAAAGATGATACTTGTTATATAGTGGCAAAGAACTTGTCTGAATTGTGTTAGTATTCTAGTGTTTTGTGGACGGAGACCTTGAAAGTGATGCAATCGGAAATTTAGCTGAGGAGATTTCTAAGAAAAGTGTTGAAGGAGCAGGTTGATTCCCCCTGACTGCTGGGGGAAGAGAGAAATGTATTGAAGAAGAAACTGTTAAGCAAAAAGGAATCAGAACTTAAATATTTGGAAGATTCTCAACTTGTCCATATTGCAAAAAATGAGAAAGTGTGTTTGGAATAGAACACCAAGGATGTGGCTGAGTGACCCTTCAGTAAGGAGATTAGTGTGGGTGTGAAACGTGGGCCTAATCAGTCATTTCAACAGCAACTCCAGGAATAGAAAATCAATTATAACAGCAAAGACACTGCCAGTTTGAACTAAAAGGGGCAGAGAAAGCAGGATGAGTATAATGAAGGCTGTCAAACTTCTTAGGTCCTATAGGACCGAACCATAGAGCTCTTTGGCTGTGAACATGCACTGCTCTTCAAGACAAGGGAAAAATGACCCCAAAGGCAATTCAGAGATCATCAGAGCTCCCTCCTCAGTTTCAAAGGGGAAGCCATCACCAAGGTTACAGCAGGCCAGTCAGGGGCCACTTGGCAGAGCCTCCAGGGAGCACAGTCCCCACCAGCCAGAGCCATGGGGAGCCATGGGTGCAGTGTACCTCCCACCACAGTGGGTCCTGAAAGCAGAACTGCTGCCCCAGTAAGTCCGAAAGGCAGAGCATCAAACCAAAGAGGATTATTCTTGAGCCTTAAGATCTTATGGTATTTACCTTGCTAGGTTTTACACTTACTTGGGACCCATCACCACTTCTTTCTCCCTCTTGGAATGGGAATGTCTATCGTATGACTGTCCCATCATTGCATTTCGGAAGCACATTACTTGTCTGGTTTCACAGGTTCACAGCTGGAGTAGAAATTTGCCGTGGGGGTGGATCATCCCTCCAGTCTCACCCATACCTGATTTAGATGATATTTAGATGAGGCTTTAGACTTTAGTGTAGATGCTGGAACTAGTTAAGACTTCTGGTTCTATTGGAGTGGAATGAGTGTATTCTGCATGCAAGAAGGGCATGTATTTCAGGGGTCCAGGGTGGAATGTTATGGACTGAATGTGTCCCCTCAAAATTCGTATGTTGAAGCCCTTAATTCACGATGTGATAGTATTTGGAAGTGAGGCCTTTGGGAGGCATTAAGACAGTATTATATTTTACTTCTGCAAATTGTTTCTATCAATCAGTATTTTATCTCTGAGGTGCAACCATGTTTGATACCTGTAACAGCAGTTATTATTTGCCGTGTAGTATTTCATATGAGGAGCATATGAACTTTGAAGAAAGAGTAGGAAGTAATAGTCTGAAAGTAGAATTGAGAAGCAAGGAGGATGATGACCCATTCCCAACCCTGAGAGGATAAGCAGTGATCATTGAGAGTGTTCTGGGGAACGATGTCTTCAGAAGAAAGCTAAATTTCATGTGGGGACAAAACCTGGAAGAAGACTTTAGGACAAAAATTGAAGGTTAGGAGGGAGATTTCCCCCCCCCTTCCCTCCCTCCCTCCCTCCCTCCCTCCCTCCCTCCCTTCCTTCCTTCCTTCCTTCCTTCCTTCCTTTTTTAACCATAGAATGGGAATTCTGGAATGAAAAATACATTGATGGAACAATTGTAGAGCGAGGTAAATAAACTCTATAGATTTAGGTCAGGGAAAAGGGGAATACAGTAGTACGTGGATGAGAGTGAAGGAATGAATAGGTGGCAGGAGATCTTACCTTTGGAGGGTGAACAAAGTTTAAGTGGCCATAAGGATTTTAAAGAATTGGCATCAGGTGTCAGCTGGTAGGCAGAGAGGAATGGGAAGCTTCTCTGAAAATACTGTATTCAGTAATGCCTGGAGTGATGGCACCATGTGGGTATCCCAGCCAGGTGAGCAAGCAGGCCATGGTATTAGTTAATGCCCAGTATTCCAACCAACTGTTACAAATCAACCACAGGCCTTGGTGTATAAGAAATTTCAGACTTCCTCAGAGTACCTTTGGACCCTGGCATCTACTCGTTAGTCAATGACTCTACCAAGCTCACGGCTGCTCAAGCCAGAACCTGGCGGTCACCTGCATTCTACCTTCTGCATTTCTCTCCGTTCTAGCCTCACGTTCCCCCTGGATATGCTGCCATCCAGTCTAGTAGGCTCTCTCCTCGAGTCTGGTCCCCCAGAGTTGTTTCCTTTTTCACCCTCCAAAATTTTTTTAAAAAGCTATTTTTTTCTTATGAAAAAGCCATATATGCTCACTGTAACATTAGTTCAGATAACATAGAAGGCATAATAAAGCATGTAAAATTATCTCAAATCCTACAGCCTAGAGATTACTACTATTAACATTTTGCTATCTCTTCACAGACTTTCTCTACATACTTTTTTTTTTTAGTTTAGTGAGACCATATAATATGTGTTCTCTTAAAATATATTATTTTCTAACAATATATCATGGAACTCTTTCTATCAATAAATTCCTATCTAAATCATTTTTTAGTGCAGACTTAGTATTCTGTTTTATGGATTTACATGATTTATTATCCAATTCCATATTGTTGGATAGGGTTTCCATTTATTTGTTACTATGTATAACAATATAAGGAACACCCTTACATGAATGGCTTTCATAAAACAAAAATCGGATCATGTCATAATTTTGTGCTCGAAATTCTTGTGTGGCCCTCCAGCCTGTGACCTTCAGGATTAAATCTAAATGTTTAGCATGACAAAAGAGGTCATTTGTAATCTGGTTTAGGCCTGCTTCCCCTCCATCCTGATTTCTCAGTACAGCCCTGCCTGGGTGTCCCAAAATGCCTCCATTACAGTGTATTATCAATGTGTATTGACTTGTTCATCTTCCCAGCTGTTCCATAAACTCCTTGAGGCACTGTGTGCTTTATCTTCCGAGAAGAGTTAATGTAGGCACTCAATACTTGTCTGTTTGCCTGAAAGGCTAAATGACTAGCACACATGCTTGTGTATTTCCTTTCTTATTTCTCATTCCTTTTCATGGTAAGTATTTTCATGAGTATACTCTTTTCTTGGTCACAGTTTGTATTTTCTATTGATGTTGAATTCATTCATTCGTCCATTCATTCCATTTCACAAAAGCTGATTGAGCACCTACTATATGCCAGTTACCCTTATAGGTGCTGGGAAGTAGTGAACAAAACCTCCTGGACTTTACATTCTAATGAGGAGATAGACAATACATAAAGTAAATAAGTCACATATATGCTGTATTAGAGAGTGATAAGTGCCAATAAGAAAAAATAAAGTGGGGAAGGGGTTTTTGAAGTGTGTGTATATTGTGGAGGGTGGGGATGGGTGTTGATATCTTAGTTAGGTGGGAGGGAAAACCTGTCTTAAGAAGGGAGGGAGTTAGTCATGCTGTTTCTAGGGGAAGAGCTTTCTATGCTGAGGAAAGATCAAGTGCAAAGGCCCTGAGGCAGAAACATACCAGACATGTTTGAGGAGGAGCAAGGAGGCCAGTGGTTCCTGTCAGGAAGAGCTAGAGGGAGAATAGATGAGGTCAGAGTGGAGATAGCAAACCAGATGGCCATGGCATTGTCCGAACTTTGGAATTTTCCCTGAATGAAAAGAGAAGCCATGGGGTAGGGAGAAGGGGGGTGCTCTCATACGATTTGTCTTAACAGAATCTTCCTGGCTACTGTGTTGAAAACAGGCTGAGGGTGAACAGTTAGGTGGCTACTGCAATAATTCAGACAAGAAATTATTGTTTGGACAGGATGGTGGCAGTGAGAGTGACAGTAAATAATTGAATTGTGTATTTCTCCTGAACATGGTTTGCTCATGGCCAAGATATGGGATGTGAGAGAAGGAGCAAAATCACGATAACACCAAGGTTTTCAATCTTTTAAAACATAAAAACAATAAAAATTCTGTTTACCCAGCGAATACTTAATTTTGCCCCATTGGCCTAATTTCAGACTCACACTTAACTCAGCTATATTTAATTGAAATTGTCTCAGAGAGAGTTCTCTGTATGTGGACATTTTTGTGTTTGTTTACATGGTGTCACTATAAATTAGGAAGACTCGTTTGTGTATGTGTGTCATAGAGGAACCAGTCTCATTATTTAATAAGCATATAACGTACAACACCCAAATTCAGTTTTAATATTTGTCATAAAATTCCTTGGACCATGGTGCTCCAGTAATAAAATTTCCCTGAATTTTGCAAGTACATTTGCTTAGCACCTGGATCACTCTTCAGTAAATGAGTCCAGATGACTCTAAATGAGTTAATAAGTAAAGCAAGCCTGCCTTTTACCCACAGATTTTCTAAGTGCCATGTTAATAGCTATAAATGGAAATAAAGTACTTACAATAAACCAATTATTTTCCATTTTGATTAAATTATTCAAAACAGTCACATAGTATTATAAATCTTAAAATATAGAGTAATATCAATAGGTTTGCACTAGCATAAATTTTTAAATAATTTGAATATGATATATTTAAGGATTAATGACAAAAATTATCTTAATACAGGGAGTGTCACTTTTTTTTAATGAAAATGTAAAAAGTCTCTTAAAACAGCAGACTGGTCTCTTTGAGACTGTTAGACACACTGGAATTTGATCCTTTCTGCTCTCATTTATGAACAGAGAATTCATCTCTGGGAGATGAAAAAATCCATATTTATTTGGAGCCATGTCTGTTCCTTTCCACGAGATACTTTCATAGTGATACGTGGAAGAGCAAAAAATGCACCCATTTTCTAGGTGATAGAATGCCTACCTTGTATGTTTCCAGGGTATTCTCCAATTTTGACTTTCAACCTTGAGAAGTCATTTAGGTAGGACCGTGACTACCAACTATACAAGTTAAGCGACCCTTTTATAAAATTCAGCAGTGACTTGCTTATAAAATGTACACTAAAAAATTAAGATGCCAGTTACTGAATTGAAATGTCCAAGGTGCCCAGCAAAGCCCAGTGCCCTGAAATGGCAGAAATCTCAGGCATGTCTAACAAATCCCAGAGCTTTGAGATAAACAATAATGTACTGCCATTTACCTCTCTAAAATCTTTTTATGAACAGGTAAAACTAGAAAATGAAAATGAGTTCCGTGTGGAAAAATGATATTGACATCTAAAACTGGTGGTTAAGAACATGATCTGGCATCTCTAGTGACCTTGGGTAAGGTCTGGGTGCTTTGGCTAAGTTTCTTAAGCTCTCTTTTACTTTCTTTGCAAAGTGTATCAAATGGGGATAATAATTGTTGCTACCTGATAAAGTTGCTGTGAGGATTAAATGAACAGTTTAATGTAAAATTCTTAGGACAGTTCCTAGCTTATTATAAACTCTTAAAAAATGTTGGCTGTTATTATTATCTAAGCATATAATGGAATTCTTGAGTTTACATATATTGGTAAATTGCATATTAAGAGACTACATTAGAATGAGGAAAGAAAATAATTCCAGGGTAATCTTTACCCTTGCTATTCTTGTGTACTGTTTTATTTTCATCAGTGAGTGAGTAAAATTCCTGCCAACAGCCAGGTGGGGAGGATTTCTAAACTGCATGTAAGATTTTTAGTGTTTGAGCCATAAGATCTTGTATCAATATTAATAACAATCAAAAGGGAAGAAGCTGGCAAATGTTGAAATCATTTTTAGTTGGTTCTGAAAAATGAGGTAAACGTGATGCAGTATCAGATGATGCCAAGAGGAGCATTCACGATCACCATGAAAACTGGGCCACACTGTCTGCTTTCCCAGTCCCACCATCCTTCAAACTGAATTTATTCGGCATCCCACAAAAATTGTCTTACTTTGCTGTCATGCTCTGCTATCTACCGTTATCATCACTGAGGGTTTCTGGATTTTGTAGGCACAGATGTATAATCTGAAATCAAGAGCTCACACTGGAAAAGAGCAGAATTTGCATGGGGGCAGGGGGTCCGTGGCACATGGCATATTGATGTGGCAGTTTGAATCTGGGAGTAAAGATGAAAAAGCTAGGGTGAATGCATATAGTACCTCACGGCTGTCGTGTGGGTATACAAATGTAACATACTATTTGATAGCCATGTTTCCCATATGTATTTTGAATCTTTTGTTAAAAGCAGGAATTACTAAATCACGTGAGAACTTATTATTCCGCAACGCTTGTAGTATTTCCATTGATATTTTAAAATAAGTGCATAGCCTAAATCCAAAATCTATGAATCTTCTATTACATCAACAAATGTGTCTGCAATGGCATGTGTCACTAATGCCAGCAATATTCCAACAGAGGACAGTGTTCAGTCATCGTTTCTAAAGCGTGAAACAGAATCTAGAGCTTTTTAATTGAGGGTTTCTGCTTAAGAGTGTAATTCCAACTTACAAATGTGTGTTTTTGAAAAACATGTTATTTAAGATTGTCTCCTCCGTGGAGGGGTGGGGGAAATAAGAGTTTACTGGATACTGAGTTTCAGTTTGGGAAGATAAAAAGTTCTGGAGATGGACGGTACTGATGGTTGTATAACAGTGTGAATGTACTCAATGCCACTGAACTATACGTTTAAAAATGGCTAGAATGGTAACTTTTATGTATTTTTACCACAATTAAAAGTTTTTAAAATTGTCTTTTCCAAAACGAAAGGGCTTGCCAGCATATTTATAACGTGACTTGATAACGTTATTTTCCTTAAAGTAACTCTAATAAAACAAATACGAATGTGCAAGTAAAACTACATTAACAAAACATCAATTTCAATATGGTAAAACATTTAAATAAACTGGTTTTGAGGTGGAGAAGAAAAATATTAAAGCATTAGCTGGCAGAGATCATAAGGATGATCTCTTGATTTTATTCTTATCTTGATGACCTTGTAGTTTAGTGGAATGGTTTCTAGCTTCACTGAAAAGTTTAGAGATGACTTTTTATTGACTTCAGTCAAAGAAAGAGAAGATTATTCAATAAAGACCATAAACATTAAACTTCTGGTATTTGGAAGTTGTATTAGATTGAATTTCAGGTATTATGTGCAGAATAAAGTGCTTTTATTATGATCACTCCTCTTTTCAACTCTATATATTTCCAGTTTAATGGCATAATAATGGTATGACTGGGATTTACCCGCCAGAGTTATAAATATGTAACATTCATTTCTAGGTAATATATTACACTATTATTTTATGAAGAAGTAGTTGCCCTTGATCTAAAAATGGATATTTGATTTGAATAAATGATTCTGGAATTTATGTGTTACTCTAAGTTATCCTATCCTCCCAGATGGTGAATTGCTTTTGTGAGATGCCAAAGTTAGATAAATAATAATTACCTTCCAGAATCTTCAATATATACGATGGTTATTTTAAAACCCAGCTTAAAACCTTTGTGACATAAATACTTTAATTTTTACCATACCTATTGCCTTAGCTGCGATTCATTAAAAAATAGCTGTGTATCCTGATAACTATGTTTCCTTATTGAAATATTGACAGAAAACTCTTCATATATATAAATAGTTATCTAGTTAGCAAGTTCTTTTTAATGATTCCATTTCTTACAGAATTCAGCTGTACAATTCATACACTTACAAATATTGTTTCAATTTACTGAAAAAGGAAAAGAGCACATAGATTCTTGTGATTAGCATCACCTTAAGACCATAGCACTGGTAGGGATCTTACATTGTAATCTCCAGTTGGACTGTAGAGAAGCCAATAGCTTAACTCACAACCATTGTTAGATGGACATAGGTAGTGAGGTGAGCATGACTTTCACCCCACAAAATCAGTTGTGCAAAAAAATGGCATACACATTTATTTTTGTAAGCAAAATTAAATCTCATTCCAAGATGGTAGCACGTTTAACCTCAGTTAATTGGGCACTCCCCTACCCCCAGGGTCATTTGATGGTACCAAGTTCTTACACTGACTGGAACAGTGGGGGATGGGAATGCTTCTTTGGTCTTTGGTTCCCACTGGTCCTTGCTGTGGCCTTCTTGTCTGTGTCTGTGCTAAGCTTGACTGTTGTTCTTTTTTTTTTTTAATTTTTATTTTATATTGGAGTATAGTTGATTAACAATGTTGTGTTAGTTTCAGGTGTACAGCAAAGTGATTCAGTTATACATGTGTCTATTCTTTTTCAAATTCTTTCCCATTTAGGTTATTACAGAGTATTGATCAGAGTTCCCTGTGCTATACTGTAGGTCCTTGTTGGTTATCTATTTTAAATATAGCAGTGTGTACATGTGAATCCCAAACTCCCTGTCTATCCCTCCCTCCACCCCCCCACACCCCCACCCCACCACCGGTAACCATAAGTTCATTCTCTAAGTCTGGGAGTCTGTTTCTGTTTTGTAAATAAGTTCATTTGTATCATTTTTTTTTAGATTGTGCATATAAGCAATATCATATGATATTTGTCTTTCTCTGTCTGACTTACTTCACTTAGTATGATAATCTCCAGGTCCGTCCATGTTGCTGTAAATGGTATTATTTCATTCTTTTTAGTGGCTGAGTAATATTCCATTGTATATATGTACCACATCTTCTTTATCCATTCATCTGTTGATGGACATTTAGGTTACTTCCATGTGTTGGCTATTGTAAATAGTGCTGCAGTGAAAATTGGGGCGCACGTATCCTTTCAAACCATGTTTTTCTCCAGACATATGTCCAGGAGTAGAATTGCTAGATCATACGGTAGCTTTATTCTTAGTTTTTTAAGGAACCTCCATACTGTTCTCCATAGTGGCTGTACCAGTTTACATTCCCACCAAGACTGTAGCACGGTTCCCTTTTCTCCACACCCTCTCCAGCATTTATTATTTGTAGACTTTTTGATGATGGCCATTCTGACGGGTGTGAGGTGATACCTCATTGTAGTTCTGATTTGCATTTCTCTAATAATTAGTAACGTTGAGCATCTTTTCATGTGCCTCTTGGGCATCTGTATGTAGATCAATGGAACTGGATGTTGTTCTTTGACTATTGCTGTCCACATTTCCTTCTTTGCAGGGCTGGATTAGGACCTGTAGATTGTCCCAGCACTGAGAAAATTATAATTCCTAATAAAAGTCATACTACACTTTCAAAGCCCAGTATGTGGATGTTGAGTTCGATTGGATTTCGGAAATTATATGCACAATTTGTATACTGAGATGAAAACAGCTTCTTTCTATAGTTTTTTAATGCAAAGTTCTTGAAAGGTTCATTGTAGGTGAACTTATTTGGAGGGAGGGCCCTGGCTTTGTGGGTGCCCTAAACATATGCTTAATCTGTTAGATAGCACAGTGCTGCCAATTCAGGCTTACTGAAAAGTAGTTCAGAGACAACTGTGCATAAGAATATCCCTAAATGAGTCAATTTTTTTCTTCCTGTCTGAAAATTCTTCCTAACCACTTTATTAGGACATATTTTTTGACTTGTGTTTTCAAACAGTGTCAGTGTGAGTGTAAAACTGATCAAACTTTTTCACCAGTCCTTTCCTGGAAACTGAGTTGGTTAGATGCTCTGGTGAGATTATAGAGGTGGGTGACCAACTTCAAAATCATGAAGATTTACTCTCATGTTTTCTTTTAGTAGTTTCTTTTTAAGTTTTGCCCATGTATCTATTAATCATAGTTCCTTGTGCTCTCCAAATATCCCTAGTTGGATGATAAGTTGTATGGTCACCCAAGTTAGAGGTGTAGTCAATGACATAGAGCAAAGCTCCCTGACCTACAAGGATTTCATAACTCTGGTTGTGATCTCGGTAGCATCCTTCTCTAACACAGTTAACCAACGCCGATTACCCACATACAAAAGCAAGCATCATATGGCCCTAAGGAAACAGAGCGAAAGCAGTTTTTAAAAATAAGGTAGAATGAGTCAAATGGTAAGAAGATAAACCAAAGCTCACAATTTTCTTCTTTCAGAAGTCGACAACTGCTGTACTTTAAAAACCCGGAAGTCCAATTTCTTTTCCATTCCTAACATGGTTTATTCAATTCCTGCTGTGGGAACAGTGTGGCTATATGCCATCATGCTCAGTAGGGTGTGTCTTAACTTTAAAATATCAATTCGTGGACAATTTTGTATTTTCTCTTAAAGAATTTAAATACATATTTTACAAGTGAATTTCATAACTTACTGGAATTGGTGACTAGTATTTGCACAGCCACTTCAGTGATATAAATCCAGGGTTTAAAAAAAAAAAGGTGTTACTGCAGCTAAGCTGAGGGCTATTCCACTTTCTCTATGGCCCAGCAATGGCCTTGTCATCTCTTTACCCATTCTAATGATACCACTTTAATTATCCTGATAGTAATGAACTTTAGACTTGATAAGAGATCTGCATGGCTATGAGTTGGTTATCAGGTCAGCTTAGCTATGAGTTCACAGTGGTTCATAGTAAACTCTTGTGTAGAATTTAATTATAATAATGCTGAATTTTGACCTTAAGAAATATTTTCTTGTTCATCTCTCTGAGCAATTGGATATTCCTTTGAGTTTCAACCCTTGAATGTAGTACTAAAACAGATAAATTTCTATATTTGAATGTGAACAAGTCTGTTAATCATTGTTTTGATATTTTTAGCCTTCAAATACCTTTGGGCCACTGATACTCCTTTTTTGATATTGCTCTTATAAGAAAAAATGTAATACATTTTAACTTTCAACTCCACAAACTTGAGTTATTTGAGGATTCAGCATATAGAAGGATTCTTTCTCTGCCTTTTGGTATCTTATTACCCAAAGACTAATATTACAGTCAGACAAACACCCGGTTTTTCTACATTTGTTTTGGCTTTGTCCCTTGAAGCTGAAGAAGATATAACAACCAAATGCCTGTTTACCAAGACAAGCAGTTGCTTTGTTGGTTCTGTCAATCTTTTTGTACCTTGTGATTATTTCAGAAAAAGTCTTTGGAGTGGTGTTACATGTTTATCAGTCCCAAGAATAGCTTTGTGGAGCACAACACAAATGTAAAAAAAAAAAAAAAAAATGCCAGTGGAACTCTGGATTGTTTTTATTAGTTATAGCTCTGAGGACTCTGAAGTTGTAAAGTGCTTTTAAATTATTCATTAAGCATCTCTGTATCAGAAATAATTCATTATTGCATTACTCTCTCCATTTTCAAAATGAGTCCATTTATTTGGTCATTTCAGACAGCCAGTAAAGGATGGAAGTTCATAATTCATTTGCTCCTATTGCTTGTGTATTTAGGGAACAGTGTTATAGTTATCAAGACATGGAGGGGGTGTTTCTCCCCCCAACCCTACTGCAGTCATTCAGCGTCCTAGCTGATGCTGAAGAGTAACTTGCAAAAGGAGTGTGGGGGTGGGCGGGATGAGAATCACTGCAGAGGTGAGCCTCTCTTCTTTATGGCAGTTTGTGTCATCCTGTGGGTGTACCTTGGCAGAAACAAGGTTAGGAACCATTGCTCTTGGGTTAGTCTAATAAATATAGATCAAATTATCCTCTTCAGATCTCCTGGGAAAATACGGAAAACTAGCACCTGACTAGAAGCGTTCTAATCCAGTGCTTCTCGAACTTAAAAAGGCAAATTCTGGTTCAGTACTCTCAGGCAGAGTCCAAGAGTATATTTACTAACAAGTTCACAGGAAATGGGATGCTGCTGGTGCAGGGACAACACTGAGTGGCCAGGACCTCAGTGGTCCAGGCTTGCAGTGGGCCCCTCAGGGGACTGGAGTTGGAAGGTGAAAGAACAGGGCCTGTCATGGGAGAAGGCAAGCAGTTGCTCCTGTGGACAGAAGGCGCAGGGAGGAAGCTGCAGCGAGCACCCAGGGACAGGCACTGAAGATGCAACATTGATACAGCAGCATCCCTGGGACAGGTGCTAAAGATGCAACACTGATACAGCAGCATCTGTGGGACAGGCGCTGAAGATGCAGCACTGATACAGCAGCAACCCTGGGACAGGCGCTGAAGATGCAATGCTGATACAGCAGCATCTGTGGGACAGGCGCTGAAGATGCAACATTGATACAGTAGCATCCCTGCAAGACTCTTCAGAGATGAAAGCAGACTTATTTTAATTGAGAGAAGGTCTCTCAGAAGGTTGCTAATGCTTGCCCAGGTGGACAAGAAAGATTATTTACACAGTGGCATGAAAGACAACTTCAGCAAAACTTTTTGGATGGGATGTAGGAGAGAAATTGGTTCATCAAAAATGCAGTAATGCATGTGAAACTACTTTGTGAAATGTACAATGGTACTCAAATGTAGGGCATTTGGCATTGATACTTAGTTAAGTCAATCAACATGGAGCTGGGGGTCTGATAAAGATTATTACCAAGGGATAGTGAGGAAAGAAGAGATTGTCTCAGTCATGTCAGAGAATGGACAGCAAGTTTTAAAGTTGATGAACGGAGGAAAGGGAGTAGATGTATGTGATGACAAGATCATTTGCTTAGGGAAGAATTGACATCTGGGAGTTGAAAGGGACCTTAAATGTCCCTTGGTCCAGCTTCCTCATTTAATATAGGAGCAAACCTAGGTCCAAAAACAGAGGTGCACAAAAGTCACTCAGCCAGCAGAGCAGTGACCCCTTTGGGGCTGCAAGACTTAGCCTATAAAAAGACAGGATGCCCAGTTAAATTTGGATTTCAGATCAACAAAAATAATTTTTAGTATAAATATGTCCAAGGACATACTTATAATAAAAAAGTTTGTTGTTGATCTGATATTCAAATTTAATTGGACATCCTATATGTTATCTGGAAACACTAGATTTGTTGAAAATTCAGTACTTTTTGGTAAACAGAGATATAGGAAAGATGAGGAAAATATACTAGCCTTGTATTTAGAGCATAAGCTCCATCAGGGTGTGAGTTTCTGTGTGTTTTACTTCCTGGAGATTCCCGAGAATCTAGGTCAGTTGAGTGAGTGAATAAAGGTATGGGAATATTCAAGATATTGTGGCTTGTAGGATGCTTAACATACAAAAGAACAGAACTCAGATTAAGATATTCTCTGTGGCTGATATTTTACTTTTTCAGCAGGGTAGATCTTGGGCAAACTTCTCAAGAATGTTCACTATGGCAAATATGGCACAAAAGAAAGATAAGATTGTGAAAATGAATTTTTGAGTCATATTAGGGTTTGAAAGTTATTTATCACTAGTTTATTAGAATTTTCAAGAGTAATTCCGAGAACTTTGATTAATAACTTAAAGTGCAGCACGTAGCACAAACTGATCTGATTTGGAAAATATTTCTGAAAAAATAAATACTTCAGAGCTCATTTTTCACCAAAGGGAAATGTGACAGAGGTACTGATTGCTGGATCCTGGCCACAGTGT
The DNA here is from genome assembly GCF_008692025.1 of Phocoena sinus. Lineage (NCBI taxonomy): Eukaryota > Metazoa > Chordata > Mammalia > Artiodactyla > Phocoenidae > Phocoena > Phocoena sinus. The sequence goes on from NC_045769.1 coordinate 54,326,422, forward strand.
CTCTGCCATCAAGGTGGATGCAGGTGGAGCTGAGCAGAGTATCTTCATCTAGATCTAAATCAGGGCTGAGAGAACTGATTGGGTTCACCCAGATATAAGCATCTTTGAAAAAACCCACAATCTTGTTAGATTTCTTAAATTGAGACTTGTGGTAGAAAAGGAATTGATGAAAGTATAAGAAAACAAGTACAACAGTCATTGGTTAAGAATTTCCTGTGAGTGGGCATGCATCCAGCAGGATTCATTCCATCTCATAAGAATCCTGTGAAGAAGGTATTATTTTTTTTTTAAACATCTTTATTGGGGTATAATTGCTTTACAATGGTGTGTTAGTTTCTGCTTTATAACAAAGTGAATCAGCTATACATATACATATGTTCCCATATGTCTTCCCTCTTGCGTCTCGCTCCCTCCCACTCTCCCCATCCCACCCTTCCAGGCTGTCACAAAGCACCGAGCTAATATCCCTGTGCCTTGTGGCTGCTTCCCCCCAGCTATCTACCTTACTACGTTTGTTAGTGTGTATATGTCCATGACTCTCTCTCGCCCTGTCAAAACTCACCCCTCCCCCTCCCCATACCCTCAAGTCCGTTCTCCAGTAGGTCTGCGTCTTTATTCCTATCTTACCCCTAGGTTCTTCATGACATTTTTTTCCCTTAAATTCCATATATATGTGTTAGCATACGGTATTTGTCTTTTTCTTTCTGACTTACTTCACTCTGTATGACAGACTCTAGGTCTATCCATCTCATTACAAATAGCTCAATTTCATTTCTTTTTAAGGCTGAGTAATATTCCATTGTGTATATGTGCCACATCTTCTTTATCCATTCATCCGATGATGGGCGCTTAGGTTGTTTCCATGTCCTGGCTATTGTAAATAGAGCTGCAATGAACATTTTGGTACATGACTCTTTTTGAATTTTGGTTTTCTCAGGGTATATGCCAAGTAGTGGGATTGCTGGGTCATATGGTAATTCTATTTGTAGTTTTTTAAGGAACCTCCATACTGTTCTCCACAGTGGCTGAACCAATTCACATTCCCACCAGCAGTGCAAGAGTGTCCCCTTTTCTCCACACCCTCTCCAGCATTTATTGTTTCTAGATTTTTTGATGATGGCCATTCTGACTGGTGTGAGATGATATCTCATTGTAGTTTTGATTTGCATTTCTCTAATGACTAATGATGTTGAGCATTCTTTTATGTGTTTGTTGGCATTCTGTATATCTTCTTTGGAGAAATGTCTATTTAGGTCTTCTGCCCATTTTTGGATGGGGTTGTTTGTCTTTTTGTTATTGAGCTGCATGAGCTGCTTGTAAATTTTGGAGATTAATCCTTTGTCAGTTGCTTCATTTGCAAATGTTTTCTCCCATTCTGAGGGTTGTCTTTTGGTCTTGGTTATGGTTTCCTTTGCTGTGCAAAAGCTTTGAAGTTTCATTAGGTCCCATTTGTTTATTTTTGTTTTTATTTCCATTACTCTAGGAGGTGGGTCAGAAAGGATCTTGCTGTGATTTATGTCATAGAGTGTTCTTCCTATGTTTTCTTCTAAGAGTTTGATAGTTTCTGGCCTTACATTTAGGTCTTTAATCCATTTTGAGCTTATTTTTGTGTATGGTGTTAGGGAGTGATCTAATCTCATACTTTTACATGTACCTGTCCAGTTTTCCCAGCACCATTTATTGAAGAGGCTGTCCTTTCTCCACTGTACATTCCTGCCTCCTTTATCAAAGATAAGGTGTCCATATGTGCGTGGGTTTATCTCTGGGCTTTCTATCCTGTTCCACTGATCTATCTTTCTGTTTTTGTGCCAGTACCATACTGTCTTGATTACTGTTGCTTTGTAATATAGTCTAAAGTCAGGGAGCCTTATTCCTCCAGCTCCTTTTTTCGTTCTCAAGATTGCTTTGGCTATTCGGGGTCTTTTGTGTTTCCATACAAATTGCGAAATTTTTTGTTCTAGTTCTGTGAAAAATGCCAGTGGTAGTTTGATAGGGATTGCATTGAATCTGTAGATTGCTTTGGGTAGTAGAGTCATTTTCACAATGTTGATTCTTCCCATCCAAGAACATGGTATATCTCTCCATCTATTTGTATCATCTTTAATTTCTTTCATCAGTGTCTTATAATTTTCTGCATACAGGTCTTTCGTATCCTTAGGTAGGTTTATTCCTAGATATTTTATTCTTTTTGTTGCAATGGTAAATGGGAGTGTTTTCTTGATTTCACTTTCAGATTTTTCATCATTAGTATATAGGAATGCCAGAGATTTCTGTGCATTAATTTTGTATCCTGCTACTTTACCAAATTCATTGATTAGCTCTAGTAGTTTTCTGGTAGCATCTTTAGGATTCTCTATGTATAGTATCATGTCATCTGCAAACAGTGACAGCTTTACTTCTTCTTTTCCGATTTGGATTCCTTTTATTTCCTTTTCTTCTCTGATTGCTGTGGCTAAAACTTCCAAAACTATGTTGAATAAGAGTGGTGAGAGTGGGCAACCTTGTCTTGTTCCTGATCTTAGTGGAAATGCTTTCAGTTTTTCACCATTGAGGATGATGTTTGCTGTGGGCTTGTCATATATGGCATTTATTATGTTTAGGAAAGTTCCCTCTATGCCTACTTTCTGGAGGGTTTTTATCATAAATGGGTGTTGAATTTTGTCGAAAGCTTTCTCTGCATCTATTGAGATGATCATATGGTTTTTCTCCTTCAATTTGTTAATATGGTTTATCACATTGATAGATTTGCGTATATTGAAGAATCCTTGCATTCCTGGAATAAACCCCACTTGATCATGGTGTATGATCCTTTTAATGTGCTTTTGGATTCTGTTTGCTAGTATTTTGTTGAGGATTTTTGCATCTATGTTCATCAGTGATATTGGCCTGTAGTTTTCTTTCTTTGTGACATCCTTGTCTGGTTTTGGTATCAAGGTGATGGTGGCTTTGTAGAAGGAATTTGGGAGTGTTCCTCCCTCTGCTATATTTTGGAAGAGTTTGAGAAGGATGGGTGTTAGCTCTTCTCTAAACGTTTGATAGAATTCACCTGTGAAGCCATCTGGTCCTGGGCTTTTGTTTGTTGGAAGGTTTTTAATCACAGTTTCAATTTCAGTGCTTGTGATTGGTCTGTTCATATTTTCTATTTCTTCCTGATTCAGTCTTGGCAGGTTGTGCATTTCTAAGAATTTGTCCATTTCTTCCAGATTGTCCATTTTATTGGCATAGAGTTGCTTGTAGTAATCTCTCATGATTTTTTTTATTTCTGCAGTGTCAGTTGTTACTTCTCCTTTTTCATTTCTAATTCTATTGATTTGAGTCTTCTCCCTTTTTTTCTTGATGAGTCTGGCTAGTGGTTTATCTATTTTGTTTATCTTCTCAAAGAACCAGCTTTTAGTTTTTTTGATCTTTGCTATTGTTTCCTTCATTTCTTTTTCATTTATTTCTGATCTGATTTTTATGATTTCTTTCCTTCTGCTAGCTTTGGGGTTTTTTTGTTCTTCTTTCTCTAATTGCTTGAGGTGCAAGGTTAGGTTGTTTATTCGAGATGTTTCCTGCTTCTTAAGGTGGGCTTGTATTGCTATAAACTTCCCCCTTAGAACTGCTTTTGCTGCATCCCATAGGTTTTGGGTCGTTGTGTCTCCATTGTCATTTGTTTCTAGGTATTTTTTTATTTCCTCTTTGATTTCTTCAGTGATCACTTCATTATTAAGTAGTGTATTGTTTAGCCTCCATGTGTTTGTATTTTTTACAGATTTTTTCCTGTAATTGATATCTAGTCTCATGGCGTTGTGGTCGGAAAAGATACTTGATACAATTTCAGTTTTCTTAAATTTACCAAGGCTTGATTTGTGACCCAAGATATGATCTATCCTGGAGAATGTTCCATGAGCACTTGAGAAAAATGTGTATTCTGTTGTTTTTGGATGGAGTGTCCTATAAATATCAATTAAGTCCATCTTGTTTAATGTATCATTTAAAGCTTGTGTTTCCTTATTTATTTTCATTTTGGATGATCTGTCCATGGGTGAAAGTGGGGTGTTAAAGTCCCCTACTATGAATGTGTTACTGTTGATCTCCCCTTTTATGGTTGTTAGTATTTGCCTTGTGTATTGAGGTGCTCCTATGTTGGGTGCATAAATATTTACAATTGTTATATCTTCTTCTTGGATCGATCCCTTGATCATTATGTAGTGTCCTTCTTTGTCCCTTTTAATAGTCCTTATTTTAAAGTCTATTTTGTCTGATATGAGAATTGCTACTCCAGCTTTCTTTTGGTTTCCATTTGCATGGAATATCTTTTTCCATCCCCTTACTTTCAGTCTGTATGTGTCTGTAGTTCTGAAGTGGGTCTCTTGTAGACAGCATATATAAGGGTCTTGTTTTTGTATCCATTCAGCCAATCTGTGTCTTTTGGTGGGAGCATTTAGTCCATTTACATTTAAGGTAATTATCGATATGTATGTTCCTATTTCCATTTTATATATTGTTTTGGGTTCGCTACTATAGGTCATTTCCTTCTCTTGTGTTTCGTGTCTAGAGAAGTTCCTTTAGCATTTGTTGTAAAGCTGGTTTGGTGGTGCTGAACTCTCTCAGCTTTTGCTTGTCTGTAAAGGTTTTAATTTCTCCATCAAATGTTAATGAGATCCTTGCTGGGTAGAGTAGTCTTGGTTGCAGGCTATTCTCCTTCATCACTTTCAGTATGTCCTGCCACTCCCTTCTGGCTTGTAGGGTTTCTGCTGAGAGATCAGCTGTTAACCTTATGGGGATTCCCTTGTGTGTTATTTGTTGTTTTTCCCTTGCTGCTTTTAATATGCTTTCTTTGTATTTAATTTTTGACAGTTTGATTAATATGTGTCTTGGCGTGTTTCTCCTTGTATTTATCCTGTATGGGACCCTCTGTGCTTCCTGGACTTGATTAACTATTTCCTTTCCCATATTAGGGAAGTTTTCAACTATAATCTCTTCAAATATTTTCTCAGTCCCTTTCTTTCTTTCTTCTTCTTCTGGAACCCCTATAATTCGAATGTTGGTGCGTTTCATGTTGTCCCAGAGGTCTCTGAGACTGTCCTCAGTTCTTTTCATTCTTTTTTCTTTATTCTGCTCTGCAGTAGTTATTTCCACTACTTTATCTTCCAGGTCACTTATCCGTACTTCTGCCTCAGTTATTCTGCTATTGATCCTATCTAGAGTGATTTTAATTTCATTTATTGCATTGTTCATCGTTGCTTGTTTCATCTTTAGTTCTTGTAGGTCCTTGTTAACTGTTTCTTGCATTTTGTCCATTCTACTTCCAAGATTTCGGATCATCCTTACTATCATTATTCTGAATTCTTTTTCAGGTAGATTGCCTATTTCCTCTTCATTTGTTAGGTCTGGTGGGTTTTTATCTTGCTCCTTCATCTGCTGTGTGTTTTTCTGTCTTCTCATTTTGCTTATCTTACTGTGTTTGGGGTCTCCTTTTTGCAGGCTGCACTTTCGTAGTTCCCGTTGTTTTTGATGTCTGTCTCCCGTGGCTAAGGTTGTTTCAGTGGGTTGTGTAGGCTTCCTGGTGGAGGGGACTAGTGCCTGTGTTGTGCTGGATGAGGCTGGATCTTGTCTCTCTAGTGGGCAGGTTCACGTCTGGTGGTGTGTTTTGGGGTGTCTGTGGCCTTATTATGATTTTAGGCAGCCTCTCTGCTAATGGGTGGGGTTGTGTTCCTGTTTTGCTAGTTGTTTGGCATAGGTTGTCCAGCACTGTGGCTTGCTGGTCGTTGAGTGAAGCTGGGTGCTGGTGTTAAGATGGAGGTCTCTGGGATATTTCCACCGTTTAATATTATGTGGAGCTGGGAGGTCTGTTGTTGACCAGTGTCCTGAAGTTGGCTCTCCTACCTCAGAGGCAGAGCCCTGACTCCTGGCTGGAGCACCAAGAGCCTTTCATCCACACAGCTCAGAATAAAAGGGAGAAAAAGTAGGGAGAATTAGTAGAAGTATGAGTAAAGAAAGAAGGAAAGGAGAAAAGGAAGGAAGGAAGAAAGAAGCAAAGAAGGAAAGAAAGGAGGGAGGGAGGGAGGGAGGGAGGGAGGAAGGAAGGAAGGAAGGAGGGAAAGAAGGAAAAAAGACAGAAAGAAAGATGATACAGTAAAAATAAAATAAAGTATAATATAGTTATTGAATTAAAAAATATTTAGAAAAAAAAAAAGGGACGGATAGAACCTTAGGACAAATGTTGGAAGCAAAGCTATACAGAGAAAATCTTACACAGAAGCATACACATACACCTTCACAAAAAGAGGTAAAGGGGGAAAAATCATAAATCCTGCTCCCTGAGACCACCTCCTCAATTTGGGGTGATTCGTTGTCTAAAGGAGGGAAGGAAGGAAGGAAAGAAAGAAAGAACGAAGGTAAAGTATAATAAAGTTATTACAATTAAACTTAATTATTAAGAAAAAGAATTTTTTAAAAAAAAGTCATGGACGGATAGAGCCCTAGGACAAATGGTGGAAGCAAGAGTATACAGACAAGATCTCACACAGAAGCATACACGTACACATTCACAAAAAGAGGAAAAGGGAAAAAAATCATAGGTCTCGCTCCTAAATTCCACCTCTTCAATTTGGGATCATTCCTTGTCTATTCAGGTATTCCACAGATGCAGGGTATATCAAGTTGATTGTGGAGCTTTAATCCGCTGCTTCTGTGGCTGCTGGGAGAGATTTCCCTTTCTCTTCTTTGTTCTCACAGCTCACAGGAGCTCAGCTTTGGATTTGGCCCTGCCTCTGCGTGTAGGTCGCTGGAGGGCGTCTGTTTTTTCGCTCAGACAGGACGGGGTTAAAGGAGCCGCTGATTCGGGGCCTCCGGCTCACTCAGGCCGGGGGTTGGGGGATGGGGGAAGGAGGGGCACTGCGTGCGGGGCCGGCCTGCGGCGGCAGAGGCGGCGTGACGTTGCGGCAGAGGCCGGCGTGACGTTGCACCAGCCTGAGACCCGCCGTGCGTTGTCCCGGGGAAGTTGTCCCTGGATCCCGGGAACCTGGCAGTGGCGGGCTGCACAGGCTCCGCGGAAGAGGGGTGTGGAGAGTGACCTGTGCTCGCACACAGGCCCCTTGGTGGCGGCAGCAGCAGCCTTAGCGTCTCCCGCCCGGCTCTTGGGTCCGCGGTTTTAGCCGCGGCTCGCGCCCGTCTCTGGGGTTTGCGCTTTCAGCCGCGGCTCGCGCCCGTCTCGGGGGCTCGCGCCCTCAGCCGCGGCTCGCGCCCGTCTCTGGGGTTCGCGCTTTTAGCCGCGGCTCGCGCCCGTCTCTGGAGTTCCTTTAAGCAGCGCTCTTAAACCCCTCTCCTCGCGCACCAGAAAACAAAGAGGGAAGAAAAAGTCTCTTGCCTCTTCGGCCGGTGCAGGCTTTTCCCCGAACTCCCTCCCGGCTAGTCGTGGTGCACTAACCCCTTCAGGCTATGTTCAAGCCGCCAACCCCAGTCCTCTCCCTGAGCTCCGTCCAAAACCAAAACCCGAGCCTCAGCTCGCAGCCCCGCCCGCCCCGGCGGGTGAGCAGACAAGCCAGTCGGGTTGGTGAGTGCCGGTCGGCACCGATCGTCTGTGCAGGAATCTCCCCGCTTTGCCCTCCGCACCCGTCGCTGTGCACTACTCCGCGGTCCCGAAACTCCCCCCTCTGCCTCCCGCAGTCTCCGCCCGCGGAGGGGCTTCCTAGTGTGTGGAAACTTTTCCTCCTTCACAGCTCCCTCCCACTGGTGCAGGTGCCGTCCTTATTCTTTTGTCTCTGTTTTTTCTTTTGCCCTACCCAGTTACGTGGGGAGTTTCTTGCCTTTTGGGAGGTCTGAGGTCTTCTGCCAGCCTTCAGTAGGAGTTCTGTAGGAGTTGTTCCACGTGTGGATGTATTTCTGGTGTATCCGTGGGGAGGAAGGCGATCTCCGCGTCTTACTCTTCCGCCATCTTCAAGGTCCCCCCAAGAAGGTATTATTACCTCCATTTTTCAGATGAGAACATTGAGGCAGAGAAAAATGAAGTATTTAACTTAACACACAGAAAATGGTGAAAAGGGGTTTGAACCTAAGTCTCTCTCTATGGTGCAATAATGTATATCAACTCATTCTAAGAATAACAGAATTCTGCAAAATATAATATTGCCTTATTTTACAAAAAAATCATCATTGAAAATAATTACAAATAGATCCTATTATCGTGACTGTAGCTTTATTAACATGAAGTTAATTTTGCAGTTATTATCTTACCTGGGTCTGTCAGGTAGTGTCTGGGCAGGGAGCAGGTGGTACTCTTGTCAGGAAATTGAGGAGAGTTTAAGGAAGGGAATATTTTCAAACATACGGACAGGGTTAAGAGAACAAATGGGAGTCCGTGATGGGCCAGGAACTAGCAACAGCTGGGATCAGTTATTGTCCCGGGACCCTGAGGCAGCATTGAAGGCAGCAGTTACCAGAAGTAGCTACAGGAAGGGGACAACCGACAGGTAAGGAGCTGCTGTCTTCCAGGAAGGATACAGCCAATTTGTTGCCACTAGAGAGGAGCAAAACCAAACACAGTCTAAGGTAAAAACAGACAAAGCAGCAAACCCCTGCCCTCCCTCTCTTCTCGCAGTCCAGTCTCTTGCTGGTGGCCAGCGTTAACTAAACTCCACCAGAAGCCCGAGGACAAGAGGGCCACTGATCTAGTCTACAGTCTCCCAGGACACAGAGCAGGGTGGAGAACGGAGCATGTTGGCTCTGGAAGGGCAGATGGAAAATATCCATTGCACAGCACTTTACTGCCATGGTTGCATAGCTCAATAAGCTTACTTCCCCTTCTCCTGCACTCTGGTTTTCCATATCCCTTCCTTTTCTCTCCCAGTTCTCTCTCCTGCAGTTGCCCCCTCCGTGCACTGCTCTGCACTGGGACCACTAGTGCTACTTCCTGCACTTAGGTCATGTTATCCTGGCGCTATAGGCCCAGTGTCTGTGGAGCACCTATTTCTTCCCAGCACCGTCTCCAGGTGCACTGAGGGACACGTATTCTGAGGCACATCTCACTAGCAGCCCCCTCCCTGGTCACCTGATCCCTTGGTTTTCTGATTTTACTTGTGAGGCCTTTCTTCCTTGTCAACCATTGGCAAACGAGTTATCTGCCTCTGGTTGCTCCAGGATGTTAAAGTGTTCTAAAGGTATTTCCCTCAAATGGCCACCCTCCTAGGAAATCAAGTAGCCCCTGTCTCCACGCAGTGTCTGATTTCCTCTCGCATTTCTACCCTTAGGAGCAGTGGAAATTTCTCAGTCCCTAGTATTTATTACCCAATAGAAGCCACAACTCACCAGGCACAGCCTCAGAGCACTGGCACTCAAAGGACATAGTCCAACAATGGAAGAGTTTTCTTTTTCTTTCTTTTTAATTAAGGCTTTTACTTCCTTTCCTTGAATATTCAGAAGAGGATACATAAAACAAAACAGTATTTCAGGAAATTCTTTTCCCCCTTCATCTCCTTCCCCACCATCCCTCAGCTCCTCGAGTATCTTTTTTCTAAATCTTCCCCAAGCCCCTCCACCAACTCTAACCCATGTATTTTCCCTCTTTCTTTCATTTCTAGACCACAAAAGTCCCAGAGAACTTGCCTGGCAACAGAACCCTGCTCTGAGGCAGAGAAGGGAAAGGAACTGAGCTGGTAGAGGCAGAGCCCTTGTTAGAAGACAGAGGATGAGAGAGGCATCAGGCATTCGTGCCTGAAAAATTTCTCCTCCACAGTGCTAGGATCATGATGGAGTGAGAATAGCAGCCCTGAAGATGTGTCAAAAGGCTTTTAAACTTTTAACAACTTGATACTAACGGCATATGGATTACAGTCTCACAACCAAAGTCACTTTCCACGTGTAATTTTTGCAATGGCTGCCATCCATGGAGTGCTTGCTCTGTACCAGGCGTTTTACCAAGGATTTTAACATATTTTATCTCTAATGTTCACACCAAATCTGTAAGGGAGTTGATACCAGCCCCGTTTTACAAACGAAGAAGCTGAAATGCAGAGCCATGATTTGAGCTAACAATGACTCTAAAGTATGTGATTTTTCATTAATAATAGCACGAATATAGTAGCTTCCAGCAGTTGGACAAATGCTTTCGTCAGTCCTCGTGCTATCGTGCATGCAGCATTTTTAATTTCACATACACCCAATGATGTACTAGTGTTAACACCACTCTATGGATGAGGACACTGAGGGTCAGAGAGACATAGGCACCTTATTGGCCGCACAGCTAGTTCCCATCAGTCGTAACTTGAACCCAGGTTCATCGGACTTCAGGTGTGTTCTCTACATCACTGGTCTATATTCTCATGATGCCTGCTTGATAATATTATATACCAGGAACATATACTATATTAATATAGTAGCTTCTTATTTGGCAAATTTCTGGATAATTAGGTAGAGAGAGGGGGTGGTATTTCTAAGAGGCAAGAAAGAATCCACTTGGCAGGACTTCCTGAGATAAGGCTTGAGAAGCAGTACAGGGCAGTCAGCGAAGACTGGGATGGAGCAGTGCAGTCCATGCCAGTCATTTTGAAATAGAGAAATTCGGGGTTCATGAGGTGAATCAAGAGAACACAAATAGCGGCTGATCTTATGAAACAGGAACCGAGGGACAAATTACAGTATTCACATGTCTTAAGTCAATGTTTACTAGTTAGCCCATTCCTTTAAAGGTAATCCAGTAATAGTCATCTTTCCCTGGGGGAGTCCCAGTGGTTTGGATTCTTTCCTTTGTGATTGGTTCCCATTTAGTACAGGACTCAACTCAAGCACTCATGGATATTCTTGATAGCTCTTAATTATGCCAAATTATATTGGAGTGGGAAGTGAGGGAAGTGTACTGTATCTAGTTAAAAATATGACTGTGCTAGTTTTGTGTTTATTCATCTGAAATGAATAAAATATGCAGATGTTTTGATAAAACTATACAAATTTTGGCTTGACTAGTCAATTGTCTCATGAGAATTGGCAACAACAACAAAAATAGTTGTGAAGTAATTTTCAGAAGCCCACAGATGAACTGTTCCATAGACTTCAGGTAATTTTTTAAGTTGTATATTTTCAAACAAAATTTCAGTTTTGTTAGAAGAAAACCATTCAGTTTTTGGCAGATTAAGATCGTTTTTAATGTTAAAATATAAATATTTTATTTGTCTGGTGACTTCTGACATGATTTCATGGAGGGGTTTTTTTCTTTCCCGATTTTAGGGGAGGGTAAGTTGAGGGTACTATGCTTTGGGGATCAAGGAAAGTTCTCCTAAATCATACACTCAAAGCATTGTCCTCTCTACCAGCCTATTGTTCACATACTTTACCTTCTACTTCTCCTACAGCCGAACTTTACAGGTGAAGAAGTTGAGACTCAGAGACACAAGTCTGTAAAAGGGTACTTAATAGGACCCAAATCTTGAGCCTTCCTTTCCCCAAGTCAGTTTCTAATGTAAATCCTGCTCTTTCCAGGGTAGTGTTTCTTCAGTGTTATTTTTCTTGAATTTTTATCACATCTGAGTTGCTATGCCAATACTCAATACAGAGGCCATGCAGTACCCCGGAAGCTCACAGAATGGGGCAATGTTTTTTTTGAAAATTGACCGTAAGACCACACCTTACTGGTGCTGTGGCTTCTGGTGAAAAATTCAGATCCCTGGGTCCCAGTGGGGGCCTATGGAATCTGAATCTCTGAGCCAGAGCCATTGAAGAGAATACCAACGTGAACAGAACTGATGGTAACACAATGAGATGAGGGAACAGTAGTGCCGCATGGGAGGAGAAGGGAATGTCAGGAAGAGGCACTCTCTGCCCCCTTTCTGATTATTAGAAGGCAGCTAGGCACTGCGTCCTGTTGGCCTTTGATGACAAATAAAGTAGCGCATACATACGATGATGCTGTGTGCAGTTCGTCCTGGTTATCTACGTTTGGTTTGTAATCTACCAGATCTGTTTCTTGATACATATAGATTGCTATTCAAAAATGTGTGATGTTTAACATCCAGAGGATGGATGAAGTTTAAGCTGTATAGGCTAATCCTAGCACTTTAAATTGACTCATTTGTAGGTAGTAAAAGATTATGCTGTCCATACAGTCAGGATGATTGCAGTTTCTTCTCTCCAATTATATAGTCCATGAATGGGTATTGATTTCCATTTCTCCTTTTGCAAGATTATAATAAGGAGGGCAATGATGCTGATACCAAGAAATTCAATGCAATGAACTTTTTATTATTAGAGATAAAAATTAATCCTCAATTCCTTTGGCCTTTTAATTGTTAACTGTGGAGTCAGTCAAATGTGGAGGCTGAAGAAGCACCAAGGGATAATGTAATCGCAACTCTTCAAACAATTGTATCTGTCTGGAGAATGAAGACTGATGATCTGGAAAATAGATCTCATTGTTTCAGTAGTAGAATTATGGGCCTTGCCAGTGGCTATTAAGAGAGATTCTCTGGGAAACTCTTTTCCAAAAGGAAAAAAAGAGATACTTGTTAGATGCAGAAAATTTAGTTCAGCCACTTTTCATTAAGCAAGGCCCAAAACTCTTGTAATTCCCAAGTTCATAGTTGACAAGAGGCCCCAGAGCAGTAATTATCCACTTTTCCAGTTTCCTGTTAGAAAGCTCTTCAATTAGACATAGACAAGGAGGAAATTATGGTAAAAGGAAGGGTATTTTGTCCTTTCTAAAGAGCACTAGGAAAAAAGAAACTATATAACAATGTTAAGAGATAATTATATTAAATAAGTTAAGCACTTTGAATTGCCTTAAAAGATGTTAAATTACTTTCAGTATTACCATTTCACTGACAGTGCTTAAATTTTTAATTCAAAAAATAAACTTGCATTCAGTATTCCTTTATGTTTTCTAAATTCTCAGGGAGGATAGGTTGCCTTGGGCATCCTTGGACATCCCTTGGAAAAATAGGTTATTCTGTGTTTTTTGTTCAAAGTGCCAATGAATGTTTGAAATGTGATTCAGTCTATTTGTCATGCTGTTAGGAAGATTGATTAGTTGTCTCACTTGTCGATTCTTATGTTATTCGACAAGCATTGTTTGCGTGGCCGTAATTTTTTTCTACCTTGCTCATTCATATATGAGGTAGATGTAGCTGTAAATGATTGACTTAGTATAAGGCTATAGGAAGTCATGGATTAATATAAGTAAGAGGAAATGCCTCCCTCTTTGTTCAGCCACATAATGGTAGCACATGAATATTTTATTTTACCATTTTAAAGTGGAAGAAGCTTAGAAGGTGAGTCAAAGTGACCTCATACTCTCATTTGTTTATGACATAGTGTTTCTTGTGATTTTCTGCTAAGCAGAGTGAAGATGTAACTGTTTACCTCAACAGAGTAAATGGAAGCAGCTCTACAACCATGTTCCACAAACACACTGAACTCTGAGTATGTATCTGTCCAGGGCTTATTTCTAGTCTAAGCACAAAGGTGATACTACAGAGCATACAATTAGAATGGTTAGAAATGGTCACTGGCATTTTGCATAATTTTGATCTGCTAATGGAGACCCCTGCTAGCAGACGGTGAAAGTGAATGGCTTGAAAACCAGATTATATGTGCTTATTATTATTATTATTAGAAGGTTGTAAGGTCCCTCATGAAATGTGAAAAACTTTTCTTTCTAAATTCTATAACCTTTCTTATTTTAAAATTAAAAATGGGAAATGTCATATGAGAATGGCACTAAAAGATGAAGAAGTTGGGGAATCAGGGAAAATTGGAAACAGATAAAACACTTAGGCTCTAAACATGGTTTGTTCAGGGTGTTCAAGATAAAGTGGCCACATTAAAAAAAAGAAATGAACATTAATATTCTTTAGTGGTAAAGTAATAAATGTGTGTATGTGGTTTTTTTTGTAACCCATGACAAAAACATAGAAATGAAAAGATAAGAAAAAGTAAGCTGGAACAACTGTCTCACCACACTTCTACCCTTCACAGGCAGCCACCATTAGCCACTGAAGCTTCCCATCTTAATTCTATGTGTGGTTGTGTGGGACATTTTTTTAAAACAAAAATGGGATGCTTTTGTACTTACTGTTTGGAAGGTACTTTTGGTCCCACTTAGTTATTTGTCATTATTTGTTTTACATTTTAAGTCATTAAAAGACATTCAGAAAGAGAGAATGAGAGAGAAGGCAGCTGAGATTCTGCATTCAGGGCTGCTTCTCCACCAGCCAGTTGCTCTCTACCCCTGTAGGGATGACTTTCCTTCCTGATCAGGGGCCCGTAGACTCGAGTACATGAGCTCTGATCTCAGCTTTGAACTTCAGAGACCCAAAGTATTGATTCAACCTCATGGGGCAATGGAGTTAATAATATGGAAAAAAAATAGGTAATAGGATTGGGGACCTCTACCAAATGTTGTTATATTTTCTTCTTGGGTTGATGAGGAATAAAAACTCAGTGAAATCATCACAAACCTTAAGGGCTAAGAAGGAGATTATAGGCCTGTTCCATAATCCATCTAAATTCCAGTAGATAGGTTTGTTCAGACCCAGAGTTAAACCACAATGAGAAAGCAAAAAGCCTTCAGAATGTGCTAAATGAACAAGGAAACTATTGCTAGGATTTGGAATCAGAACATAAGGGATCGGAAGCAAGGGATAAAAGAGATCAGTTTCAAAAAAATAAAAGGATATATTTTTTTGGAGTTACAACAAGAAAAGTAGGAAATAGAAAGAAACCAGGAGAAGGACACAAAGATCCAACAGGTTAAATCAGGTTAGCACCATACATGGAAATAGAGGGGGGGGAAATCATCAAATAAAGTGGAGCAGACATTCAGAAATTCTGTTCTGGACCTGCTTAAACGGAGTGAAGTTACAAGAGAGGAGAGAGGTTAGGAAAGTGGAACTTATAATAACTAAAATCAGGTCCTGCTAATATAGAAAAATTATGTCAGAAATGTTTCTGCTGCCATTGAAGTATTAAAAGTTCCAGGAGCCTTACCATAATGTATTATTCCTTTCTTCGATCTTGTCACATGTGCATCTGTGTCCTGATAGCGTCGCAGGTGAAAGGTGACTGGTTGAGGTTGGGGTTTGAATATTACTGATTTGCCCTGCCAAATGGCACTTCACAACAATTCCTTATTTACAATGTTATTTTTAATGGCTCCAAAGTGTCCCATTTTATTAATATGCCATGGGTAATTTAATATTCTTTTATTATTTGACATTTATACTACAGTACATTTTTCACCATTATGAATTATGCTGCAGCAAATATCCTTGTAGGTAAATCTTTGTGTGTCATTAGTTGTTTTCTTTGAATAATTGCTGTAAATTGAGTTACAGGGCCTTAGGGAATGCCCATTTTAGGCTGTTGATACCACTTGCCAAACTTTCTTCCATAAAGTTTGTATCAATGTACACTACCAGAAAGAATGGAACAGCAACCGTTTCCCACATTCAAGGGTGAGACTCCTAACACATCGTCAGTTTTATAAACCTCCCGATTGTGTTTTTTTCTAATAGTGTATATGATGTCAATTTAGTCATATGAACTCTTTTTCCTGGAACCCATTGTGATCAGTGGTATGCAATTTTAAAATACCTGCTAGAAGTTAGAGCAGTATCCTGTAGTGATCAAAGAATATTTAAGCTATACAGATCATACTCATTGTTCTATTAGCAAAATATTCTAATCTATTTCTCTAACCACCGTCTAAAATATTTCTCTCTTTGTCTTTCATTCTTCTAGTTGTATAACCACTGGTTAGGAAACTAATAGTTCTTCCTATCCTTTCGACTAGAAAAATCAAGTAGAGAACTTTAGAACATAAAGTCCCTGAACAGATCAGTAGTATTACTCTAGTTTAGATTTTTTTAAATTAGTTAATTAATTAATTTTTGGCTGTGTTGGGTCTTTGTTGCTGCGCACGGACTTTCTCTGGTTGCGCCGAGCAGGGGCTACTCTTCGTTGCGGTGTGCAGTCTTCTCATCGCGGTGGCTTGTCTTTGTTGAGGAGCATGGGCTCTAGGCACATGGGTTTCAGTAGTTGTGGCTCGCAGGCTCTAGAGCGAAGGCTCATTAGTTGTGGCGCACGGGCTTATTTGCTCCATGACATGTGGGATCTTCTGGGACCAGGGCTCAAACCCATGTCCCCAGCATTGGCAGGTGGATTCTTAACCATTCTGCCACCAGGGAAGTCCCTATAGTTTAGTTTTAAAAGAGTATCCAAAACAGAATCCTACCTGCATTTGAAATTTCTGTATTTAAGAAGGTATGACATATATTTCATATACATTAATTGATGTGGGAAAAATATAAATAAGTGGTAAATGTTATCCTTCTGTTATTGACCTCATTAAATGCATTTATTTTTTTAAAAAAAGGGGTTTGGGAGAAAATAGCAATGGCAGTTTTGAAGACTTAAAATGAGTCTAGCGAGAATCAAATAAAAAATACAGTTATTTGAATCATAGATTATTTATTTTAGTTATATATTATTTTAAATGACTACATGTACAGTAGAAAGAACAACAATCTAGTGATCAAGAACTCTCATACTGAACTCTGCCATTTTCTAGACATATGAACTAGCAGAACAAAATTTAACCACTTCTGAGTCCCAGTTTATCCATCAATTAAAAAAGAAACCTTCACTGCTTCTTAGCTCTCACAGGGTTGTGATGATTGTTGAGATGGTGGATGTGAAAATGTGTGCACTTCTATATGCTGGTAACATTTCTTACTGCTTTTAATAATTATAGTGCTGTATCTTCTCTCAGGACCTCAAGACCTTAGGTTTTAATATTTAACACTCTAAAGTTAAAAACAGAATAAGTGAAGGGAAACAAAGAAAGAAAATTGACAGAAGATGAATATTCAAATAAAAGTATATTGAAGTATAACATAGCTCAGAAGAGTTCACAAAGTATTTACCTTAATGAATTATAACAGTTAATACACTTAAGTAACTACTACCCAGGTCAGGAAATAGAACATTATCAGCACCCAGAAGGCCCCCTTGTGCCCAGTCTTGAACCAATAACCACCACCCTCCTTCCCAAAGATAACTGCTATCTGACTTCTAATAATGTAATTCAGTGATGCCTGTATTTTAATTTTATAAATGGAATCATAAAATATGTATTTCTTTATATCAGGGTCCTTTTGAGTTGTATATGGTTGTAGTTGAGTCATCTTTGTTACTGAATAGTATTCTACATTTCAAATATACAAAATTTATCTATTGAGAAACATTTGATTTGTTTCCAGTTTGAAGCTATTACAAATAATACTACTATAAAGAAACAAAGTCTCTATTAGATAGATATATTATCTCCACACATATGTACACATGCATAGGTACATACATACATATATTCATACACATACACATACCCTAGGAGTAGAATTACTTGATCAAAAGGTCTGCATATGTTCAGCAATACAAGGTTTCCTCAAAAGTTTTTCCAAATCGGAAAATTCGTAGTGTGTGAGAATGCTAATTTTTCCACATCCTCACCAACATTTGGTACTGCTGGACTTTTATACATGTATACTGTGTTAGTCACCATGCTGTATATTAGATTCTGAGAACTTATTCATCTTATTACTGAAGGTTTGTATGCTTTGATACAATATCTTTTGATATCTTTGACCAATATCTCCCCATATTTCCCACTCCCCAGCCCCTGGTAATCACTATTCTATTCTCTGGTTCTATGAGATTGACTTTTTTAGATTCCACATATAAGTGAGATCATGTATTAGTATTTGCATTCTCTGTCTGGCTTTTTTCACTTGGCATAATGTCCTCCAGGTTCTTCCATGTTGTCACAAATGGGAGGATTTCCTTCTTTTTGCTGATGAATGATAGTGTGTGTGTGTGTGTGTGTGTGTGTGTGTGTATGTATATATATATATGTATATATATATACCACATTTTCTTTATCCATCCATCCATTGATGGACACTTAAGTTGTTTCCATATCTTTGCTATTGTGAATAATGCTGAAATAAACATGGGAGTACAAATGTCTCTTTGATATACTGATTTTAGGGACTTCCCTTGTGGTCCAGTGGTTAAGGCTCCACACTTCCACTGCAGGGGGCATGGGTTCGATCCCTTGTTAGGGAACTAAGATCCTGCATCCCGCAGGCCACACGGGGCAGCCAAAAAAAAATACTGATTTTACTGATTTCATTTCCTTTGGTTATATACCCAGAAGTGGGATTGCTAAATCATATGATGTTTTATTTTTAATTTTTTGAGAAACCACTATACTGTTTTCCATAATGATTGTACCCGTTTACCTTCCCACCAACAGTGTACAAGTGTTCCCGTTTCTCCACATCCTTACCAATACTTATCTCTTATCTTTTTGATAATAGCTATTCTAACCGGTGTTAGGTAATATCTCTTTGTGGTTTCGATTTGCATCTCCCTGATGATTAATGCTACTGAGCTTCTTTTCATGTACCTGTTGGCTATTTGTGTGTTTTCTTTGGAAAAATATCTATTCAGCTCCTTTGCCCATGTTTAAATTAGGTTATTTATTTCTTTACTATTGAGTTGTATAAGTTCCTTATATATTTTGGATATTAACCTCTTATCAGTTATATTGTTTGCAAATATTTCCTCCCATTCTGTAGGTTACCTTTTCATTTTGTTGATTGTTTCTTTTGCTGTGTAGTAGCTTTTCATTTTGATATAGTCCCACTTATCATTTTTGCTTTTGTTGCCTATGCTTTTGATGTCATCCAGAAAATCATCGTCATGACCAACATCAAGTAGCTTTTCCCCTATGTATTCTTCTTGGAGTTTTATGGTTTCAAGTCTTATGTTTAAATCTTTAATTCTTTTTGAATTGATTTTCGTATATGGTGTAAACATCCAATTTCATTCTTTTGCATGTGTGTATATTTAGTTTTCCCAATAACATTTATTAAAGAGACTATTCTTTCTCCATTGTGTATTCTTGATACCTTTGTCATAGATTATTTGACTATATATGTGTAGGTTTATTTCTGGGCTTTCTATTCTGTTCCATTGGCCTATGTGTCTCTTTTTATGGTAGTACCATACTGTTTTGATTATAGATAAGTTTTTTTCAAGCTAAGGAACTTTCATCTATTTATAATTTACTAAGATTTTTTGTCAAGTACGGATGTTTTATTTTTTCAAATGCTTTTCAGCACTTACTGAGATGGTTGCATGATTTTTCTCCTTCTGTTTAAGTGGTAATAATTGGATTGATTTTGGAATGCTTAACCAACCTTGCATTCCTAAAATAAACACAACTTCATTATCAAAAGTAAATGGAATAGATCTGAAATTATTCCAAAGTAAAAATCTTATTTTTTAAAAAGGAAAAGAAATGAGAAAGAAAGTGGAGCCATTTCTTATCAGCCAGGGTTAATTGTAGTCAAAATTCACTTTAAAATCATAAGTTTTAACAACTTAGGACAAAATGGAGAGAAATCAGGAATCAGGTTTAGATTGACAGGGTGTCCAAAAGCATAAATAAGATATATACATAGTTAAAACTGGCAAGGCTCAGAAGTTCAAAATCAGTTCATAAGCCATAATTAAGAAAGCTAGATGCATAAGGGAGTGTAGGAACTAATTTTGTTTCAAGCAAGTACAAGAAGATACTCCTAATCTGGCAAATTGTGTAAGAAGATTAAGTTCCTTAATCTCTGACAGCACCTATGAGAAAGTCCGTCCTAACTTGAGCCTGGCTCACAGATGTAACTTTCAGTTGGCTTTTTGCTTTTCTTCAGACACAAGAAAGAGTTTCAGATGGTAATCATTATGAGCTTGTAGCAAAATTCTACATCTTCTTCAATTTAATTTCTTATTAGCAGTTGTCATTATTGTTATTAGTGGCGGTGGTAGCAGTAGTAGTAGCAGTAGTATTTTAGCAAAGAAGAACAGCAGAATGGCTTGAACATATTCTTATCCTCTAGGCTAATGGAGAGTTATTGTGTCAAGTTGAGCCACTTCCCACCGCCAAAGATTTCCACCCCATTTTGCTTTCCAAAGTGCTGTTCAGAAATGATTAACCAGTAGGAACTTGAATTGATTCTATAATGTGCCATTAATGCCCACAGGTGTGAAAATGCAAAAATTTTTATTAAATATATTTTGAGGAAAAAAGTTATTAATATGTTGCTTTTAATCATTTGATGGATTGTCCTTTGTCTCTCTCTCTTTTATTACAGTATAGTTGATTTACAATATTGTGTTAGTTTAAGGTATACAACAAGGGTATTCAACCATATATATATTTTTTTTTAGATTATTTTCTATTATAGGTTATTATAAGATATTGAATATAGTTCCCTGTGCTATTCAGTAAATCCTTGTTGCTTATCTATTTTGTGTATTGTAGTTTGTATCTGTTAATCCCATAGTCCTAATTTATGCATCTTCACCTCTCTTTCCCCTTTGGTAACTGTAATTTTGTTTTCTGTGTCTGTGAGTCTGTTTCTATTTTGTATATAGATTCATTTGTGCTATTTTTTAGATTCCACATATAAGTGATATCATATAATATTTGTCTTTCTCTGTCTGACTTACTTCACTGAATATAATATTCTCTAGGTCCACCCATTTGTTGCTGCAAGTGGCATTATTTCATTCTTTTTTATGGCTGAATAATATTCTATTGTGTGTGTGTATGTGTGTGTATGTGTATGTGTGTGTGTGTGTGTGTGTGTGTGTGTGTGTGTATCACATCTTCTTAAGCCTATCATCTGTTGGTGGGCACGTGGGTTGTTTCCACGTCTTGACTATTGCAAATAGAGCTGCTGTGAGCATTGAGGTATGTGTACCTTTTCAAATTAGAGTTTTCATCTTTTCCATATGTATGCCCAGGAATGGAATTGCTGTAGTACCTGGTTTTAGGTTTTTAAGGAACCTCCATACTGTTCTCCATAGTGGCTGTACCAGTTTACATTCCCACCAACAGTGTAGGAGAGTTCCTTTTTCTCCACACCCTCTCCAGCATTTACTAGTTGTAGACCTTTTGTTGATATCCATTCCGAACTGTGTGAGGCAGTACTTCACTGTGGTTTTGACTTGCATTCTCTAATAATTAGCAATGTTGAGCATCTTTTCATGTGCCTGTTGGCCATCTGTATGTCTCCTTTGGAGAAATGTCTAGTTAGGTCTTCTGCCCATTTTTTGATTGGGTTGTTTGGTTTTTTGATACTGCGCTGTCTGAACTGTTTGTATATTTTGGAAATTAAGCCCTTGTTGGTCACATTGTTTGCAAAATATTCTCCCAGTCTGTAGGATGTCTTTTTGTTTTGTTGCTTTTGCTGTGCAAAAGCTTACAAGTTTGATTAGGTCCCATTTGTTTATTTTTGCTTTTATTTCTTTTGCCTTGAAAGACTGATCTAAGAAAATTTTACTATGATATATGTCAGAGCCTGTTTTGCCTATGTTCTCTTCTAGTTTTATGGTGTCATGTCTCATATTTAAGTCTTTAAACCATTTTGAGTTTATTTTTATATATGGCATGAGAGTGTTCTAATTTCATTGATTTACATGCTTTCCAACTTTCCCAACACCACTTGTTAAAGAGACTGTCGTTATTATATATTCTTGCCTTCTTTGTCATAGATTAATTGACTGTAGGTGGGTGGGTTTATTTCTGGGCTCTCTATTCTATTCCATTGATCCATATGTCTGGTTTTTTCAGCCAATACCACACTATTTTGATTACTATTGCTATACCTTTGAAGTCTGGAAGGGTTATGCCTCCAGCTTTGTTCTTTTTTCTCAGGATTGCTTTGGCAATTCTGGGTCTTTTGTGGCTCTATATAAATTATTTGTTCTAGTTCTGTGAAAAATGTCATGGGTATATGATAGGGATTGCATTAAATCTGTAGATTGCTTTGGGTAGTATGGTCATGTTAACAATATTAATTCTTTCAGTCCAAGTGCATGGGATATCTTTCCATTTCTTTGAATCACCTTCAGTTTCCTTTATCAGTGTTTTATAGTTTTCGGTGTATAGGTCTTTCACCTCCTTGGTTAAGTTTACTCCTAGGTATTTTTTTTATGTGATTTTAAATGGTTTTTTTTTTTTTTACTTTCTCTTTCTGATATTTCATTGTTAGTGTAAGAAATGCAACGGATTTCTATATATTAATCTTGTATCCTGCTAACTTGTTGAATTCATTTATTAGTTCTAATAGTTTTTGTGTGGAGTCTTTAGGGTTTTCTATATATAGTATCATGTCATCTGTAAGTAGTGACAGTTTTGCCTCTTCCTTTCCAATTTGGATACCTTTTATTTATTTTTCTTTTCTGATTGCTTTGGCTAGGACTTCCAATACTATGCTGAATAGAAGTTCAGAGTGGGTATCCTTGTCTTCTTCCTGAATTTAACAGAAAGTCTTTCAGCTTTTCACCATTGAGTATTATATTGGCTGTGGGTTTGTTGTAAGTGGCTTTTATTATGTTGAGGTATGTTCCCTCTATACACACTTTGGTGAGATGAATGGATGTTGAATTTCGTCAAATGACTTTTCTGCATCTCTTGAGATGATTATGTGGTTTTTGTCTTTCCTTTGTTAATGTGTGTATCACAATGATTGATTTGCATATGCTGAACCATACTTGTAGCCCTGGAATGAATCTAACTTGATCATGGTGTATGATCCTTTTTACGTATTGCTGGATTCAGTGTGCTAAAATTTTGTTGAGAATCTTTGCATCTATATTCATCAAAGATATTCGCCTGTAATTTTCTTTTTCGGTAGTGTCTTTGTCTGATTTTGGTATCAGGGTGATGGTGGCTTCATAGAATGAATTTGGGAGTGTTCCCTCCTCTTCAGTTTTTTGGAACAGGTATAAGTTATTTGTATGTTTGATAGAATTCCCCAGTGAAGCTGTCGGTCCTGAACTTTTGTTTGCAGGAAGGTTTTTTGGCTTTTTTTTTTACAAATTCTATTTTTTCTTTTAGTTATCAGTCGTTCAAATCATCTGTTTCTTCTTGATTCAGTTTTGGCAGCCTGAATGTTTCTAGAAACTTGTCCATTTCTTCTAGGTTGTCCAATTTGTTGGCATGTAACTGTTCATAGTATTCTCTTATGATTTTTTGTATTTCTGTGGTATCAGTTGTTATTTCTTCTCTTTCATTTCTTATTTTGTTTATTTGGGTCCTCCTCTTTATTTCTTGGTGAGTCTTGGCTCAATTTTGTTTATCTTTTCAAAAAAATAGCTCTTGGTTTTATTGATCTTTTCTATTGTTTTTTTATCTCTATTTTAATTATTTCCTCTCTGGTCTTTATTTCCTTCCTTCTTTTTCTAATTCTTTTAGGTGGTAGGTTAGATTGTGTGAGATTTTCTTGTTTCTTGTGGAAGGTCTGTATCACTATGAACTTCCGTCTTAGAACTGCTTTTGCTGCATCCCACAGATTTTGAAAGGTTGTGTTTTCATTTTCATTTGTCTCAATGTATTTTCTGATTTCTTATTTGATTTCATCATTGACTTATTGGCTTTTTAGTGGCATGTTGTTTAGTCTCCATGTGTTTGTTCTTTTCCCATTTTTCTTTCTGTGGTTGAGTTCTAGTTTCATACCAGTGTGGTAAAAAAAATGTCCTCTCTCTTTTTGTTCCTCTCTCTCCCTTTCTCCTTTTCTGTCTCTCCCTCCTTTCCTGTTCTTCCTTTAATTCCATTTCTTCCCCCTTCTTTATATTTAGCTAGTAGCAGATAGATATGTGGGCATCTATTGAATCTTTCAAAGTATTGAGAATAGAAAGAGATAGAAAGCACAATTTCTAACCTTAAAGAATTTATCCTGTAGTCATGGGGGCATAGGGTAAATTAAAATTAGTAACTTTTTATACACAATATTATTAAAGCTCAAGATCAGGTGGAACTGTGTATACAAGTCCTAGTTTAATACAGAGAGAAATTTCTGTAAGAATGGGCAGTTGGAAGCATTCCTTAAAAACACATACCCTGAACTACATTAAGACAGAGAATACAGCTGGCCAGAAAAGAAAGGTTTTGAAAGCATTGTATTAGTTTGAATTAAAGTCATGTTTAGTGACAGAAAGAAAAAATAGCAGTGGTTTAAGAAAAATGGAAATGTATTTCTTGTTCACTTAAACATAGCTTGTAGGTCATCCATATCTGGTATAATATTCCATGGTGTCAGGGAACCAGGCTCCTCCTTTCTTTTACTCTAACATCCTCAGCACACAGCTTGCACCTCGATGTCCTGTGTGGCTTCTTGGGCATCAGTCATTATACCTGTATCCCAGGCAGCAGGAAGAGAGAAGCACGGTGGCTTCCTCTCCCATTAATAAAATACCTGGAAATCTCACTTGGCCTGAATTTTGTCACATGGCCACACCTAGCTGCAAGAGAGGCTGGGGAAGGTAGATGTTTTTCCAGGTAGCCATGTACCTAGCTAAGATTTGTTTATAGTCATAGGGATGGAAATGTAGCATGAAGAGGGTAGCACAAGTGTGAGGAGAGAGAGTGACTCAAGCAGATACTTTTTGTATCTCATGTGTCTAACACAGGAAAAGAACCTGGCCACGAGAGGAGGGCATTATATGTATTTCTGTTAAAAGAAAAATCTAACATTATTTAGTTTGACTTTAACTGTGAAGCAGCTGATTTCTTTTTTATTCTTGAGTCATGGCCCCTTGACAGAAAAAAAAAATCATCATCCTTGCTGTAGGACATTAATTCTGAACCCTTTCCATGTTTGTTATTCTAGTAGTATGCATCTGCTTGGATGATTGTAGAATGCAACAATTGAGAGTACTTTACTAGAAGGAATATATCTTGAACTAAAATTTCAGAAAATGACGGAATTTTTAATAATCTCTAACTCATTTTAGAAGATCCTCTGATATGGAGTGAAAAAGAAAAAGAAATACCTTGAGTTAGTCCATCTGGTTTTTGTTGTTTGAGTAGAAGAGAGATTAAACAGATAAATTAAGGTACCAAGGCACTATCTTAATCTTTCCCCATTTTCAGTAGTAAGCTTGTCTCAGCCTTTCTCCAGTTCAACTTTTATCCAAGTCACATGATAGGCAATTAGTAGATCTTCTGTTCAAATAAAAATGTTTGTTTGCTTTTCTAATTTACCGTTGTGACACTAGAACTCTGAGAGAAAGCATTTTAACTTTCATAGTAACCAGTAAAAAAGCTTCATAAAGCTTCTCACAAAACTTTGTAAATAAAGATATATTCCTCATGAATGCCTACATAGTGATATTTGTGTTGCCAATAATTTTATCTAGAATCATTCCTTTAACTCCATTTCCTATTTTGGGGGAGAAGTTTGCAAAGGACGTGTTTTTAATAGGCTGTAATCACACAGACAACAGGGATCTCGGCAAGTAGCTATTAACAGTATACACAGAAACTTGGAGTGTGATGGTTTTAGACTTCCTGAGCTTCTTGATGCTATTTTAATGCACTAAGAGTATAACCTAAATTTAGATCCTGCTGACTGTTACCAGAGTGAAGGGCATGCCTCTTTTGTAGACAATGCTAGATTTAGGCACTGTGTATTTCTGCCACGCTGGGAATGCAGTTTACAGCTCTCATCCCTTCTAAACATTTTAGTAACTATACATGTGTATTTAATGACTGCTTTGATTTGCACCTGTTTATTTAAATTTTGTTGTCCCTAAAGCAGTTACTGGCACTTATTTTGTTTTTCTTGTGGTCATTGCATTTTATTTCGATAAATCTGGCATTGAACTTAAAGTTAATATCTGACATGAAGTCCATGTTGCCTCCTAAGTATTTCTTTAGTCCGTGGTGTCTCAGCCTGGACACTATTGGCATTTTGGGTCAGACAGTTCTCTGTTATGGGGGCCTATCCTATACATCCTAGGATGTTTAGCAGCATCCGTGACCTCTACACATTACATGCTGGTAGTACCTCCCTCCACCCCAGTTGTGACATTACAAAACAGCCCCTGTGGAACAAAATCATCCCCAGTTGAGGACCACTGCTGTTCATCTCCTTCACTGCTGGAAGAATGTCTCTTCAGATCCTCTGCCCATTTTCTAATTGGGTTGTTTATTTTTTTGTTGTTGAGTTGTATGAGTTTTCTATATTTTGGATATTAACGCCTTATTGGATATATGATTTGCAAATATGTTCTCCCATTCAGTAGGTTGCCTTTTCCTTCTGATGGTGTTTTCCTTTGCTGTGTTAGTTTGATGCAGTCCCGTTTAATTTTGCTTTTGTTTCCCTTGCCTTTGGAGTCAGATCCACAAAAACATTGCTAAGACCAATGTCAATTATAATTCTATATTTAAAGAGATAAAGAGATGCTTCCTTAAAAAAAAGGAAAGAATTTCCCATTCCTCCCTCCCTTCCTTCTTTCCTTTTTCCTTTTCTCTTCCTCCCTCCCTCTGTTCCTCTCTTCCTTTATTTCTTCCTTCATCCTTCCATCTGTCTATATAAGATAATTGATCATTTAAATAAAATTGCACATCTACTCTTAGAAGAAAAAGAGACTTTATAGTCACATAGCTTCCTTCATTATATAAGCAATATGCAATTGACAGGAGACACCAAAGCTATTCTTTTCTTAAACCTTGGATTTTCTTAATGATTATAACGACTAATTAAATGAAATTAAATGCAACCAACATTTATTAATCGCCTAGTATGTACCTGAAACTGCTATGCAAACGCAAATATGTTGAAACACAATGCCTTTAAGACTCTGCCATAAGGAAACAGAGGGAATAGATATCATAGACATATGGGTGGTCTTCAAAACTAATAATTTTAACTTTAATACAAACTTTACACTTAGGTGTCTCAGATCTTCCGGAAATAGGCCTTTTATGCACTGAACAGGTTTTTTATATATGGGTAGTCAAGGAGGATTTGTACTGTCGTCTGAGGAAGCTACTTATGTGCAAGTTCTGGTGAAGAGTGGTTGGCCCTTGAGGAAGGAGGATGCCAGAAAACAGAAACCCTCTCCCTACTTCATGACATGCATGCCTGTATTTGGCCTTCAAATATTTGACTTAGAACATGTTTTCAGGAATTTATTAATAAATGCATATTAAAAATAAATTAAGTATGTGCTTATAAAGGGCTATTGAATTATCCATGATGCAGGCTAATCAGAGAAATTTAGGAGAAATAATACTTTAGAGCTGACCTTAAAAAGACATGGCGATAGTTTATCATATCGGGTAGAAGGAAGAGCATGAGAAAAGGCAAGGATGCTTAACAGCTTTTGGTGTGTTCAGGGAACTTTAAGTAGCTAACTTTAAGTAACTATCTCAAATACACATAGTTTACTTACTGGAAGGCACTTTCATAAGACAGTGGTAGCTAACCTTCACTGAGCATTTGCCATGTGCCAGACACTGTTGTAAGTGCTTTATGTAATAACTTAATTCTGTCAACAATCCTTTGAGGCGGGAACTATTATTATCCCCTTTTACAGAAGGTCAGACATTTTAAGTAACTTTCCTAGGGTCATAGAGTTACAGATGGGTGAGCCAGGACTCAAATCCAGGCATTCCGACCCCAGAGCCCACACTCTTAATCCCTATGTTCTGTTGCTCAAAATGAAGGTTGGATTTACTCTGGAGTAATCAAAAGTTCTCATTCCTGAGAAAGCTGAATAAATTAAGAAAGTTTGTTTTCTCCCCTCGTTCTTGTTCAATTTGTCAAATTAAATATTGCCCATCTCCAAGAAAAATGTGTGATTGAATGGACGTCTTTTCACTGGTGTGTTTGACCACCTTGCAATAGGTGATTATTAAGTTTTCAGGAATTTGGCAAGCCAGTTATTAAATATTGCATTGTTAAAAATTGATTATAGGGACTTACCTGGTGGCGTAGTGGTTAAGAATCCACCTGCCAATGCAGGGGACATGGGTTCTAGCCCTGGTCCTGGGTCTGGGAAGATCCCACATGCCATGGAGCAACTACGCCCGTGCACCACAACTACTGAGCCTGAGGTCTAGAGCCCACGAGCCACAACTACTGAGCCCGCATGCCACAACTACTGAAACCCACATGCCTAGAGCCCACATTCTGCAACAAAGAGAAGCCAGTGCCATGAGAAGCCCGTGCACTGCAGCAAAGAGTAGCTCCCGCTTGCTGCAACTAGAGAAAGCCCACGTGCAGCAACAAAGACCCAACACAGCCAAAAGTAAATAAATAAATAAATTTATTTTTAAAAAATTATAGAAATGTACATTAAGGGAACTGTATTTAAAACAAAGGTAATAAATATTCAAAATTCACTACTTTCTAAGTTTTTAATTACATTTTACTATTATCTGTGCTCTTGAGGGTTTTTACATCTATGTGCGTATATGAAGGCAAAGCTGTATAACGGTGTGCTACTATTTCTTCCCAGCTCCACATTCAGTAATGCCCATCACATTGATAGCTTAAAATTGGCAATGGTGGTGGTGTTCACACCATGATTTGGTAAACACTACAAATCAAGGCTTTTTCCCCAGAGAGCTGGTTGTTTAACATTTACCACACAAGCCCCTTTCTCCTTTCTTTAAAAACATTTTGCCTTAAGTTGATTCTGAGGAGGGTTCTGTATTACACAGAGAGTTTAAATTGTATAGCAAAGACCTCTGGTGTTGAAATTATATTATTGTTGCAATACTTAATAAAGGGAGTTTGAAAATGTTCATCAGTTTCTCACTGGCACACTTTATTATTTCAGAAATTTGAGAGTACATCTTAGTTTTAATAATCACAGAAAGAAACACCATCCTTGTGTTTCATGATCTCCAGTGAACTAAGGATTTTTGGCTTAAGAAATTGAAATTTGTCACTCCAGAGTAAAAATTTATTTTCTCCCTCAATTTGCTGAAGGTTGGAGCTAGTGTAATGTACAGGAAAAAATCAAGACACCTGGATTCTGCTTCTGTCTCAACCACTACATAGCTAGGTGACTGGGGCTTAGCAGTCTTGCCTCTCTGAATTTGGAATCACCTAGGCACTTTTTAAAATACACTGATGACAGATCCCACCCAGACCTATTATATCAGAATCTCTAGTGTGGAGCCTAGGTGGTGGTATACTTGGAGATGCTCTTGAGATAGTTTTAATGTACAATTAATTTGAAAACTTGTCAAAATATTTACAGAGAGGGCAAACTGCCTATGATTAAGGGTTCCAGCTGCAGGGCCAGAACTACTTTAAATTCCCACTCTTCAACATCCTACCTGTGTAACCTCAGATATGTTACTTTCTCTCTCCATGCTTTAGTTTCATCATGTATAAAATTAGGCTAGGGGCTTCCCTGGTGGCGCAGTGGTTGAGAGTCCACCTGCTGATGCAGGGGACACGGGTTCGTGCCCCGGTCCGGGAAGATCCCACATGCTGCGGAGCAGCTGGGCCCGTGAACCATGGCCGCTGAGCCTGCGTGTCCGGAGCCTGTGCTCCGCAATGAGAGAGGCCACGATAGTGAGAGGCCCGCATACAGCAAAAAAAAAAAAAAAATTAGGCTAGTATTATATTAGTAAATACAGGTAAACATTTAGAAAAGGATCTGGCACTGCAGGGTTGGTTGCTGATATTATTACTACTAAGGACACACTCTTATTAGTTTTATATGTCATCTCTGTGATTGGTAACATATAACCATTTATGTACTTGAAAGCTGTATCTTGATGTTATTTCTCCTATACTTTTTGTCTTTTCTACTCTTCTCTAGCTTTTAATCATATCAATATTTCCCCTCCTTTTATTTTGTTCTCCTTTTTTTTAAACATCTTTATTAGAGTATAATTGCTTTACAATGGTGTGTTAGTTTCTGCTTTATAACAAAGTGAATCAGCTATACACATACATATATCCCCATATCTCCTCCCTCTTGCATCTCCCTCCCACCCTCCCTATCCCACCCCACTAGGTGGTCACAAAGCACCGAGCTAATCTCCCTGTGCTATGTGGCTGCTTCCCAC
This sequence comes from Phocoena sinus, assembly GCF_008692025.1. Classification (NCBI taxonomy): domain Eukaryota; kingdom Metazoa; phylum Chordata; class Mammalia; order Artiodactyla; family Phocoenidae; genus Phocoena; species Phocoena sinus. The sequence continues at coordinate 54,356,333 of NC_045769.1, forward strand.
TAGCTATCTATTTTACATTTGGTAGTGTATATATGTCCAGGCCACTCTCTCACTATGTCCCAGCTTACCCTTCCCCCTCCCCATGTCCTCAAGTCCATTCTCTATGTCTGCATCTTTATTCCTGTCCTGTGCCTAGGTTCTTCAGAACCACTTTTTTTTTTAGATTCCATAAATATGTGTTAGCATATGGTATTTGTTTTTCTCTTTCTGCCTTACTTCGCTCTGTATGACAGACTTGAGGTCCATCCACCTCACTACAAATAACTCAACTTCATTTCTTTTTATGGCTGAGTAATATTCCATTGTATATATGTGCCACATCTTCTTTATCCATTCACCTGTTGATGGACACTTAGGTTGCTTCCATGTCCTGGCTATTGTAAATAGAGCTGCAGTGAACACTGGTACATGACTTTTTTTGAATTATGGTTTTCTCAGGGTATATGCCCAGTAGTGGGATTGCTGGGTCATATGGTAGTTCTATTTTTAGTTTTTTAAGGACCCTCCATACTGTTCTCCATAGTGGCTATATCAGTTTGCTTTCCCACCAGCAGTACAAGAGGGTTCTCTTTTCTCCACACCCTCTCTAGCATTTATTGTTTGTAGATTTTTTGATGATGGCCATTCTGACCAGTGTGAGCTGATACCTCATTGTAGTTTTGATTTGCATTTCTCTAATGATTAGTGATGTTGAGCATCCTTTCATGTGTTTTTTGACAATCTGTATCTTCTTTGGAGAAACGTCTATTTAGGTTTTCTGCCCATTTTTGGATTGGGTTGTTTGTTTGTTTGTTTGTTTGTTTTTGCGGTACGCGGGCCTCTCACTGCTGCGGCCTCTCCCGTCACGGAGCACAGGCTCCAGACGTGCAGGCCCAGCAGCCATGGCTCACGGGCCCAGCCGCTCCGCGGCATGTGGGATCTTCCCGGACCGGGGCACGAACCCGTGTCCCCTGCATCAGCAGGCGGACTCTCAACCACTGCGCCACCAGGGAAGCCCAGGGTTGTTTGTTTTTTGATATCGAGCTGCATGAGCTGCTTGTAAATTTTGGAAATTAATCCTTTGTCAGTTGCTTCATTTGCAAATATTTTCTCCCATTCTGAGGGTTGTCTTTTCATCTTGTTTATGGTTTCCTTTGCTGTGCAAAAGCTTTTAAGTTTCATTAGGTCCCATTTGTTTATTTTTGTTTTTCTTTCCATTACTCTAGGAGGTGGGTCAAAAAGGATCTTGCTGTGATTTATGTCATAGAGTGTTCTGCCTATGTTTTCCTCTAAGAGTTTGATAGTGTCTGGCCTTACATTTAGGTCTTTAATCCATTTTGAGTTTATTTTTATGTATGGTGTTAGGGAGTGTTCTAATTTCATTCTTTTACCTGTAGCTGTCCCGTTTTCCCAGCACCACTTATTGAAGAGGCTGTCTTTCTCCATTGTATATTCTTGCCTCCTTTATCAAATATAAGGTGACCACATGTGCGTGGGCTTATCTCTGGGCTTTCTATCCTGTTCCGTTGATCTATATTTCTGTTTTTGTGCCAGTACCATACAGTTTTGATTATTGTAGCTTTGTAGTATAGTCTGAAGTCTTGGAGCCTGATTCCTCCAGCTTCGCTTTTCTTTCTCAAGATTGCTTTGGCTATTCAGGGTCTTTTGTGTTTCCATACAAATTGTGCAACTTTTTGTTCTAGTTCTATGAAAAATGCCATTGGTAGTTTGATAGGGATTGTGTTGAATGTGTAGATTGCTTTGGGTAGGAGAGTCATTTTCACAATATTGATTCTTCCAATCCAAGAACATGATATATCTCTCCATCTCTTTGTATCGTCCTTAATTTCTTTCATCAGTGTCTTATAGTTGTCTCCTTAGGTATGTTTTTTCCTAGGTATTTTATTCTTTTTGTTGCAGTGGTAAATGGGAGTGTTTCCTTCATTTCTCTTTCAGATTTTTCATCATTAGTGTATAGGAATGCAAGAGGTTTCTGTGCATTAATTTTGTACAATATTTCCCCTTTTAACTGTCCAAAAGTTTTCATTTTCCCTGAATTTGGCACACCCCAAACAAACTAAAATGCTTCAGATGGCTCAAAGCTATAGCTGAACAATAGCTACTTCATCATTTTAATAAATCTTTTGAATTAAAGCACTTGCATTGGCTGAGAATGATGTTTTCTTTACATTATGAAGAATAATTTTTTTTTCTAGCTTATGAGTTGGGAACTGTAATTTTTGTAGACCTTGTTCCCAACAGGAGCAAAACAAATACAGAAGAAGAAGAAAAGACCTGTGTTTGCTATTGGAACTGTGTGATAAAGATGAACAAGTAGTGAAAAATACTTGGATTAAATCTTTGAAAATAAAGCAAAGGAGAAAATATGTTTTCTCATCCATTTAGTTTGAGGAGAATCAATGACTAATTAGATGGGGAATAAAGGAAAAAGTCCTCCTGAATAGGCTACTTTAGGAGCAAAATTCACTTGGAAAAATATCCAGAAAGCAGCACTTTGGTAAAAGTATCAGAATCATGGCAAACCAGAAGACTACTCTTACTGTGGTTTTCTTGGGTGCCTGTTTTCCAATGCCTTTGATAGAGAACAGGAAAGAGGTGAGGTAAGTATTTATTGATATTATGAGCATCATTAAAAACTATTTGGAAGTTGAAAATCGGAAAAACGTAATTCAGTACTATGGTCTTTGATAACCCTTATATAATTTTATATTTAGAAGGTTGTAGAAATTATTAAATACTACCATGTCATTAAAAATTAATGATATAGTAACCAGTGCCCCAAATTGACTTATGGTTAGGGTGATCCTTCAGAGATGTAAGAGGAATTGAGTCTGTCATATGTGACTGACTTTTGCTCTTTTCCTTTTGTGGTAAAAACTAAGTGTAGATGCATGAAAGACTATTTCTCTCAGCCAGGGTTTATTTGTTTGCAGGCGAGACTCAGGGTAACTTAAGAAAGGGGAGATTTGTTGTAGGCTACAACAGCCAATCTCAGGAAATGCAAAGCCAATGATTGGAGCAAGATGGGGCTCGTGGAAACTGGTGTCAACTGGAAACCACTGGGAACCGTCTTTTCTCTCAGAGGAATTCTCTACCTCTCACAGTCTTCTGCCTTTTCAGCCCCGTATGCTCTCTTCTCTCTTTAGTCACCTGTCCTTCTTCCTCATAAACTTAGGCTTGAAGATGACCCCCAGTGAACCTGGTCTTCCCACACTTATGTTACCAGTTTCTCATCTAATCAACTCCTGAAGGATTGATTGTCATGTTTTGAACCACACCACCTAGAATGTTTCTGATGAGTAGGTGCTCCTGAATCAGCTCTCTACACCTGGTCTGGGCCCCATCAGCTGTGGCTGGAATAGGATAGAGTCATGTGATACAAAGGGGGTTCACGTTACGCAGAAGAGGCTGGGCCCTGGCAAGCCCTGGAAACATGCTTTGTATTCTGCCTTAATTACAAAATGGGGTTATCTAAGGCTTTCCCTGCTAAAAGTTGCAGTACATGTGCAGCACATGATTTCTGCAGAATCCTACTGAATAAAATCAGAAGTCAGAATTCTTCCTGAGTTACCTTGTAGCTGTAGGTGAATACAAGATCATTTGATATTATATAGATGTTTCTCTAAATCATTCACGTGAATCATGATATGATAACTGCTGACTGTTAATGGAGGTACCTAAGATTAAGTTCAGAAAGAAATAGCAAATCATTTTCTCTGAATCTCAGAATTTTTCTCTTTTTGGAGGACTCAGAGATAAAAAATTGAAATATTACCAGTTATAGTATGCCATTATATCTCAAATATGTTACATTGATATAATAAAAAACATAATACAAATCTTATTATGCACGTTGTCCATGGAAGGACACATAACATAAAGATCTGCTGGTTTTGTTTTTAATATGGATAAATCTTTAATACAGATAAATCTTCAAGAAAACAACCATGATAGATGAATCCAGGTGGAAAAAAAACAAAACACAGGCATTTTTATCAGACATTGGAGCCTCCTCATAAATTGTATAGATTAGCCCTTTTGGCGAGAGAAGTACATGAGCAAATGAAAAGAGCTTTGTGATCAGAATCAGTAAACTTTAGTCTAATGTAAGTTCCCTGAGCAGGGCTCCTGTAGCCTCTGCACTCAGAGCAGTGCCTGGCGCAGAATGGTACTCAATAAAGATTTGGAGAATGAATAAATATTCTTATGATTTTTCCCTCCACCAGCTATATGACAGTAAGCAGGATAATTTGTCCTTCTGGATCTCAGTTTCTTCATTAATAAAATGAGATGGGGACTTCCCTGGCGGTCCAGTGGTTAAGACTTCACCTTCCAATGCAGGGGGTGAGGGTTCGATCCCTGGTTGGGGAGCTAAGATCCTACATGCCTAGTGGCCAAAAAACCAAACCATAAAAAAAAAGAAGCAATACTGTAACAAATTCAATAAAGATGTTAAAAATGGTCCACATCAAAAAAATCTTTAAAAAAAATAAAATAAAATGAGATGGTTTTAGAGTCATTTTCAGTATTGAGAGTCTATGATTATATGACATGTATTCAAAAATTCAAAACATTTGTTAAATCTTTTCTTAAAAGTGCATTTTATTTTATTTTTTTCCTGATGAAACTACTTTTATTTTTGGTACTTTTTTTTTAATTGAAGTATAATTGATTTACAGTGTTGTGTTGATTTCTATTGTACAGCAAAGTGACTCAGTTATACATATGTGTACATTCTTTTTAAAATTCTTTTCCATTATGGTTTATCCCAGGACACTGAATATTGTTTCCTGTGCCGTACAGTAGGACCTTGTGGTCCATCCAGTCTATATGTAACAGTTTGCATCTACTAACCCCAAACTCCCAGTCTACCACCCCCAACTTCCATCTCCCTTGGCAACCAGAAGTTTGTTCCCTATGTCTTTGAGTCTGTTTCTGCTTCATAGATAGGTTCATTTGTGTCATATTTTGGATTCCACATATAAGTGATACGCTGTATATTTGTCTTTCTCTTTCTGACTTACTTCACTTAGTATGATAATTTCTAGTTTCATCCGTGTTGCTGCAAATGGCATTATTTCATTCTTTTTTATGACTGAGTAGTATTTCATTGTATATATGTACCACATCTTCTTTATCCATTCATCTGTTGGTGAACATTTAGGTTGTTCCCATGTGTTGGCTATTGTGAATAGTGCTGCTGTGAACATAGGGGTGCATGTATCTTTTTGAATTATAGTTTTGTCCAGTTATATGCCCAGGAGTGAGGTTGCTAGATCATATGGTAACTCTGTTTTTAGTTTTCTGAGGAACCTCCATACTGTTTTCCATTTTAAAGCAAGTAGACTCAGCCCCTGGATAAAGCAAAATTTATCTTTTTCTCATTAGTATGGTTTACAGTTTATATATGTAAGTTATCTTGGAAAAGTATATTACTAATAAAAATTTAACAATGTAGGTCAGATATGGGGAAGCTCTACCCATATGCCTCTAAAACTGTATTTCAGCTGTTTTAGACGTCAATGAACTCACCTTTTATAGAATGTTTTAAATGTTTTTCAGTCTTGTTTTCAAACATCTACTGTAAGCAGCTCTTGAAAGAAAGCAAAACACATTGGTGATATTTATTTATTTGTTTGTTTATTTATTTATTTATATTTTATGTTCATGGAGAGCAAACCTTTAAATCCCTTTGGGTTTCACCTCCTGAAGTTAAACGTACCTAAATATTTTTGCTTGCAGAACATCATCTCACTTCAGAATTTTCCAACTTGTCCAAAGTTTTATGGTCTTGTCTATCTCTTTCCAAATATATGCCGTAGGCACACTAGAAAAAGCACATTCCTCCCAGCTGGCGATCACTCACATGGGATCAACAGTCACAGAACATTTTGCTGCCCTAGGCAAACTCTGCCTCTGAGAGGACAGGCTGCCTCTGCATAAAAATAAGCAAGGTAGAGTGGGTGCCTATTAGGCAGGTAGAGATTTCTTTTTTTAATGAAAAGAAAAAGTTATAACATTTCTGATTTAACCCTGTTGAAAAACTTGGCACATCTCAGGATCCAGCTTAAGAAAATCTACATGGTATTATTTGAACGTCTGCTATCTAATGTGGGAGGGGAGCAGGTGCTGTGTCTGGTAGCATCATTGATGACATGATAATTCTTTTGATGTGTCCAGTTGTGCAGAGATCTGATATGTCTGAGCCATGTTAACTATATGTCACTATATTGTCATGGAAATCTTCTGATGACATTGATAGAGGATAAATAGTTTAATGAGGGCCATGTTATTTAAGGGCGAATAAATTATTTCTTTCATATAAGTTAAATACTTGGGTAAAAATGGCAATGATACCATAGTGGTTAAAAAGATTTAATGCTTTGGAAGAAATCATGCATGTTAAGCCTATCCGTGGGCTGGATTCCCACCATCACCTCTCTGCAGGCTCTTGATACTCATCTATATGGATGCAGATACTACAGACGAAGAGATTGAATCACTGAGGAGTTCTGGGAATTGATGGCTGAAGCTCCTTATAAATATTGTATTACCATTATCCTCATTCCCTTTTATCCTGTTTATCTCACAGCACTTACTATACATTTGCACTGTAACAGTGATCAAGGTGGGCCTCTGGCACGTGTTTATTAGTCCCACGCTTGCCCTTACTCCAGTCAAATCAGAGGATCATTAGGGCCCAAAAGAAACTTGAGAACTTAACTAGTTCTCAACATTTACCTACTATAAGTTTTTTTTAAGTGAGATTGTCTAGGTTAGCTAGTTCTGCCTCCCTGTTTTTGGAAATCATATAAATTTTCTTTTAAATAGCCAAATACCCCCCAATGCAGTATTTAATATGAGGGTTTTTATTTTCAGTTTAGTACAAAAAATGTAACAATACAGAAAAGAGTAGACAATAAAGTAAAATTTTCAATAAACCTGCAGTGTTTAACATATTTTCTGGTATTTTCTTCTAAACATGTTTCTGTAGCTATGCACATATACAAACATTCACGTACGTCTAGAATATGCTTTTTTATTTACATATGTGACCTCTATCGTATATCCAGTTCTACATAGTTTCTCCCACTTGTTATATAGTGACGTATGTCACTTAACATATTTTGTAATATTTCATAATATGAACATTTTCCTATGTTACTGAATGTATTTTGTAATATTTCACACTATCAACACACCCATTCCTCTGCTATTGGGCATTTAGGATGTTTCTATGTGTTTGTGATTACATATAACGTCATGAACATCTTCACTAATACAACAGTTGTAATCATTTCTTCTTATTCTTTATTGCTCTTTTTCGAGTCCATTCTGGATTCTCACACTCAGAACTCATATATCTCCCTAAATGTTCACTCTATTCAAATAAGTACCAGCCTAGTTAGTAGTAATGGTCTTTCAAAGCTCTACAGAGAGCTGTACCTGTAGAAAATTGCAAAGTTGATTAGGCTACAGTTTTTCCTCAGTTAAGCATAATCTCACCAGAAATAATAGTAGTTAATACCTTTAGGTGGTCTTAAGTAAAAACTGAGCACTAAATATTAAAAATGAATGCTACTAAAGAATTTTACATGTATTTTAGATACTAAATATAAGAACTCTTGAATTAATACATAAGATGTGCTAAAACTTAATATTCAGCATGATAGAAAATTCTGAAATAATGGTGTAGTTCAAAGTAAAATGATTGCTCTCAGATACTTTCATTCTCCCCTAAAGGAAAGTAAAAATCTCTTCTGAAGAGAAAAAAATCAAAGAGAAACAAAAGGACTATTGCTCTTTTGAAACACTTTTACTTAAAAATGATTTATAAAAGAAGAAATATTTTACATTCTCTGGACATCATTAGATTAAAAACTTTAGTTCAACCCTGCTGTCTGAATTCACTTGTCCTTATAGGGAGGGAGCTTGGAGGGAGCACCGGATTGGAAGATTTATGACCTTGGGCAATTTACGTATTCTCTCTTAGTATCTTCATCTGTGCAACGGTTGTTATAAGAATTGAATGTAAAACACCTAAAAGAGTGCCTGACACATAACTGGCTTTAGGTAAATGCTAGTTCCATTTGTTCCCACTCTTAAATGGTAATGACTGGTTATTTCAGGAGATGGATTTTTAAAACAGTTTCTCTCCTTGAAAGAAATTCATCGACTAAAACTGAGCTAGCAGGTGAATTATTGCCATTTTTCCATAGAATTATAAACTTATAGACAATTTGAGATGATTAATAATACACCAAACAGAAATGAAAAGTTAAAACTCCGAAGTTAAGCAATTCTGATGTCCCCAAGGGTTACCCTAATTTCCTTATGTGTAGTGAGTTGGTCAAAAATAATTAAAACAATGACTTAAATTTGTACAGCAATTGATTGTTTCAAATATTGTCATAGTCAGTTGGTTTGATCCTCACACAGCCAATTTCACAGAAGCTCATGGAAAGTAAGTGATTGGCCCAAGGCCAAACTAAATTAATTAATACTAAAGATAGAATAAAAGATAACATGTTATTTTTATCTCTCAGTCCTATTAACCATCAAGTAAGGAGAGAAGAGGAAAATCAAAACTTAAAATGATAATCTAAAAGTTAATGGAAGGGAAAACATCTTATCAAAAACTGTGCTCTTAAATGGTTTTTCATATTAAAAAACAAAAATTGAAAATAAATGAGGCATGTATGCGTCTTAAAAACTAGAAAAAGTATATCAAAATTAATCAGAAGGGGGCTTCCCTGGTGGCGCAGTGGTTGAGAGTCCGCCTGCCGATGCAGGGGACATGGGTTCATGCCCCGGTCCGGGAAGATCCCACATGCTGCAGACCGGCTGGGCCTGTGAGCCATGGCCGCTGAGCCTGCGCGTCTGGAGCCTGTGCTCCGTGACGGGAGAGGCCACAACAGTGAGAGGCCCGCGTACCGCAAAAAAAAAAAAAAAAAAAAAAAAAAAAAATTAATCAGAAGAAGTTAGGAAGCAAATGTTAATAGAGACAAAAGCAAGTATTAGTGGAGTAGAAAACACAGAGAGTAAAGCAAGTATGAGAAAAAACAACAGCTACTTAAAATCTGCTTAAATATGCAAATGCAGGACCACCCTGATTAAAGAAACCTTAAAGAAAGAACAAATATAAAACATCTGAATTGTAACTAACTTTCCAAAAATAGCTACTCCTACTGCTATTGCAACTTCTTAGAGAAAGAGAGTGAGTGGTGGTCAGTCTCCAATACCTTTTATGAAGTTAACGTAGACTTAACATCAAGGACCTGGTATCAATGCTGTGTTAGTTTCCTAGGGCCGTTGGAATAAAGTACTACAAACTGGGTGGCTTTAACGACAAAAATTTATCATCTCACAGTCCTGGAGGCTAGAATTCTGAATCCAAGGTGTCAGAAGCGTTAGTTCCTTCTGAGAGCTCTGAGGAAAGGATCTGTTTCAGGTCTCTCTCCTTGGCTGGTGGACGGCCATCTTTTCCCTGTGTCTCTACACATTGTCTCCCTCTGTACCTATCCACATCCAAATTTCTGTCTTTATAAAGACACCAGTCATTAGGATGAGGGCCCATCCTAATGACCTCATTTTAACTTGATTACCTCTGTAAAGACCTTATCTCCAAATAAGATCACTTTCTGAAATACTGTGCATTAGTATCTTCAATATATGAATGGGGAGGGGGAGGAGACACAATTCAAACCATCACAAGTGCCCTTTTTCTTGGATTAATCAGTCATTTGCTTTTATAAGTTTTTTCCTAATAAAACTTTGAAAGAGGCCACACCATTTTATGAAAGCTTTTAAACATTACATAATTTTAGAGCTAAGATGGACCATAGAAATCTACTCTAACAGTACCTTTATTCTGTTACTCAGGAAACAGACTCAGTGATGTTGGGCAGCTTTCCAGCTGGTCAGTTACATCCTGGTTATCTTACCATTTCTTTCAAATCCTTCACACCACTGGAGGGTTATATGGGTACTCCACTATATAACCCCTGGGGTCAGGGGTTGGAGTCTCTGATGTAGAGATGTAGAGATATAGTGCTTCTGTGTCCTTTCTAGTATCACGCCCTCCTGTCAAGCATTACTTGCTTTGGGTCTGGTCAGATGAGCATGGACCTTTGCCTCTGGCTTTTTCTCTTCTGCTTTCACAAAGGGCCACTGGAATATGTATGCATTTTGGTGTTTTGGTTTTTAAAACTTCCTATGGGGATAAACTGTCACAGAGGTGTCCATGTATAGCTTTACTCATTTAGGCAGTATCAAAGGTTTATTGTAATTGATTTGGAGTCAAAGGTAGTTTTTTTTTCAGAAATATATTATTACCACTAACATTTGGGAGTCCTCCAGTGGTGTCATTCTTATTAAATTGCTATTTACTTGGAGGTGAAATGGTCAGTTGTTCTCAAACCAAAGCAGTTTGAGTCAATAGATCTCTGGTAGTCCCAAATATATGTATTTTTAGCAGGCATCCTGGTGATTCTTTAGGCTTTTCCATACACACTTGGAACAACAACAACAAAAACCTGCTTTAAATCAACTCGTTGATCATTAATTTTTAAATAGCTTCTAACAGGGGTGATTGTTTTATTTCCCAATAATATGTTTTATCAAACCTAAGATTTTCTTAATTTTGAGTCACATCATTACTTCATCACTAAGACAGAAACAAGATACTGTCAATAAACTATGACTCAGAGCCTTAAAGAGAGTCCCTGTGGACCTGTGAATTATTCACACCAACTCATCACTTTGAAATTCCTATTCAGAGGGATTTTGCAATTTCTTCTACCTTCAGTTGCATTACTGGGCCTGTGATAAGCAAAACTTTTACATGTACCGTAGTTACTTACACTTATGGTTACTTTTCTTATATCCTCTAATGGAATAGAATGCTGCTTTCTAAGAAAGTCTGAAATTGCTGTCATTTCTCCAGTAATTAACATCAGCTTCATTAATAACAAATACATATATGTCACACCTGTTTGTATTTCATCTTTGTATGCAATGACTTATTTTTAAAATCAAATCATAGTGGGGTTTTTTAAAGCATAGATTCAAACAAAAACATTTTTAAATAGCAAACTCAACATATGATATCATTCAAAAATGATATCACTCAGCTGAAGAGACAATATGAACAGCTATGACCAAGTCCATGCAGACACTGACACTGACCATTACAGTTGTGAGTGCTGCATTTTGCATAGTTATTATAAGGTGTGATTAATTATAGATAACATCGATTCAGAGCTGTGAAAATGTGGGGGAAAAGACCTTAGAAACTATGTAATATGGTAATAAACAATTTACAGTGGAAATGTTCTCATGCTAGATGCTAGGATAACATAATGAACTAGAGCAACGGTTTTCAAAGTGTGGTCCCAGGACTAGAAGCATCAACATCACCTGGGAATTTGTTCTAATGTAAATTCTCAGGCCCTACCCTAGACAGACTGAATCAGAAACTCTAGGAGTCGGACCCAGCAGTCTGTTGTTGTTGTTGTTTTTTTGCGGTACGCAGGCCTCTCACTGTTGTGGCCTCTCCCATTGCAGAGCACAGGCTCCGGATGCGCAGGCTCAGCGGCCATGGCTCACAGGCCCAGCCGCTCCGCGGCATGTGGGACCTTCCCGGACTGGGGCACGAACCCGTGTCCCCTGTATCGGCAGGCGGACCCTCAACCACCGCGCCACCAGGGAAGCCCCAGCAGTCTGTTTTAACAAGCCCTTGGGGGGATTCTGATGTCGCTCAGGTGTGACAACCATTAGGTTAAAGTGAATGGAGAGTCAAGGGCAGGGAGAGAGGCCTCCTTCCACATTTATAGAGAAGTGTTTATAAATATAAACATACACACACACATACCCCTGTACTTATTGAAACTTGGTTTACCCAATATGAAAATTTATACATGTAATCCTTCAGATCACTACATCCAAATATATATATTTAATATACAAAAGGCCTACATTTTACAATGGCCCAAACCCCCCAGACTTTGGTATGTTTTATCATTATCATCCTTGGCCACTTGTCGCCCTTTGTTCTCTTCCTTCCTAGATTTATTTCTCAGGCTTTCTCTCACTTTTCTTATTTTTAACTTTTAACCTACTTTAACCAAAATAACAGTAGCTAATCATGTGAAAGTTGAATCCCCAGATTATCTTTAATAGGAAAATACAGAAACATGAATGAATACCTGTAAAACTTCACTGCTCAAGTATCTGGACCCCGGGAAGGTATATATAGTTTAATTGGTGTCCACTGTCATTATATGTAAAAGGTAATATCCACTGCAGGATGATTTAAAAACAGTTGCAAAAATATGTGATATTTGGATACGACATTTGATTTTCTACTTTAGAAAACATAGTCTCAGAAATCACATTCAACTTACTGGCTTTAGTGCTGGCTGGCATGTTGTGTGTTCTTCCTTTGAGCTCAGATAGATTTTTCTCTTTTTAAATTGTTAATTCATATCCAGTAGAAAAATAGAAATGAGATATTCCTTTGTTAAATGTTCACTGCAATATCCTTATTGCTTTAAAACTGTAAGGTTTGTTCTCTCAGGAGAAACCTATTTCAGAAACAATTATCTCTGTATTGGAGTCAAACAAACAATCCTTTGTGAAACCGAAATCTCATTGGAGGCTCAAGCTCATAACACCAAATAATAAACATATTTGCATTCTCTGATCCTTAATGATGAGTGATATAACTTTAACGTACAGTCTTCCCTAAAAACACATATATTATACAGAGTTTATTTTGCAGAAGAATTTCTTTTTAGTTTAGAACTAAATGTATTTAAAATTCTTAGAGGAAAAAGAAACATTGGGGGGGGAAGCAGGTAGTTAGATTTTTAAAATATGATTTTGTAAGCTTATTTGCATGCGTTTTTACTTTTTTTATTTGCGAATTTAGTAGAAAATGCTACTTGGAATTTTAAAGAAACAGCATGATAAATTCAGAATTCACATCTCCAACTCCAGTGAAGTAACCTACTTTTCCATAATTTTTTTTGGCTCTCTGGGCTGAGAAGGCAGCATCAACTGACAGTCACTGTATTGTTTGTTAGTTTCAACCAAGGTCCACAGTGAGTGAGTGGAGTCAGTCCAGTACTCCAGCAGACTTAGGATAGAAGGAAGAGTCTGTAAAGGCTCACACTCTCTCTGTAATAAAACGTGCGGCAGGTTAACATACTTCTCACCTCTCGATACCTTTGTTAATACAGAGGTTACAGACTGGCTGAATTGACTATTGCTAACAAACATGCTTCTAGGTAAGTAACATAACTTCCAAATGGTGGATTTGTTCTAAAGTGATAGGGAATACATCTGGAGGTATACTTGGCTTTAGCTGTAATTTTCCAGATTTGTATAGATCTCATACAGTGCTGGGCAAATGCCATGATTACTTATTATTATTTGTCCTCCTAGGATTTGGGGTGATGAGGTTTGGCAATTTAGAATAATGTTGAAAATGTGGCTCTAAGTTAAGGAAGCTGTTATGACTAGCATACCTGAATGGTTTTCCTTCCATTAAGATGAGCGCAACATTTTGGGGTTTAATCAGTAGTTGTTATAGACAACAGAGTCTTCGTGAACCAAGTGCTAACATGACTTCTGTTTTTAAAATGTTGGACTTCCATATGTTGTTAAAATGCTATGATCAGTCTTCTAGAAAGGGCTGGTTCTACATGATTATTTTATTAATATTTAAAATATATGGAAATGCCTAGGTTGTCAGCTATAAAATTATTTTTAGATAGTAGAACATTGTAAAGTGTTTGTATGCTGCATCTCTTTAGTAATGTTCGCTATTATATCTTATACCATATATTTTTAAATGTAGCATTTGCATGCATTAGTCTTGAGAGAAATCTGACAAAACCTTTCAAAGATCTGATATAGGGAGTTTTCTCAGAGGAGCATAATTAAATAAGAATTTCATTGGAGGCTACATAAACATTTAAAAAATGTTTCATTGATAAAATGCTTTATTGTCAAGTTAATATTGTGAAACACTGGCTGAACTTTATGGCTTGGGTTATTTACTTGGAAAACAAACATCTTCCTCATAGAATATGTCAGTAAGTATACAATGAGTAGAGGAATTTTCCAGTTAATAAAGGCTAAACAAACATCTGAAATCTCCAGAAAATTAAGTGAAGACGTCTTTTATTGCAGTGGTTATACTTTGACCAGTTGCACACATTACTTCACATGTGAGAACAATTTCAGCCTTTATTTTGGAGCTACTCACAATGTCACTATACAGGGATATTTGATAATCCATTTGGGACACAGTAAGCATAATCATGTTAGTAGTTTAAAAGATAAATTATATTTCTCCTTTGTTGTCAGTGTGTTTAAATTATTTAAATATTAGGTCAGTTTGCACAGAAAAAGCTTATAATTGATGATGTATTTTTTAGGTCAACTTTTGTTGTAATTTCAAGCCTATTTATTACTCTACTTGGTAACAGTGTACTTTTGTGAAAAAAAATACTGGTCTAGGAATTAGGAGACCCAAGTCTGGGTTCTGGCTCCTCAGTGTTGCTCCTAATCATTGGGTATCCTCCTTCATAAACTGATTTCTTAGAGCTTTACTTTTTTTGTTAGTTTTTGCGATTCCACTTCTGCCTTCTTAATTTTCACTATCCTGTCATGTTGGAGGCGCTATATACAAGTATAAAATACACTGGAAATTTTAAACAAGGGCCATCCTTTCACATGGGAGCTCCCTTCAGACCATAAGGTCCAATGCCATGAATAGGGAAGGGGTGATGTAGACAATTTAGGACAGTAGTCCCAACCTCTGGAAAGTGCACCTATACTTCTGTGAAGTAGCTGCCATTTTGTTTACCATTTACCAAGGTCTTCATACACAAGTATATGTTTTACAACCCTCAAAGTCATAAAATTCTGACCAACACCACCTTGAAGACATTTACGTAAAAAAAACAAAGTGGTCCTTCATTTGAAATCATCTACACAGTAGCTTCTCACATGCAAAATCTTAAAATATGTTATATACCATATTCATTACCTCTCCACTTGTCCAAGAGTCCTCCATTTGATTGGAAATAAAGTTTGCAGATGTGAGTCTTTCTGTCATTTAACTGAGATAATTTCACTGTGGCTAAAGTGGCAAAGCATGAGCTTCAGATGACAGGAGTTTGGATTCCTCTTCCTTCCTTTACTTGGTAAGTGGTTTCAGGGAAAACATCCATCCTTTCTGAATTCATTTCCTCTATAAATGACAATATAATTTTTTATCTCACAGGATTGCTGTAAGAATTAAATAGGTAATATCTATAAAGTGTCAAGTATAGTACTTTAACCTTTAAGTTGGTGACCAATAAATGGTAGACAATTATTATTGTTGTCTTATTAAATTCTCATCTATTGATTTCTATTTAGATTCACCATACTTTCTAGGATTGCTGAAACTATAGGTTTTATGAAGCTACTTACTCCAGTGTTCCAGCAAGATGAGTGAATTATTTTCCTGTGTGAATTTAGAGTCAACCCGAACTAACTCTAAATTATAGTTGTGAGCTATAATTACTTCAATGGTTAAGACTATTTTGGCCTCGGGGAGTGAAAAGTTATACTTGACAGTGCATGTGAAAGAAGTATTTGTGAATTCATTTCTGTCTTCTATTCATACCTGTGTTAAAATGAGCCATGGTGTCGAGCAGTTTCTTTGGAACATTACATAAACTTTCTTGTTCCTGGCCACATAGCAACTGGGAATATGCAAACAGGCCTGAAAGGAACCAAACAGAAAATTCTTCTCAGGCAGGAAGCCTAATATTTACACATTAATCAGTAAGGTGATGGTCACTAAGGTGCCTTATGACTAAGATTTCTTGTTCATCTCGAATGGAAGTTAGCATCTCTTCTTCTTTTTTTTTTTTTTTTGCGATACGCGGGCCTCTCACTGCTGCGGCCTCTTCCGTTGCAGAGCACAGGCTCTGGACGCGCAGGCTCAGCAGCCGTGGCTCATGGGCCCAGCCGCTCCGCGGCATGTGGGATCTTCCCGGACCGGGACACGAACCCGTGTCCCCTGCATCAGCAGGCGGACTCTCAACCACTGTGCCACCAGGGATGCCCAGCATCTCTTCTTAAAGCACTTCATGTTAGCATGTTCAGCAGGACTAGAACTGAAGCTCAGTTGTGACACAGGCTTTCTGGCGCCAGAAGCTCTCTGTCCTCCCTTCCCCCGCTCCGGTAGGGAGGACCCTCACATTTTCCTTTCCCCTATCAAACTGGCTTTCCACTCTTCTTTTCACACGAAGATACAAATGGCTCAACATATTCTATGAATTTGCATTTTAACTCACTGTAAAACTTTAAGCTAAAAATTTAAAACCCTAACCCCATGCAATGTTAAATAATAGCTAGTGGGTTGGAAGGTTTGGGATAAACAAAGAGGTACATCCTCTAGATTAAGCATTCTCATTGCCCACCAAGGGGCAAAAATTCATTCCAGGGGCAAAAAAAAAAATCGTACTCCTTTTATGCACAGATATACTTATAGTATATAAACAGACGTGGTATATCTGGTATTAACATTTCATGGGGCATCACATTAAAGACACAATTGTAAAGAAGACCCACTAAGCGGGGCAATAATGAAAAAAAAAGTTGAGAAGCACTGCTCTAGATGAGGATCTCAAAAGACTATAAGCCTATAGAGTGTGAATTTTACTGAATTGTTTCTCTTTCTTTTTTCACATCTATTGGAGTATAATTTCTTTACAATGTTGTGTTAGTTTCTGCTGTACAACAAAGTGAATCAGCCATATGTATACCTGTGTCCCCATATCCCCTCCCTCTTGACCCTCCCTTCCACCCTCCCTATCCCACCCCTCTAGGTTGTCACAAAGCATGGAGTTGATCTCCCTGTGCTATGCAGCAGCTTCCCACTAGCTATTTTACATTTGGTAGTGTATATATGTCCATGCTACTCTCTCACTTCGTCCCAGCTTCCCCTTCCCCCACCCCATGTCCTCAAGTCTGTTTTCTACATCTGCGTCTTTATTCTTGCCCTGCCACTAGGTTCATCAGTACTGCTTTTTTTAGATTCCATATATATGTGTTAGCATATGGTATTTATTTTTCTTTTTCTGACTTACTTCACTCTGTATGACAGACTCTAGGTCTATCCATCTCACCACAAATAACTCAATTTCATTTCTTTTTATGGCTGAGTAACACTCCATTGTCTATGTGTACCATGTCTTCTTTATCCATTCATCTGTCGATGGACATTTAGGTTGCTTCCATGTCCTGGCTATTGTAAATAGTGCTGCAATCAACATTGTGGTACATCCCCCAGTAGTGGGATTGCTGGGTCATATGGTAGTTCTATTTTTAGTTTTTTAAGGAACCTCATACTGTTCTCCATAGTGGCTGTATCAGTTTACATTCCCACCAACAGGGCAGGAGGGTTCCCTTTTCTCCACACCCTCTCCAGCACTTATTGTTTGTAGATTTTTTGATGATGGCCATGCTGACGGGTATGAGATGATAACCTCATTGTGGTTTTGCTTTGCATTTCTCTAATGATTAGTGATGTTGAGCTTAATTTATTTTAGTATGAAGTAGCTTACGTCTGGCGTAGTACTTATATTTGAAACTAGTATTTATGTTCTAATAAGACAAATATGGTCATTTGTGGTACCTTTTACTCTTTTTAGTTATAAAAGAAAATGAGGAAAAGACTTAAGAACAAAATGTGCTTGGATTTGAATTCCAGCTCCATCTCTTCTTTGTTCTGTGACCCTTGGCAAATCGCTTAACCTCTTTAAGCCTCGGTTTCTTTGTCTTTAGCTAACTTGGGGCTCATAATTGCCCACCTTGTGGAATTCCAGTATCATGAGGATTAATCAGATTAATGTACATAAAACACTGCACATTGCCTAGTATATGATAAATGTATGCCAATTAGTAGCTATAATTTTGTGTGTTGTGCCTTTTTATGTCAATCACTGTCTTTTAAAATTATTATAGAAAAAGAGATTTAAATTTGGGAGATAGGAGTATTACTGTCCATAAAATATAGCAGTCTCTCTGGGACAGCTGTTAATACTATCCATAAAAAGAAAGATAAACTTCTGGTTTTCCTTTAAACCAGTGACCACACCTATTGACATAAATCAAAAACAGAATAAAATCTAAATTAAACTTTTTTCTGTTTGACTCAGAGGCAGTCCTTTGCTAAATTAAACGTTAACATCTCTAGATGCTAATATAGTCTGTTAAATGTAGAATGATTCACTGTTCTGGGTGTTCTGTTGAAATATGTTTTCTTTAAACACTATGTTGGACTTAGGTGTAAAGTCATTGTTTTATTTCCACTAGTTCCAGTAGAATTCAGTATCATTTGGAATTCATGTCTGTTTGTGATATCATTTTTACCCAGAATATTATCATTTCCTTTTTCTGTATGGTGTTTGCTTTTAGGTGTTCATTAACATGTATGGAATTATAGGACAGAAAATTTAGTTGAAAGGAAATAGAATCAGCAAGTGAGAATCAAACCTGAGAATTCATGTGGAGTTGGGTGAATTTCAGTATTGATACAACTCAGTGGAAGATTTCTGTTTCCTTTAAAGGAGGATCTACGATCCATTCCCTCTCCTTTCTCTCTTCTCTCTCCTCTCCCTCTTCTCTCTCTCTGAAATGATTGTTCTGCTTTTGTGATCTGTTAAAACTCTAACCTGCTGACCTTATTCCCAGGTTATCTTGCTTTCTTTTACTTTGCAAGATTAGTACTCACCTCTACAGATGAACATCCGATGGGGAAGGAGGAGGGCTGTCATTGTATGGATTGTGATGTGGTAAAATAGGCTATATGTGCAACTCGGAAATGCATCATACAGCCCTCCTTGCCTTTTCAGATTAACTTCTTTTAATTAACTTCTTGTCAATAATGTTTCCAATTTTCTGTAATAAAAGTCCTCTAATGCAGAGCAATCATGTAGCAGTGTTCTCCATTCCAGGGTCCTGCATTGTAATTCATGGCTATGACAGCAGAAAACAGGAGTTTGAGGACCAGAGAATGCTATAGGTAGGCATTATGTTTATCTGGCAGAAATAGTCCACTAGCAGTGGAATTCAGAAAGCACTGAGGATGCAATTATCTAAGACTCTTCCTAGTTTTCCAGGGAGCTAGAGAACAGAATTCCACAAGGTAGACAAGTATCATATTTCAAAAGCATATGAGAAATCAAAGAGCTCATTTAAAATATATTGGCTCAGATTTTGTTTCTATATGCTTTAAAAATCATATTCCCAAGAGAATTTTGGGAAGAAGTTTTGACTTTAAAAAACCATTAGGCTTCAAAGTTGGATTAAGAATACATATGTAACAGCCTGGAAGTTCTGGTGCATAATAGGTATTCTCTAATCCATATATAATAGAATTGTCTTAAGAGTACTTACTGGCTTCCCTGGTGGCGCACTGGTTGAGAATCTGCCTGCCAATGCAGGGGACATGGGTTCGAGCCCTGGTCTGGGAAGATCCCACATGCCGCGGAGCAACTAGGCCCACGCACAACTACTGAGCCTGCGCATCTGGAGCCTGTGCTCCACAACAAGAGAGGCCGCGACAGTGAGAGGCCCGCGCACCGCGATGAACAGTGGCCCCCGCTCGCCGCAACTAGAGAAAGCCCTTGCACAGAAACGAAGACCCAATACAGCCAAAAAATAAAATAAATAAATAAAATTTGAAAAGAATACTTACTGCCACTCCAGTGGAAGAATCTGAGAGTTTTCAAGATAGGAATAGGCAAATGTTTCAGCAGAGATGGTGAGATTTGTAATATAGCCCCTTTGAGGACTGAGCAGTGAAATTCCCCAAATCTGGAATTCTAACAGTGTCATCCCCAAGAGGTTAGAATAATCTTCATATACTTGGAACCACAGCATCATGAGGAATTAATATGGCTTTTTCATCATCTCTGTTTTAGATAAGAGAGCCAAAGTGACTTAATCAAGATGTTTCATCCAGGAAAGTTGGAATTAGAACCCAATCCAAGTCTTTTTCCCATTCATTTAATATGCTTCCCTATGCTTACTATCCAGTTACTATGTTCTGGGTAGGGTGGGTAAGAGCCCTGCCCCAAGGCTTCAATCCACCCATGGTGGGAGGTCATGAAATGCCCCCTACTCCATCCCTTAAGTCACCAAATCCAAGGTGGTCCTCTGTTGTCTGCTTGAAATTTAGCTGAACCAGATCCATGACATTTCTCTGTTAAAACTGTCTTTGCCTCCTCTCACTCATATTCATTTCTCTGTTTCTTTCTATGGAAATATTTCAAAATAACTCGGAGAAGCATTGACAATTATTTTCCATCCCTTCAGAAAGATTAAAGTGGCCTCGACCGATGTGGGGAAGTCACAGGCCAGTCTGGATTTGTTCACTAGCAGGGCTGTTGTTCAAATGAGAGAATGTGTGCCACTGCTGGTAACATGTCTTTTGAGCCTTTTAGGGAACTTTTGTGTGGGAGGAGGAGATAGCGGCGATTTGGTTTCATAATTGACTTGTGCCTAATGTATTTGATCTAAGTCTCACACAAAGGAAGAAGAAGGACCTGACTCTATTCCATAGTGTATCAGTCAAGAAGTTCTGATTGAACACTGAAAGCATAATCAACTGGGATTTTCAAAGAGAATTTAACAAAGGACCTGTTTGCAGAGGGGTGGTAAGGTTCAGGGGAGTCCACAGTAGATGTCAAGGTTCCTGTTGACCAACTGTAAATGTCTCTTTTCCTGAAGGAGAAGGGGAGGTGATGGAGGTGTCTAAGTTTGGTGGGCTAAATCGGAGACTGCTCAGCGGGAGTGGTTAGCATAGAAAGATGCCACTGCCGGAAAGAAGGCAAGGAAGGAGACTGAAAGAAATACTCAGATGTCTCTCATTTTCCCACACAGAATGGGCAACAAGTAGAGAAAGGGTCTGGGAGCACAGAAGAACCGGCACACATGGTCTCCTGAACTCATTTCAAAACATATTCCCCATCTAGTATTTAATTTGAACAATAATTGATGTGAATGTTCCTTTAGTGCATCACATTCCTCTGTGCTTTCTTGAATGTTCTGGACATTGATTGGTTTTTAAACTTTTATTTTAACTTGGGATCCTTAATGCAAATGTTAATTGTTGTGCTGTGCACAGGGTCTAGTGAAGGACTGAGATCTGTTTGCCCCTAAAAGAAATGTTCCCAACTTGTCATGCTTTTGCATTTCTGATCATTCTGTTTTATGGCCTACCAGTATTCGATAGTGTCAGGTGGCATGTACCACAGCAGTCCATGTTCATAGCAGCTGTAGCTACTGTTTCTGAGTTCAATTAGTTTCATTCTTCTGTGCATTTAGAAAAGAGATAACCATTACTGTAATCATTCACCCAATACATTTTTATTGAGCATCTATTATGCTCAATAAAGGTCCTGAGGATATTGAGATAAGCAAAGCAGAAAAGATTCCTGCCCTTAAGGAGTTTATGCCTCAATTATTTTTCTAAACTAACTCTTGAGACCGTAGGGAATCTCTTAAGAATCTTTAATCTTCTGATGCTTTTGGGGGTGGGGGGTTGGAGACACACTTTCTGGTGCTTTGCTGAATTCTGAATTGTTAAGTTTACCAAATAAATAAGTGAGGTATTTATGGTACCCTATTTAGTGGCGTTATCATTCATTCAAAAAATAGTTTCTGAGCATCTACTATATGCTAGTATATTATGTAGCGATTGAGAAATTAAGAAAATATCTTAGTGTTCAGAGTACTGCTCATCTAGTTGGGAAGCAAATATGCAAATAACTACAAATGGAAGGGTGTCAAGGGCTATGGGACTAGCAAATGATTCCACTGTTTTGGATGAGGGTGTCTATGAGAGGTGCCTTAATAACCATAATGCCCAGTTTCCTGGCTGCTCAGGCGAGCCATTTAAAGCCTCACTGTTAGTAACGTGTGCTTTTATTTAACAGGAGTCCCTTAGGCACTCACTTGTAAAAGCAGCATTTCTCAGAATCCATGGGCACAAACTGTTCAACTCTGAAACACACATGAAACAGCTCCAAGCACAGTGTTAACATTGTTTTGGGATAAACCACATGACTCTGAATTAGGAGGCTCAGTAGAAAGTATGGTTTTAGAGACCATTGAACATATATTTATATGAATAGCTATACCTGTACTCTGGAAAAATACTCATTGAAATAAAATGAAGCCTCATAATTGTAAAAAGGTTGTCCTAATAATGGTTGGTTTTATTTTTATATTTTACCAGTTCTAAATATGGACTCTCCAGCTATATAGGTCACAACCCTTGTCATGTTTCCAAATCTACACCTTAAAATGCTTGGTCACGGCCAAGGTTAGCTGATCCTCTAGCATGTTGAAAAGGAATCTCAGAATCCTATTTTTAATCTAACTGAGACTAAAACTTTTTTCTGGCAGTACAGTTTTGGCATGCCCAATGAGGCTCTTCTATGTTTCTAAACGATTGAAAGAAGCACTCCTATGAAATGTATTTTTCATTGCTTCCTGACTCTCTTTTCCCTGATTTTTTTAGAAGCATCCCTGATAAAGTGAAGGGAAACTAATATTAACCACTTTCCATGAGGAGGACAATCTTCTTTAGGTTCCCCACAATATTCACAGGCGTGGGTCACACCTCATCTCCTACTCTAACACCAGCCCATCCACGTGGTACCCTGCTGATGCTTTAGCACGTAGAGACCTTGGATGCCTCTACAGAGCACCATTCACATCCTCCTCTATCAACTTGTAGATTTAGAGATCTTATTTGGAGTTCTCATAAAAAATAGTCTCAGGGACTGTCTTACTGAAATTTTAGTTTTGTTTTTGTATTTATTTATTTGTGATGAAAGAGGTTGAGTGGTTTATGTGCTGTATGATGTAGTGTGTCCATGAGTTTGGGAAGGAGTATAAACTTATTTTTGTACTATATGTTAGCTTCATTTTAAAATATTACACTCGGTGTGCTTTTGTTTAGCCTCTGGACACATTTTTAGGCAAAATATCTATAAAAGGAAAGCAATATGTCCAATTATTAATCTAAAAAAGTACAACAAATAGCTTATTTTCCCTGTGTTTCTAGGCTTTTCGGACTTTTGTTAGTGTATTTGTTGAGTAGCTTTTTTTTTTAAGATTAACCATTGCATTGCCTTACATTTAGTTAGAAGCCCTTCACCTAAAAACACATTATTGAACATATTGTTTCAAAATATAACTTACATAGTATTTAAAAATAAGTTTATCCCCACAAATGTTGAATCATTATGTTGTACACCTGAAACTAATATAATGTTGTATGTCAATTATATCTCAATAAAATAATAATAATAAATAACTTTATCCCATGTTAGTTACCTAACTTTGCAGACAACCTGTATAATTTGACCCTTTTGCCAAATTTTCCTCACATGGTAAAAAAAAATCTTGGGATAAAAATGTGTATTCTGAAGATATTAAAGTCAGAATTATTTAAACAAGTCTGTGTCTTTCTCCTATATTTTGCAGCTAAATCACCATGTGTACTTGTATTTTCATCCTTGAGTAATGTCAGTGGCAAAGGGGACTCAATAGGCATTGTTTCCAAATGTTGGCCATTTTGATGCTGAAGATAACTATTATGCTGCTCTTTTGCCTTAATCAATTCTTACTTGTATCAGGGTATGATTGTATCAATTGTCTAGTGGATTTAATGCCTCTTAACTCTCTAGTAAGACAGGGAAAGGTTTAGCTATCAGTCAGCCAAGTCTTGTGCTGTGACACATCAACTCAAAGAAAATTCATAATGTTATAGAGATAACCATAAAAGACTTTTGTGTCTTGGTTTCTCACCTCCCTACCTTATTGATTTATTTTTCTTCTACTTCTGATAAAGGCAATGAAATACCCACCATATGTGGAATAAATGTGAGTTACTGATAGAACCAAAAGACTGAAAAAGGCACAATGTCACTCTCAAAATGGCAGCTTGTTACAGGATTCCTCTTGCAACAATAAAATCCCATAGCCTGTGCACCAAGCTCAAGCATGAAGGATATCATATTATCCTTTAATATCTATCACTTGGGCTTTCATTTGTTGTCAAGCATCCCTTATCTTGAATAACATATGTCACCTTCTCTCATATATGCCTATTCTTCGTGAGTGCCCCTGAATATGCAGACCCAAGCAGTGATTCTCTGTAGACCAGTGTCCTAAACATAGGGTTTTGGATTAATGAAGTGAAATGTGAATCAGAACTTATCTCCTTTTCTAATACTTCAAACACACTTCTTTCTTCCGAAACATATTATATACACATAATCTTTACAAGTAAGATCTCTCACTCTACTTCTTTAGTCTTCTAGAATCTTCATAGAGAGGAACTATAACAGTAAACACAGGTCTCCTATACCTCAAAAAATGATGAAATCGTATGTTAGTGAAATGGCTATGTATATGAGTTACTGCCTCATGCATTTGTTCAACAATATGCTAATTATTGTCTACTGTGTACCAGGCTCTGTGCTATGCACTGAGTCTCCAGTGGTGATATTTCTTTTCTCTTAGCCTGGCAAAGTGGAAAGAAAGGATACTGGTATTTGGAAATGCAAACAGATATTATGATTTGAATTATGTTTTAAAATTTATTTTGTACGGATTTTATTTTATTAAGCTAAACATTAAAGTTTTAAAAAATCAAAATAAAGCAAAACATGGCAAAACTTAAGAATATGGAAAAGTATGTAATAAAAGGTAAAACTTTTCTCTCCTCTCCCCCAAACCCCTAATCCTCATTCCTCCAAACAAACTCTGCTAATGGATTTTGTGCTTTGTTTCAGAGTAAAACAAAGCAAAAAACTAAAAACACACAAACATTTATACATTTGTATATGCATATATGTTTGCATGCACACAAATAGTAACATCTGATATATTCTGTACCTTAATATTTTTTGCTTAGTACTATATCTAGAAAGTCTTGTGGTTTTTCCATAGAAGAACTTACATATTTACCTTTCTCTTTTTAAGGACATTTAAACATTTTTTAAACAAAATCAAATTTACAGAAAATTTGCAATGTCGTACCAAGAACATTTTTTTTTCTGAGTTACCCTATTGCCCTGGAGTATCTTATGATTTATTTTCTATAAACCAGTCAACCTTCTACACTACTACAATATAGTCATCAGAACTGGGAAACTAAAATACATACATTCCTATGTCTCCTCCTCAGATACCATTCAGATTTTGGCAGCTGTCCTAATGATGTGCTTTATAGTTAAGGAATTCATTTCAACATCACTCACTTTATTTAGTTGCCATGTCTATTTAGTCTCCTTTAGTCTGGAATAGTTGCTCATCATTTTTTTGTTCTTTTAATTTTCATGATCTTGACTCTCTTGAAGATTACAGGCCAGTTTGGATTTTCTAATGTTTCTTTTTGATAAACTTCAGGTTATAGATCTTGCACAGGAGTATCATGAAATCAGTGCTATTTTCCTCTCATTGTGTCCTATCAGGTCTCAGATAATTTTAATTTCTCCCATTAGTGATGGTGTTCTTGATAAAGTTGGGGTTTGCCAGGCTTTCCTACCATAGGGTACTTTTACCCTTTCCAACTAATAAGCCTTTTGTGAGGAGGTGCTTTGAAACCATAAAAAGTCCATTTCTCATCAGATTCTCCATGTATTTTTAATTATCCATATGGGTCACGGTTTCCTAGTTTATCCAGTGAGTTACAACCCCTTACAATCATTTATTTTGATGTACAAATTATCCCAGATCAGGCAAGAGGTGCTCTTTCAAGCTGGCTCCTGTGTCCTTTTGACTCAGGGGACTTGTCATTTCTTTTAACACCTCCTTGCTCCCTGGCACAGTAGGACATTTTGGGCTTATCTTGTATTTTTCTTACTCTAGCCCTGATTTTAGTCTTTTCTCAAGGAGTTCTGGTCCTTTTTAGTGGAGAATGGTATTTAGAAAGCAAGATCTGGGTGTGAGATGTGCTCATTGCCTTTGGGGATGTTGCTGCTATCCAGCCCTCTCCGTGGACAATGCTAAGGACCATATATATGTGTGTACATAAACACACACACACATACATTTACATTTATTTCCATATCTCCCTTTCCCTATTTATAACTCACTTCTCCAGTGAGAAATTGGCTCTCATTATTCTTAACATATTTACATATCTGATCAATTCCTCTGTGTGTAATCCCATTGCTGCTACCATACAGATGCCTTCCTCACCCCACCTGGGCTCTGACACACCACGAGGGGCTGCCACCCATCCCACCCCTACTCTTCCTCCCCATGTGAAAGTTTTCCTCACCCCACCCATTCCCCAAGACCCCATTGCAGGCTGGGGTTCATGCACCAGTGTAGACACCATCGTCACCCCACTCAGCGTGCAACACTTGGTTCTGGACTGCTCCCACATGGGGACACCTTCATTACCTTACGGGGGCTCTGACTCCCCATGCTGGATAATCCTCTGCCACATACCTTGCTCACCTGTTCTGTTCTGACACCCTATTCTGTGTTGCCAGAGTTCCCCCAGTCCCACTCTGATGCAGACTCCTTGCTCTGCCCCTTCTAATAACATTAGAAAAAATTATTCAAGAAATAATAAAAGGCAGAGCAAATTTAAAAAAAATCATTATCTGCCAATATTTAAACTCGACTAACTGTAGAGGAAGAATAAAAAAACGTGATTCCCTAAATGTTTTAGTTAATATTATAGACTATCTCACCTCTCTTTTCTGAGTCTATCCTTGCCCCTCCCCACCGTATCTGTGATTACTAATGCTCTTATTCCATATTTTGGCTATATAATGTAAGTAGTCCTCACTCAGTATACCTGAATATCCTCTTCTGGTTGCCTCCATCCCTGGATCTCCTCAGTCACATAGGTTTTTTTTTTTTTTGTCTCTGATATAGCTGATATTGAAGGAAACCTCACTTCAGTACCACAGTCACTAAAGCAGATTATAGCCCTCTTTGATCACCTCTTGCTGATTTATTTATTTATTTACTTTTTGTTGTTGTTGTTGAGTTTTATGTGTTGTTTGTATATTTTGGAAGTTAAGCCCTTGTCAGTCGCATCATTTGCAAACATTTTCTCCTATATGTTGTCTCTTCAGATTTTGGGGGTTTTATTTTTGAATTTTTATTTATTTTTTTATACAGCAGGTTATTAGTCATCCATCTTATACACATCAGTGTATACATGTCAATCCCAATCGCCCAATTCATACACCACCACCATCACCACCACCATCCCCAGCCACTTTCCCCCCTTGGTGCCCATACGTTTGTTCTCTACATCTGTTTCTCAATTTTTGCCCTGCAAACCGCTTCATCTGTACCATTTTTCTAGGTTCCACATACATGAGTTAATATATGATATTTGTTTTTCTCTGACTTACTTCACTCTGTATGACAGTCTCTAGATCCATCCACGTCTCTACAAGTGACCATATTTCGTTCATTTTATGGCTGAGTAATATTTCATTGCATATATGTACCACATCTGCTTTATCCATTCATCTGTCGATGGGCATTTAGGTTGCTTCCAAGACGTGGCTATTGCCAATAGTGCTGCAGTGAATATTGGGATGTGTGTGTCTTTTTGAATTATGGTTTTCTCTGGGTATATGCCCAGTAGTGAGATTGCTAAGTCGTATGGTAGTTCTATTTTTGGTTTTTTAAGGAACCTCCATACAGTTCTCCATAGTAGCTGTATCAATTTACATTCCCACCAACAGTGCAAGAGGGTTCCCCTTTCTCCACACCCTCTCCAGCATTTGTTGTTTGTAGATTTTCTGATGATACCCATTCTAACTGGCGTGAGGTGATACCTCATTGTAGTTTTGATTTGTATTTCTCTAATAATTAGTGATGTTGAGCAGCTTTTCATGTGCTTCTTAGCCATCTGTATGTCTTCTTTGGAGAAATGTCTATTTAGGTCTTCTGCCCATTTTTGGATTGGGTTGTTTGTTTTTTTAATATTGAGCTGTTTATGTATTTTGGAGATTAATCCTTTGTTCGTTGATTCATTTGCAAATATTTTCTCCCATTCTAAGGGTTGTCTTTTCGTCTTGTTTATGGTTTCCTTTGCTGTGCAAAAGCCTTGCAGTTTCATTAGATCCCATTTGCTTATTTTTGTTTTTATTTCCATTACTCTAGGAGGTGGATCAAAAAAGATCTTGCTGTGATTTATGTCAAAGAGTGTTCTTCCTATGTTTTCCTCTAAGAGTTTTATAGTGTCCAGTCTTATATTTAGGTCTCTAATACATTTGGAGTTTATTTTTGTGTATGGTGTTAAGGAGTGTTCTAATTTCATTCTTTTACATGTAGCTGTTCAGTTTTCACAGCACCACTTATTGAAGAGACTGTCTTTTCTCCATTATATATCCTTGCCTCCTTTTCATAGATTAGTTGACCATAGGTGCGTAGGTTTATCTCTGGGCTTTCTATCTTGTTCCATTGATCTATATTTCTGTTTTTGTGCTAGTACCATATTGTCTTGATTACTGTATCTTTGTAGTATAGTCTGAAGTCAGGGAGTCTGTTTCCTCCAGCTCTGCTTTTTTCCCTCAAGACTGCTTTGGCTATTTGGGGACTTTTGTATCTCCATACAAATTTTAAGATTTTTTTTGTTCTAGCTCTGTAAAAAATGCCATTGGTAATTTGGTAGGGATTGCACTGAATATGTAGATTGCTTTGGGTAATATAGGCATTTTCACAATATTGATTCTTCCAATCCAAGAACATGCTATATCTTTCCGTCTGTTGGTATCATCTTTAATTTCTTTCATCAGTGTCTTATAGTTTTCTGCATACAGGTCTTTGGTCTCCCTAGGTAGGTTTGTTCCTAGGTATTTTATTCTTTTTCTTGCAATGGTAAATGGGAATGTTTCCTTAATTTCTCTTTCAGATTTTTCATCATTAGTATATAAGAATGCAAGAGATTTCTGTGCATTAATTTTGTATCCTGCAACTTTACCAGATTCATTGATTAGCTCTAGTAGTTTTCTGGTGGTATCTTTAGGATTCTCAATGTATAGTATCATGTTATCTGCAAACAGTGACAGTTTTACTTCTTCTTTTCCAATTTGTATTCCTTTTATTTCTTTTTCTTCTCTGATTGCCGTGGCTAACACTTCCAAAACTATGTTGAATAATAGTGGTGAGGGTGGACATCCTTGTCTTATTCCTGATCTTAGAGGAAATGCTTTCAGTTATTCACCATTGGGAATGATGTTTGCTGTGGGTTTGTCATATATGGGCTTATTATGTTGAGGTTGGTTCCCTCTATGCCCACTTTCTGAAGAGTTTTTACCATAAATCGGTGAATTTTGTCAAAAGTTTTTTCTGTGGCTTCCCTGGTGGCACGGTGGTTGAGAGTCCTCCTGCCGATGCAGGGGACACGGGTACATGCCCCGGTCCGGGAGGATCCCACATGCCACGGAGCAGCTGGGCCCGTGAGACATGGCCACTGAGCCCGCGCATCTGGAGCCTCTGCTCCGCAGCAGGAGAGGCCACAATGGTGAGAGGCCCGCATACTGCCAAAAACAAACAAACAAACAAACAAACAAAAAAGCTTTTTCTGCATCTATTGAGATGATCATATGGTTTTTCTTCTTCAATTTGTTAATATGGTGTATCACATTGATTGATATGTTGAAGAATCCTTGCATACCTGGGATAAATCCCACTTGATCATGGTGTATGTGTTGTTGGATTATGTTTGCTAGTATTTTGTTGAGGATTTTTGCATCTTTAGTCATCAGTGATATTGGTCTGTAATCTTCTTTTTTTGTAGTATCTTTGTCTGGTTTTGGTATCAGGGTGATGGTGGCCTCATAGAATGAGTTTGGGAGTGTTCCTTCCTCTGCAATGTTTTGGAAGAGTTTGGGAAGGATGGGAGTTAGCTCTTCTCTAAATGTTAGATAGAATTCACCTGTGAAGCCATCTGGTCCTGGACTTTTGTTCGTTGGAAGATTTTTAATCACAGTTTCAATTTCATTACTTGTGCTTGGTCTGTCTGTTCATATTTTCTATTTATTCCTGGTTGAGTCTTGGAAGGTTATACCTTTCTAAGAATTTGTCCATTTCTTCCAGGTTGTCCATTTTATTGGCATAGAGTTGCTATTAGTAGTCCCTTAGGGTGCTTTGTATTTCTGCGATGTCTGTTGTAACTTCTTTTTCATTTCTAATTTTGTTGATTTGAGTCCTCTCCCTCTTTTTCTTGATGAGTCTGGCTAATGGTTTATCAATTTTGTTTATCTTCTCAAAGAACCAGCTTTTAGTTTTATTGATCTTTGCTATTGTTTTCTTTGTTTCTATTTCATTTATTTCTGCTCTGATCTTTATGATTTCTTGCCTTCTGCTAACTTTGGGTTTTGTTTGTTCTTCTTTCTCTAGCTTCTTTAGGTGTAAGGTTAGATTGTTTATTTGAGATTTTTCTTGTTTCTTGAGGTAGGCTTGTATAGTTATAAACTTCCCTCTTAGAACTGCTTTTGCTGCATCCCATAAGTTTTGGATCATCGTGTTTTCATTTTCATTTGTCTCTAGGTATTTCTTTTATTTCCTCTTTGATTTCTTCAGTGGTCTCTTGGTTATTTAGTAACGTATTGTTTAGCCTCCATGTGTCTGTGTCTTTTACATTTTTTTCCCTGTAATTGATTTCTAATCTCACAGCGTTGTGGTCAGAAAAGATGCTTGATATGATTTCAATGTTCTTAAACTTACTGAGGCTTGTTTTGTGACCCAGGATGTGATCTATCCTGGGGAATGTTCCATTCGCACTTGAGAAGAAAGTGTAATCTGTTGTTTTTGGATGGAATGTCCTATAAATATCAATTAAATCTATCTGGTCTATTGTGTCATTTAAAGGTTGTGTTTCCTCAGTAATTTTTTGTTTGGATGATTTGTCAGTTGGTGTAAGTGAGGTGTTAAAATCCCCCACTATTATTGTGTTACTGTTGATTTATAGCTGTTAGCAGTTGCCTTATTTAGGTGCTCTTATGTTGGGTGCATATATATTTATAATTGTTACATCTTCTTCTTGGATTGATCCCTTGATCATTATGTAGTGTCCTTCCTTGTCTCTTGTAACATTCTTTATTTATTATTTTTTTTTGTGGTACGCGGACCTCTCACTGTTGTGGCCTCTCCCATTGTGGAGCACAGGCTCCAGACAGGCAGGCCCAGCGGCCATGGCTCACGGGCCTAGCCACTCCGTGGCATGTGGGATCTTCCCGGACCGGGGCACGAACCCGTGTCTCCTGCATCGGCAGGCGGACTCTCCACCACGGCGCCACCAGGGAAGCCCAACATTCTTTATTTTAAAGTCTATTTTATCTGATATGAGGATTGCTACTCCAGCTTTCTTTTGATTTCCATTGGCATGGAATATCTTTTTCCATCCCCACACTTTCAGTCTGTATGTGTCCCTAGGTCTGAAATGGGTCTCTTGTAGACAGCATATATATGGGTCTTGTTTTTATATCCATTCAGCAAGCCTGTGTCTTTTGGTTGGAGCATTTAATCCATTCACTTTTAAAGTAGTTATCGATATGTATGTTCCTATGACCATTTTCTTACTTGTTTTGGGTTTGTTTTTGTTGGCCCTTTTCTTCTCTCGTGTCTCCCACTTAGAGAAGTTCCATTTGTCAGCATTTGTTGTAGAGCTGGTTTAGTGGTGATGAATTCTCTTAGCTTTTGCTTGTCTGTAAAGCTTTTGATTTCTCCATCAAATCTGAATGAGATCCTTGCCACGTAGAGTGATCTTGGTTGTAGGTTCTTCCCTTTCATCAATTTAAGTATATCATGCCACTCCTTTCTGGCTTGTAGAGTTTCTGCTGAGAAGTCAGCTTTTAACCTTATGGGAGTTCCCTTGTATGTTATTTGTCATTTTTCCCTTGCTGATTTCAGTAATTTTTCTTTGTCTTTAAATTTTGCCAATTTGATTGCTATGTGTCTCAGCTTGTTTCTCCTTGGGTTTATCCTGTATGGGACTCTCTGCACTTCCTGGACTTGGGTGGCTATTTCCTTTCCATGTTAGGGAAGTTTTTGGCTATAATCTCTTCAAATATTTTCTCTGGTTCTTTCTCTCTTCTCCTTCTGGGTCCTCTATAATGCAAATGTTGTTGCATTTAATGTTGTCCCAGAGGTCTCTTAGGCTGTCTTCATTTCTTTTCATTCTTCTTTATGCTGTTCTGCAGCAGTGAATTCCACCATTTTGTCTTCCAGGTCACTTATCCATTCTTTTGCATCAGTCATTCTGCTATTGATTCCTTCTAGTGTATTTTTCATTTCTGTTATTGTATTGTTCATCTCTGTTTGTTTGTTCTTTAATTCTTCTAGGTTAAACATTTCTTGCATCTTCTCGATCTTTGCCTCCATTCTTTTTCCGAGGTCTATCTTCTAGGTTAAACATTTCTTGCATCTTCTCAATCTTTGCCTCCATTCTTTTTCCGAGGTCCTAGATCATCTTCACTATCATTATTCTGAATTTGTTTTCTGGAAGGTTGCCTATGTCCACTTCATTTAGTTGTTTTTCTGGGTTTTTATCTTGTTCCTTCATCTGGTACATAGCCCTCTGCCTTTTCATCTTGTCTATCATTCTGTGAATGCAGTATTTGTTCCATAGGCTGCAGGATTGTAGTTCTTCTTGACCTCTTGCTGATTTAGAGCTCTATGATTTCCTGGGCCAAATTTAAGATTTAGCAACATGCTATGCAGGCCTGGGGCCAGGGGTTCCTTTATACAGCTTTCAGAACCTCCCAGCTAGGAGCTTCAGGATTAAAGGATCTTTATGGCTCAGGGAACTTGAGGGGTCTAGGCTAGTATAGGAACAGATTCAGCCACATTAGGGTTTCTTAGGCTCTTTTGTTCTAACTAGGGAACCTAGTCACTTTTCTCTGGTGAATGTTCCAGACTGTAGAAGTTGACAGCTGTTTAGTGTTCTATTTGCATATAGAAGAAAGTGTGACATAGGAAGTTGGTAATTCTGGACCCTAAGGTGAGTTTGTGTCAGCCTGACATGGAGGGCAAGTAGTCTGTTATTGTCTAAAAGTCAAAGCTGTGACATCTGACACTGAAAAACAAAAACAAAACAAAACAAAATAAAACAAAAAAACATCCAGCAACAGCAACAACAAAAAAACAAGAAACAAAAACAAGCTTGTGTGAAATTTTAATCCCTAAAAGTTTTCTCCTAGATTACAGCTTTGCTTGTCTCTATGATTATATGTTAAAATAATATGTTAAATATTATTTTTCTTTTTTTTGCATTACGCGGGCCTCTCACTCTTGTGGCCTCTCCCATTGCGAGCACAGGTTCCAGACACGCAGGCTCAGTGGCCATGGCTCACGGGCCCAGCTGCTCCGTGGCATGTGGGATCTTCCCGGACCGGGGCACGAACCCGTGTCCCCTGCATCGGCAGGCGGACTCTCAACAACTGCGCCACCAGGGAAGCCCTGGTGTTTAAAGCTTAAATGTCCTGTGGGCCCCTAACCGGGGTCACTCTGCCATCCATTTTTATTGATAAGCTCCCAGCAGTGCTTGTCAATAGCTGATCTTCTGAGTGCTTGTCAACAACAGCAGACGCTAATGATGATATTCTGGCACAGCTTCCTCAAAGTAAATGACGTCACCCTTAGAACAAAACAACTTTATTCTTAGATTGAAAAAACAAGTGGATTTGAAATCACAGCAAACCAGTACACAACAGATGGTGCCTATGAAACCCTTAGCATTTTGCCTGATACATAGACCTCAGTCAATATCAGTTGTTGCTATTATTAAGTACATCAAAATACATAAGAGACAGTGAGATGTGTTAATGTTTCCGCAGGTTGTAAGAGGGTCATTTGGTAGTGTGGCTTACTGGTATCACCAGTTCAAGAATTAGGACTAAAAACTGTTTAAGAGCCAGCCCTTAAAAGTTTAGAATTTCTCAGTTTTCCCATAGAAAGATTGGGTGTCACAATACATGTCTCCTGGAAGTAACAGAAGTTATTCCAGCTGCCATGCTGAGCCACATTAAAATTGGAGGGTTCTTCCATTTATTTTGTAGATTTAATAAAGTGGTAATCTGGAATGCAGCCATAGCGTTGTTATGTCTTTCACAAACTTCTCAACCATTAAAATTATGGCATCTCATTCTCTGACAGGAGTTATACAGAAAGATGACACTGTTTCAGATGAAACCACCCTCTTGCCAATAAGTAATGATGAAGAGTTAAAGTATATTTTTTACATTTTTAAAAGTTTATAACAAAGTTTAAAAAATTCTGTGGTCTCTGTATTATGTAACAGCATATACAAAAGTGGGACTTTAAGGCAGGAAGTTTAGATGGTGAGGTTC
The DNA here is from genome assembly GCF_008692025.1 of Phocoena sinus. Taxonomy (NCBI): domain Eukaryota; kingdom Metazoa; phylum Chordata; class Mammalia; order Artiodactyla; family Phocoenidae; genus Phocoena; species Phocoena sinus. Next base: position 54,390,751 of record NC_045769.1, read on the forward strand.
TAAATTACCATTTCAAACGCACTATGGTAGGAAAGATGCCAAAAGGGATGAGTTTTAGGAAAATAAGACAGGAGATGTAGATGATGATGGAGTCCATGAGTAATGAGTGGATTTGTTTGATCAGATGATGGGCTTGGACTTTCTTCATGGTTTATTTTAGTCTAATGTTCCAGTCCTATCGCCCATAATACAGGAAATGATAGGAATACGAAGTCGCCAAAATTATCTTTGGATAATTTGGCACCTTGATTTGAATTTTCATACTGAAAGTAAATCTTCCACCAGGAATTGTTTGGACTAGAAATCTCTCTTAAAATAAGTTTTAAAAGATTTGAGACTTATAGGAAATAAGATAAAAGTCAGCTTTCCTGGTAGATCCCTTTTTGGTAAATATAGGGCCTTGATAACTTAGATGCAGAGCTTCCTCCCCACAGAGGCTGCATGTATGCGTTTTGTGGTCTGACAATGAGCTATGTGATCTTGAAATGATACAACCTAACTGGTAGGATTATTCTGAGGTATAAAGGAGAGAACTGGGTATAAGTCTTGGCCCAAAGCCTGCAGATAGCAATCACTCAATAAAAGTTAACAGCTATCATTACCTTCATCAAGTGTTGGCAGCACTAACAAATAGAGCTTCACAATATCTCGGACAGTGGTGAAAGAATGGATTATATCTGCTTTCCTACACAGATGGTCCCTGACTTAAAACGCTTCAATTTATAATTTTTCAACTTTATGATGGTGCAAAAACAATAGGCATTCAGTAGAAACTGTACACTGGATTTTGATCTTTTCCCAGGCTAGCGATATGTGGTACAATATTCTCTTGTGATGCTGGGCATCAACAAGCCCCAGCTCCCAGTCAGTCACGCAATCCCGAGGGTAAACCACCGATACACCTAAAACCATTCTGTACCCATATGACCATTCTGTTTTTCACTTTCAGTACAATATTCAACAAATTACATGAGATATTCGATTCTTTTATAATATAGGCTTTGTGTTAGATGATTTTACCCAACTGTAAGCTAATGTAAATGTTCTGACCACATTTCAGGTAGGCTAGGCCAGGCTATGATATTTGGTAGGTGAGATGTGTTAAATGCATTTTCAACATACGGTATTTTCAACTTAGGAAGGGTTTATTGGGACATAACCTCTTCGTAAGTCAAGGAAGATCTATAATTAGAAGGAGAACTGGAAGCAAACTCTAGGACTTTGGTTTCCATATTATTTTCACAGGACTAACATTTCCCAAATGTGACTGAGCATGAGTATCCTCAGGGGAAATATGTGGGGGTTTGTTTTATTTACAAATGTAGAATCTTTTCAAAGAATCTAATTAAGTACACAAGTTGAGAGTGGTACTAAGGATTTTGAATTTTATATATATAAAGCTAACATTTATTGAGTGTCTTCTGTGAGCTAACATTGCTTGTGCTATGAGATTTTTTTCTTTTCCTTTTCTTTTATCTCATGAGTGTTGCACTTTTTATTTTTTAATTTTTTTAAATTTTATTTACAATTTAAAAAATTTAGCTTGATTTACAATGCTGTGTTAAGTTCTGCCGTATAGCAAAGTGACTCAGTTATACATATATATTCTTTTTCATACTCTTTTCCATTATGGTTTATCACAGGATACTGAATATAGTTCCCTGTGCTATATAGTAGGACCCTGTTGTTTATGCATCCTATGTACTATACTAGTTTGCATCTGCTAATCTCAAACTCCCAATCCTTCCTTCCCCGCACCCCCCCACTCCCGGCAACCACAGGTCTGTTCTCTATGCCTGTGAGTCTGTTTCTGTTTAGTAGATAGATTCATTTGTGTCGTATTTTAGATTCCACATATCAATGATATCATATGGTATTTGTCTTTCTCTTTCTGACTTACTTCGCTTACTATGATAATCTCTAGGTCCATCCATGTTGCTACAAATGGCATTATTTCATTCTCTTTTATGGCTGAGTAATATTCCTTTGTATATATACCACTTCTTCTTTAACCATTCATCTCTCAATGGATATTTAGGTGGCTTCCATGTCTGGGCTATTGTAAATAGTACTGCTATGAACATAGGGGTGCATGTATCTTTTTGAATTATAGTTTTATCTGGGTATATTCCCAGGAGTAGGATTGCTGGATCATATGGCAACTCTATTTTTAGTTTTTTGGGGAACCTCTGTACTGTTTTCCGTAATGGTTGCATCTATTTACATTCACACCAACAGTGTAAGAGGGTTCCCTTTTCTCCACACCCTCTCTAACATTTATTATTTGTAGACTTTTTAATTATGGCATTTTGACCAGTGTGAGGTGGTATCTTGTTGTAGTTTTGATTTTCATTTCTCTAATAACTAGCAATGATGAGCATCTTTTCATGTGCCTATTGGCCATCTGTATGTCTTCTTTGGAGAGGTGTCTATTTCCGTCTTCTTCCCATTTTTCAAATGCATTGTTTGTTTTTTTGTTATTGAGTTGTATGAGCTGTTTGTGTATTTTTGAAATTAAGCCCTTGTCAATCACATCATTTGCAAGTATTTCCTCCCAGTCTATAGGTTGTCTTTTCGTTTTGTTTATGATTTCCTTTGCTGTATAGAAGCTTGTAAGTTTGATTAGGTCCCATTTATTTTTGCTTTTTTTTTTCTGTTGCCTTGGGAGACTGACCTAAGAAAACATTGGTATGATTTATGTCAGAGAATGTTTTCCCTACGTTCTTTTCTAGGAGTTTTATGATGTCGTGTCTTTTATTTCTTAATTAACATACAATACAATGGACCTTTATTGTTCTAGGAGTTTTAACACATATATAGATTCATGTAACTACCACCACAATCATGATTCAAACAGTTCCATTACCCTAAAAATTTTTTTTCTACTGCACCCTTGGTAGTCAAACCCTCTCTCTATCCCTAATCCCTGGCAACCAGTGAGCTGTTCTCCATCACTGTAATTTCCCCTTTTCTAGAGTGTTTTAAAGGGAATTATACAGTATCTAACCTTTTGAAACTGGCCTCTTTCACTCAGAATAAAGTCTTTGAAATTTATTCTTATAGTTGCATACATCAGTAGTTCAATCGTTCTTTCCTTTTTACTGCTGAGTAGAATTCCATTCCATTTAATACTATGCCAGAATTTGACACGCAGCCATTTTTTAAATGTTAGTAGCACCATGGTATGTGAAATCATATCAGTGAGGTTTTCATGCTATGTGATAAGAAATGTATTGATCTGTCTGTAATTTCAGTGGGTCTTTTAACTATGAATGATTCGGTAACATCCTGCATTGGTCATTTGAAGAATATTTGTTTCCTGAGATGTGTAGATCCTCCAAATGTAGATACATTTCCTTGTATAATATAAAAAAATCACATTTGTTACTATCATTATCAATCTCATCAGAAAAGTCTTTAAGTATTAGAAAGCTGTCAAGGTCATGTTAGTAAGTACTAGTTTTCCAAAAATCTTAATTTTTTTACTTGAAACCTTGAATTTTATAATTGGCAAAAAAACATTCTGTCAATTTTCCTTGAAGTGATATATTCACTTCATTTGTTATTAAGAAAATGTCTGCCAGAGGGCCAAGTCTAAATAACCATAATTTGTCTGCCAGTCACTCTTTCAAATAAAAATGGTGTTCCATGAAAAAAGTGGCTAGTTCAGCTCGCAACTCAATCACCCAGGGGCTTCATTATATGCAAGCATGCTTTATGTGTACTTCCCATTTTGTCACACAGACTCTTCAAAAGGTGTTTACTGAAGGGTTGAAATTTAAAGAAATTAATCAATTTTTACTGCTTTATCAAGGATATTCTTAAGACAATTTTTTTTCTTTTTCTTTCTTTTTTTTTTTAAACTGTGAGTGTATGGTGGTGAAGATAAGAACTAGTAGTAGGGTTTGATGCCACTGCCTTTACTCATCAGCAAATTTACACACTATTCCTTTTGTACCATCAGTACAAATGTCAACAAAGTGAAAAAGGCAGGAAAAAAAGAGAAGTCTTAGTGTTATTATGAAAATAGTTCTGACCTCACAGACCTCTCAAGTGTATCCTGGGACCCATACCATCTATAGAGCACACTTGGAGAATTGCCAGTTAAATTATACTTCATATTGGTTCAAAGAAGAATAACTAAGGTCATTATGGAATACAGGTCCTATAAGGGGAAAAAAAAGAGGGATAGGGTTGTGTAGGCACAAGAAGACATGCGTGAAGGGGAAGAACCTTATTAACTTTTAGAAGGGAGGATAATGGGTCTCATACCCTAGAGATCTTCAAAAGAGAATCCTATTTACTATCCTAAAACATTTCACATATCTGAAGGTAGAAGACCAGATCAAATGACTTTTTGCCGTTCCTCCAAGTTAAATATTATGATTTTGTGGTCCCAAAGAATGTATAGCTTATAATATTGCTAAGTATACTTTGTTTTAAACAATTTTTTTCAGACTGAAGTTTTTCATACCTCTGAAAACTCAATTTCGTTCTAAATCAGTCTTCAGGTTATTATGGTTTCTTAGAGAGCCCCTTGCAAGATGCTGTTCTTAATAACTTGCAGGTTAGAATTCAATCAGATTCTTTGGGACGGTCAGTGGTGCTCAGGGAGCCAGATATTGCTCACACACATGCCCAAGGTGAGTGGGGTCAGATAGTCATTGACAGCTCTGCCTTCTTCTCACCGACGTTAAAAGCATCTCAGGCCAGGAGGGCCTCTGAGCACTGTCCATTCTACATGTGGCTCCTGGGATGAAAGGGCTTGGCCTTCATTTGGCTCACCAACTACAAGGGTTAGGCAGGCTTTGCTCTGGTTGGCAAGATTTCTCTACAGGGACAAGCAGGCTGTAAATTGATTCTTTGACCCCTCTCCACCTTTGAATCTGGGGACTATACGATAAAGTTAAAAGTATCAAAAATAAATTCCGAATATTTAGAGACCATAGAAGTTCAGTTTTGCTATGTGCATGTGTAACAGAATGCATTTAGGGGAGAACATCTAAATTATATTTTATACTTAAAAAATAGTAGTTTCCAAGAGTCCATTTCTGCTTTGAGAAAAGCCCTATGATTTGTCCCTTGATGTGATAAGCCAAGGAGCAGTTGCAAACAAAAGTTACCTTTCATTAAAAGAATAAAAACTTCTGGACATCATTAAGGCCTCAGAAATTAAACTGTAAATGTGCCTTGGTACATATAAAGTGATGTAGAGAAGTGTGTACTCTTACTGTTGTATTGTCTCTGGAAAAATATAACTAACTGCATACCGAAGATCGAGAAAAGGGCAATTAAGGTGAGTGAGGTGACATGGAAGTGGCAATAGCTAGACTGATTTAAAAGATTATTTATTATCATTTCTTCAGGCTGGAAAATCAAAGGAATATGATTAAAGACTGTAAAATTTTATAGCGTGTGGATAGGACCTAACACACTTGTTCCTCAAATTCCTGAAAATTATCACAAAGGGAAACCTTTGGAGTTCTAAAAAGGCAAATAAAATATAAATTAAAAAGAATCAATTTTTTCATGCAGTAGTCACTTTATAGAAATCATTGCTACAGTAGGTGGCACAGACCTCTAAAAAAAAAAAAGATTCAAAAAGGATTTAGGAAAAATGTATGTTTAATAGAGTTATAATAAAAGTTAAGGGAAAATATATCTTCTGAGGGATAAAATGCATTCATAACTTTTGAACTAGAAATTAGAGAAAGTCAAACCCATGGATCAAATAATCCGTGGGTTTGACCTAAGGGGGCGGCTATTGTACCACTGTATTCACAAAGAAAAAACTAAAAATTTAAATTCTAATCAAGCTATTATTAAAATGTTATTTAAATTTTTTCTTCATTTTATGTTTTCTCTGTTTACCAATTATAACACCAGACAGAACCTCCCGAGTTCACTTGGCCCATTCCACTGTTGACTGAAAGCTGTTTCAGAGAAACGTTGTCTACGCTTCCATCATCTCCCTAGCAATAGATTCTCACCACTTAGCAATTTGCTGGTCGTTCTTTTCAAATTGAACCTAAATCTCCCCTGTTGTAATTACCCCCAACTTTTTATTCTGATCAATTTCAAACCATATCCAACTGCAAAAATAGCACAAGGGACACCCATATACCCCATCACCTAACTTTACTAAATACTAATTTTTCCACACTTGCATTAACTTTCTTACGCTCTAAAGTATATAGAATATTGACTTATGTTTCACATATTTGTGTTCATAGATTTATACATTATTAATATGCATATAAATACATATATACTCCTGCTGAACCACTTGAGAATTATTACAGACATCAGGATACTTTACCCCTAAATGTTTCAGCATGGGTGTTCTGAGAACCAGAATAGTCTCTGCAAAATTCCTGTGAGTGCTAATAGAGCAGTATTAATAGACTACCATTATGTAACACTCAGTCTATTCACATTTCCCCAGTTGTCCCACTAATATCATTTATAGTCATTTTCTTTTTTTTCAATCTAGGATCCAATCCAGGATTGTACATTGTACTAGTTGTCATATCTCCTTAGTCTCCTTTAACCTAAACAGGTCTCCAGCTTTTTTTGATGGTGTTGCTGTTCTACATATTGTCAATGTTACGGAAAAGTCCAGTCTAGTTGTTCTGCAGAATGTCCTTCATTTTGGATTTGTTTGATTTTTGCTTCATGATTAGATTCAAATTAAGAATTTTGTCAGGATATCTTCCTAGGTAATTCTGTGTCCTTCACAGTGTCCTCAGGAGAGCTAGGATCTCAGTGTGCTCTATTACTGGTCATGTTAAGGTAAAGGTAGTGGCTGCATGATTTTTCCATTGTAAAGCAACTTTTTCCCCTTTTTAATTCAAATACAGTCTGCACAGTGATACTTTGAGATTGCATGAATAGTTCATTGCCTATTTTTTAACCTAGTGGTTATAGTAACCATTGATGATTGTTACCTGAATTGTTTATTACTATGTGGTTGTAAAATTCTGCTTTTCTATTTCTATCATGACTTTTATATTTATAAGCTGATTTGCTTTGTTTTTTCTTCTCCTCCTTCTCCCCTTAAAAAAATTTTAAGATCACTATGTACTTACAGCACACTTTTTCAATTCAATATTATCATAATCTATTCTTATTATTATTCCTTTGATACTCAAATTGTACCAAGTTTGACCAGTGGGAGCCCTTCAGAGTTGGCTTCTGTTTCTTTTTGATGTGTCCTCATCAGTTTGAATCCATTTTCCGTGGCATATCCAGACACTTCAGGCTTGTACTTTCCTGTTCCAAGAGTCTTAGCTCCTTTTAGAACTGACCTAGTTCTAAATCCTAGATCTGGACACTAGGTTTGCTCATCACTACGTGAGTGTCCTTGCTTCTGGGCCCTTTCAGTGGATGTTAGAATGTATACCCACACCCACACCCACGTGCACACACACACACACATCCTATATGTATATGGTACTGCTGTAGCTGTATAGTATAATACTGCTCTGCTGCTACCATCAATTTCATTCCAACGTCATAGGGTCCTTCCTCTCCTTCCCCCGTTGCATATTTCTATTTCTCTTCTCCCAAGTGAGAATCCTCATACCCCACAATATCAATGTATTTACTTATTTCTTCAGTTCTACAATGCACACAAAATAGTTTTAGATCTACTACATCAATACCTCTACCTACAACAAATTTACTGTGTCAGGTTCAAAATTTCCTACAACTCTTTTTGTTCTCAGAATATATGTCTCTCAATATAGTCAGAATATTTTTAAAAATATTTTATGTGGATTAGTTCTATTTTTTCTTCTCTTATCAACTTGATAAAAGTTTAGGTTTACTTGTTTTTTTTTTTTTTTTTTTTTTTTTTGCGGTACGCGGGCCTCTCACTGCTGTGGCCTCTCCCACTGCGGAGCACAGGCTCCAGACGCGCAGGCCCAGCAGCCATGGCTCACGGGCCCAGCCGCTCCGCGGCATGTGGGATCCTCCCAGATCGGGGCACGAACCCGCGTCCCCCGCATCGGCAGGCGGACTCCCAACCACTGCGCCACCAGGGAAGCCCTTGTTTTTTTTTTAATACAATCGATTTAAGAATTTATTTTCCAATGTTGTTGAGTTAGTGTATTTTTGAGTATGCAAAAACTGCTGTTTTAAACACTAAACACAAATGTTACATTACTAACTATATGCAAAATCCAGTGTTGTCATCATATGTAAGAACAGTTTAGAAACTAAAAGAGGGGAGGCATTAATATTTTTCTTTCTTGTAATAATAAAGATTTAAATTTTTATTACTTCTACAAGTTTAGGATCAAGAGAAGTTTTTTTCAAGCATAGGAAACTGCAAGGTAGTATACAGCAAGAGTTAGCAAATTGTCTCCATAATTAGATTGTCTGGGTACAAATCCTGGTCCCCACCACACACATACTGGTTACAACTAGGTAGAGTTTATTATTCTTTCACTGTCTTGTCCACCTCTTGTGTAAAATCGAGATACTGCAAAGTTCAATATAAGGCACTTGGCTCAGTGCCTGATGAATAGTGCAAAAATAAATATAACCTGTGATTTTGCAGGTGCTGGTGGTGATGCTGGTGTTAAATTTGAAACAGTGTATTCTGGATATCCAGAGTTCCTAATACTAAATTTAAAGGCTTATTTTCTTGGTAACTGGGTTTTTTGTGACTTTTGTTATTTTTGTTTTTTATTTTTTTCTCTCATTACTTTTGATACACAAGGAAAAGTTATGACTTAGCTAGAAGTTCTGACATAGGGAATGACCTTGTCCTTCTTTTGAAGTATCTGAAAAATAAAAATAAAAATACCTCCTGCAAAACCCCAGTTAGTTGCTGCTGCTGGTGCTGGGGCAGAATGTCAGTTGGGATGCCGAGCATTACTGCCACTATAATCATCAAGGCATCTGCCAGAGATCTCAGGGCTGAAAACTAGGTAGGAAAGTCTATTATGTCTAATAATAGCTCTGGAAATTTTTCTGAAATGCTTGCCGGCAACTCCCAGGCTTGAGAGGTGCAGCATACTGTAACTAAAGCAAGTGCATTGCTTCTACTCTTGCTAGTACATGTGCTGTAGTACTAACCAAAATAATAGCTGGAAATCATTTGCTATGACTTCTTTATGTTTTACTTGTAGTACTCTTGGGTTACTGTCAAGAGTAGCTAGATATATTTCAACAGATGTCCTGTATTTTTAATCCACATACAGCTTCTTATATACTATAGAGTCATATAAACTATTGATTCCACCAGTGAAGAGTTTGGATAAGAGAAAAATTATAAATATTCATTTTCTCATCTAATTTTGTATTTGTAATTTCATATTCATTTTCTAAAAGAGAGACCCCCCCCGCAATTGTTTAGGCTTCAGGTGTTATAAAATCTGCATCTGTCCAATCCTCTACTACTAATATATAGTGTACTCACATGTAATCTTATAATCACTCATTCATATGCTTAACTCATTAGTCAGTCAATAATGAGTTAAATTATGGTAAAAATTACATCATATACATTTAACCTAGTATTACAACTTTTGCTCTAAAAAATGAAATATTAGATTCTGGCTGCCAGTTTTTTTGTACTTCATCTGTATCCTATGAGTGTTCAGAGTATTCTGATTGAGAATCTCTCCTGAATGAGACAGAATCAGTTTATATGGTGGTCGGAACCATTTCCCACAACAAGAATCAGGCTCCTCAACAAAATGTCTGTTTCTAGGACTGGGGAAGGAAATGTACAAGAGCCTGGAATATACCGGATAGCAAGGAAGCTATCAAAAACTTACTGGGATCATATAAAAAAAAGATTAAGGAACCAATCTGAATGAATTTCAAAAACGTGACTGAAATTTATTATAACACATAAAATAAATTAAAATCCATGAGTGCATAATGATAGGACAAAGTAAATTCCAACAACCTTCTTGGGGAAGTTTATAGCAATACAGTCCTACCTCAAGAAACAAGAAGAATCTCAAATAAACAACATAACCTTACACCTAAAGCAATTAGAGAAAGAAGAACAAAAACCCCCCAAAGTTAGCAGAAAGAAATCATAAAGATCAGATTAGAAATAAATGAAAATGAAATGAAGGAAACAATAGCAAAGATCAATACAACTAAAAGTTGGTTCTTTGAGAAAATAAACAAAATTGATAAACCATTAGCCAGACTCATCAAGAAAAAAAGCGAGAAGACTCACATCAACAGAATTGGAAATGAAAAAGGAGAAGTAACCACTAACACTGCAGAAATACAAAGGATAATGAGAGATTACTACAAGCAATTCTATGCCAATAAAATGGACAACCTGGAAGAAATGGACAAATTCTTAGAAAAGCACAACCTTCCGAGACTGAACCAGGAAGAAATAGAAAATATAAACAGACCAATCACAAGCACTGAAATTGAAACTGTGATTAAAAATCTTCCAACAAACAAAAGCCCAGGACCAGATGGCTTCACAGGTGAATTGTATCATTTAGAGAAGAGCTAACACCTATCCTTCTCAAACTCTTCCAAAATATAGCAGAGGGAGGAACACTCTTAAACTCATTCTACAAGGCCACCATCACCCTGATACCAAAAGCAGACAAAGATGTCACAAAAAAAGAAAACTACAGGCCAATATCACTGATGAACGTAGATGCAAAAATCCTCCACAGAATACTAGCAAACAGAATCCAACAGCACATTAAAAAGATCGTACACCATGATCAAGTGAGGTTTATCCCAGGAATACAAGGATTCTTCAATACACACAAATCAATCAGTGTGATACACCATATTAACAAACTGAAGGATAAAAACCATATGATCATCTCATTAGATTCAGAAAAAACTTTCAACAAAATTCAACACCCATTTATGATAAAAACTCTCCAGAAAGTAGGAATAGAGGGAACTTACCTCAACATAATAAAGGCCATATATGACAAACCCACAGCCAACATCATTCTCAGTGGTGAAAAACTGAAACCATTTCCTCTAAAATCAGGAACAAGACAAGGATGCCCACTCTCACCACTATTATTCAACATAATTTTGGAAGTTTTAGCCACAGCAATCAGAGAAGAAAAAGAAATAAAAGGAATCCAAATCAGAAAAGAAGAAGTAAGGCTGTCACTGTTGGCAGATGACATGATACTATACATAGAGAATCCTGAAGTCTCTACCAGGAAGCTACTAGAGCTAATCAATGAATTTGGTAAAGTAGCAGGATACAAAATTAATGCACAGGAATCTGTTGCATTCCTATACACTAATGATGAAAAATCTGAAAGAGAAATTAAGGACACACTCCACTAACTACTGCAACAAAAAGAATAAAACACCTAGGAATAACCCTACCTAAAGAGACAGAAGACCTTTATGCAGAAAACTATAAGACACTGATGAAAGAAATTAAAGATGATACCAACAGACGGAGAGATATACCATGTTCCTGGATTGGAAGAATCAACATTGTGAAAATGAGTATACTACCCAAAGCAATCTACAGGTTCAGTGCAATCCCTATCAAACTACCAATGGCATTTTTCCCAGAACTAGAACAAATAATTGCATAGTTTGTATGGAAACACAAAAGACCCCAAACAGCCAAAGCAATCTTAAGAAAGAAAAACAGAGCTGGAGGAATCAGACTCCCTGACTTCAGACTATACTACAAAGCTACAGTAATCAAAACAGTATGGTACTGACACAAAAACAGAAATATAGATCAATGAAACAGGATAGAAAGCCCAGAGATAAACCCATGAGCATATGGTCACCTTATTTTTGATGAAGGAGGCAAGAAACGACAGCCTCTTCAATAAGTGGTGCTGGGAAAACTGGACAGCTACCTGTAAAAGAATGAAATTAGATCACTTCCTAACACCAGACACAAAAATAAACTCAAAATGGACTAAAGACCTAAATGTAAGGCCAGACACTATGAAACTCTTAGAGGAAAACATAGGCAGAACACTCTATGACATAAATCACAGCAAGATTCTTTTTGACCCACCTCTTAGAGTAATGGAAAGAAAAACAAAAATAAGCAAATGGGACCTAATGAAACTTAAAAGCTTTTGCACAGCAAATGAAACCATAAACAAGATGAAAAGAAACCCTCAGAATGGGAAAAAATATTTGCAAATTAATCGACTGACAAAGGATTAATCTCCAATATTTACATGCAGCTCATGCAGCTCAATATCAAAATAACAAACACCCAATCCAGAAATGGGCAGAAGACCTAAATAGACACTTCTCCAAAGAAGATATACAGATTGAGAGCAAACACATGAAAGGTTGCTCAACATCACTAATCATTAGAGAAATGCCAATCAAAACTACAATGAGGTATCAACTCACACTGGTCAGAATGGCCATCATCCAAAAAATCTACAAACAATAAATGCTGAAGAGAGTGGTGATAAAAGGGAGCCCTCTTGCACTGTTGGTGGGAATGTAAATTGATACAGCCACTATGGAGAACAGTATGGAGGTTCCTTAAAAAACTAAAAATAGAACTACCATATGACCCAGCAACCCCACTACTGGGCATATACCCTCAGAAAACCATAATTCAAAGAGTCATGTACCACAATGTTCATTGCAGCTCTATTTACAATAGCCTGGACACGGAAGCAACCTAAGTGTCCATTGATAGATGAATGGATAAAGAAGATGTGGCACATATATACAATGGAGTATTACTCAACCATAAAAAGAAATGAAATTGAGATTTTTGTAGTGAGGTGGATGGACCTAGAGTCTGTCATACAGAGTGAATTAAGTCAGAAAGAGAAAAACAAATACCGTATGCTAACATATATATATAGAATCTAAAAAAAAAAAAATGGTCCTGGTGAAACTAGGGACAGGACAGGAATAAAGATGCAGACGTAGAGAATGGACTTGAGGACACGGGGAGAGGGGAGGGTAAGGTGGGACGAAGTGAGAGAGTAACATTGATATATATATGTATATATATTACCAGATGTAAAAATAGATAGCTAGTGGGAAGCAGCTGCATCCCATGGGGAGATCAACTCGGTGCTTTGTGACCACCTAGGGGGTGGGATAGGGAGGGTGAGAGGGAGATGCAAGAGGGAGGGGATATGGGGATATATGTATACATATAGCTAATTCACTTTGTTATGCAGCAGAAACTATCACAACATTGTAAAGCAATTATACGCCAATAAAGTTGTTAAAAAAAACCCGAAACCTTCTTGACCACTTTCTGAGGGTATGAGGGCATAAACTCATTCTTAAAATTGGTTGATAAAGGGGAAGAAACAAATATTTATCCTGTTTTTCCTGACAAACTGTAATTCAGACTAACCAAAGAGTTGATAAGAAAAAAGTCTGCTTTATAGATGAATTTCAGCCAATAAATGCAGAAGGAATGAAAGAACTAAGCCATCACTGTTTTGCAACCCCTAATGAAATAATGAATCTAGGGAATGATCATCAACGCTGCCCAAACCATTTGGTGAAGGGTTGATAGAAGGTCTTTATAAGAGATGGATTAGGCTGGGAACACCAAAACCCACTGATTACAAAAATAGACACAGTATATATTATGTACCTTCTAATGTGATGTAGTAGAAAGTACACAGTCCCAGCCATGAAATATAGTTGCCAAAAAGTAGAAAATGAATCCATCCAAGCCTGTAAGTCTAACTATCGATTTTTAAGAAATACAAAAGAGGAACATGTTATATGAAACCATGGAATCAGTCATCAAAATCCAAAATGTAAGATATTCTACAGCACAGATGACTCAGTTTCTATTGCAAAAAAAGAGTAAAACTATAAAAATTAAATTATTTAACATATTAAGATAAATTAATATTTAAGAGACATTTCATCCAAATGTAATATGTGAACTTTGGTTCTTCATTTGAACAAAGCAACTTGGTAAAAGACAGCTTTGAGGCAGTTGGAGAAACTTGAATGTGGACAGAGTATTAGATGATATTAAGAAATTACTGACAGTTTAATGGTGTTATTAAAATGAGCTTATTTCTCAGAGATACAAACTGATGTATTTATAAATAAAATTATATAATATCTGAGATTTTAAAAAAAATAATCTAGCTAAGGAGAAAAAAGTGGGAAGTATAAATGATACAGGGTTGGTATACGTTGATTGTTGTTAAATGTGGATGATGGATATTTGGGATTTATTATATTTTTAAACTACTTTCTCTGAAGTTTTTTCTTAATGGTAGGTACATGTACACAGGAAATAAATGTGGGAAGTACACTGGAGGATATTATACCTATACTCTTATCGTTTTGGAAAATGAAAAAAATGACCAGTAGAAACATCCCATTGTGACATTTGTGAAATATTAAATACAAATGTCAGAGGTAGTGGTATGCTAGTAAATGACTCTCTGAAGAAGAAAGCCCTGATTTGTAGTGCTTGCCAGTTTGCACAATGTAAATAGGCCCACAATGGCTAATTTCAAGCTATTGGTGTGACATCACTGAATGTGGACTTGGGAGGAGATGAGTTGTTTGTATGGCCAGCTGCATGCAGCCCACTACTCGGGGAGATGGACAGAAAAGCATTAGTTTCTGGAGTCAGACTCTTGGTCAGATCCTAACTCTAACACGCACTCTCTGTGATTATCTTACCTACTTTTTCTGAACCTTAGTTTCCCCTCTGTAAATGGAGATGATAATTTCTACCTCATTCAGATATAATGATCTAATGAGACCACACATGTAATGGACCTGGTATGGTTCCAGTTACACAGTGAGTGATCTTTCATGCTAATATCCTTTCTTCTCTTCCAGTTAAAATAGAACAGAGGACTCTTGATTTGGGGTAGTTTCAGAGTTTCCAAAGAAAGGGATGAAGCTGGTCATCTTTTCAAAGGGCTTCCTGCCCAGAATTTCTATAATTAATTAAAATTGCAGATATCAGGCACAGTGTCACAAACCTGCCAGAAGTTCACCAAGCTCTAATTTGGTTGAATATTAATAGGTAGGCTGGCAAGTTAATATGACATGATCATGACTAGAATCTGTTATAGGTAGAGGCTGTGTCCAGTGTGATCTGGCACTGCAAATACACAGTAAGAATTAAGTATTATCTTAGAGTTGACATGGTAAAAATCCTATAAATTATTTAGTCTTCTCCTAGGGAATGTTAACATACCCTGAGATGTTTTGGCATGAATAAGCATAGGGTTATGTTGGCAAACTGGAAATGTTTCCATTCAGAATTTTGATGATTGTTTGAGTTATTAATAACAGTAGCATTTTACTTTCCAAATTCTTTATTTAAGTTGGGTGATAACCATGGTCTCAGTTAAAGAGGAATTTTTCCACTGTTTCCTGAAAATTTTATTTTTTTCTGTGTAGAAACCTAAGATTAAGGTCAACACTGATTAGTCAGTAATGATGCAGTTTTCAGAATTAGTGAATTATGTGCATATATGAAAATCTTAAGCTCATTATAATCAAGGCTAGAGAGAAGCTGAATTATAAGTCAAGCCCATATTTAGAATGTGGAGACACTGATACTAAAGGCATTTGAAATGTGATTTATGTGTGTGGGGTGATGGGTTTCTAATGGGAATACCATTTGGGGCTGTATTTTCCCCTCTTTTCTCTCTTTGGAAGAGTTGCATGAATCATAACTTTACATATTTTGGATTTCTGAGCAAATACTTATGAGATAAGCAGTATACTGTATCGTCCATCTGAAGTTGACCCAATCTCCTTTGATCTTTAAAAGAACAGTTTTCCTTCAGTAAATTAAAACATTTGCCCCTTGGAAATTTGAACTTCCTTTTTCTTTAAAACAATGCTATTTATACTAAATTTAATTTAATGGGTCATAATAGGAATGCTTCAAGAATTAAAATGGAACAAAACAGAGAAGAAAATAGAATGTGTCAAAGATGGAAAGGATCAATAGTGTTCTGTGAAACTTAGGATTCTGTCGTGTGTGTATGTGTGTGTACATTCTAAGTCGTGAAGTAAAATTTATCTTTCAGTGAGTCACGGTAAAAAAGAAAAAAATGTTTAATGTTTTAAAATGTGCGATAAAAAAACTTCCTGAAAATAAAATAACTCTTCCTTTTGTGGTACATATCAAAATATATCTAGATTAACAGAACCTCTTGAAATGTTGTTGTTGCTTTAAACAAAACCACCCTGGATTTAGGGGAGTCCTAGGGGAGTTGTGAGTTTCACAGTTTTGCCTGGGCCTCATTGGGACAGCAGAGATCAATAAAGAGAGGGGAGTTGTACTCTTGGGGAGCTGCACCTTCTGTCTGCTTTCATTTCTTTCTGTCTTAAGCAGGAAGGATACTACTACTTGGCCTGTCCATGTATACACATGCATATATATATATATATATGTGTAGCTATATAATTTATTATAGTAGAGTACATTTATTATATTATAGTCTTATGTACATTTATTACATTATAGTCTTATGTACCAGCCCTATTAGCTCAATTAGATTTCAAGCCTTTTGAGGTCAGGAGCTTTGCCTTAAGCTCTCTTATCTTCTTGCCCAGCATGTGCTTTGCACACACAGTAGTAAGCACTTACTAAGTAATTACTATTAATAGTGGTAATTGCTAAAGTTCACCCCAACATAGTATTTGGCTATATTTATTCATATGTTTCCAAATTTATTCACATTATACCTTCCACAAAGAGTTTACTGTAGCTTATGGCATAAATAAGAAAATAATGGCTAATAATCATACCTAAATAATCATACCTAAAAAAACCATAATATATATACAAACATACACATTTGTAAATATATATTCCTACACACATACACACACACTCTTATATATCATAAATAAAAGTAAAGTCAGAGGGAAAAATATAAATAATCAGGCTCTGAATTCCTTCATATTTCTCCTTTTGAGCCTCATTCTTGTGTCTGAACTTCCCAGTCAGCCAAGTAAGAAGGAATGTATGTCACTTACATAATTTTTATTATTAAAAAAAGAAAAAGAGACACCTGCAGGGGAAGCAAAGGTTTCTTTGTATACACAAGAACATGACTAAAAGTCATTTCTCACATGAAGTTTCATATAGGAGACAGTGTCTGGGCTAGAAAATATCCATACCACCACTCCTGAAGAAACTGTGGTAATAGATTTTATTTCTGTCACTTCTGCTCCACCAAAAAGACTAAAGTTTTGTGATAAAACCAAAAAAAATTTAAATCTGTAAAAAGACAGAAAAGTGTAATCCAATAAGATAAACTTTTGTCTCATCTAATGTTCTAAAGATATCATTTAGAATATTTAGAAGAAATTGTTTAAAACAGTCCTCCCCAAGTATCACCTATCTCAACCAGATTTTTAACTAAACTGGATGGTAGAGAGGGTACGATCACATTTCCTGGCAAGGACTGAGCCAATAGGCACTTAGGGCTGTTGGTTGAAAAAAATGCATCTGTTTTAGAGAAAGTTACGATTAGGGGATCAAATCAATATTCTTTGATAGAAATTGGCAACTTTACCAAGGTTCCTGTCTGATAAGCCAGCCACCCGACCTCTACACAAAGATGGGCTATTCTGTGACAATGTTTTGAAGGCTGGAATCCACAGCATCATTCCAGAGCAGTTGCAAAATATATGGGAATAATTTTTCCTGTACTTTGTTTGTTTTTTCTCTATGTCACTAATCACCAGCTTTCATTCAATCTAGTAGTAATATTATTGTTTTGCTAGGCTTTGTGTATATCATGGAGTCCTATTAGTTTCCATACAAAAATGGATAAAAAATTTGGTAGTGAACTTGAAAGACAGAGGACCTGGTGTTGGAGGCACCAAATAGGATCATTAGAATGTTCAGGTATTTATGGATCATCTGCTTCAGGCAGGGGTGGAAGAATCACTTCTACAACTTGAAAGTTCATAGTAAACAGTATCCCAAGTAGAGATGGGCCACAAACATGGGGGTAACAAATGAGGGTCCAGGCACCTCTGGGAGGAATCACAGGAAATCTGTGATTAAACACAGGCTATGGGATAGAGGGTGTTGGACCGAGGCTTCAAAGTAAGTTGGGCAGGAGAAGAATGGCAAATATGGATAAGGGAAGGTATATAGGAATGATCAGGTAAATTTTATTCCTAATTTACTTGGAGGGAAAGTAGGCTCTTAAAAGTGAGAGGTGGGGAGAGTAAGGAAGAAATGCTGAAATAGAAGTTCGCTGGGATGGTTCTAGTGAACCTAAGGAGAGGTCATTTTCAGGAAAGCATGGAAACAACTACCAGGTTGCCATTTTATTTTTTAAGTATGGTTGCATATGAATCATTTAGAAGGAAAGAAAAGTTGTCTAATGTGGTGGGTGTTTAACAGACAACTGTTTTGAGAAATAAATTTTTTGACTGTAATTTGTTTTATAATAATCGGGGGGGGGGGTGGTAGTTGCTAGTCACAGAACTGGCTGTTTACAGCAGAAAAGAAACTTGTTGAAAAGACATTATGGAGCTCACAGACTTGCCACAAAGCCTGCAGAACCAGGTTCAGGACAATTGGAAGAAGCTAGAAACAGAGCCTAGTTTCATGCCATGGAATCCACATGGTCTTAGCCTCAAGGAAGGCTGAGAAAACAAAAATCTGGCCTTTGGGGCTGTTAGTCCATTTGGGCTGGGGTGACTTATAAACAACAGACGTTTCTTTCTCATAATTCTGGAAGCTGGAAGTCTGAGATCAAGGTGCAAGCATGATAAGACTCTGGTGAGAGCCCTCTTTTGGGTTGCAGACTACCAATTTCTCCTTGTATCCTCACATGGCAGAGAGCAGAGAGAGGAAGAAAGCTCTCCTGTGACCCTTATAAAAGCTCTAATCCCATTCAGGAGGACAGTACTGCCATGGCCTCATCTAATCCTAATTACTTCCCAAAGGCCTCACCTACTAATACCATTGCATTAAGCGGTAGGGTTTCAACATATGAGTTTTGAAGGGACATAAACATTCAATCCATACACAACAGGCGCTTATAGGGAGGACCAGACTTTGCCTCCAGCCAAGTGAGGTGTGAATTCCTCAAAGAGATACAAGGTTTAGATTCTGGGCACTCCTTTCCCTCCAGAAAAGACAATTGTACTATGTCTTTTAAACCTTCATATATTCTTGAGTCCTTGAATGGTTTTTAAAGCTGAATTCTTCAGGTCACCCTAGAAAAGGCAATCCAGTGAGTCTTAATTTTCTGTTCCAATTTACGTGATGAGATTCAGACCTGCGCAGAGCCACTGCCAGTTTGAAGATCTAGTTAAGCCTCATGCATCACAATTTCTTAGTGTCGAGTGCCAACGTTTTAAGTTTTGACATCGAATTCATTCTGTTGTTGGTGCCTCTATTTTAAATGGAATAGTTGAAAATAAATCTAGATGTTTGGGGTTTTACCATGCATATGCCGTCTGCGGGCTCCCAGGAAAGCCTCGATAGTGATGCTACTGCACAAACTGGCCCTTGCAGGCGCCAGCTATGTAGGCAGATTGCACTTCACTGAGCACTCTGCCAGCCACCCAGTCCTTTCTACAGCTGCTGCTCTTCCAGAGTGTGGACCAGTCTTCTTTCTGTCTCGTGTTATTTGACAAGGCTAGTTACAGAGAATCATGCCAGGCCACACTGTGGCAGTTGTACAGGTGAGGACATGGAAAGATTATCTGACTAGTGATTAAAAATTCTTATTCTTATATATGTAGTTTAAAATGATACAAGGTTCTGAAAATGCAGAATAAGAACATAAATAACTCCTGTAAGTTCTAAAATGTGGGGTTGGGACCAAAATAACTTCTGTAATCCTTCCTGGGAGCATGCCCTCCCAAGTCATGCTAGCCTAAATTTAGAAAATAAGGCTTATATTTGACTTTGGTACCTCTCTGAGTTATTCCAGGAAGGTTTTTTTAAGGATGTTTCAGCATCATAAATGCCACAAAGTATGTGCTGCAAAAAGCTGGATTTCATTTGCATATCCTGAAGATAAATCCAGGAAACTCCATGGGCTTATTTTTTAAACCAGCCCGAGCTAGGCTGAAAGATGTCAGGGTGGTGATACATCCGATGGTGATAACCCTGAATAAGTTCCAGGATGGGCTGTTTTATTACATTTTTATTAATAGTTGCATGTCTTGAGATCTGATTCATTCCTATTCATGGGTCTTTGAGCTTTTACTTATTTGCATAAGTGCTCAGAACCCTGCTAATTTTTTTCCATTTTATTTCAGCATATTTTGTGTTAAGAGAAAACAAGCATATAGATTTTTGATAAGCAAATGTTGGCTCAACTGATGAGCTGTAGCTTGTAGCTAGAAAGTTACAGCTTCGTATAACCTGGAGAAGTGGATTCCCTGGCGGTCCAGTGGTTAGGGCTCCATGCTCTCACTGCAAGGGCCCGGGTTCAATCCCTGGTTGGGGAACTAAGATCCCACAGACACGCAGCGCAGCCAAAAAAAAAAGTGAAGAAGCTAAAACTCCTGATAGTTCAGTGGCTTCAGTCTTTTTTTTTTTTATTTTATTTTTGTCTCTGTTGGGTCTTCATTGCTGCGTGTGGGCTTTCTCTACTTGCAGGGAGCGGGGGCTACTCTTCGTTGTGGTGCGCGGGCTTCTCATTGCGGTGGCTTCTCTTGTTGCGGAGCACGGGCTCTAGGTGAAAGTGCTTCAGTAGTTGTGGCATGTGGGCTCTAGAGTGCAGTCTCAGTAGTTGTGGCGCATGGGCTTAATTGCTCCACGGCACGTGGGATCTTCCTGGCCAGGGATTGAACTGTGACCCCCTTCTTTGGCAGGCGGATTCTTAACCACTGCACCACCAGGGAAGCCTGGCTTCAGTCTTTCTCATGCATAATTTTATAGTTTCTGTAAGATACAGAGAAACTAAACACGCATCATTTTGTCAAATTGAGAGTAACATTTATCAAGAAACAAGTCTTTCTTACATTTTCGTCTGTGGCCTAAAAGAAGACGGTAGGTTTTCATTTTGTTTCTGAAGTGATTCTTGGATTTTCAGGTTGTACTGCAAAGTGAGATAGAAGGTATGAATTGGAGGTGATCCAAAACACAACCCCAAAAGGGAAACCAAGAAGCAAAACTCCATGTGGAGCCCTGTTCCTTGGCTGCCCTTTCCCCTACACCAGCTGTAACTTCCTTTCCTCTTCATTGGAAGGAAGTAAAGGAAGGAAGGGAAAGAGAAAGGGAACCGGCAGTAGTGTGATGGCACCAGCTGGCACTGGCTTGGGAGAGCCAACTGTGTGCATCTCTTCCTAAACTTACATTAAGTAACATGTTGATAGCTTAAAATCAGCCATGGTGGGCATATTTACACCATAAAAATTGGCAGTGCTACAAATCAAGGCTCCTTCTCCCCCAAGAGTAGATTGTTAACATTTACTAGCATTCCACTGGTGACCTGCTGCTGAGGGGAACTTTGTTAATCACAACCTTATCATTATTATCACTTCCTGATTCTGACTTGTCAGTGTAGGTGACATTGCTAACAACCTTGACTATAGTCTGTCTTATCCAGACCTTTGTGTACTAGAGATATGTAGAATTGGAATAAAGTGTTCTATTTAAAAGTTATTCAGGATGCATTTGTTTCCTGTGTAATTTTACCTTGTTGAATTTCTCAATGCATTGTTAGTTATCTTTTCACACCCACTCCTTTTTTTTTACTCCATTTTCTATTATCCTGTCTTGATTATTTAGTCTTCTAAGCATAGACTGACATTTTATGAAATATTCAGATGTACACTGCCTAGTTAGTAGATACAAGCCATCAAAGAGTATTATAGACCCAATTCAGCAAACACTGATTGAATATCTTCTTCGCCTGAGACATCATGCCAAAGAAAATAAGGCACAGTACCTAGTCGCAAGCAATGTAAAATCTAGGGAGAAAATCAGACATGTACACAGCTGAGACTAATGTAGAGCATAATGTGAAAGATGCTATTAGAAAAAGTAAAGAAAAATGCAAGCTAGACCACAAAGACTAGAGATTATTTCTGACTGCAGAAATTAGAGAAGGCTTCATAGAGACAGAGACATTTTTAACCAAGTCTTAAAGAACTGGTATGCATTTTAAAGCCCAACTCTATTTATAGTTTTTATGAATAGATGACTATAATGTTCATGCTAAAATAATTTGTGGGTTAATTCATATTGTTTACTGATCTGCCAAAATTAGCTTATTGTCATGGGAGTCAGGAAAACTTAATAAAAATAAGATTTTAATGGCATAAATATGGAATTTTTACTAGATTTAGCAGATGACAATGCAGAAGATGCATTTCTGGTCATCTGTGGTCCTGCATAGGTTATACTCAGAACGCTGTTTATAGAACATCTTTAGTAAAAGCTCCCAGTTACTGAGGAGTAATTATGTCAGGGACTTTTTACATGTACAATAACATCAAAGACAAAAACCAGAAAGTAAGGAAATTGATTTTATTCAGGCTATTGCAGTAGGGAGAGTACCCCAGATCAGAGTATGTCTCTGCAGAGTGGTTTTGCCTTAGTCTTTATAGGAAGGAATAGACAAATTAGAGATGGGGGGATTTACGATTGGGGTTTGCAACCAGGAAAAGTCTCAGTCAGGTGAATGGAAAATGTTTTTCTCTGTGTCTAGCTAGATTCAAGGGGAAAGCAATTCTAATCTTGGCTAATCATTCATGAAACACAGAACAGGAAATTGACTAGTCAATATCGAAACCTCACAGTTACTCTGAAATACACTATTATCAGCATTTTTAAAATTCTTTTTAAAAAATCAGAAACTGACATTCAGAGAGGTTGAATGTTGCCAAAGCCACATATCTGGTAAAGAACTAGAATTTCATTCCATATCTTTCTGTCTCTGACTCTCCTTTTATTATGCTACAACACTCACATTGTACTGAATGAATGCTTTAATAGTAATTTTTAAGGTTAATGGAACTCTCATTTGTTGTCTATATGTATGTTTTCATGCATACTACCTAGTTTGGAGAGAATAGCCTTCAAAGAACCAGGTGTAAATGTTTAGAATTGATAGAAATCTGTTCAAACTGGTTCATATTAAGAGTGTGCTTCCTTCCCCATAAATAAATCTATGTTTCAAGTGAATGAGTAGAGAAAAATTTGGGATTGTATCCTAGTGGCTTCATATTTAGCGACTGTTCCTGCTGTAAATCAATGAGTTTTATCATTGTTGTTTTTTCACCTCTGCTCTGTGGGGCTATAACAGTTTTAAGGAGGTGCTTTGAGATCCTCACAGAGGTTCTTGGCTGGATTGAAGGTCAGAACAGAAATCAGGTAAAGATTGGTAACCCAGCTTCTTCCAGAGCTTTTGGGTTATATATGTTGAACATCAAAGTAAAGGTCACTAAAAAGGTAGCTAAAATGTGAAATCTACTGACCTAATAGAATAACTTATTTCTATAAAACAAATGCTAAATATATTTTGCTCCTGGAAGCCTGTGAGTCCCTGAGTTTATTAGCCGTTGCCAGCTTCCCAGGACCCTTGCTGTGCTTTTGATATTCACATCAATGCAATGTTAAGATGCACCTGAAACGTTCACAGCACAGCAGGGGAATCTAACCTGGCTGGCCTGAATCATTTGGCATTTATTTCACACTCAGATTATTGTAGTAATTATGAGTGTGATGTGATAATTTGTGGTTGAGTTTTGTCCTGGCGCCCAGCCATCCAGTTCTTTTTTTTTTTTTAATTACGTTTTACTTTTATAATATTGTGTTAGTAAACAGACCAGGTGCTGTTTCACAGTAGCTACATAATATATTCTCTGAACAATGAAGCAAAAATTAAGCACAAAACCAAAGCCGCCACCCTTCTGGCTGTCCTGCCTTCCTGAGCATGGTAATTCTGACTGTTCCAAGTGGAAGGGAGAGTGAGCAGGTTACACTTAGGAATCTGGGGGCCGATGAAGCCAGATATTTAGGGGTACTTTGTCATTGCTGGCAGTGGGAGTGTGGACTTTGTGACTTAGAGGTAAGAAAGCCAAGTCTGGTGCTTTCCTGCTTCCCCCCGTCTCCACCCAGCATAACCTGCCTGTCCCCTACCCCATGTATCATTTGTGGAAAAGCTAAGGCAATGAAAGGAGCTACTGTCATTAGTTTTGATTCCCTGTAATCTCCTAGTTTTAGAAGAGTGCCATGGTCAGTGGAAGATAGCAAAATAAAAATAAAGGGACAAATTGGCCGGAAGACACTAGAAAATAATATAAATGAATATAGGAACTATTAACTGTATTTACCCACTGGAAAGCAAAACAAGTGAATTATTTGTGTGAGTCCAAGTTTCTAAAGAAAGGTATTTTGGAGGCATTGAATCTTAGGAAACCGTTGTAAAAGAAGTTGTGGATGTGGATCGACAGGAAAATGGAGTGACATTCAGGTCAGGGGAAGCTGACAAAAGCTAAGGTAGGAATGAACCACAGATACTGACTATAGAAAGGTATGTTGAGATGATAAATAAGTCAGACAGAGAAAGACAGATATCATATGATATCGCTTATATGTGGAATCTAAAAAAATGATAAAATGAACGTATTTATAAAATAGAAACAGACTTAGAGAACGAACTTATGAATTTAAGGTTACTGAGGGGAAGGGTCGGGGGGGATAGATTGGGAGTCTGGGATTGACATGTACACACTGCTATATTTAAAATAGATAACCAACAAAGACCTACTGTAAAAATAAATTAAAATTTTAACAAAAATAAAAAGAGATGAAAAATAAGCAGGCAAAAGTAAAGAGGTTGGCATCACTAGAGCTAAATTTTATGTTTTGCTGTTAAAATCATAATCATTGGTAAAACTGGTATCAGTCTTTCTAAGGCAAAGATTAGAAATTTTTATGATTCTTCCTATAAGGTTCTTTGGAATTTGGAGTGATCACCTTCTCAAGCTGGAATGGTCAAATCTGAGTAATATTCAGTAAGCAGGAGGAAGAAAAGAGAGAAACAGAGAAAAGTGTTACTGGAGGGCTCCTAGCATAACTAATACTAACTTTCCTCCCCTTTTAGGGGGAACAATTTCTCAAGATTCTTATGAATAGATTCTTTAGGGCTTCCCTGGTGGTGCACTGGTTAAGAATCCGCCTGCCAATGCAGGGGACACGGGTTCAAGCCCTGGTCTGGGAAGATCCCACATGCTGTGGAGCAACTAAGCCCATGCCCCACACTACTGAGCCTGCACTCTAGAGCCCGTGAGCCACAACTACTGAGGCCCACATGCCACAACTAGTGAAGCCCACGTTCCTAGAGCCTGTGCTCTGCAACAAGAGAAGCCATCGCAGTGAGAAGCCCGCGCACCACAGCGAAGAGTAGTCCCCGCTCACTGCAACTAGAGAAAGCCCACACACAGCAACGAAGACCCAACGCAGCCAAAAAAATAAATAAATAAAATAAATATTTTTTAAAAGTATTCTTTAAAAGGATAGTTCTAAAGTGAGGTTTTCTGAACTAGAGCATCAGCATCGTCTGGGAAGTTGTTATAAATGGCAATTTTCAGGCCCCAGACTAAGCCAACTGAATCAGAAACTGAGACAGAACCCAGCAGCCAGTGTTTTAATAAGTCCCTGTCTTAGTCCCTTCAGGCCACTATAACAAAAATACAATAAGCTGGGTGCCTTTCAAACAACAGAAATTTATTTCTCACAATTCTGGAGACTGAGAAGTCCAAGATCACTATAGATTCAGTGTCTGGTGAGGGCCCACTTCCTCACAGACTGTACCCACACAAGGCAGAGGGGACTAGGGAGTTTGGCGGGGAGGGGTCTCTCTTATAAGGGCACTGATCCCAATCATGAGGGCTCTGCCCTCATGACCTAAGCATCTCCCAAAGGCCCCACCTCCTAACACCATCACCTTAGGGACTAGGATTTAAAAATAGGAATTTGGGGGCAGGGAGGACACAGCATATAACATATAGCAGCGCTACTGCCTTAAAGTATTTGTTTTCAATATGAAAAATCTCCAGAAAGTAGAAGGTTGGTAACTTTCCCTCCTAAACTCCTTTTCTTAATTATTTACAATTCTCTGATTAAACCTAAGAGAAAAAGTCCCAATTAGGTGCTAAGCCTTTTACACATACAAATCTCTGTCTGAAAAAGAGAGGTGTGGCTGGGCTGTGGCTCTACAAAACAGCAGCTGCAGGAGCACCCAGCTGGGCTGCATCAGAACCACATCAGTCCCTGCCCTGGATGTACAAACTCAGGGATAATTTAAAAAAAAAAAAAAAATCAATTCTTAATCTGAGACTTAGAAGTGTTCTATTTGACAGAGCCTCAGAAACTCAAATCATTATGTCCAGAATGAAAAAAAAATAGCTAGTGATGCTGAACTTTAGATCTAATAGAATTTAGTAAACATTTATTAAATACATAGAGATAACTGGCAATTACAACCTTTAGGGATCAAATAAGTAAGGTAAAGGTAACAGACACCAAGCCGAAAGGGAAAAGTAGACATATGAAGGTGTGTGGCCCTGGATGGGAGAAAAGCTAAGATATGGCTTTTTGTCACGAGGAGGGAAAATGAGAGATGCGAGTCATGGCAATGAACAAGAGTCAGATGAGAGGAGTGGGAGTCCAGGGTGAGGCAGAAGAGTTACTACCCATGAAGAGGGACATCTTCCACCCAGAGTCATGGTCAGTTTTTTTTCATTTAAGCGTTATAATAAAAATGGATTGATTCATTAACATATGACTCAGAGAAAATAGAGCTAAGAGTAGCCATAAAACATACATATCCTTGCAGTACTAATAGCTAACAGTTTGAGTTTTCATTATGTGTCAAGCACAGTAGTAAGTACAGTCAGTAACCCTACGTACGAACGTTCAAGTTGTGAACTTTCAAAAAATGCAAATGTGAGTTCACATGTCAAATCACATAAGTTAGTTCACATGTCTGGCGTACATTGTCACATGCATGCATGCTCTACAAGTGGTTGTGCCTTTGTGTACTTTACTGTACAGTACTGTATAGAGTACAGTAGTAGAGTATCTTTATTTCTAGCCCAGGATGTCTGGAAGCAAGCGTAAAAGCAGTGGTGATGTAGCTGGTACTACTATACTTTTCAAGGTACTGTACTGTAAGATTAAAAATGTTTTCTTTATTTTTTGTTTGTTTTTTATGTATTATTTGTGTGAAAAGTATTATAAACCTATTACAGTACAGTACTACATAGCCAATTGTGTTAGTTGGGTACCTAGGCTAACTTTGTTGGACTTATGAACAAATTGTACTTACGAACGTGTTCTTGGAACAGAACTCATTCGTATGTAGAGGACTTAGTGTATTCTCATTTGATTTTCACAACAATCCTAGGAAAGAGATACTATTATTACTATCTCAGCATAAGAGATGAGGAAACTGAGGCTTTTAGGAGGAAAGTTGCACAGCTAATAAGTAAGCCTCTAGGATTTGAACCCAGGCAGTCCTACTTCAGAAACTGAGCTCTTCACTACTCTGATATATGTAATATAAGGAAAATACATAAATCCCTCAAGTTCTCAGGTCTTCAAGATGACTCAGTGCTATTCTGTGTTCTTCCATTCTTTTAAAATGATTGCATTGTAATTTTCTGATTATAAAAGTAATAAGTAATTATTGCATCCAACTCAAAAAATTCAAAAATTATTTGGAAATAAAGATCATTTTTGGTCCCATCACCCAGAAATAACTGATGTTAACGTAAGTGACACTTTATTTTTACAGTTATCGTACTTGGTGCCTCAGAACTGTCTGGAGGGCCCTTTAAGAGGCAATGAGCCCTGACTCAGACACTCTGATTCAGTAGCTCGGGGTAGGGCCAAGCCTTATGTATGTTCAATAAATCCCTCTCCCATGGTACTGTATATAGTTTAAGCCCAGTTCTAAAAACACTATACTATACCTTTGATTTTCAAATATCCCTAAGTAGAACATCTTATATAGTTTATCTCTGAATTCTTACATACTTTAATATTTCTCATCAAAGCTATCTTTTAGAGACAGGAAGATAGCTAGTAGAGAAATGGTTCTCAAACTTTAGCATGCATTGTCATCACCTGAAGTACTTGTTAAAACACAGACTACAGAGTGTCTGATTTAATGGGCCTGGGATGGGGCTTCTATTAAGTGAGGGCTCTCCAAAAAACAGAACCAATAGGATATATATAGATCTATATGAGGAGATTTATTATAGGAATTGGCTCACATGGTATTGGAGGCTGAGAAGTCCCATGATCTGCCGTCTGCAAGCTGGAGACCCAGGAAAGCTCGTGGTATAATTCAGTCCTAGTCTGTAGACCTGAGAACCAGGAGCTCCAGTGTCCGAGGGCAGGAGAAGATGAATGTTCCCAGCTCAGGAAGTGAGAGAGAATTCACCCTCCTCCCTCCATCTTTTGTTCTATGTGGGCTCTCAACAGATTGGACGATGCCTGCCCACATTTGAGACAGCAGATTTTCTTTACTCAGTCTACTGATTCAAATGCTAATCTCTTCCAGAAACACCCTCACAGATACATCTCGAAATAATGTTTTGCCAGCTAACGGGGCTGGTAAAACATTACAGGGCCCCCAAATTTTCATTTCTAACAAGTTCAAGACTGATGTAGATGCCACTGGTACAGGACCCCAGTTTGAGAACCACTGTAAGAGAGAGTACTTCCGAACGAGAATTCCTGGTAAAAACTCTTGTGGTCTTTGGAAATTCCTTAAAAATCAAGGGCAAGTGTCTAACCTTGCCCATTTAGAAACAAATTCAGTGACATATAGTAGCATGGTTAGTATCACCCCTTCATCAGGTCTTCCATATATGAAAACTCTATTCAGCTGTGTCTGTGTCTCTATGACGACAGTAAAAGTGTAACAAGGAAAGAACAGCTTCTGAATTTGTCAGCTAAAAATTCTTAAATGTCCAAATGATTGTTGGTAGCAACGGAAGGGACAGTCAGACAAGGTCAGTTGCATCCAATAATAGGCATAACACCTATCACAGAAGTCTAATGTGTGATATTTCTTGAGTAGGACAAATACCAGAGGAGGATGTTGATGCTACTGGCAGTTTTTATGAATTATACATGATGCACTATTTTAAAATTCAGTGGAAAACTGCCATTTACCCTCTATAATAAAAGGCATTATATGAAAAGTGAAGTGCTGGGTGAGAAAACATGAGAAGCTACCAATATAATGTATCTTAAGCATACTTCTCTTTGCACTCTAGCACCTGACAGAAGACAACCAGGCTTTTAAAAAAGGAAGGTTGGCCTCTGGGAACCTAATAGAAGCTTTCCTGAACTATATACCTCAGGACTGTCCATCCATGCTTCCAAATCACCAACCAATTTCTGAAATGTAACTCTTAGATTTAATTGACTTTTGGCTTTAACCCCTCAACGCTGGGGAAGTATAAATGTACAGCTGTATTTGGCATTCAACGTTGTCTTAGTCCATTTGGGCTGCTAAAACAGAATACCATAGACCGGGGGGATTTTAAGAACAGAAATTTATTTCTCACAGTTCTGGAAGCCAGGAAGTTCAAGATCAAGGTGCTGGCAGATTTGGTGTCTGGTAAGAGCCCATCTCCTAAGTGGCTGTCTTTTTGCTGTAACCTCACATGGTGGAAGGGGCAAGGGATCTCTCGGGTTCCTTTGATAAGGGTACTAATCCCATTCGGGAGGGCTTCACCCTCATGACCTAATTACTTCCCAAAGGCCCCACCTCCTCATACCATTACCTCGGGGGTTAGGATATCAACATATGCATTCTGGGGGACATAAAAATTCAGCCATTGCAACATTCATTTGTCAGTCACCAGAAATATAGAAAACCCACTGCCAGGCAATGTAATCCACCTGAAAATTTTGCATGTTAAAATTAGAAATTTTTACCATGACTGGTAAAAATTACCAAAGTCACCTGGGAGAATCCATTCATTTATTGCTCAGTCCGTAGATACCTATTGATCACTTCCTATATATTCCAGGCATTGTTTAGATTCAGGGGATAGAACAGTGAAAAAAAAAAAAAGAGAGCGAGAGAAAGAGAGAGAGAGAGAGAGACAAAGCCTTGACCCTGAAGGAGCATCCATTGTAGTTGTGGTGAGTTTTGTCTTACTCTTTGCCTTCTAGAACCTTGATATGTAAAGGACCAACAGTGTGGGTGTCACTTGGGAAGCAGTGAGAAATGCAGCATCACAGTCTACACCCCAGATCTCCTAACACAGAATCTGTATTTTATTTCACAAGATCCCCAAGTGATTTGTATCCACATTAAAATTTGAGAATCACTGCTCTAGAAAACAGAGCCTGAGGCAAGGATTAAAATTCTGATTTTATTTGAGAGTACAAGCCCAGGGGAGTACAAATAAGGGGAAGGGGAAGACAGGCAAGGGCAGATGCAAAGTAATGAGATTCTGTGCTGGCTGCTACGTCAAAACGAATTTGGAAGGGGCACAGCAGCCCAGTCAGCAGGTAGGTTGACTCAGCAAGTGGAATTTCTTCTCCAGAAAGATTCACACCTGGATCCCTCCTGACCTTTGCTTTGTGCTGATTGAGGTTCACTCCACTGAGAGGTGCCACCCCTGTACTTCTGGGTTACAATGTCCAAGCCTGAAAGTGGAGGGGTGGGTACAGACCAAGAAAGAGAAAAAGAAGGGAGCAGTTAAGGTTTAATAAGAAGATAAGAAGTTTGTGTCCCAATACAATGTATACAGAAAATTCCATCCAGATAAATTAGTAGAAGAGAATAGAAATGACATTTATTTGTCAGCCAGCAGAAACACAGAAACTTGAATATTAGAATTTTGAATGTTAAATTTTGTCATCATGGGTAGCAGTTACTGAAGTCTTTTTTAACGTTTACTAGTCACTCTCTGACACCCTGTTTTATGACCTTCTATTGCTTTGCCAGCACTCGGGATTTCTACATACCTATTATTTTACTAGTTCCTTCCCACCCCTAGATTTTTACCCATCCCTAGATTTCTTCCCCATGTTTACTGATACCTCTGGTGCATTTATCAATACGTTCTGAGTCTCAAATATTCAGTTTCAACCCTACGCACCCCGCCTACTGGCCCACACTATACACGTTTGCTTTGATGTCATCGTGCCCGTATCCTCATCTTTGTACAAGACAGAAACCAGATCCAGATAGACCAAATAATCTGGGTCAGTAAATTTAGAGTAGGTTTCAAAAGAGAAGACACAGATCCCAGAGTGAGACAGACCCAAGACCCAGCAAATACCACTGCACATACTCTGCCAGGTGTGTGCCCTCCATGAGTGCTTCCATTATGAGAAACTCTCATTCAGGTCATCCAGATTCTACTCTGTCTAGAATCTATGGAAACTATGAAAACAAGACCAATACCTAAATGCCATAACTAGTTATCCCCAAGCAATGGAAATATAGATTTTCATTTTTATCAATTCCTGTACTTTTCAAAATTTCTCTGATAAAGCTGTATTGCTGTTATAATGAGAAATAAACTCTTCAATTATTTTTATAAAATAATCTATTTTGTCAAGGAAACTGTTTTAAGAACAGATTAATGAAAAACCAGAATGACATGGCAGCCATTAAATTTTAAATTATTTGCATATTTTATAGACACTCAGTAAATCTCCTTAAACTCCAGTCTAGAGTTTGAAACACTCTAGATTCCACAGCTCTAAAAACCTTAAGGAGGAAGTCTTTTTCTCACAGCAAAAGAGAAGAAATAGATGAAGAATCAGAAAGCAGAAATTGTGCTATCTGAAAGCAATACTGTACAGCCAAATGTCTAATGAGGCATTTCTTAAATGTCTGTGACTCTCATGTACTGGTGAAACTACTACCCAGCCCTACAGTAAGTAGAAGAGCCATAAAAAATGTCAGCGGGTGATGGTGGTCAACACTAAAGTCCAGAAACCTTTTAAGGAGGTGTCACAGTGTCACAGGATACTCTTAACCGTTTTTATTTTTCTCTGAACAAGGAGAGTCCTTTTCAAATTCTACTTCAAGTTCTAACCTCAACTTATAGGCTCCACAATTAGCAGAAATATGTTTTCCACTAGTTGAACATTTGATCAATTTTGACCAGCACACCAGAGGTAATTTTGTATAAATGTTAATAGACACGGTTAGTTTATTCCTGTGAATTTGTTGACTCCCAGCTACTACTTATACTTCTTATGCTGTTACAAAAAACCAATCATCTCTACTCAGATTTACAAAATAATGGATCCTTATTTTCCAAAGAGAGTTTACAAATCAGTTCAGAATTCATTGGTACTAAAAAGCCTCCTAACCCAGATATTAATGTTCTCTCCAGAAGATTTCATAGACCTTGGGATAAAATTCCTGTGGAGAAGAAGAAAGTGTTGGTTTTCTCACTGTGTTTGCTGCCCTTATTTACTTGAACACTGGAGGCTTCAGGGCTCTAATACCATTGATGTTTACTAGGTATAACCAGTTCATTCACTTGAGGATACTATTCTTCAGTACATGAATTTGCAATGGCCATTTGGACTCCCTGTAATAATTAAGCTTATTTAATAATGTGTGAAAATAAATTCAGCTTAAGGGATGAGGAGTAAGATTCCTGACTTTTCACATTGAACCAAATCACTCAGAAAGTATTCATATAGGTACCTGCCAGTGCACACATTTTATAAGCATTGGGACCAGTTGTCACCCTGTTGGTTAAACACCGGAGTGTGATATTCACTTTGGTAATCCAACATGAATGACTGCTTTTAGGTCCCACCTTCATGACTGACTACCCATAAACACACTTTAAATCTAAGACCATCTCTTGGTCTCTTCCATTTGGGAAAAAAAAAAAAAACTACTTGTTAACAATTGGTAATTCTAATGAAATTTTCAGTTGTTTCATGTTTAAAAAATAACTCTTCAGTTGGTAGATAACTTGGGTTGATTTATAAACCAAAGCATACGACAGATGAAATAGCACAAGAAGCAGTATGTCTTGATGTCCTATTTTAATGAGAAAGTAGACATCACAGAATAAAGAATTATAAAGTATTTCTTAGTCAGCCTAAGAGTGATATGTGGTGGAATTAAAAGATTTATATATTTTTTAAAACCTATTACTAACATGTCAAAATAGATTGCATTTAAAAAATTTTACCATATGCTTTAAACATGCTTCTATCAGGCACTTGAAATGGGGAAAGGGGCTTTGTTATATTAAAGATATAATGTTTCAACAGATATGAAGTTGGAAACAAAATGTGAGTACTTCTTAAAATATGCAATGTAGAAAACAAATCACTTCATAATTATGTACCTTGTATGAGAAGAAAATACTATTCCCTTGTGCTACTGAATATAAACGGTTTGGATTCAGTTAAAAGGTGTGTGTAGGCTCAGTGACATTTTACAGTTTTAAATGTAATAGTACTCTCTGGAAATACAATTTGAGACATTCCCTCCAGAAACCACAAGGGTATCTTGTGACAAGGATAGTATTTATAAGCAGGCAAGAAAAGT
This sequence comes from Phocoena sinus, assembly GCF_008692025.1. Lineage (NCBI taxonomy): Eukaryota > Metazoa > Chordata > Mammalia > Artiodactyla > Phocoenidae > Phocoena > Phocoena sinus. The sequence continues at coordinate 54,424,233 of NC_045769.1, forward strand.
TTCCTCAAAAACAATCTTGCTATTTTACTTCGCAACAAATTAAAATATGTATAGAATGAACCCTATAATATAGTTATGAATTTTTACAACGTACAAAAATATTTACTTTGGAAAAACTTCTCCAAATACTAAGACCTGCTGGTTTATTATTTGCATTTGAATTTATATGATGAACAGAATTCAAAAACAATTACCAACATAAATACTTTTTAATTGTAGGAATAGTTGATGGAAGTTGTGGGTTCCAGCTAGTTATTTCTTGTCAATTAATTCAGAAGGTCTAGATAATAGGGCAGGTGTTTTACTGGGACAGAATTATTTTTATAATTTCTATTCAGTGCCACCCTTTCTTTAGATTGCTTCTTTTTTTTTTTTTTTTTTTTTTTTTTTGCAGTATGTGGACCTCTCACTGTTGTGGCCTTTCGCGTTGTGGAGCACAGGTTCTGGACGCGCAGGCTCAATGGCCATGGCTCACGGGCCCAGCCGCTCCGCGGCATGTGGGATCTTCCCAGACTGGGGCACGAACCCATGTCCCCTGCATCGGCAGGCGGACTCTCAACCACTGTGCCACCAGGGAAGCCCTAGATTGCTTCTTTTTCCTAGTCATAATTAGCCCTTTCTTAGAAATCCATTTTTTTTAATTTACATTATTTTTAATAATCTGCCCTAGACTTTTAGGATTTTTTTTTTTTTGGCCTTTTGGCAGTTTTTCTATTTGGCTTTTACAGTTATTTGAGACCAGAGTCTCTGGGAGCTCACTTTGCCATCTCCCACAGCGCCAATCCTTAGAGAAGGCTTTCAATAAAAGAGTTCTGAGTGGACTCAGCTTTAAAACACATGGCATTTTCTGAAGAAAGACTCTCATTTAACTTCTGATAAATATTGGTGTGTTTTGTAGAATTGTTTTACTCCCTCATAAATAGAGAGTTATGTAGTTCAGGTGGGAAGGGAGTAAGGATGAAGTACCGGACTAAGAAGAGCTGAACTCCAGTGGCGGCTCCATCAGTGACTAGCCCTGTGAGCTTTTCCAAGTAAGCAGCCACTGTCATCCTGCCTTTACTTGGCCTGCCTCATAGAACTGTTGCTACAATTGCATGTGATAATGTATAAGATAGCACTTTGAGTACTAAAAAGCACCATAAAAATGGGCAGTATGATTATACTGTGTCTTTGCCGTGATAAGCTGAATGTTATAAAGTAATATTGTCAGTCTAAGGTCCTTGGCCATTGCATTGTTGTTGGGATGGAAAAAAATTTCTTTAAAAAAATTGAGATCCTAAAAAAAAATAAAAATAAATAAAAGATCCAAGTTTTACCAACGCTTATACTTTGACCTAGACCACAACACACCCAAACTATTTTGGGGGGGCTGCCTTGGAAGATTGTACTAACACCAGCTAATACATACTGAGTGTGTGCACTCTGTTAAGCCCTGGGTTGACAGCTAAAGGCACATTGTCTCATTTAATCCTCAATACTGTCCTGTAAAAGTGAACACTATTACTGAACTCAATTTGTTGGTGAGGAAATTGTGGCTTAGATAGACTAATGTGTCTAAGGCTATACAGATCGAAAGGGGCAGAGCCAGACCTGAATCCACATTTGTCTTACTCCAGAAACAATGCTCATTTGCTCTTTTCTGGCCTTGCAATACTATTAGCGAAAGCCTAATCAATTTTCTAGCAATCCAAATCCATGAGGAAGAAAATTAAATAGTAAGAATCACATTATTTAATCCCAAATTGATTTGAAGAGACCTGTGGAATCACGTGGATCTTTAGAGGTAGTTAAGGAAAATTTTAGCATCTTTGCAAATAAAGAGTTTTAAAAATAATAATCAATAATGAAATCTAAATATCAAAATACACTTCTTTAATGAGTTATGCCTTAAGACATGCCTGTTGGAAATGCATGAATTTTCCAAATATGTAATTTATGTTATAATGTCAGGATTTTGTTCTCTAATGCAACATTTGAATTATGATAAATTCCATTAAAAAATAATAATACTCCAGTTGAAAAATCATTCTGGTTTCCCAGACTCTCATTTATTGGCAATATGTATGATATTTTCTCTTGAAAAATTGCAGGGTAGTTACCATTATAGAGAAGGCAAAAAAATTTAATTTACAACTAGGAAGGCTAAAAGAGAAACAAACTCTGAAAAGTGCAGTTCCAATTTGATAGTCTTAGGTGATCTGCTAAGTAGAATGTTTATAATTACTGTAACACTTTAAAAGAAGAAAAGAAAGCTTGCATGTTTTATTTTGGTTAATGAGACTGTGAACCCATAACTGTTCAGTGTCTTAAAAACAAGCACATAAAAATGGTCTGATCCTAATTGCTCATTTTATTAGTGCACATTTTCAAGTATTGCATAAATATCTTCTGAGGGTGTTTCCTAATGAAGTCCTAGACAGTTTATAAAATAAAATAACTACTTCTAAAGTGAGTCTAAGCAATATGTCAGTGGTCAATAATCCTGTAGATCCTGATATACAAAACTATTGTTATATCCCTTCTTTGTTTTAGAACCTACTATAAAGAGACATTTAGTTTTATTTGATGCTATAGACATTATGTACATCTCCTATCAATGTGATGAGAACTGTAGATTAGTCACTAAGTGGTAAAAATGGAATCATTTTGATCCTGGTCTGAATTCTCTCTCTTGCTGACTCTTTGGATCTTGTCATAATAAAAGGTACAGCAGTTCATAGCTTTTAAAAAGCAAATTGTCCTAATGGCATATTTGGGAGAAAAGATGTTTAAAAACTTTTCCTTTTGATCATGACATTTTAGTATAACAGTATCGCTGGCTCTGTTGGTTCTAAAGGACCTTGTAGCAATTGACCCCAAGAAATATTTGTAGTAGATGTATTGCAATTAATACAAAATTTCAAGTAACTCAGAAATATGCACATCTGTCATAACTGTGTCCTAAATCCAAGTGGTAAATGCGAGTTTGAAAGCAGAGGATTCTTCAAATCACTTAGACACAAGGCAAAATGAGATTTTTATGTCAGGTTCTATTTTTTACATAATGCCAGAGCTATTTAAAAAAACCAGAATCAGCAATATAAAATTGTTATCATACTTAGAAACTTTATGTACATGTTATGTCAGAAAATTATTTATTCCATACCTATTATTTAGTTTCATAAAGGCATAAAAATGACAATCGTAGATTATAACCAAGAATTTTATACGTGAAATGTATATGTTATTATTGCTTTGGGATAGTTTCAGAATTTACTTATGAACTTCAAAATCTCTTATTCTTGCTTTACCCAGCCTAAAACCTAACTCTTCCTTCCTCAGCATAAAGCTATCAAATGAGCTGGCAGCATCCCCGAATCTAAACGCGGTTTCTAGATGTTGCCAAAGAATTATACCCAGAATCTCTAATGCTTTCACAGGATTGTAAGACTGCAGTTTCATCTTGTATATTCAAAGAAAATGGTGCTGACTGGGATACCCAAGTGGGTTATATGCCTTCATTCATCCAAGAATGAAACGGTCTATGTGTTTATGTTACTTTCACCTTGTTGGGTTTTTTCCCTTCTATCCACATATATTCATAAAACTTTTGAGAAACTTAGCTGCACCTCACCATTTCCTTCTCCAGTGGGAATTTATATGCTGTTATTATGTAGGGAATGTGAAAGTTGGAAACATTTTCCCTAAATGGAATATGGGTCTTTCTATGAGAGTGATGTAATTCTGGGAACTTTTGTTGGGCATTCTCCACATGCTGGTCTCAGTGATGGAGGAAGAAAAAATACAAGATTGGTTCTTGCCTTCAAGTATCTCACAGTGTAGTAGTCAAGATTGCTGTGCAAACAAGCTGCATCTTACAAAACAAGAAATGTAAGACAGTCACTTTAGTTTTGTTAAGCAATTTTAATGACTATGCCCCTCTGTAGAAGCAACATAAAGGATTACATTGCTTATCCTTTCAATTTAAAGGAGTATACCTGTGCAAAGATTTGAGAGGTAAAATGTTTTATCTAAAAGATATAGAAATGGATACATAATAATTTCCCCAGACTTCCATATTCAGATAAATATTTTTCTCATTCGGAAAGTACCAAGGAAGCTGTGCAATACTCCTTTGATTAGAATATTTTAAGATTTCCTCTGGTTGACTTGCCCTCAGAAGTAATTTACTATATTGTTAAACCTGTCAGTATCAAATTTACATTTGTAGTTTTTCAGTCAAAATGTTAAACTCACGGGCTTCCCTGGTGCCGCAGTGGTTGAGAGTCCGCCTACCGATGCAGGGGACACGGGTTCGTGCCCCAGTCCGGGAAGATCCCACATGCCACAGAGCAGCTAGGCCCGTGAGCCATGTCCTCTGAGCCTGCACGTTCGGAGCCTGTGCTCCGCAACGGGAGAGGCCACAATGGTGAGAGGCCCGCGTACCGCAAAAAAAAAAAAAAGAAAAAACAGTTAAACTCACTTCTTTAATTTCATATTATTCAAAGGTAATGCCACATTGTTTTCAAGGGGTGTCTTTGGTTCCCAATATGTGGAGTTAGTTTCTTTCTTGAGACCATTATTAGAATTCAGATTGGATCTGTTATTCCATAACCCTTATGTTTGCTGGCATTCACTAGTGATGATGGTTGAGGCTTGCACTAAGGCAGACCACTAAATCTGGCCTAGGCTGGAAGATTGGCACAAATGAAGACTCAGAGTCCATTTAGAGTTGTTTTCACTTACGGTTACTAATGAACGAACAAACAGCACAACAAATGTGAGATCGAGATACAGGTCAGTGGACACATTTTCTGATGCCTCCCTTCCTTGGGAGGCATATTCAAAGAGGTCAGTGCAGTCCACGCACCATGAGGAATCTGCCTACACAGAGCAGCCCAGAACTGGCGACCTTGTCTCACAGCCCGTTAAGCTAGGAGAAGGGTGTCCATCTGTCACAATAGAAGGAATTTCTATTCTAAGGAGTCACCATTATTTACTCTATTTTTACTGAATCATCAAATGGCTACCATCATTCTTCAGAATGATATTTAAATTTCCATAGAGACTGCTTTGCTCTCCCATGTCTATTTTACAGAATCCCTTGGTTGATCTAATCACTACTGGGACAATTGTTTGTATTTTAATAAATGAGCTGATTTTGTCATCCAAAGTATTAATTGGGCACCCACTTTGGGAAAAAACACTATACTGATAAGTAATGCCATAATATTTAAATAATGTAGAATCTCCTTTAATGGAGATATTTTAACAGAAAAAATAAGTTTAGGGAGAAAATAGTTCCATACAAAACTATACAAAGTATTCCTATTCTTTAATTATTTGGGGAAAATATTAGGTAAGTTTTGCCCATGCTTTTAGCTGACTGAGCGTTTCTGGCAGTTAGTTGAAATCAAACATTTGCATGTTCTATCCTTGTTATGACAGCATGCAATATAAGCTTATCAGGAATTCTCACTTTGTTGCTATTAATTTTTTTTTTTTTTCATCTTCGGTTTTTTAAAATTTATTTATTTTATTTATTTTTATTTTTGGCAGCGTTGGGTCTTCGTTGCTGCATGCGGGCTTTCTCTACTTGTGGTGAGCGGGGCCTACTCTTCGTTGTGGTGCACAGGCTTCTCACTGTAGTGGCTTCTCCTGTTGTGGAGCATGGGCTCTAGGCGTGTGGGCTTCAGTAGTTGTGGCACATGGGCTTAGTTGCTCCACGGCATGTGGGATCTTCCTGGGCCAGGGATCGAACCCGTGTCCCCTGCATTGGCAGGAGGATTCTTAACCACTGTGCCACCAGGGAAGCCTGATATTAATTTTTATTACTTTAAATACCTTGCATCCACATGAACTTGGCACTAAGATGTATAAAGGAGTGAATACCTTAAGTTTTTTCAAATCAGAAAATCTGAGTTTAGTCTCAGCTTTGAAACTCAGCAAGTCCCTTAGCCTTCCTAGGACTCAGTTTCTAAATCCATAAAGTGGGTATTTTTTAACCACAAACAAGTTTACCGGTAATTAGATCACTCAAGAGATTCTATAGAAGATAGACATATAACAGCAAGGCAGTTGGCTGGAAAAATCAAATACCATCTGTTACTCAAAAGGTTCTAAATACTCATTCATTCCTATGGAGGTGTTCTATTACCTGTTAAAACACACACACATGCGGTGCTTGCTAATACAATTATTAAAACATTCTTTTACTCATTTATTTTCTACCTTTTGTCAAATAATGTGCTTTCCCGTAATCGGGATTAAACAGTGATTCCTCATGTATTTCAGAATTCTTCACAACTGTATTCTCAGGAATCACTTCCTTCTTTACACTCTAAATATCAAAAGCATTTAACATAAAAATCTGTTGCTTACAGCAATATGTCCTACTAATTTATTAAAAGAATGAGTACCAAACACATGTATTTTTTTTCAAAATAAAGGTTGTGAACCATAAGAATTAGTAAACTCTTTTTAGAAGAATAATCACTAATTCTAAGACTAATTTTTCAAAGTACAAACAAATAGATATTAGAAGATATCAGTTGTTATGCAGACAAAACCTTAATTATATCAAATTTATTATGGCATTTTTTACAATTTGATGATATTTTTAGAATCCAAATTCAAAACTATGGTAATGTGCAATATCGTGTGCACATTCCCACACACCCCCGTTTTTTATTTTTAATAAACTCATACTAGAATATTTCAGGTTGTATACATTGTAAATGAACTTTATCTTTGACATATTTAAATATATCAAAAGATTTTTTTCATCAAAGATCGGCTCTAACACATTTTGGACACTTAAAACCAAAGTACATTAGAACCGTGCCATGATGGGGAGAATACAGAACAAGGAAAATTCTTTGGTGAGCTCCATAATATAACAACTATTAGCATCTCTCATGAAAAACTCAGTCAGTACTGCACCCAAGGTGGTATCACTCACCACAACGGAGCAAGTACAGACTACAGAACACATGAACTAGAGCCCCAGAATCTGCCATGGCAGAGGAGGCAGTTGAAGAGTCTCAGGCATATCAAGAAAACAGGGTCACTTTAATGGATTTTAGGTTTGGCTGTACTCTTAAGATAACTTCTTGAAAGCATCTCAAGATTTACTGATATCATTTTGAGTTCTCAAAATTTTGAATTTATAGAATATCTTCTATCCTAAAGAATCTAATACAGAGGCACTTTACTAACCACATACTAGTTTGCAACAGGGTATACTGCAGTTACCATGGTAACTATATTATAAATCTTTCTTTTCACTAACTTGGAATTTTTTTTTTAAGATTCTCTCTTTGGACTGACATTTTCAATGCTTGAGCTCTCGTGAAGATGATTTTTACCTCTTCACACTGTGAAAAGTTGAATTAATCTTTCCAAAGAGTTTTGTGCATGTTGAAATTTTGTATCAGGATACTTCAGTTTAGAATTTGCAGTTCAAATCAAGAAAAAAAAAAAAGTCTTATGAAGCAATAATGTTATGTAGTTTTTCCCCTAACTATAAGACATGAACATAACATATACTTCATATTTTTCTCATGAAAAATTTCAATGTTCCCAAGCCACATTAAAATGCAAAATAGGGGCTTCCCTGGTGGTGCAGTGGTTGAGAGTCTGTCTGCCGATGCAGGGGACACAGGTTCGTGTCCCGGTCCGGGAAGATCCCACATGCCGCAGAGCGGCTGGGCCCGTGAGCCATGGCCGCTGAGCCTGTGCGTCCGGAGCCTGTGCTCCGCAATGGGAGAGGCCACAACAGGGAGAGGCCCGCGTACCGCAAAAAAAAAAAAAAAAAGCAAAATAAAATGGTATTAGGATTTAGTTTTTATCAATAGTACCCGTGAATTATCGGCATAAAAATATCTATACATTAGTTGTGTGATAAGCTGAGATGGAGTGACCACAGGAAAAGTAATGGAGGAAACATGAAAGGCTAATAGAAGCTTAATTTCAAGAGTGTAGTGCTGACTTTTGCGAGATAACTGTGAAGGATACCAATCAACTTTGCATTTTCGGTCATCAACATCATATTAAGCCATGTCAATATCCAACATAGGTGCTAATGTAAACATTTTATCTATAAAATACAAACATAGCAATATATACTTTATAGACATTGGCTACTACTGAACTGTGTTAGTGACGCTGCATCTTTTTTTGTGGTACGTGGGCCTCTCACTGCTGTAGCCTCTCCCGTTGTGGAGCACAGGCTCCAGACACGCAGGCTCAGCGGCCATGGCTCACGGGCCCAGCCGCTCCGCGGCATGTGGGATCTTCCCAGACCGGGGCACGAACCCATGTCCCCTGCATTGGCAGGAGGACTCTCAACCACTGCACCACCAGGGAAGCCCTGCATCTTTTAAGATGAGATGATGCACTAAACCCACCATAAAAATATAAATACCAGATGTGGTTAACAAGACAAGAATCAAGAAAAAATCAAGAACAAGAACCAAGGGAAATAGTATGTTTCTGAAGAGATAGATTAGATACCTGGAAGTGGGGTATTGCCATAATAAGTAATTGAAAATGTAGAAGTGGCTTTGGAATCAGGAAGTGGTTGGAGGCTGGAAGAATATTTAGGAGCATGATAGAAAAGTCTTAGATTGCCTTGAACAGACCCTTAGTAGAAATATGGACATTAAAGATGCTGCTAGTGGGGGTACAGTAGGAAGTGAGGAATATATTATTGAGAACTAGAAGAACTGAGATCTCTGTTACATAATGGTAAAGCTAAACGGAATTGTGTCCTTCAGTTATGTAAAAAACAGAACTTGTAAAAGATGTGCTGGGATATCTTACTAAGGTGAATTCCAAGCAAAATGTTGAAGATGTGGCCTGTTTCTTGCTGCTTAGAGTAAAATGCAAGAAGAGAGATGTAAATTGAAAGAAGAACTGTTAAACAAAAAGGAACCAGGGCATGATAACTTGGGAAATTCTCTGCCTATTCAGATGAGAAGAGATGCTAAAATTAAGAGATTGCCTTTGAAAGTGTGGCATATTAAAGAAAAAAAAAAAAAGCCAAGGGTATGGCTGTACAAATGTTTGCCATCACTTTAAAAGACTGAAAGATCAGAGTGTTCGGTCGTAAGAGATTAAGGTTATGCCTCATAGATCTTCTCAACTAAATTAGAGGTCTTCTAGGAATCTGTGTGGCCCTCAGCCATCTCAACAAGAGCCAAAGGTAGAGAAGGGATTATCTCAAAAAAATTTGTGGATGTAGCTTCTTTCTAGTGGGGAGCATTGCTGTGCCATCCACAAGAAACCCACAAAGTTCTAAGGACCATAATATCAGCAGAGACACTACCAACTTGGATGGAAAGAAACAAGAGAGTACAAAATGAAAGGAGGCTATTGGACTCCAAAATTCTACTTACAGGAAGCAGGCTAATAAAACTACTCAGCTGCAGACATATGTTACTGTTCATGAAAAAGGGAGGATGACTCAGAGGGCAGAACTAATAATCCACAGGCCAGAGCTGAGAGCCTCTTGATAAGAGTCCACATCTTGATTTCGGCCTTGTCAGATCCTAAGCAGAGACTCCAGTCAAGCGCACTCAAGCTTCTTATGTATGGACGATGAGATCACAAATGAGTGTTGTTCTAAGCGAATAAGTTTGTTGATAATTTGCTAGGTAGCAATAAAACCTAATACAGATTTTAATAACTAGATTCTCTAAAGAATTTAGTTCATGCAGTTCAAAAGAGAACAAAGTAGTTCCTAGAGATTTTTATATATACCCCTAAACTGTTCGCAAAAGATTTGCTCTGAAAACATTTTTTTAAATGCTATATTATCTATATGGTTTCTATGGAAATGTAGTTTTTAAGCTTTCCAGGAAGGAATAAAGAAGGCTGATGCAGCTGTTAAACAACCCACAGTGTCCCCCACAGGGGCCTAACTATTTAAATAAAAAGGCCTAGGAAAGCCATTTTACTTAAAAAAGCCAAATTCTTTGTTACGCAAGTAGTAGGAAAAGATCAGATACTCAAAGGATGATTTTTCCTTTGAATCGTCCTAATTACAGATTTCAAAAAATTTTTAAATAATAGTTTTCACTTTTTACGATATAAATTCTCTGTTCAGTGATTAATGTTAAATTAAATGAAGATGAAAGTCAGGTTATTATTTTTCATTGACATTTATCTTATGCTTACATAAAATTTGTTTTATCGTATTATCATAGAGCCGCAGGCCGCGAGTCATTTCTAACTTATAGTAAGAATTCACCTGTATCACCTGAGACAGCGGCTTTGTATCACAGTTTGTATAAGATATTGCTGTCCTGAGATGAGAGTGCTACTTAACAAGCATTTTTTGGCATTGCATCTTCTCTTTAACTGAACTAGCTTCAAAAATACTAATGTCAAAAATAACATCAGCTTACAATGGGCTTGCAGCAATGATGGTAGTTTTAGTAACTGAATCAACCTTAGGCCGAGTGCCATTAGCTGGCTCAGGTCATATGTTAGGGTATTATTTTCTGTGACTTACACTTAGAACACTGGGGCTTAGATGTAGGCAGTCACAAAGAAGACTATGAACAATCTCTTCCCTGCTGTAACACACGCAAAAAGGTTGGTTTTATAAAGTGTATGTTGATGAGTTGACAATGACTAAATGAGCATAGCTGGTTTGAGAGCATTGGATCCTTTACATTAGCTTTGAGCATTGTTCATTAATGAAAACTGACGGAATTAACCACCTCTTATTCTAATATTTATTTAGATTTATTTGTGTTACTGCCAAATTAAGTTGAAATGAGAGCTGCTTAATAACAATAATAAATTAATCTAAACAAAATACTAACCTATACTAGTAGGCTAAGGGCTCAAAGGAAAATAAGAAGCAAGTAACTCAGGCAGCAAAGTGACTTTTTTTTTTTTTAACCTTTGCTCTCTTCTAGTAAACAGTCTTATTTTCTTTAGTCTTTTTGTCCTTTTTTGCCAGCTTTTCCTTTTCAAAGTTAAAAGAAGTATGCCTGGTTGTCTTACTTCCACCCCTCCCTTTCCCATCATCACTTACGTGACCTGGAAGTGGAAATTGTAATTTGGAGAAGGTGACTACTACATGTGTGCTCTTTAACTTAATGACAGCAGAAAGATTATGAAGGAAGATGGCTATAATTAAGGTGATCATTTATCCCAGTTTGCTTGGGACTGTTCCAGTCTCTGCCTATTAATAGCCTCTCCTTTTCAAAACTCTCCATTCTCAAAACTCTCCTGGTTTGAATGGTAAATTACATAGTCACCCTAGTGTAACTAAGCTGGGCTAAAGAATGGTATAGAAAAATGTATGAACTTAAAAAGTGATGGTAGTTGAAATTTTGGGAGAACCAGGTTATGTTAGTGTCATATTAATAACAGCAAGGATGAATTGCCTTTCCTGACACTGGGGTCTCTGTGTACTCTACAGAACTTTATCTTTTAGAAGTGTTTTCAAATATTTAAGCAATTATTCTTGTTTATATGCAAGAAAATTGAACTACCCAGGTTCTTGTAGAATAAATGAGGGGATATTTTTCCATTCAATAATTTTAAAAATATTCCTATAAAAATTCTTATTGAAATTATATTTTAGAAATATAAATGGAGTTTTAATAAAATGAATTCATGATGGATTTGTTAAAAAATTTTCAAGGACATTGTTGCTGATAATTTTGGGTAAAGAAAAAGTGTTTAAATGGAAAATATTTAAAATGCTCAGCAAACAGGATAAAATTAATAGAGTGGTGTCTTTTTCAGATAATTTAATATTCTTTTTCATATACAATTTCTGAAGGCTATTTTTTGTTATGCTTCAGTGTTTGATATAGTTTAAAGAAAATGTTTCTTGCCCCAGACCAGGTTTTCATTCCCATTGATAGCAAGTAATTCATTTTTATCACAATTTAAAGCAATATTAATATTTTGGAGAAATTTAATTGAATCCCAGACAAGTTATTTCCTTTGTCTCCCCTTCTAATGGTAACTATTTATGGTGGGTTGAATAAATAAAGCTCACTGCAAAGGCTTGGTTTTAGAATCCCCAAGTAGGTTATAATAGACAGTACTCCCACTTGAAGATTCACAGTGTTTACTTATAATATACTTAATATAAGGTTGTAGCGAGTTTTCAGAAGGCATTAGAGCCTGCTACCAATAAAAAAGAAGACACGGAGGAGTAAAATATCTGGTGATTAGAGCTGCCAAAAAACCTTCCATAAGCAGTTTAGACAAACACCTTTCAATTAGAGCCAACATACTTTCAGATTAATATTTTGTTACCTTGTTAACGTAATGCAACAACCCCATCTGGACCATGAAATAATTCCAAAGAGTTTTATGGTATATTTTTATGTAAAAAAAATTATCCAGCAATCTTATAGGGTACTTTTTTTCAGTATTCATTTTCCCAGTTACTAAAGAGTAGCACTTTGACAGGATGAAATTTGCTGTGGAATTCTGCTCTTGTAAGCATAACAGGGGGTTAATCACAATGTCATACTTTCATTCTCGGATTTTTAATGAGGTAGACTTACTGCCAACGTAAAGCATTCTATAAAAATGTGGAGCTCGTGTAATGATCGTTTTGATTGAATTGTGTGTTTTAGCCATCCAACTTACCGAGACTATTAAATTACAGTGGCCAGTGCTATACTTATGAGTTAATAAAATGGCAGTTATTTAAGGAAACAGTTCTTTTTTTTCCCAAGGAGACATTGTTTGCCTGTGTGAACAACTAGAGGAACAGGATGTAGAGATCTACATGTTTTCCAGGAGATAATGAAAAAGGGAGGAAGAGCAGAGAAAGAGAGAGAGAGAGATCTGCCAGTCTCAGATTTGTCTCATTTTTAAGGGCATTCATAACTGTTTATTCCTCATAAATGGGATATACACAGGTTTCAGTGATTTAATTTTTGAAAAGATATTGTTCCTGCCCAATTTGTCATCTCAAAACATCGCAGTACTGCTAACACCACTACATTTTCTCATTATGGACCATGAGACAGGCTCTGGGCCTTGTTTTCCACTGAGGATAAAGAAAATAAGCTGAGATTTAGAGTCCCTGGAGCAGAAGGGACCTTGGGGTCCAACTGACCTTATGGAGTGGACCTGGAGGGAAACCTCAGGTTCAGCCTAACAGCTCTGACACTTGGTAAATCACTGAAAGGCTCTGCCTGTGCCTCACAGAGGACAGCCCATACATTCCATCATGTCCAATTTATGAGGACAAGAGAGAGAATCTGTGTGAACCCCAAGGGGAACATATTCTTAACGTTAAGTAGGCAGAGCGAGAGATAAGTCAAAGCAGAAGAAGGGCCAGTTGCTTTACTCTCCACCCTAAAGCCCTAGCAGGTGCTGAGATCACCATTGGGTAGAACAGTCTTGAGGTGCTTCTAAGAAATTAGCCCTGCTTAGAAGGGATTAAGTTAAATCTTCACTAGGGGAGCAACTTTCTAGGGATGATTAGTATACAGAGTCTTTTAGGAAGGTTTATAGGAAAAGTTTTAGCCAGGCCAATCCTCTGCATCCCACTCCGTTCTGACTGTCTCTTTGGCAGTCATATCCCCCTAAGCTCTTTAATTGCTGTCTATTTTCCCAGTCAACAAAGAATATGTTCTACTCAAAGTAAAACATCTAATAAAAATGTTCACGTTTTGCCTTAATCCAAAAACCCTGGGGAAGCTGAAGAAATTTCATTTCGGAACCACACTATACAGATAATATAGAAAGGACTGAATGAGGATTTTTAATTGTGTGGAACAAATAGGAAATATACAGTAGAAAGAATAAAAAATACCAGCATAAAAAATTTCATATAAAAAAAATTTCATATGATTACAAAAATAGTTTCTAAGAACTTGAATATATATGATATGTGTGTGTGTATAGGTATATACATACACATAAGTAAATATATAAATATATACTTTATATTAAAATATATATACTTTATATAAAATATATAAATATATACTTTTTAATATAAAGTATATATTTATATTTTGTTTCTTCTGGGGAATGAGCCACTTTGGGACTGAGATATTTTATCTTTGTTTTTTGATTTTTTTAAATTTTATTTTATTTATTTTCTTATACAGCAGGTCCTTATTAGTCATCAATTTTATACACATCAGGGTATACATGTCAATCCCAATCGCCCAATTTATCACACACACCCCCCACCGCTTTCCCCTCTTTGTGTCCATATATTTGTTCTCTACATCTGTGTCTCAGTTTTTGCCCTGCAAACCGCTTCATCTGTAACATTTTTCTAGGTTCCACATATATGCATTAATATACGATATTTGTTTATCTCTTCCTGACTTACTTCACTTTGAATGACAGTCTCTAGATCCATCCACGTCTCAACAAATGACCCAATTTCGTTCCTTTTTATGGTTGAGTAATATTCCATTGTATATATATACCACAACTTCTTTATCCATTTGTCTGTTGATGGGCATTTAGGTTGCTGCCATGACCTGGCTATTGTAAACAGTGCTGCAATGAACATTGGGGTGAATGTGTCTTTTTGAATTATGGTTTTCTCTGGGTATATGCCCAGTAGTGGGATTGCTGGATCATATGGTAATTCTATTTTTAGTTTTTTAAGAAACCTCCATAATGTTCTCCATAGTGGCTGTATCAATTTACATTCCCACCAACACTACAAGAGGGTTCCCCTTTCTCCACACCCTCTCCAGCATTTGTTGTTTGTAGATATTCTGATGATGCCCATTCTAACTGGTGTGAGGTGATACCTCATTGTACTTTTGATTTGCATTTCTCTAATAATTAGTGATGTTGAGCAGCTTTTCATGTGCTTCTTGGCCATCTGTATGTCTTCTTTGGAGAAATGTCTATTTAGGTCTTCTGTCCATTTTTGGATTGGGTTGTTTGTTTTCTAAATATTGAGCTGCATGAGCTGTTTGTATATTTTGGAGATTACTCCTTTGTCCGTTGATTCATTTGCAAATATTTTCTCCCTCAATATTTCATTCTGAGGGTTGTCTTTTCGTCTTGTTCATGGTTTCCTTTGCTGTGCAAAAGCTTTCAAGTTTCATTAGGTCCCATTTGTTTATTTTTGGTTTTATTTCCATTACTCTAGGAGGTGGATCAAAAAAGATCCTGCTGTGATTTATGTCAAAGAGTGTTCTTCCTATGTATTCCTCTAACAGTTTTATAGTGTCTGGTCTTACACTTAGGTCTCTAATCCATTTTGAGTTTATTTTTGTGTATGGTGTTAGGGAGTGTCCTAATTTCATTCTTTTACATGTAGCTGTCCAGTTTTCCCAGCACCACTTATTGAAGACACTGTCTTTTCTCCATTGTATATCCTTGCCTCCTTTGTCATAGATTAGTTGACCATAGGTGCATGGGTTTATCTCTGGGCTTTCTGTCTTGTTCCATTGATCTATGTTTCTGTTTTTGTGCCAGTACCATAGTGTCTTGATTACTGTATCTTTGTAGTATAGTCTGAAGTCAGAGAGTCTGATTCCTCCAGCTCTGTTCTTTTCCCTCAAGACTGCTTTGGCTATTCGGGGACTTTTGTGTCTCCATACAAATTTTAAGACTTTTAGTTCTAGTTCTGTAAAAAATGCCATTGGTAATTTATAGGGATTGCATTGAATCTGTAGATTGCTTTGGGTAGTAGAGTCATTTTCACAATATTGATTCTTCCAATACAAGAACATGGTGTATCTTTCCATCTGTTGATACCATCTTTAATTTCTTTCATCAGTGTCTTATAGTTTTCTGCATACAGGTCTTTTGTCTCCTTAGGTAGGTTTTGGAAGAGTTTGAGAAGGATGGGGGTTAGCTCTTCTCTAAGTGTTTGATAGAATTCACCTGTGAAGTCATCTGGTCTTAGACTTTTGTTTGTTGGAAGATTTTTAATCACAGTTTCAATTTCATTACTTGTGATTGGTCTGTTCATATTTTCTGTTTCTTCCTGGTTCAGTCTTGGAAGGTTATACCTTTCTAAGAATTTGACCGTTTCTTCCAGGTTGTCCATTTTATTGGCATAGAGTTGCTAGTAGTAGTCTCTTAGGATGCTTTGTATTTCTGTGGTGTCTGTTGTAACTTCTCCTTTTTCATTTCTAATTTTATTGATTTGAGTCCTCTCCCTCTTCTTCTTGATGAGTCTGGCTAATGGTTTATCAATTTTGTTTATCTTCTCAAAGAACCAGCTTTTAGTTTTATTGATCTTTGCTTTTGTTTTCTTTGTTTCTATTTCATTTATTTCTGCTCTGATCTTTATGATTTCTTTCCTTCTGCTAAATTTGAGTTATGTTTGTTCTTCTTTCTCTAGTTTCTTTAGGTGTAAGGTTAGATTGTTTATCTGAGATTTTTCTTGTTTCTTGAGGTAGGCTTGTATAGCTATAAACTTCCCTCTTAGAACTGCTTTTGCTGTATTTCATAGGTTTTGGACTGTCGTGTTTTCATTGTCATTTGTCTCCAGGTATTTTCTGATTTCCTCTTTGATTTCTTCAGTGATGTGTTGGTTATTTAGTAACGTATTGTTTAGCCTCCATGTGTTTGTGTTTTTATGTTTTTTTCCCTGTAATTCATTTCTAATCTCATAATGTTGTGGTCAGAAAAGATGCTTGATATGATTTCAATTTTCTTAAATTTACTGTGGCTTGATTTTTGACCCAAGATGTGATCTATCCTGAAGAATGTTCTGTGTGCACTTGAGAAGTGTAATCTGCTGTTTTTGGATGGAGTGTCCTATAAATATCAATTAGATCTATCTGGTCTATTGTGTCATTTATGGCTTCTGTTTCCTTATTTATTTTCATTTTGGATGATCTGTCCATTGATGTAAGTGAGATGTTAAAGTCCCCCACTATTATTGTGTTACTGTCGATTTCCTCTTTTCTAGCTGTTAGCAGTTGTCTTATGTATTGAGGTTCTCCTATGTTGGGTGCATCTATATTTATAATTGTTATATCTTCTTCTTTGATTGATCCCTTGATCATTATGTAGTGTCCTTCCTTTTCTCTTGTAACATTCTTTATTTTAAAGTCTATTTGATCTGATATGAGGATTGCTACTCCAGCTTTCTTTTGATTTCCATTGGCATGGAATATCTTTTTCCATCCCCTCACTTTCAGTCTGTATGTTTCCCTAGGTCTGAAGTGGGTCTCTTGTAGACAGCATATAGATGGGTCTTGTTTTTGTATCCATTCAGCAAGCCTGTTTCTTTTGGTTGGAGCATTTAATCCATTCACGTTTAAGGTAATTATTGATATGTATGTTCCTATTACCATTTTCTTAATTGTTTTGGGTTTGTTTTTGTAGGTCCTTTTCTTCTCTTGTGTTTCCCACTTAGAGAAGTTCCTTTAGCATTTGTTGTAGAGGTGGTTTGGTGGTGCTGAATTCTCTTAGCTTTTGCTTGTCTGTAAAACTTTTGATTTCTCTATCAAATCTGAATGAAATCTTTGCTGGGTAGGGTAATCTTGGTTGTAGGTTCTTCCCTTTCATCACTTTAAGTATATCATGCCACTCCCTTCTCGCCTGTGGAGTTTCTGCTGAGAAATCAGCTGTTAAACTTATGGGAGTTCCCTTGTATGTTATTTGTCATTTTTCCTTTGCTGCTTTCAATAATTTTTCTTTGTCTTTAAGTTTTGCCAGTTTGATTACTATATGTCTCAGTGTGTTTCTCCTTAGTTTTATCCTGTATGGGATGCTCTGCACTTCCTGGACTTGGGTGGCTATTTCCTTTCCCATTTTAGGGAAGTTTTCAACTATAATCTCTTCAACTATTTTCTTGGGTCCTTTCTCTCTTTCTTCTCCTTCTGGGATTCCTATAATGCGAATGTTGTTGCGTTTAATGTTGTCCCAGAGGTCTCTTAGGCTGTCTTCATCTCTTTTCATTCTTGTTTCTTTATTCTGTTCTGAAGCAGTGAATTCCACCATTCTGTCTTCCAGATCACTTATCTGTTCTTTTGCGTCAGTTATTCTGCTATTGATTCCTTCCAGTGTATTTTTCCTTTCAGTTATTGTATTGTTCATCTCTGTTCTTTAATTCTTCTAGATCTTTGTTAAACATTTCTTTCATCTTCTCGATCTTTGCCTCCATTGTTTTTCCAAGGTCCTGGGTCATCTTCACTATCATTATTCTGAATTCTTTCTCTGGAAGTTTGCCTATCTCCACTTCATTTAGTTATTTTTCTTTGGTTTTATCTTGTTCTTTCATCTGGTACATATAGCCCTCTGCCTTTTCATCTTGTCTGTCTTTCTGTGAATGTGGTTTTTGTTCCACAGGCTGCAGGATTGTCTTATCTTTGTAATAAATGACTGTATAATTAGAAACTCTCCGAAGTCTCATTAAACCTTAACTTTCTAGGATTGTGGTTACCATCAGTCATCATAAGTAAGCGTGTCAGGTAGAACATTTATCTAAACGGAAAGCTGAAATCATCAAATAATAGTTACGTAGTAGTAAACGTAAAATTCTTTGAAGGAGGCAGAAAGAGAATTTTAAAAAGAGAAATAAGGCTACTATTTATTGAGCACTACCACATTCTGGATGGAAAAATATTGTAATAATAATAGCAACAGCAATAACAGTCACAGGTAAAATGGGTGCAGGTAAAAGTCTCAGATGTCAGGCTTTGGGCTTGACGCCCATGTGCACCTTGTCTCATATCTTACCGTGAAACAAATCCTAACATAATCCCCATCTTACAAATGAGAGATCTGTGACACAGAGAGATTCACTGACTTGCCAAGGTCTACTGAGGCTGTGAAGCATGAGTTCAAACCCAGCTGTCTGTCCCCAGGGTCTGTTCTCTCTCTCACTCAATTCTGACAACCCTGGAAGATGGGCATCGTCCACTGATGTAGATATTAGTTTCCCCAGTACAGAGGGAGTTTAGGTGACTTCTCTAGGGTTATACACAGATTATACAGCAAAGATGTTAACCCAGCCCTTTTTAAACACATGCTTGGGGCTTCCCTGGTGGCGCAGTAGTTAAGAATCCTCCTGCCAATGCAGGGGACTCAGGTTCAAGCCCTGGTCCAGGAAGATCCCACATGCCGCGGAGCAACTAAGCCCGTGCGCCACAACTAATGAACCTGCGCTCTAGAGCCCGTGTTGCTCGCCTAGAGCCTGTGCTCTGCAACAAGAGAAGCCATCACAATGAGAAGCCTGCGCACCCCAACCAAGAACAGCCCCTGCTCGCCGCAACTAGAGAAAGCCCACGCACAGCAAAGAAGACCCAATGCAGCCAAAAAACAAATAAAATCTAAAAAAATTTAAATAAACACGTGCTTTCCACTATACTGTGCTAAATTTACCCCCTTTAGAGTTTTTTTACTTGTGATGAGAGATTAATGAATGCTGAATTGGATATCTGACTATAATTAGATGTGCCTCACAAAAGAAACATCAGCAGATCAACACTAGGTTTCACACTAGCTATAAATATTCACATCACAGTAGCATCCTTTTTTTCAAATTGACCTGTTACATAGTTTTCCATAGGAATCAGTTCCTGTCACTGAAATGGGACAGTTTCACAATTCTAAATGTGCTTGCATTCCAGTGACTAAACTGATGGGGTCTCAGTGACATTTTTCTTTTTATTCACAGAGCTAGTAAGGTAAAGTGAGTCTTGGTTAATTATTTCTAAATTCTGGGACCCTATAGAAAACACTCTCTATGTATCCCTTCAGTTTCAGTGGAAATACACAAATAGGAAACAGACATGTAATCTGGGCTTTGACTAGGGTGGAAGAGAACTGCTATTTCTCTCCGGCTTTCTGGTGTGCAGGAAATTGCTATGGATTAAAGAAATGCCAATACAGCTTCCCAGTAGCCCACTTTAGAAATGTATATACATGCTCTCCCTTTCCTTAATCTTCTTTTGTTCTCTTCCTTACTCCTCTCTTTTCCCTGTGGAATGTGTGTATTTGGGCAGCTTTACCTGGTTTGGATTTGATGGGAGAATGGACCAGAAGCTGGATCTCTCAGTGCTGGGCCCTCTGCTGATACAAGCAGAAATTGAGCCAATTAGACCAGAATTAAGCCCCCTATTCACTTCAGGTATGCCATTTAGCATCTAGAGAGTAATGATGGTTTTTATTCCTCCTGGCATTAAGTCTGAGAGGCAAACTAATAAGTGACAAGAAAATTCAAAATTAAAGCTGACACGTCTTCCTTAATTCTCCCTAAGGTGCTTGAGTATGATTATTATTTAATGCTTCTTTGTCCCTTAAATATAGGGGGTACCAGTCAACATATGAAATTGTTTCAGATAATAGAAATTTTCCTGAAGACTAAGACCATAATACGAAAAAGTACCAGAGTCGCTGAAAGTGTGGTGTTCTAAAAGCCTAAGGTACAGACTAATGCAGAGGTTTCTGTGCAGTGCTGGGCAGGGTTTTTCAAGAGTTTCTGTCATTTTGTGACATTTTCCTTCCTCGTATAGCCCTCAAGCTCAGCCCTATTGTATCATCACATTTTGCTTTTCAAATTCACCACTGTTGATGGTGGGTCAGGAATATCGTCCATGTACACAAAGGACAGTGCACTATAATATTTGAAGATGGAAAAGAAAAGATTCTTCAGTCACTAGGCAAGCCGACCTCCGGGCTGTGAAGCAAATTATGCCAGCCCAGGATGTCTGCTTAGAGAATCACTGTGGTGTGGCAGGTGATGAATGAGTGGTTTTCATGGCCTCAGGCTTCTTCCCAAGAGAGAGAGACTAAATTGGAAGATGATTTAAGCAATTATGGTGGGTAAGTCTGACAGAACTCAAATACCACCCCTTACCTCTCTGCTTGCATGAGGAGTGATGGCAGGACTGGGTCTTGACTTGTGGGATGTTCAATATAGAGATGAGAAAAATCATCTTCCTTATTCATTCTTCCTCTTTGAAATGAAAATCTGCTCAAGCAGAACAAGATTTCTTTATATCAGAAGTGTTGCTGATCCAGAGAAAAGGGCCTGCAAAGTGTTCACCTTTCCAGTGGCGGTTAGAAGCTGGCATTGGCAACATGGCATCCAGCTTTTGACTTCACCCGGGTATGTCAAGTCTTTTCATATTCAAGCCCCATCATCTACCGCAGAGATATGAAAGACCACTTTATCTTTTGAAAGAACCTAAACATAGGGCAAGTTTGTTTTACTCCATAGATTTTGAAATGGAATTTATTATTAGAAGAAACTAGAAGTTGAATATTCATTAGTACCCTTGATCCTCTTTTGAGCAGAAGACTTGAAAGAAGCCTGGGTTTGGAAGAATTTTTTTAATCTTCTCTTTTCCTGTGCTTTTGGGGCCAATGTTAAGTTCTGTCATCTTTAGGACATGTTCATTTTTTTTTTTTTTTTTTTTTTTTTGCGGTACGCGGGCCTCTCACTGTCGTGGCCTCTCCCGTTGCGGAGCACAGGCTCCGGATGCGCAGGCTCAGCGGCCATGGCTCACGGGCCCAGCCGCTCCGCGGCATGTGGGATCTTCCCGGACCGGGGCATGACCCCGCGTCCCCTGCATCGGCAGGCGGACTCTCAACCACTGCGCCACCAGGGAAGCCCTAGGACATGTTCATTTTAACTGTCTTTTACTTATAAGCTTTAGTGCTTTCAGGAAATTGTTTTTTGCTTACGTTACCTAAACGGCAGAAATTGGCTTCCATCTCACATCGTCTCTGCATTATGAAAATGCAGCTTGTTGTGCAGAGTTTTAATGGACTCTTTAGGGCCAGTACATATTAGTGTTATATACTGAGAACTATTAAAGCATTCCAAATAAAATATATTAACCAGTTAAATGTTCTGTTTTATTCGTGATCTTGAGTGAAAAGGACAAGCTAGTTATCTTCGTGGTCATTTAGAAAAAAAAATTGTTGTAATCTAACACAAACTTAGTCTCCTCATATAAGGCAATGTAATCATATAATTCCAAGGAAGCCTAGAATTTATTACTCTCTCTTTTTGATACTCATCTTTAAATGGTGAAAACCAACAAAAACAATTGCAACCTACTGTTGATTATTTAAGTATGAAGTACTTATAGTAAATTCTTAATCTAAGACTTTTTTTCTTCTGTCAGCAAGAAGAATGGGGTAACACTTAACTTGTCTTCAGCTGGTATGTACTTAGGGATTCTGAACACTTGGAAAATATAATGCTGACTGGTCAACCAGGTAGAAGGGGCAGAGAGTAGGAAAGAAGGTGAGACAAAAATACATCATTTTAAAATTATTTGTCCCATTTTTGTCTCTCAACCTAAAAGGAGTACTATTTTCTCGTCAAATATTCACTCAAATATTTCATATTAAAACTTTGTTCAGTCAAGTTAACAACCTATAAATTTGGGCCCTGGGTGCTTTCTTTTCAAACAGATAAGGTGGAGTCCCAGTGTAATACTGAGAGCCCTAGTTTAAAGTCTGGCAACATCTAGAATGTCTGTTCCCCACTCAGCCAATCATTTTAGATCAGCGTAAGTCATATAACTTTTCTGGACCTATCTCCTCATTGACAGTAATAGACCTTGGACTAGATTCATTCAACAGATATTTACTGAGCTTTGAATATGTGCCATGAATAATGCTTCACTTAAGCATTAAACAAGTAAAAAGCAGCCTCATCTTCAAGGAACTGAGAGTTAATAGGAGAGACACCTGTAAAAACTAATGTGTGTAATAAAGTGGGTTTTTTTTAACTGAAGTATAGTTGATTTACAATGTTGTATTAGTTTCTGTTGTACAGCAAAGTGATTCAGTTATATATATATATTTTTTCATATTCTTTTCCATTATGGTTTATTATTGAATACAGTTCCCTGTGCTACACAGTAGGACCTTGTTGTTTATCTATTTTATACATAGATAAATACAGTTTTTATATAGTTTGTATATAAACATAGTTTATACATAGTTTGTGTCTGCTAATCCCAAACACCTGACTTATCCCTCCCCCACCCCCTTCCCCCTTTGGTAACCATACGTTTTTTTTCTATGTCTATGAGTCTGTTACTGTTTTGTAAATAAGTTCATATTGTGCCATATTTTAGGTTCCACATATAAGTGATATCATATGGTATTTGTCTTTCTCTTTATGACTTACTTCATTTAGTATGGTAACCTCTAGGTTCATCCATGTTGCTGCAAATGGCATTATTTCATTCTTTTTTATGACTGAGTAGTATTCCATTGTGTATATATACCACATCTTTATCCATTCATCTGTCGATGGTTATTTAGGTGGCTTCTATGTCTTGGCTATTGTAAATAGTGTTGCTATGAACATTGGGGTGCATGTATCTTTTCAAGTTATGGTATTCTCTGAGTGGATGCCCAGGAGTGGGATTGCCAGACCATATGGCAACTCTATTATTTTTCATTTTTTAAGGAACCTCTATACTGTTTTCCATAGTGGATGCAGCAATTTACATTCCCACCGACAGGGTAGGAGGGTTCCCTTTTCTCCACACCCTCTCCAGCGTTTGTTATTTGTAGACTTTTAATGATGGCCATTCCGACTGGTGTGAGGTGGTACGTCATTATAGTTTTGATTTGTATTTCTCTAATAATTAATGATGTTGAGCATCTTTTCATGTGCCTATTGGCCATCTATATGTCTTCTTTGGAGAAATGTCTATTTAGATCTTCTGCCTATTTTTTGACTGGGTTGTTGTTATTGAATTGTATGGGCTGTTTGTATATTTTGGTAATTAAGCCCTTGTCAGTCACATTATTTGCAAATTTTTCTCCCAGTCTGTAGATTGTCTTTTTGTTTTGTTGGTGGTTTCCTTTGCTGTGCAAAAGCTTCTAAGTTTGATTAGATCCCATTTTTAAAATTTTGCTTCTATTTCTCTTGCCTTGGGAGACTGACCTAAGAAAACGCTGGTATGATGTATGTAAGAGAATGTTTTGCCTATGTTCTCTTCTAGGAGTTTTATGGTGTCATGTCTTATATTTAAGTCTTTAAGTCATTTTGAGTTTAGTTTTTTGTATGGTGTGAGGGAGTGTTCTAATTTCATGGATTTACATGCAGCTGTCCAGCTTTCCCACCACCACTTGCTGAAGAGACTGTCTTTTCCCCATTATATATTCTTGCCTCCTTTGTCAAAGATTAATTGACCATAGGTGGGTGGGTTTATTTCTGGACTCTCTATTCTGTTCCATTGATCCATATGTCTGTTTTTGTGCCAATACCACACTGTTTTGATTACTGTAGCTTTGTAGTATGTCTGAAGTCTGGGAGGGTTATGCCTCCTGCTTTGTTCTTTTTCCTCAGGATTGCTTTGGCAATTCTGGGTGTTTTATGGTTCCATATAAACATTAGGATTATTTGTTCTAGTTCTGTGAAAAATGTCAGGGCTAATTTTATAGGGAGCACATTAAATATGTAGATTGCTTTGGGTAGTACAGCCATTTTAACAATATTAATTCTTCCAATCCAAGGGCATGGGATATCTTTCCATTTCTTTGAATCATCTTAAATTTCCTTTATCAATGTTTTACAGTTCTCAGCATATAAGTATTTCACCTCCTTGGTCAGATTTATTTCTAATTGTTTTTTATGTGATTTTTAAAAGATTGTTTTTTTACTTTCCCTTTCTTATATTTCATTGTTATTGTAAAGAAATGCAGCAGATTTCTGTATGTTAATCTTGTATCCCACTAACTTGCTGAATTCATTTATCAGTTCTAGTAGTTTTTGTGTGTAGTCTTTAGGGTTTTCTATATATAGTATCATGTCATCAGTATATGATGACAATTTTAACTCTTCCCTTCCAATTTGGATACCTTTTATTTCTTTTTCTTTTCTGATTGCTGTGGCTAGGACTTCCAATACTATGTTGAATAGAAGTAGTGAGAGTGAGCATTCTTGTCTTGTTCCAGATTTTAGGGAGAAGGCTCTCAGCTTTTCATCATTGAGTAGTATTTTGGCTGTGGGTTTGTCATAAATAGCTTTTGTTATGTTGTAGTATGTTCCCTCTATACCCACTTTGGTAAGTTTTTATCATGAATGGATGTTGAATTTTATCAAATACTTATTCTGCATCTCATAGTAAAGTGGTTTTGATACTATTACAGATATTTATATAAGGTATAAATTTTTTGTGTTGGGGCGGATCACCAAAGAGGAGTAGTTAGTACTATCTGGGTTTAGGTGAAGGAAGGGAGATTGACAGAGACTTTACAGAGAAGATGCTTGAACTGAATTTGAGTATTATTCTCTAGATGAACAAGGGATAGATGGTGTAAGAGCACAGGCCTGTAGGACTAAGTCAGCATAAAGCCTCAGGACCTAATAAAGGTCCTCTATGGCTGGAATATAAGTATGGAATGAAATATGCAAGTGATGGCTGGAACAGATGGAAAAGGCTTCCCATGACACACAATTCTGGATTTTTGTGAGAAGCCATGACACAGTTCCAAGTAGAGTTTGCCAACGGTTCATATATGTGTTCTAGGAAGACCACTCTATCAAAGTATGGCAAAGACTTGGAGAGAGCAAAGATTAGAAGCAAGAAATCAAGTTAGGAGGTTATTACAGAGGCACAGGGGAGAGGTAATGAAGGTGAGAGTAGTGGCTATGGAGTGGAAGGGAGATAACTGTAAGACATGAGGACAGTGATTTGTCTAAAGTCACTGAATGGATGAGGGGTGAAGAAAGAAGAGGAAGGTCTCTATCATACCTTTCAGCTTCCGCCTCCCATGAGTCAATTATTCAAGACTTAATGGAAGATTTTCATAAACACACTTAAATAAATATATTTTTAGAGCTTGTTAAAATGGCTTATTGTTTTGAAATTCTTGCTTTTAAACTATTAGAATCATTGTGTTTTTGAAGGGAACTGAATAATGTTAGTGCCAAATGAGTCAGGTATAAAAACTTGATTCTTTATTCAGAAGACATACCATTGACAAGTAAATGGGTACTGTTAAGTCACCCTCAATCATGTGGCATATTGTGAAGAGCCAAAACAGTCCAGTTGTGCTTACATTCAGAAATTCTATGAGATAGCTTAATATAAATACCCGGGAGATTCAAAGAGCCAGAAGCAAGAACAGAGCCTGTAAGCAGCATCCACAGCTAACCTGAAGTCAGAACTCATGCTTAAAATTTCTATTACCCATCCCCACCTGCCTTCAAGTTGATTTTCTTTTTTTTTGACTCTGGGTGTGTTTGTCACTTACCATACCATGCAAATTTCTTGAGAGTGTTTCTCGTTGATCCCATCCCATTCACTCCATCTCCCTATAAGAACACTCCAATAACTTGGCTCTCACAAAGGCCACCATGTCTTCCCGATTGCCAACTCCAGTGGAGTGTCTCACTCCTTATCCTACTTGATCTTTATGTCATGTTTATGAAATTCTCTCATTTGCCCTATGTGACATCACGATCACCCTTGTTTTCATTCACGTCTGTCCATTTTGCCACTGTCAGGTCTGTGGGCTCCTCCTTCCTGGAACTCTACATTCTCCCTGGGTCATTTCATCTACACATATGGCTTCTCTATATAGATAGTGTCTATTCTTTGGCCTCAGTCATGTCCTTATGTTCCAGAAACAGAAATCTAACTTTCTTTTGAACATCTTCACTTGGTTTGTTGTCCCTCGGGCAACTCAAATTTAACTCATCCAAAACTGAACTCCTTCTTCCCCAAATGTTTGCCTTTTCTGATTACAATCTCTCATCCTGTCATGACTAGACCCCTGCATTCTTCTGCATGCATATGTACCTTTTCACACTTTCTTCTCATGCATACCTCCCCACTCTAAGCAAGCTAAACCACTTTTATTCTCCTGGATATACTGTACTCTTTATAAACTCTGAGTCTTTGCACATGCTTAGAAGGCCTTCTTGATACACATAAAAACAGATACACACATACAATCCTTTACTTTATCTAGCTGGATTTTAGTGAATGTTCAAGCCTCTGTGAAAAAATTACTTCCTCCAGAAAACTTTTCTGACCCCAGGGCTCCATTGTTAAATACCCATCTTTTGTAGTTTTATGGTGGCTTATACTCTATTATAGCAGTTGTCATTTGGGGTGGGAGGGAGTAAGAAGTAAGAGGGTAATTTTTGTCCCTAGGGGGCATTTGACAATGTCTAGAGATACTTGGTGGTAACAAAGTGTTGGGGTGCTACCAGCAGCCCGTGAGGAGAAGCCAGTATGCTGCTAAATATCCTGCGATGTACAGCTCCCACAGCAAAGAATCATTCAGTACAAAATGTCGTTAGTGCTGAGGCTGAGAAACCCTATTCTGTTGTCATTGTGTACTATTTACTTTTCTATTTCTGTCACTAAACTATAAGCTTTTGGAGAATAGAAACTGTGTCTTATTCGACATTGTATATACAGGAACTAATAGGTATATGCAGGAAGTAACAGGTTGCTTGGCATATAGTAGATGCTCAGTTAATATGAGTGCATAAGTGGGTGGACAGATTGATGGATGGTTTGAATGGGCTCCCATTTGAGCCCAGAGAGAAAACCTACATATGTGGACTGAAAAACTACATACATAATCAGTTCTGAGGTTATACTTCTAAAGTGGCCTTGAGGCCACTTCTACTGTTTGAAGTCTGATCATGGAGAGCAGTAGGAGGGCTCAAACTATGGATTCATGTTTCCATTTCACTGCATATTTAAATATACATGATTTTACTTATTTAAATGTTTTCCTGTATTACGTGTTCAGTGAGATATAATAATGAATATGTACCCATTGCTAGTAACTGACATAGTTCTAGGTACCTCCTATAAGCAAGACATTTTAGCATGTTGTGCTGGGAAAATAGGGTTTGGTTTAAACTCTGGCTTAGTTTCAATATTGAGCTGTGTAAACCTAAGAATTATATTAGTGTCACTAAACTTTAATTTTCTCACCTATAAGCATAGTGTTGTTTTGATGATTACATGGACTAAAATAAAGTACTTGTTATAGAAAATACTTCTGCCTCTTCTCTAAACTACCTATATTAGTTAGGAATTGCACTTGACTCAGAAACAGAGTTCTGAAAATAATTGTTTATGGAGATAGTTTATTATTCTCCCACACAATAGAAGTCTGGAGGTTTGCAATCCAGGATTTATATTATGCCCCCAGAATGTCACTGAGGAAACCAGGCTCTTCTAGCTCAACACTTTGCCAGTCCTAAATATGGCCCTGGTACTCAAAATGCCTACTAGAGCTCCAATCACCACTTCTGTTCGCCAGGCAGCAGAGTGGAGGGCACGTTGAAGAAGGTTATGCCCTCTTTCTTTTTCTTTTTTTTTTAATGTGGTACGCAGGCCTCTCACTGTTGCGGCCTCTCCCATTGCGGAGCACAGGCTCCGGATGTGCAGGCTCAGCGGCCATGGCTCACGGGCCCAGCCGCTCCGCGGCATGTGGGATCTTCCCGGACCGGGGCATGGACCTGTGTCCCCTGCATCAGCAGGCGGACTCTCAACCACTGCGCCACCAGGGAAGCCCCACGCCCTCTTTCTTTTAAGGAGCCTTCCAAAACACATTTCTGCTACGGTGAGTTCATGTGTAAATTCCTTAAGACCTAGCATCTTAGAATTTAAAGGACAGAAATGTAACATTTAAAGAATTCATTTTATCGTTTTATACCTAACATTATTTTACCACCTCCAAATGTGTGTGTGTGTGTATATGTATATGTATGTATTCCCAGATAAGTTTACTATTTTTTGATTCAGACTTATGGAAATGGAGCTCATCACTTCTGACATTCAAAAGTTATTTAATTTTAAAAATCACGTTACTTACTAAGAAGAAGGTGGAAACAATGGCATCCCAGTAGCAGTGAGCACACCCAATATCCAGATCTGGATTTCTAAATACCATTATCTAATAAACAGACCTAGGCATCCTTGGAGATCAGGGTTAACATCACCAGTAATAAGTCATCACTATCATCTATTCCTTGGTATGAAGTGATGAAAAGGGCACTTTACCTCTGTGGTATTCTTTCAAAAAACTGGTAACTTCAGTCCAACCATGAGAAAAACATTTAAATAAACCCAAATTGAGGGATATTTACAAAATACCAGTACCCCTCAAACTTTTCAAGGTCCAGATAAAAAAAGAACAACTGAGAAACTGTCAGGGACTAGAAGAGACTAAGGAAGCTTGATGAGTAAGTATAATGTGGTATTCTGGGATTGTATCCTGGACAGGGAAAGGACATTAGTACAATATGAATAAAGTCTGGACTTTTGTTAATAAAAATGTACCAATATTGATTTCTCAATTTTGACAAATGTACCATGATAATATAAGATGTTCACATTAGAGGAAACTGGGTGAGGAGTATGTGAGAACTCTCTGTATTATCTTTGTAATTTTCTGTAAAGTCAAATGTATTCCATAACAGAAAGGTTTTTTTAAAAATGAAAATTACTGACACACATTGAAAGCCTGTTACATTTACTTGTGTAGGACATTATCTACAGTATATGCATTTGAGTATATTTTCCAAGCATGCAGGGACTTTGTCTAGTTTGTTCTTTTGCTGTCTCCCCAGTATCTAAAGAACTACCTGACATAGAGTAGGCACTCAATAAATATTTGTTAAGTGTTGAATGAATGCACATATGTTGCCTTCTGAGAACAGATTTATGTGATAACCTAAGGATAGCACTACGGAAGAAAGCCCACACCAAAAATCCCTCTGATTGGGCTTCCCTGGTGGCGCAGTGGTTGAGAGTCCGCCTGCCGATGCTGGGGACACAGGTTTGTGCCCCGGTCTGGGAAGATTCCACATGCTGCGGAGCGGCTGGGCCCATGAGCCATGGCCGCTGAGCCTGCGCGTCCAGAGCCTGTGCTCCGCAACGGGAGAGGCCACAACAGTGAGAGGCCTGTGTACAGCAAAAAAAAAAAAAATCCCTCTGATCTGTTTCTGAGTCATTGTGATTTTCCAATGTATTATTTTGTAAATTATTAGGGCATTCTGATTAGCCATCCATTACACAGTCCAGGAGAATCAGCATACTTTTTCTCCATAATTTTCCTAATGGAACATTTTGTATAAAGGGGGATAGGTCCTGGAGGAGTTGGTAACTGACTGTCAGGTACTTTATTAGAAAAATAGGGGTTTGTGGCACTGATTCTAATGCAAGGAAACTGAAGCAATTTTATAATCCTGTGAGATTAACAGATCAGGTATTAGAAAGTGGCACGGTAGTAATTTTCTATAAATTAGTAATTTTCTCTGTATTAGTATAAAAAAAGGTCTAATGGGAAAGGCACTTGATTAAAACCCTAGCCTCACCGGAAGTTTTTTAATCTCTCTAAGCCTCAATCTCTAGTAAAACTGGAATAGTGATGCCTCACAAGGTATATGTATAGTCCTCTACTAATGAAAATACAGGATAGATTACTATAACAGATGCTCAAGAATAGAGTGACTCTCACAAGCTAGACAGTTGTTTCTATCTCACCTAACAACCCAGGAATAGTATAACAGCTTTTTGGAAGCTCAAGCTACTCCATCTTGTTGCTTAGCCACCTCTGGTCTGCATTTCTTTTCTCCCCCCACATGTTCAACTCACGCTCACTTCCACATTCCAGGTCACAGGAAAGAGAAAATCTAAAGGAAACACGTCTTTCCTTCTAAGGTCATGACCCAGAAGTTATCACTTCCACTTATATCTTATTGGCCAGAACCTAGTCATGTGACCCCAGATAGCTACAATGGAGGCTGGGCAATGTTTTCTTTAGCTGGGAAGCAATTTGGCCAAACTAATACCTCTGGTATTGTGGAGATTGGCACGAAAACTAGCAGAGCCTGCTGTAAGCACCCGGAATAGTGCCTTACACCCTGAGGCAAATGCTCCCCAAATGATGTTCTCTTCAAATCATCTCAGAGAGGATTAATGTAAAAGGAGAAGGTAGGTGACAACATTTTATCAACTATGACTTTTGCATCAGTCAGAACTTAGCATAGACCTTCCTGGGAAGCTATGTTTGCATTTGAGAACTTGCTTATCTTCTTATAAATTAAGACACAACTCCCAAGAGATAAGATTTATATTCATCCTAAGGAAAATACGCTGCAGAATTAATATTTCAAAGTGTACTTGTCTTTATATGTAATGGCTTCAGCTAGCTTTCCTTCTAGCTCAGGAAACTCCGGTAGATTAATTTAAGAACTGTGCCCTGGTGGAAAAAGGAAGATATGAAGTGAATTATGTTACTTTTTTTTTTCAATTTGTATGGTGCTTTCTGCTTTTTTTTTTTTTTTTTTTTTTTGTGGTACGCGGGCCTCTCACTGTTATGGCCTCTCCCGTTGCGGAGCACAGGCTCCGGACGCGCAGGCTCAGCGGCCATGGCTCACAGGCCCAGCCGTTCCGCGGCATGTGGGATCCTCCCGGACCGGGGCACGAACCCGTGTCCGCCGCATCGGCAGGCGGACTCTCAACCACTGCGCCACCAGGGAAGCCCTATGTTACTTATTTTTAATGTAGAAATCCTTTTGTTTGCTGAGTTGTAATTTTGTTAATAAGAATTTTTCTACTATCTATTCTTTGCGTGGATTCAGTTTTAAACTTTCTGCCATAATTTATGCTTACAGTTGTGGGACTGCATCTTTAGGACCTTTTTTCCTTTTTTCTATTGGTTTGATTTGATTGCTTTCCTGAGGATATTTACTTTAACCTGCTGAACTTGGACAGTTTTGTTCAGTTTTGTTTATACAGAGCCCCATTCATGCTAAGCTTGCCTAGGACATTCTTACATTCATGGACCCCAACTGTAGGTTGTCAGCACCTCATGTGATCTATCAGACCACACTGCTATCCTGCTGGTAGCTGGACAGGACTCAGCTGGCCCTGCTCTTTAGGTGACGTTGGCAGTATGACGGATGAACATGATACTGATCATAGTAGTCAACTTGGGCTGCCATAACAAAATGCCATTGACCCGGCCAGTTAAACAACAGACCTTTATCTCTCACAGTTCTGGAGCCTAGGAAGTCCAAGATCAAGGTTCCCACAGATGAAGTTTCTGGTGAGAACTCTCTTCCTGGCTTGTGAGTAGTTGCCTTCTCTCTGTGTCCTTACAAAGAGATAGTGCTCTGGTGTTTACACCTTCTTATAAGGGCATCAGCCCTACTGGATTATGGCCCCACCCTTATGACCTCATTTAACTATCACCTCCTCACAGGCTCTATCTCCAACTACAGTCACATGGGGATTAAGGCTTAAACATATGAATTTTGGGAGAATATGAATATCAGTTCATAATACTACTCTCCCTTTTATTTATCATGGCACCCACAAAGGGTGAATTTTTTTCTAATACTTTCCCTGTGCCATCCTGGGTAATCTACCTAAAATTTCCTAGAGTAGAAGAAAAGATTGTTGTAGAAGCTTCCTAAAGTCTCTCTCTCTAATGAGATATCTGGTTTAATGTTTTTTGGCCTCACAAAATGCTTTTGGAGTTATCAAACATTAAGATATTGCAATGCAATAAAATGATATTTATAAAGCACTCTACAAAGAACAGTTTTCTTGCTTACATTAGTTCTTGAATCTTCATGGTAACTCCGTGAGAATTGCTGGAATGTTTTCTTGGCTCTATTTTATATATTAGAAAATTGAAGTTTGGAGAAGTTCAGTCATTTCCCTAAGGTCTCAGAGCTAATAGTTGATTGACACTGAGACTTTATTCCAGGCCTTCTCATTTCTGGTCCACAGTAGACCAAATATGAGCGTGAATTTGGCTCTAGAGTCACTAAGATTTGGTTTCAATCCAAGTTGTGTCACTTATTAACAGTAAGTTGGCAAGTTACTTAACTCACTAAAATTCCTCAGTCTTCTCTGTGACATGGAAATAATAGAGTCCACCTCGTAGGGTTCTAATGAAAATTATATAATGCATAGAAATCACTTAGCATAGCACCTGCTGCATAGAAAATTGTTCAAAATTGTTGGTTATTATTTTTAACAACATATTAAATCCTACTGCATTGAATTTAACTCTGAAATCAAATTTATACATTTTACTAGACTTTAGGATAAAATATTATGCAAACTATGTAGGCTATTGACTGATCTCAAAACACTCTACAAGTTTATAGGTGTTTAAATTCATAGCATGGATTTTATTGAGATGTGAGCATCTGAATTGTCACCTCAACACCTGTCTGTGTATGCTTATTCTTGACTGGTCAAGCAATAGATTAAAACAGTTAACAATTAGCAGGTATTTTAAACTCTACCAGTTATACTTTAAGCTAGCCAGTGGGATATTTTTAGTTATCTCGCTTAGGTTTGAGGTCATTTAGTGCTCATTAATAAAGGAAACTGAGTTTGGAATTCTCATTTTTCATTTCACACCAGTAACAGTTAACATATGCTAATAATTGTGATCAAAGAAACATTAAAGAAGAAAAGATTTAGCTGCTTGAAATTTGCTATACAGAAAAGTCAAATTATTTGTGACTGTTCTCCATGTTATCCAGGCTTTAATCCATTGAAATATATATTTTTTCTATCAGTCTGATTCTATAAGCCCAAGATTAGAGGTCATTGTCACATAGATTTAGGTCAATGACTGAAAGGTACTCTCCTAATCTGCCCAGATTTTTCAAGTAATTTAATGTGTATGTCAGGGTAAATTAATAACACATACTTTAATTTGTTTTGCACATCAGTCCTGATTCTCATTTGGAATAGGTAATTAGAGAATTTCATACATTTCTATATTTAATATGTGTGCATGTTTGTGGATGTACAAGTAAGGGAATGTTCTTATTCAGATAATTAGTTAAAGTTTCGTGCAGGAGGTCAAATAAGCTTTCCTCAGGTAAAAGAAACTACACCAAACCAGGAGTTAACACAGTTGGAGCAAAGTCTATTGGCAATGTAAATGTCATTACCTCTGATCTGTGATCAGCTGAACAAACAGTGAAGGGCCAGTGTGACTTTCAGGCTTCAGGAACAGAATAAATGACTTTGAAATGTAAAAGAGCTGCCTCCCATTAGTAGCATAGGTTAGTCAATTCTGAATCATCTTGACTGAGAATTAATGATACTGATGACTTGAGCTGATCCTAAACAGTTCTCAGTATCTGGTCAGGAACTATGAATACATGATGAGTAAGGTGGATGATAGCATAAAATTATTTTCTTTCTATGCCTCATAGATGGTCTCAGAGTGACTGTACACACATGGTCAGACAGCCACACACTCTCTGATGGTTTTGATTTGAAAAGGCAAGATAAATAAACCTATGATATCAGTTTGTTTTTGTGTATAATTGTTTTAAGATACAGTTTAATCTGTGGTATGTATTCAAAAAGGACAGTTACACATTACCTTGTATATAACACATTCATTGCCCTTGTAATATATGCTCATTGTGTTTTCCTTACTAACTTCTTGAGAGCAGAGACCATGTCTTACTCAGGATGAACACAGGGCCTGGTTCATAGTAGATGCTTAAGAAATATTTGAATGAATGTATAAATGGATTTGAGCTTGTGAATGGAAGTTTATGGTCCTTAAATGTGCAACATACATAAATAAAAACATGATATGAAGAATATATCAGTGTGTGTATGGATGTGCACACATGCACACACATATATACCATATTCAGAGTATTGTCACTAGTTAAGTAATTAATGTCTAGGGTGTCTAGCCACATAACAACATGTAATTAAATAATGAGTAATTGCCGAAGGAGCAAAAATATTTTAAACTTATTAGTTTCTTAATGTGAAAAAATGGACATATGTCAGTTTAAAAACATTATGAGAATTGAATATATCATCCCAAGAAAACTTACAGAAATTCAAGCCCACTGACATTTATTCATGGCCACCAGTTTTGGGGGACTTTTTGAACAAAGACAGACTTAGTTCAAACCACAAAGCAATTATTTTGTTTATTTTTTCCCTTACTGTGGACAGAACTACTATTCATTTTAGTAATTTATGAAAAATACTGAAACCTAATTCTCCAAACTTTTGTTAAAAATCAATTATAGTTGTTATATGAAGTTATACAACTTATAAGGTTTTAAGAAACCCTTAAATTAACCTGATTTCCCCCCCAAGATTAGTAATTATAAAAGAGTACAGGTCTAGTTGCCACATTTCCTACTAGAAATATACTGGCATAGCATGGACAGAGTTTCTATTTAAAGTAGATACCAGCTCTGTGTAATTCAAGAATTACAGTCATAGGTCTTACAGATGGAAAGGAGCTATAGTCACATCTACCTTTTGGCATGTTGTTAGAGAAACTGTATGTTCCACTGTGAACCTACGTATCTTATATATAATCAACTTTAGATTATCTGCTCGAATTAGAACTAGAAGCGGCTGAAAATGGAAAAAATTATTCTCATATCTCATCTGAGATAGCTTTGGCTTACTCCCCACTGATCTTGGCCTTAAAAAACAAGATCCCTTCAATCCAACTGGGCCTGGATAGCCTGCTAATTGCCTCATGGAGTGTTCTGAAGTCCTCAAAGAAAGTCTTCGTTTTTACTCTAGTAGCCCAGTGGTATAGGCCTTTTTCTCCGTGTCATATTTGCCCATTTACAGGTAATGATTAGTTTCTACTGCCTCAATATATTTTCATATCCAGCTTTCTTTCTTATGTCCTGTGTGAAGAATGCTTGAAGTAATCTATTAAGAGATTTTCCTTAATTCCTCTTTCTCTAGCAAAAGGACCAGTCTTTATTACCACACACTTAATTATTAATACCTTGATCAGGAAGGCAAACATACTAGGGTATCAGAGATTACTGGCACTAGTCCAGCATAGATTACTGGATCCAATCAGTTGGATTTAATCTATATTTGTTGAAATGCCTGAGTTTTTTAAGCCCATCGTGGATATGGGATTATAGCCAGGATCCAAACATCTCCTGTCTCCTGCCCTCTTTTCCAAATTATAACTGTAATATTAACATTTCTTTGACACCAGTTTTCTCTGAAATCATTATAAAATACATAAATCATTATGTTTGAGTTTGGCAGTTGTTAAATAAACATTTGTGTAGAACTAGTTGTACCTAAAATGATTGTGGATAGAGCTATTTACAACACAATGTGGTAGGTATGGTGATGTGGAATGTAGGTGTTACAGGAACACAGTGGAAGGATACTTCATCCAGCCTTTGTTGTCCGAAGAGAGATTCCCTCTCTTAAAAAATGGGTAGAAATAGGCAAATTAAAGGGGAGGAATAGAGCAAAGGGTCAGTAGGAGAAAATCACAGAGGTGAGAAATAGTATGATGTATACAGGGGATGAGACAAGGATAGTACAAACATGAATCTCAGATGATAGACGTCTCATTGTGGGGGACCGTTTAAGCCATAATAGTGTAAATCACATGATGAAGGCAAGGGTCCATGGGCATGGAGACCCTGTTGGTATTGTTCATGCCACGGTCCCAAAACTGTGCATTGATCTGACACACAGGTCCTGGCCCTCAACCAATATTTGTTAAATAGATAAATGTAAAAAGGATTTTAAGCAGAAGAGTAATGTGTTTCAATTTGCTTTCTTTTTTTTTTTAATTTATTGACCCTTTTTTAATTTTTTTTTTTTTTTTTTTTTTGGTACGCGGACCTCTTACTGTTGTGGCGTCTCTCGTTGCGGAGCACAGGCCCCGGACGCGCAGGCTCAGCAGCCATGGCTCATGGGCCCAGCCACTCCACAGCATGTGGGATAATCCCGGACCGGGGCACGAACCCGTGTCCCCTGCATCAGCAGGCAGACTCTCAACCACTGCGCCACCAGGGAAGCCCTCTCTTCCTCTTCTATACAGGTCTTTTATTATCTCAGGATATTCCTTTGGGATGAGTAACTTCATCCTCTCCCATTTCAGAGTAATATCTCTCAGCCCCAATAAGTTTGGTTCTAGAGATGGTTATGGGGCATCCAGTTGGCAATAGCCAGCAGGTATCTGGATATACAGAACTGAGACTTGGGGTGGAGGCCAGGCTCTGAGTAGCAGCTGTTGGCAGAGACAGTGTCCTGAGTGGCAGGGATGACCCAGGGAGGGGGTGTAGACGGCCACCAGCAAAAAACCAATGGTGGAGCCCAAACATCCACATCCACAGAACCGGAAGAGGAAGAGCAGGCCCCAGAGACAGAGCAACTTGATCAGAGAGGGCAGAGGAGGGCAGGAGAGACGTATCTCAGAAGGCAGGGCTGTAGAGAAGTTTAAGAAGGAAGGAAGGAGAGAGCAAGTGAAGCAAAGAGCTCCTTGGGCAAAACCCCTTTCTCTCCTATCAACCTGCCTCCCACTCAGTCCTCCACCCTTACCCAGCTCTTCGGAACCATACGAGAAGACGATAGTTCATTGTATCTGTGCATATAAATGTTAATGACTTATGCCATGTGAAGATGTCATTTCCTCTGTGTGCAAGCGTGGCTTTAGATTAGCTCCTTTTAGCAGCGCTTCCATCTGGTTTGTTTATAGGTTTTGTGGCTTTTAATAGTCTTTTCCTATAAGTAGCAATAATTAATGTGACTATAATGCAAGTGTTTTGGTGGTTTGTATTTTCATGGTTACCCAGCACATTTCACTGTTGTTTGCTCGGGGATATTTTTCAGTCCACTCTGCTCCTTGTGCAGGATGAAACAGATAAATACCTTGCTCAGAGCTAAACACAAATAGTTTAGATTCTGCTTCCATCGACTTTCTGCTTTGTTGTTTGCACTAAGAGAACTGTAACAATTTTGAGAAGGATAAACAGAAAAGTTCCTTTTATTGTACCATGTTCTGAACAAGGACAGTGCTGTGTGTCCAATTTGTATCAGTTTTAGTCTGTATTTTATCCACCTAAAGGTGCCGGTCTGTTTTTCCCTGAATAGATTGTGGTGTAGCTATGTTCCCCCCACTGTAAATTGACGTTTATGTGTAGGATTCAAATCCCTTAATCTAGGCAGGAGTAGTACTGCTATTAAAGTACCCTCATTTTGTTCATTTGTATTTGCCCATTTATCCTGGGGAAAGGCTTTGTTATCAATCTTTAAGATCATTACAGTAAAGAAGTGATTTAAAAAATCATTCTTTTGGTTCATAAGGATACAGGTCTGTGTAAAAGGTAAGTAAGATGGATCTAATAATAATGCTATACTTTTTATCAAGTGAATGTCAAACTTCATTATAAACCTTATTTTCTATGGCATTTTGGCGAGTTTGTTTTGATTCTATTTCTTTTATGTTCGAAGAAACTGAAACATAAAGAAATTAAAATTTTTATCCAAAGCCATATAGGCATTAGGTATGAATAACCTTGGCATTGCTGACACAACAACTTGAGATTTTCCTCCAATGTTTAAAATATTGATGGAACCCTTGAAAGCTTTCTCATTCGTTTTTCTTATTTTCCTTACATAGTATTGATTTCTATTTTTTTAACTTCAAAAATTCACACAACACAATTGTTAAAAAGTTCAGAACTAACTTTCTTAAATTTGGCTTTTAACCTAAATTTTAGATTTTTAAAAAAGACCTAGCTATACTGCATATGATATGGGGCTAATGAATAATGAAGACTAATATTCATCAATATTGAGCAAACTGATATAATTTACTTTTAGAAAGTTTGTTTTCAAGAACTGAACCCATCCTTTAGGGGCTTTTGTTTGTTTGTTTTTGTTCTTATTTTTTTCCTGGTAGCCACTACCTTCACAAAGGATTGTTGGCATATCAGTTGATGTTTAGCCTTACAAAATAAAAAATAAAAATTGTATTTTCTTTTTCTGAAACTGAATGCTATTACTTAAAATTTTCCTTTTCGTATTGATAGCCCATGTAAAAATCTTGGAGATTGAGAAAAGACTATAACTTAGATATATTGATAAGGATTAATTTCTGATATAGATATGCTATAAATTGCATGTGTAAAGTCTGAGAAGGTATATTAGGGAAGTATATGAATTAGCCATTTTCTAACTTTCTTTGTCTTTGAAGGATAAACACTTACTAAGTTGACATCACTGCTTGAGAGCAAAACGTTGAAATATTGACTAAATCTAAATCATTGCTGTAATAGTTAAGACAACCCCAAATCAAATATAATTCTGGAAATTCAGACACATTGTCATTTACTGAATTGTTCTGGTAACTTTTATGATGGCCGTGTACTTTAAACAAATGATTATCTTAGATGAATTATAAATGAGAGCCTCATTCAAGAATTCCCTTCTTCACGGCTGTCGTTTGTCCACCCTTCCTCCTGGTGGTGGAGAAGAAGTGGGGCAGAGTGGGAGGCGGAGGCCACCACAGCCTAGCACTTAGACCCTGGGCACACAGTCTCAGTGTGTGGTATTGAAAGATAAAAAACAAAGCCCTGACTCTGAGGGATGCTGAGGTCAAAGCTCAGACAGCAAATTTCCCTTTGGGTTCACCCATCCCTCTGTGTTCCTTCCCTGTGATTGATCCCTCCATCTACCCATTGCTTTAATCCTTTGGGTGTCAGCCCCATATCAAATCACTTACCATGTCCTATTGATTCTGCCTCTTTCATCTGTCCTTTCTCACTACAGCCTAACCCTCAGTTCATGCCAGAATCGTCTCTCCCCTGGATTACTATAAAGCCACCTACTTGGACGTCTTAGCTCCATCCACCTCTGCCCCTCCTCCCCTTCCCCAGCAGCATCTCTTGAACATACACATAATCCATTCTCCAGCCACTGATGTTCCTTACACGTGAGTCTCCTCATGCCATGCCCTTTTTAGAATCTGCCTTTGACTCTCCACCACCTTTAGGTCAGGTCTGAACGCATTAACATGATCCATGAGACCTGCATCGGTCTGGTCTCAGTTTACCTTTCCAGAAACATTTCTCATCCCAGAGACATATTTTAGTCAATACTGAAATACTTTCAGTTCAAGGTACCGTGCTTGCCCTGGCTCCAGGCCTGGTCTTATGTGCAGTTCTCTTTACTTAAAACAAACGTGGAACCAGCTCTTCCTCTTCTCCTTCCTCATTCCCTTTTGCCTAGGTAAATCTTATTCTTCAGGTTTTCAGTTTAGACCTTCCTTTTTTCAGGAAGCCTTACTGAACACCTATGAAAAACTTATGTTCCCTCAGCATTCTCAGTATTACTCCCATGGTCACACTTATCACTCTGTGTTTTAAATGCCTGTGTATTCAAGTGGACCCTTCACACAGCAGTTAGCTCCCTGGGGGCAGGGACTGCGGGTTTCTTGTTTACGGTTATATCCATAGCACCTAGCACAGTGTGTGGCTTATAGTCAGCCATTATTAAATACTAGATGATGTTCAGATAGGTGGATTTCATCCCAGATACCAGTAAAGATAGATCAGGGAAAATAGGAAGGAAAGCAGGTATGGAGTCATACCAAGGGGATAGAAGGACCAGGAAAGCTGAGAGAGCAGCACTGAAGAGGAGAAAAGCAGGCAAGCTTGCCCTGTCCTACCATTTGTGAGGCCTCAGACAATAATACAAATTGAGGCCCACATATATCTGACTGTTATAAAGTTAAAAGTCAAGCCACTAAACTGCTAAATGAAGTATATTTTATCCTCTTACCTTTACAAATATATATTCACGAAAGCCTGAGAAGACCAGGTATTATTTTAGAATTCCCAGACATGTCAAAGTTCTGTGCCAGAAGAAAGATGCACACAGTGGCTCTGGAGTGTCGACACCACAGTCCCCATGGCCAAGCTCCATCTCCGTTTCCTGAAAACGGCCATCCAGAGGCCGCTCCTGGGGCCCACACAGGTGTTGTCTACATCGGAAGTGGCTCCAGGGCTGTTAGAGTGTAGACATATGGAATCCCAGGTGCCCAGAATGTGGCCTAGAAGGGGCAGTGGAAGAGCATAGACTCCATGTGGGCTGATCTCCTTGCCCTGCAGACTAGGGAGAAGCATGGCCAGAGAGGGTTGTGTCTGAGGCTGACATTGCAAGCAGGAGATGACCTGGATTTATTCTAGTACACATACTCCTAGTGTCTTATCTGTGAGGGTGTAGCATGGGCAAGGACTGTCTAATATTGTATTTTTAAAGCCCCATTCAAATATATAAACATACCTTAAAGGTTGTAGATACAAGACCATGTGACTGTCTGTTCTGTTTATACAAGACCATGTGACTCTCTGTTCTGTTGTGTTCTGGGAAGCAGTTTAGTACCTAAGAGCATAGTCTTTCAAGCTGAAACAGGGTTCTGAGTTGTGAGTTGGTTTGAATCCCGAGTTGTCCATTTACTGGTTGTGGAGCCCTGGGCAGAATGCTTCCTCTGCTGAGTAGAGGTAATAAAATCTTCCCCTAGGATTGTAGTGCAAGTACATGAGGTTAAAAGTCTTTAAAGGCTTAGATCAGGTGAATGCTCAATAGATCACGGTGCTGTCATCATCATCATAATCACTGTCATTTTTACAGCTGTTGTTATTCCTTACTGTCTGTAACTATTGAGATGACCTTGGGCGAGTCATGTAACCTCTCAGAACCTCAATTTCTTCATTCATAAAATGAGGTCTTTGGAGCAGAGGATAACTAAATTTCTGTCCAGTTAAGATCAGGGACTTTTTGGAGTTCCTTCTTTTTCAGTTTACATTAAACTGGAAGTTGACCCCCAGGCTACCTTGTAAATTGTTAACAGAAGTTATCTACTATGCATATGATATCACTATATATTCTATTTCAAGCAAACCTGATATTGAAAATGTGAATCTTTTGTAAAAACTGAAAAACTCTGGTTTAAATGTACAGTTTATGAAGCAAGTACTTGTGATTCATTGTAGAGTTCCTTTATTCACTGGCTCTTCTAGTACATGAAAAATTAAATTTGATTTACAAAAGACATTCATTTTGCCTGCAACTTTTCAGGGACATATGCAGAGATTTTAAATCTCTTTGAATCACAGAATCCTTTGAGAATTGATTAAATCTGATTCCATTCTCCCAAAAAGGAACATGGTTGCAAGTATTTGCATATAATTTGGGGGGGGCGGTCCATGGATCCTAAGTTAAGAATCCCTGGCATAAAGCCAAAACAAGAACAAAGCCAGTGAAAATGGAATATGCCAAGGACATTGGAGGCATTTTTGAAATTGGACCTCGAAACACCTGGCCCTTTCCAGGATGAGAGAAACAGAGAACTAACATTTATTGAAGGCATCCTCCATGGCAGACACTGTGCTAAGCATTTTATATGTGTTATGTTGTTCTTCCCTTTCCAAATCTAAACAAGACAGGTATTATTTCTGATGAGAAAACTGAGCTTCAGATAATAAGCAATTCTCCGAAGTCACATCGCTAAGTAAATAGCAGAAACAAAATTTGAACTGGGGTCTGACTCTAAAGCTACTACTAGGCCACTACGCCTTCCAGGCTCCCGAATCTTGTGAAAGAAAAGATCACAAAAATGCAGATTTCTCTTCCTTAGTGAACTTCTTACAAGGGAACTCCCTAAGCCAGCTTCACGTTGATAGCCAATTCTTCCCTCTCCTGTGTTCTGTGCTGGCTCATTGGAGCTGGGCTGACTTGCAGGGGTGCTGTTGAGAAGGGGTAGGGTCCGCGGAGAGCTGAGGGATGTGGCGTTCTCTTGGTTGGCCCTGACTCAAAAGTTCTGATCCCCTACGTGCCCCAGTAAAGGTTTCAGCTGACATCTGTGTAAAAGAGTTGTCAGCTGAGGAGCAGAGAAGCGGCCTGTCAGACTCAGAATGTCCCACTTGCCAAGTCTCACATGAGAAAAGTGAAGACAGGCCCCATTTGGAGAAGAAGAGCTGCTCTCCAAGAGATTTATTACATAAGGGTCATGTTGCAAAACATACGCTGTGCTCAGTAGACTCAACGCCTCCTTGATTCATTCACATTTCACAAGATAGCTAATTAATCTCTTTAAAACAGAGGGAGTGGGTGGCAGAATAAATGAAAGGCCTTATATGAAGGACAAAACAATCTGAGTCTTATTGGAATCCTGTCTTGGTCCTATAAGCTAATATTGAACTTTCTTCATAAACGGCCTGATCCAGTACTATGCAGAAATCACTGAGGTTTGCACACTTACAGACTTCATATATCAAGGTGAGGTCTGTCTCCTCATGTTCTAACCTGTCAACTTAGAGCATTCTTGGTAAGTTGGAAATAACACTCACAAATCCATTTTTGGTTTCAAGTCATTTTAAGATATGCTATCTTATCACCTCAGACTTCACAATGTGTCCTAGAAAATCATGCTGTTTTCGCAGTGATACTAGAGGCACAGTGAGACGTGGTGTTTGATTTAGATTTTCCTTATAATTTCCCACATGATATAGAACTGCTTCATGAAATCACTTGCTGCTAAACATTTCAGACCTTTATTTGTCAGTAATGAGAAAAAACAACTACACTTGAAAATGTTCAGGAGTGAAGCATGCATATTTACAAGTAGCTGACATCTGATATGTAGTTTTGCTTATGTGCTGTGTATGGTGCAAGAGATTTTCCTCTAGTGTAAAGGAGGCACCTTCTTCTTATATCAGCGAGGCAACATAGCGTAGTGGTTTAAGTGTCAACGCTAGAGCCAGACTGTGTGGGTTTGAGTCCCAGCTGTGCTGCTTATCTGCTTTGTGACCTTGAGCAACACACTTAAACTTTGTACGTCTTGTTTTCTCATCTAGAAGATACAGATAATAGTAAGGTCCTCCCTTACTGAGTTAATTTGAAGATCGGGTGAATTAATATATGCATAATGTACTTAAAACAGTGTTGCATATAATGTGTTATCCGTGTTAGCCATTGTTATACAAATGTGTAAATATGACCAATAAATTGTACTTCGAGTGTTAGAGGGTTCAAAAACTAAGTTAGCTTCTCCTTAGTTTAGGATAAGGCTTTACGCCAAGTTTATTCTTGTCTCTGTCTTGAGAAAGCTGTAACTAGGACGGCTACCATTCTTCTCTCTTATAGCAAGTGTGCATAGCAATCAGTGGGTCCCCTAGTATCTGTGGACTGAGGATCCTTGGGTACCAATAAATGGAAACATGCACCAAATATTTGGTAGATTGAATAAATGCCATGTCTCACACATACCCAATGTATTCTTGCC
Source organism: Phocoena sinus (assembly GCF_008692025.1). Lineage (NCBI taxonomy): Eukaryota > Metazoa > Chordata > Mammalia > Artiodactyla > Phocoenidae > Phocoena > Phocoena sinus. Next base: position 54,468,231 of record NC_045769.1, read on the forward strand.
AAATGCATGTCAGCCCTACTGTGTAATGAAACACAGGCAGACCTCGTTTTATTACACTTGGCTTTATCGTGCTTCACAGACATTGCGTTTCTCACAAATTGAAGGTTTGTGTCGATGCCGTTTTTCCAGCAGCATTTGCTTACTTCGTGTCTCTGCGTCACATTTTGGTACTTCTCACAGTATTTCAAACTTTTTCACTATTATTATATTTGTTATGATGATCTGTGATCAGTGATCTTTGATGTTACCACTGCGGCTCATTGAAAGGCCCAGGTGATGGTTAACATTGTTTTGGAATAAAGTATTTTTAAGTAAGGTATATACATGTTTTTAGACATAACTCTATTGCACACTTAATAGACTACAGTATAGTATAAACATAACTTTTATATGTGTTGGGAAACCAAAAAATTCGCTTATTGGGATATTTGCTTTATTGTGGTATTCTGGAACTGAACCTGCAATATCTCTGATGTATGCCTGTCCCTTTATTTTAAATGTTACTGACTTCATAATAGTATTGCATATAATACTATGCATATACACTCAATGAATACTAAGGAAAAAGTGTTGTAATAATATGTGAGGAGTCCTTCAAACCATTTGGTGCTTAAAAAGTGTCTTCATATTGAATACTTGAAAAGGCTGGAGAAATGTAGTCATTCATTCATTTAAGATATGTATTGAATGCCTGCCACAGGCCTGACACTGTTCTAGAAGCTGGGAATAGAGCACCTAGAATATAGTTGTTGTTCTCATGGAGATTATATTCTAGTAAGAGACAATGAACCAAGATGAGATAATTTTAGAGACATAAGTGGCTGGAGTGAGTAAAACAGAACAATGTAATAGAAGGAAGACCTTGCTGAAGTCCTCTGTGGTGTCTACTGCACTGAGACACAACTGAATTGGGGGAAGAGAGTTCCACACTGAGAGAACAGCAAAGGCAAAAGCCTTGAGATAAGTATGAATTTGACATGTTTGGGAAAGGGAACAGAAGCTTAGATCTTGCGGGGGCGGTAAGGAGAGGTGATATAAGTTGAGGTTTTGGAAGTAAGCAGGGGCTTAATTGTGTAGTAACTGTAGGCCATGGTAAGGTCTTTGATTTTATTAAGAGTGCAGCGGGAAACGACTGTGTGCTAGAGTAACATGATAAGATTTGTATTTTTAAATAGTTTGCTTTGCTGTCGTGTGGAGAACCAAGTATGGGGTGCCTGAGTTGTCTCAGAAAGATCTGTTAAGAGCCATTTGCTGTAGTCTCGATAGATATTGATGGCCTGGAGTAGAGTGGGGCAGTGACATACAGAGAAGCAGAAAGATTTGCAATGTATGCTGAAGGTAGAAACCACAGGACTTGTTAATTGGATGTAGATGGTGATTGAAAGGAGGAACCATGGATCACATGCAGTCAGCTCTCCATATCCCCGGGTTCCCCATCTGCGGACTCAACCAACCACTGCTCAAAAATATTATAAAAACAAAATTCCTGAAAGTTCCCAAAAGCAAAACTTGAATTTGTTGTGAGCCGCCAACTATTTACATAGAATTTACATTGTATATGGTATTATAGGTAATCTAGAGTTGATTTGAAGTTTACGGGAGGGGGTGCATAGGTTATATGAGAGTACTACACCATTTTATAAAGGGGATTTGAGCACCCATGGGTTTTGGTATCAACGCAGGGGTTCTGGAACCAATCCCTGACAGATACCAAGGGACAACTGTATTTTCAGGTCTTACTAATGTCCTGTCTTCACAATGAAACTGTCTCCAGCCATTCTAGCCCCCGTTTGTCTCTCCTTTTGGTACCAGTTGTTTTTTGAGCTCATAATCAGCTCCAGGTGCTTAGGACACATTAGTGAACAAAGCAAAGATCCTTGCCCTTGTGGAAGTTATATTCTCTTCTGTACTACTTCTCCATCAGTGCCTGTAATTCACACTAATTTTGTGTCTTTGCATTAGTTTCTAATTATTTCAGATACATTATTTTTGTTCTCCAAATAGATGGTCAGCTTCTTAAGGACCAGGGACCCCAGTAATGTCTAGCTTAGTGCTGGCGGGTGCAAAAAGGAATAGTGAAAATGTGTCTTTTTCATAGATAACTTCTTGTATATAGGCTTGCCTTCTTTAAATAAGTAAATTTGTGAAAATCTAAAATTGCAATTCAGATAATTGGAAAGCCAATCACTTTTCCATTAGAAAGGGATTATTCACTCACTCAAGAGTTAATTTAAAATAAAGGATTCCCCTAATGAATGTAATTAAAAGTTTGTGAACAGGTAATTATGTATTTGTCAGGGGATACAGTAAAGGAACTGAAGCTAGAGTATCAGGGGCCACAATCAATTTTAAATTATGCAAAATGAAGACAAAGAAGCTGAAATTTAGAGTTCTAAGTAAAAAAGGAAATAAGTTCTGATTTCTAAAAATTCAAACATATAGACAGCTTTCCAGAGAGCTTCCATTTTCTAAATTTACAGTTCATAATTGACAATTATAAATTGTTTCTTTAACCAGATCACGTTCATGCTGGCAATGAAAGGTAATCATTTGAATACACAAGAAAATTGGCTTTTGGTTATAGCTTTCTAAGTGTGTCTTAAAATATAAAGAAGAAAACAAAATTCATGGTTTTCTGTTTTGCAAGGAAGACTGAGCATCTTCATAAACATTCACAGGATATTGACTCCTTTTCAAGACTCATAATAATGTTGACATTGAAGTGCTATTGCTAGTGTAATGTTCTGTCTAACACATCTGTGGGTTAATTAAGCTTCTGAGGACTATCCCAGGAATCCAGTGACCATTTATAACTTTGTTTTTAGGAAAAATGCTTCTGAATTCTAGAATACTAACTTTAAACCCGAGGTTAGGAACACACCCCAATTATTAAGAATCCTCTTAAGCTTGTTTCTGTAATTCTCATAATCCATTTACTCTTTGAAGACCATCATAATTATCAATGGGAAAGAAAACCTTTAATCAGGTGGTATACAGCAGCACAGTTCTTATAATGAGAATGCATTGATAGATGTTCCCTTTACCTCAGTCATTCATTCAGCACATTTATTGAGTGCTTCTCTGGGCAAGGAACTAGGCAAACAGCAATAAATCAATTCTGGTCTCTAACCCAGAAGAGCCTACAGCTGCTTGGGGAAGAAGACACATATACAACAGAATGTCTTAAGTACCATTAGGGAGGTATAAATGAAATATATTGCAGATTCAGAGGAGAGCAAGATGCCTTCTTCTGATGGAAGTGGGAGGACTTCCTGGAAGAGATAGCATTGGAAATGCCACTTGAAAATGGAGAGAATTTGAAAGGGGACAGTCAAAGAAGGGCATCCTGGGAAACATGACAGTGTAAACAAAGTGATAGAACTAAGAAAGTGTGTATGTACAAGAACAGGTCAGTGCTTCATGAAGTGAACATTTCTGGAGCAATTACTAGGTGTAAGGTACTGCCTAAGGAGCCAGCGACAGAAAAAAAACTAAGACTTGGTTTTTTCCCTTGAAGAATAATTCAGTTTAACATATCTTAGAAAGTGTGAGTAAAGAAATGGTTTTCAGTTAAGTTTGAGGATGGTGATGAATGCTGAACTGAGGTGTTGGAATTGTATTCCGTGAAAGGCTTTGGTGATGATAATAATAATGCTTATTACTCACTAAGTCCTTCTATGTTCTTTGCACTTTAAGAATTTACACGGATTAGTTCCTTCTGGTCTCCTCATGAGATATGAGTACTGTTTCATTCCTACTTGTCAGCTGAGAAAACTGGGGCTTAGCAAGTCAATTAATTCCTTTAATGTTGCCCAGCTGGTAAGTAGCAGAGTAGGGATTTGAACAGGTGTATTGGATTTCAGAGCCCATAACTCACTGAGGGGAGCCATGGAAGACATTTGAATAGAAAAATGATTGATTTGAGCTATCCTTCTTAAGAATTCGTTGACTACGGTGGGAATACAATGGTAAAAGGATTATGCTAGTGAACGGCTAATGAGAACCTAAATGGAGGTAATGGGTAATGGGTATAAAAAGGGGAAGGAGGTGAGAGAGGTCATGAAGATAACTAACTTGATTCAGGGTCAGGGAAGAGGGAGAAGTCAAATATAGCTTCAAGTTTTAGAGTCTGTGGTGCCTGGAAGACTCATGGTGCCAGGCAGTGAAGTAAAGACCACCAAAGGAGGAACATCTCTTGGGGAGGTAGCAGGGGGCTGGAATGACTAGTTGAATTTTGTACAAGTTGAAGTTGAGGTGCCAATGGGATACAGGTGTGAGGTGTCCAGCAGGTGGTTGGAAATAACAAAAGTTGAGCTTAGAAGTGTTTCAGATACGGGATCATATTTTACCAATGGTACAGGGGTCAAGGAAGACTGATAAAGGACTTCAAAGTCATACTTTTATTAGGCTGGAAAAATCAGAAGCCAAATCATAGGATTTGTGAAGTGAAGGGATAGTAAAAAAGAAAAAAAAAAGTGAAAAAGGAAGTGTAGGCTGCTCTAAAAGGAATTAAAAGTTAAGGGAAAAGAGAGTAGTTGGTAGACTGAGAGGCTAATAGGAATGAGGAAAGTCTTCTTTGTTTTCCTTAAGAATGGAATGACTAAAGATGGGGACTGATGGACTAAGACCTTGGAATTGGTGGGGCTGCATTAACTCAAGGGCACATGTGATAGGTTAGCTGGGTGAGGGATGCCTGGTGCCTCCTTCAGATTCATCCAGACTCTTCCAATCCTTTAGATCACCACTCAAATGCCACCCCTCTGCTAATAAGCCTTTGTGTCTCCCATAGTTTTTCCCATAGAGGCTTAAATGCTCCTTATCCCTTTCTCCTATTGCTCTTAGTACATACATACACGGACCAGTGGTTCTCAAACATCAGAGTGCTTCAGATCACCTGGAGGGCTGGTTAAAACACAGATTGCGGGGTCCCACCCCCAGAGTTTGTGATTCTGTAGGTCTGGGACGGAGTCTGGGAATTTGCTTTGCTAACAAGTTCTTGGGTGATGCAGGTGCTGCTGGTCTGGGGGCCACACTTTGTATACTACTGAACTAAACTAAGGACCTATGAGAGGCACACATCAAGGATTTGGGAGCTTTACGATGAACTAGTGTGCCAGACCTGGAAATGTTCTAGAAAAATACCCCAGGAATCAGGCATGATTTAAGTGCAAGCAAAAAAGAATGGAATATTTTGCCTAGCTCTGTGAAAGAAAAATACCTCAAAGGAAGCATCAACATAATCCCTACTGAGCAAAGAGTTTTCTTTGGAGAGGTCTATTGTAGGTATAGATTTTTAAAAATAAAATAAAAAATAAAGTGAAAACCACAGCAGTGTCTCTAAGTTTATTTTAATCATGAAGAACTAAGTATTACATGAGCAAGAAGTGTACAATTATTATTTGGGGGAAAATAAGTATAGAGCTCCCATACTGTGTTCCATTTAGAGTCCTATGTTGTTATTATTCATAACAACTGAGGCCTAGAGATATGTGCCATTTCTAAGAGCTGGTTTTATAATTACCATTTTGATTGCCACATCTAATTATTCCCTTAGGTTTACCTGTCCCTGATAGTTACTGTGCAAATCTGACTTAAGTAGATATACCGAATCTCTGAATTTGGGTGGGTGTAATTTGTTCTGTACATCATCACTGAGGTGTTGGCCATGGTTGACAAATATGCTAAAAGTTGCACAACCAAAGTGCAAAATCCTTCTCGACATTTGCAAACATCAGTCATTTTAAGTTTCATTCAGTCAAATGCCCACGAAGCTAATGCAACAGCATCAGTGACAATCAGCTTAGAAGAAGCAAAACAACCATTTGGTCATAGCCACACTGTGTAACCTGGATATATCAGAAGCCTTATTCTGATCATATGGTCAGAGGCCACTAGATGGAGAGTGAAATTAGTTAGGTATAGGAATAAGTGTATCATTTTAGTTCCAAGCCTACATAACTGCTAATTTCACCATGGTAATTCTCCCATATAACTGAAATTAGATTTTTGAGTTGAAATGCATAAACATCCCTATTATTGTTATCAACATCTAATTATCTGCTTCAGTCTTTTTGAATTACATGTTGTGAATCTTTATTTAAAACCTAAAACTCCCCAGAAAAGAAATTCTCTAGGTCTAATGGTATGCAAATAAATTACTTGGGACTAGCAGAATATAAATAAAGTTCACATTTTGAGAACATATTCCTTTTTTAAATAAAAACCAATTTCAAAATAAAGATTTAGTTGCCCACCTAGAAAAGAAAAAAAACAATCCCCTTAAGTCTGAGTGATACTAAAAATTCCAAACTGTTATAATAAGTACATATTCTGAGAGAATTAGATTGCTTTGTTGGAAAGTAGAGGTGGGTGTCAGATTATTTGATTCCACTTTTACCGTGGCAAAGTGGTAGTTACTGAGTAGCTGGGAAATACTCAGAAAAATTACATGAAAGAAAGTAACTTGTCAGTCTTTTAGGATATATTTGGTTCAGTGTCGTCAGAAGGTAGTCTGCCCTCTCCCTGGAATCAAGTTGCAAACGCTATCCTCAGTAGTAATTAGAGCTAAGCGGCAATTACAGAACGTATGATTTGTTCAGACGCACTGCCTGTCGGCTGTTTCCTAGCACCACATTTCACAGGAGCACCAGGTTGAAATGATGGAATTATTTATCTCTCAATGTACTGCCTCGTATAGTGTTTGAATGCAGAAGTGAACCGCGGATTGTAATCTTAAAAACCAAGGTAAGCATTGCTAGCCGATCAGCTTTTACACCTCAGGGAACTCTTTCATGAAGTATATGACAAAAATGTAAAACAGTTAAAGTCAATTTTAGAAAAGGGAAAAAGTACCTGAGTTAGAGCAAATAGAATTTTGCTAATTTCGTGACTCCCCTGCCCAAGGTCATCTTGGTTTTTCTAACTTGTTTTTATTTAAATTGTAGTACTGGGTCACTTTGCTAAGTATAATAAAGATGTGACAGACTTCCCACATTTCCTTTGTCTTTATGAACTACAGTTCCTTTTTCTTTTGATATCTGTCTCACATTTTTACTAGGTAAAAATAAGATTTATGTTTAATGCAAGTCTGTTAGAACGCTCTCTCTATTTTCTATTCTCTTCAGGAAGTATATTTAAGTGGATGATTGTACATGCTCAAGAATTCACATTCAGACTGACAGAACAGTGGCTGGTAGCCTGTAATAAAATTGAGTGACATGGGTGATTTATACTCTTGTCACATGCTTTTTATGATAGGCACATTTCAAGCTTTTAATGTTCCATCTAGTTCAAATCAAAACTCAATGGCTTCATGTTTATTTAGACCTTTGGGCATAGAAATCTCTCTGGAAACCAGGTAAGTTTAGCTCCTCAAGAGGGAGTATTGTCTGTCATGAGGATAGATGTATTTTGTATGTATACAATAGATATGTGTGAAATTATTTTTATTTTAATATTATCACTTCAGTTCTCCCCACCTAAAAAAATCCTTTTTCTTTCAATTTTGCCATTTTTAAACGTGAATAAATATTATTACTGTTAGAAACTTAGAAACTCTTGGCAGTAGGAAGATGTTTTTATCTCATTGTCCCCAGTGAGATTTCAGGTGGTTTGGAAAATACTAAAAAAGTATCAGTTTCTTTTATTCTACCTCATTTGTGGATTAGGGGTGTAAACACTCAGGGTTCAGTAGACTCTTGCAGAAAATGAGTAAATTAAGGCCAGTGTGCATTAATTTTTCCAAGGTCCTAGAGACCCTGTATTGTGGGACCTCTTAGCAGACGCTGTTGCTCAGTGTCGTTATCCTTATTAGGCTAGTACCTGATTTTGGAAGGAATTTTTTTCTAGCCCTGGGTCCATAATTGGCTTCATTTTGTATATATGCTTTGTCATGGAATTATTTATCCCTGAGCATCGTTTTTTCATCAGCAAAACGTGGGATGATCGTAAGCCATGTAACAGTTTTGAAGTCTACTTAATATACGTAAAATCACCTTGTGCTCCTCGATGAAAAGTTATAGAATTTGTATAACCCAGGACACTGATGATGAATTTCTGTAAAAATATACCGTTAAATTCTATGGTGGATTTAAGTTCTTAACTTGCCCCATTCTGTCATGCGGGTGGCAGGTACTATCATGTAAGCACATGTGAAACAGTGCTCAGTTGTTGCAACTGACCTGACGGCTTGAGACATAACTGGAGATACGGCCTTAATTTAATTGTTTTATCTTGTTATGGGGACAAACTCATCCTGATATTAGCAAAGTCTTGCTATTAATCTTCTGATTTATAGAAGCAAATATTGAAAATGAAATTAATACAATATAGCTGCAAAAAAGGCAAATGACAAATTTTAAGAGTGCTTTCTAGTTCCCCAGCAGTATTTAGTGGTGAGAGACAGAGACGAAGAGATGAGAGAGACAGACAGGCACATACACATACAGAGACAGAGACAGAAAATGCCAGAGACATCAGAGAGCTAAGAGAGATGAGAGAGGCAGAAAAGAGAAACAGGTGGGATGCGAGAGACTAGGGACACAGAGCGGGATAAGAGAGAGAGAGAGGAAGTGGGTGTTAGAGAAAGAAAAGAGACACAAGTCAATCAGAGTTTGAAAATAGAGATTGTGCAATTTGAGAACTTTGGATTCTTTTTGCATTTTCTTTAACTGAAATTTCAACACACTTTGTCATATTAAATGTGTTGAGCACCAGGTCCACTTTTATGAATGTTTGCTTTCCATTTGTTTCCTTTAAAACAAAGGGAGTGTAAAAGGCTGTTTGAAGTTCAGAAGAGGCCAAGAGTGAAAACAAATGTTCTTCTAAAAGAAAATATTTCCATTCCTTTGTTGCCTTAGAAAGCAAATCATTGAAAAGGAAAATGATGAGTGCTGTGATTAAATTCTCTGCTTTCCATGCGGCTCCTTATTAAAAAATCATTATGTCTTTGACTTTTGGTGTTCACAGGGGGAATGAGAAGGAGTCATTTGGGAAGCCAAAAAGAAATTCCAAAGAATAAAAACATTATAAAGGTGCAAGAATAAACATGATACACAGGGACAGGCACAATCATTTATGATGAATCACTTCCAATGCAGAAAATCCTTGGGCATTCACCAGAGGGCCTTATCTGATGCTGTTTTACATATCACTAGTGCCCCAGAAGCTGCCTGCGTGACTGAAGCAAGTAGCATCCATTTCTAGGATGTCAGGACAGTGGCAGAGTTCCAAGAAACCAGGCCAGGGATTGGCCATTCTGTTTAATACCCACTAAAGACCCTTTGTAGTGCAAGCATCCCTGGGTCACAAGGCTCTCCGTGTTTCTCAGGATAAGGGTGTCTCCCAGTTGCCCAGCTCCTTTGTTTGAAGGACTTAGATGCCCTGCTTAATTAGGTTGTTCCTACTGATACCGTTTTTGCTCTGGTCTACTTCATTCCATACAGATTTCTGCCAAACAATTGAAGATGAAAAAGAAGAAAATCATTTTAGGAGTGAGATGTTAGGAAATTCCAAATAAGGCATTGGTGCCAATTCTAGTCCACTTGGCAAAATTCAGCCAAACTTACACCACTCTTCCTTTCCTCTCCAAATCCGCCTCATCCTTTTCCCCATTCTAACCCCACTGTCTCCCCATTACCCACAATTTCTGCTCACCCTATCCCTCGCATGGCCAGATTTGTCACCCCATACCAGGTTTCCACAGGGATGGAATGGTGGCTTTCATGCTGCTTGCACAGCAGCCCTGGCTGCCAGGTGGGAGCCATCTCTACTGCTCCTGGATAAAAATGGCTTCTTGGCTGATAGAGGACCAAGAGTGGCCTCGTCTATGACAGTCACTATGTAATCATTATAATACTCCACTAGGATTTTTTCTGAATTGTCTATGGTGCACTATAATTATGGTGGTCATGAGATATGCATGCAAAAAGGGAAGAGGATTTTAACACAGTTTTTACTCTTCTCTTTATTCCCATTTTGTGTTTTCTAGGAGCCTATTACTTTTTTTTTTTTAATTTTTTTAACATGGGCAACAGCTTTTGAAAAGCTTTGAAATGTCTGGTTAATATTTAAGCTAAGGAAACCTCTTTTCTCTACCAAGGTGGGAGTAGAGAACACTGGCAGAGCAAATATTAACTTTGTTTCTTTAAATTGGGGGAGTTTCTGGGAGAAAAATATCTTTTTAAAAGGACCGTTAAGTAAACCAGTATTCTTCTTTTCTTTCCCCATCTTTGGTTCTTAAATGTAAACAGCCTAGACACTGAACGCAAAACTGAAATTCTCTGAAACTAGGGGACAAAACATTTGGTGTCCCGGAGCTAGAATTTATAGCAGCAGCTGGGTGTGCTGACCTCCTGAGTTGTTGTGTGCAGCCCCTTCCTGTGAGCTGTCCCCGTAAGGCCCTTCTTCTTTCATCTGTTCCAGTAGAAGTTCAGTTGCCATTGCTTGGAAAAATGTGTCTTTTCAGATAGCATTTTTGTTACACTTCTGATAGAACTTTGGTATAAAAGCCACCAACAGAAATGTGTGTACCTCCTCCTGTGAAGCTATTTGAATTAGTTATATTGATCCAAACAGTATGGTTAAAAGCATAGTTTGAATAAATTTTGCTTCTCTCTTTTTTTCCCCATTGGGAATACTAAAATAATTATTTAAAATTAGGTGTTGTAATCAATCTGCTGCTGCTTTTTAAAAGGGAAAGAATGTTGGCTCTTGGCCACATTAGATTTTCTCTTTCATTTAATTTCTTCTAGTATTCATATTAATAAAACCATTAAAATTAAAATCTCATTTAAAAATGAGTACTTCTAAATTTCAGTCTATATACAAAAAGAAAACAGACTAAATACTAATCTACTTAAATTTTTAAAGAAGATAAAGACTTCAATATATGATTCTTGTACATCTTTGATTGTACAGACAAGTATTTGAAATAGTATCTCTAGGCAATGAGCTCTAAATTGGATTCCTGCCATCAGTCAGGTACCATGCTAGATTAAGTTCTCCTAATCCCATTTTTCTCATATAAGATGAAAGGTGGATTCCTAAATTATGTTGACTGCTAAAATTTTATAAACTATAGTTCCTCTAGAAATATTCAGCAGTTTGAGAAACATAGTTCTCTTTCCTAGGAAAGTCTGTAGTTTTAGGAAGGTTTCTAAAATAAGTCATACTGCCATTATGTCCCTAGCATGCTGTAAAGGGAGAGCAAAGAGTTCCTCTGAAACCAAAAGAGGCGTCAGATTTCAAGAAAGCATCTTGACGCCATAGACAGAAGTCACTGGGCAAATGTAGCTCAAGACCATCTCCCTACGTCTTTTTGCCAGAAAATTTCGTCAGGCTCCTGACCTTCCAATCCAGTCTTGACCTCAGACAATTTTAGTAAAGCCCTGTCTGGAGATAATTTTGGCTTCTCTAAAGACTTAGTAATTTAGGAACTAAGCACATGACATTCCCTTTTGATAAGTTAGGTGTATTAAAAACTATTTCAAAAAACTTGACAAAGCATTTGTCAGAACTCTATTTTCTCTTCTTTGAGTTTCCTTCTTTTCACGCGCATGCTTAATAATATTGGGTTACAAGTGAAGAAAACTGTAACAGAGAGAAACTTATTTAAATTCAGCTTAAAGAAGACAATTGGTTCTTAAGACTTTTTTGTGAACCAATTATCTTCTTTAAATTCTGAAATTCTCAGATTTTTCAATGCTGCTTTAAAAAAGGATTGCAGCTAAGGAAGTATGACACATGTTTAATCAAACTGTATTTTGTACTCTATAGTAAATAAATCTTACCCATTTTTCAACATTTAAATATAAGAAACAGTGCATGGACAAAATATTCAGATATAAATGAACCACCACTGGGCTCTATGTATTCTATTGCTATACACCCAAAAAGTCATTCATTGCATCTTAGTGAAAGATTCAACAATTTGTGTAAAAGCTGGCATATTACCACTAACCCAAAGGACATTGTGGCTTAAATCATGATGTGGCTTCACTGCTGTTTTTGATGCAGCACTTCATTATTGCTTATAAACTTCAGGGTGGTACTCAGAAGAAGTTATTTTTAAAGTCAACATTCTGCCAGAATGCTGCTGCTGTTGGAGCACTTTGGAGGGAACCCTGAACTGCCCCGAGGGAGATTCAGGCACAAAACTGCCAATTGTTAAGATTTTACAGACTCAGAGTTCTAGATATACTTTTTTCTCTTTGGCATCCCTGGATTCTCTGTCAGTCTCCTCTAGCCACTTATGAAGTACAGCAAGGAAATATCAGCATTAAAGGGAACTTTTATTTTCTCACAAATCATTTTGAGCAAAATCAAGCTGGCAGTAGAAAAAAGAACTTAAGAAAACATATTTATCTTAAAATTACGCAAACTTGAGAGTATTTCAAGATGTTCTTCTTGTTGAGGAATTTTGCCTCTATGTGTCAAAGTAGTTTACTAAAGTTAATAACATTGAATATATCACTTTAAAAAAATTTCTATTGAAATGTAACGTACAGAAAAGTGCACATAAATGTACGGTTGAATGAATGTATACACACATACACACCTGTGAAACTAGCACTAAGATCTAATAAAAGAACATTTCCAATATCCTAGAAGTCCCTTTCATGCTCCCTTCCAGTCACTGCACCCTAACCTCATCCTACCCTTCCTACAAAAATCGCCATAATCCTAACTAACAGCATAGATTAGTTTTGCCTGATTGTGTACTTTAAATAAATGGTATCATATAGTGTGTTGATGTATGTTCGTTTATTTTAGTTATTTTTCTCAACATTACAAGGTTTATTCGTTGCTTCACATCACCATATACCATTTTATCTTATTGCTGTATTCCATATTATGTGAATGTCAGGTTGTGTGAAGATACCAGAATTGTTCTTTCTATTGTTGATTAGTTAATTGGCCAGTTTTCAATTTGGGGCTATTATATATAGTATTGCTATGAACTTTCTCATACAGATCATTTCTGTTAGCTATATACTTGGACATAGAATTGCTGAGTCATAGAGTAAGTGTATATTCAGTTTTAGTAGACATTGCTAAATCGTTTTTCAACGTAGTTATAACAATTTACACTTCAGATAAGAGCTCTGGTTGCTCCATATCCTTGTCAGCACTTGGTAATCTCTGTCTTTCTTCATTGTAACCATCCTTGTGGGTATGTAGCAATATCTCATAGGTTAATGCATATCCCTAATGACTAATGAAGTTAGGTGCTTTTTCATATGTTTACAGGCCATTTTAATATCTACTTTTGTGAAGTGTCCATTCAAGTCTTTTGCCCAACTTTCCTACTGCGTTGTCTTTGTCTTACTGATCTGTAGGAGTTCTTTATTCTAGATTCAAGTCCTTTGTCAAAATACATATATTGTGAATATCATCTCATACTCTCTGGATGGCCTTTTCATTCCCTTGATCATGTCTTATCCTTACATTCGTATTCTTAATAGAGTATATTTGTCATTTTTTTCATTTATGATTAGCACTTTTTGTTTCCTATTTAAGAAACCTTTGCTTACTCCAAGGTCACAAAGATGTTCTGCTTTTCTCTTTACTGTTTACCTTCTGATCCAGAAACACTAAGAACTCCTGAGTGCCTGAACAAGTTTTAAATTTTAATACATTCCATATTTCTATGCTTTTGCTTATGCAGTTCCCTTCACCATTCTCCCATACCCACCTCTCAAAATACTAACCATTCCTCAGGCTTGTCTTAAGAGATAGTTCACCTATGGAAATATTTATGAACCCAGCTCCTAACCAGATCTAATTTCTTTCTCTCTTGAACTTCCTTAAAATTTTGTTGATAATATATGACGACTGACATATCCTGCCTTTTATAAGTATTAATGGATTTAACTATTTATGCTTTCCAGGGATATGGCATAGTATCACAGGGGTAGGAATAGTTCATAACTACAGTAACAGAAACTTAATGAACACTTGCTAGGTGCCAGGCACAGGGTTAAGTACTTTGTATAGAAAAATCTCAGTTAGTTCTCCTACCAGTCCTATAATGCAGGTCCTCGTATTTTCCCCAATTTATAGAAAAGAAAATAGAGGTATATAGAAGTAAAATCACTTGTCTAAGGTCATATAACAAGAAAGTGGTGGACCTGAAAGTCATCTGCTTTCTCCTGAATTGGTGCTTTTCATGTGTATAAGACAGCAGCCTGAAGGACATGCCATAGTATCATGGTTATCCCAGACCTCTATGAAAATAAAAAGGATTGACTCCTTCTCAAATTGAGGGTAGAAATTATATCTGCCTAGACATTCACAGTACCCATTACTAAATTAAAAGCTCCAAGAGGTTTTACAGAAAAAAACCACTTCAAACTTCCATGAAACCAACATTTTCTATATGTATTTGATGATAGACTCTTTTTCACGTAACAACTTTATAAATAGCCTACTTTTTGGAATGATTGCATGAGCTTTAGAGTCAAACAAACAGGAGTTTGGACCCAGACCCTACCATATATTGTGATCTTAATCTCTCCAAGCCTTACCTTTCTCAACTGTAAAATGGGAATAATAATACAAACCTCATAGAATTGTGTTATAATTTAATAAAATAAGGGACACAAATCACTTAGCACAGTACCTGGCATAGAGTAGAATCTCACTAAATGGTAGTTTTTATTTTCTTATCTTCTCTTAGTAAGTAAAATAAATTCTGTCTGACTCAGTTTATACTCCCTGTAACTGTCAGCACCGTGCCTTGAACAGTTGGTCCCCCATAAGTGTTTACTGAATTAAATAATACTATTATTTAGGGAAGGTTATTTTTAGATAAATATATTCTTATAGAGCATTAAAAAAATCTTATATATTTTAGTTATCTCAGCATCAATACTACATTAAGCTCAAATGAAAGTTTTAACGAATTCCCAGTTGCAAAGGAGATCCAACATTTTAAATCTCTTAGTTTGATGGTAAAATGTTTCTATCTACAGCTAGAGAATGTGTGTATGTAACTGAGGTATTTTCAGATATTCAATTTGGTTACCATGGCATAGTAGTAAAAAGCAGAATTAAGTAGTCAGGTTGCCTGGGTTTGAATCCTGACTCGTCCTCATACAAACTGTATGAAATTGGGCTTAATCTCTTGGTGCCTCAGTTTGTCATCTATAAAATGGGGCTAGTAATAGTACCTTGTTCATTGGGTTATTATAAGTATATTTGTATATGTACTTGTACATATACTCATTCAATATACAGAAATGATTATATACTTAATATATAATATTAACATATAAATGATATATGATAAAAATGATATAAATATATAATGTTTATATATAAATGAGTATATATGAAATGTTATATACTTATATGTGTGTATGCATATGTAATGTGCTTAGGGTAGTGCCTGGTATATGCACTATAAAAATGTTATCTCTGTTATTATGTTGTGTGGCCTTTTCAGAAGCACAACCCTTTATCAGTCACATAAACTATTCACCTTTCTCCCACACTTCGCTTCTTGTTTTTCTCACACGGCAGACGGATAAAAATGGAAATAGTGAGGGAAGGGGTGGAGGAGATGCTGGTTGGTGACTATCTGGTAAGAGGGAAAGTTACTCCGTATAAGGCGCAACAAAGCTGGAAAAGCAATAAAAAGAGAAATCTGAGTTTAGTGGAAAATCTGAAATGCCACTCATTTTAATTTCTTTAAAGAAATCTTTGGGAGTTCTATAATCGACATTGTCTCTGCCTAATAGATTTTTATAGTATGTGAAGTTTTTTATTTCAGTACTCCCTAAAGCAAACATACATAATAACGGCATTGGAAGAAACTCCTGCCACAGGATATATTGTAGACTATATGCACATTTGATCTCATTCTGAAAATGCTTCTCCATGCAGATTTTCTGTGACTTTGGCATACTCTCCTTTCTAAGAATGAGATGTTTTGTTTGTTTGTGTTTTGGTACCTAAAGAAAGCCTCAAAGTTATAACCTAAGTAGACCTTCAAAGGTCTATTCCTTAGGCTCAGGACTACAGCAATCATTTCAAGTGTCACCTGGTCCTCAATGGAGGTTTTATTGTGCTGGATTATGACATAATCCACTGACATAGTAAGGCACCTATTATGTTACAGAGGCAGTTGGCTGAAATAATAGTTTTCTTTATGACCATAGTGGTGAGTTGCCCTTCACATATTGTTGGTTTCATAGCTGTAGATGAATACAACTTGGATTTTACCATCAAAATGAAATTTATGGGAGAAGGTTAATTACATGCTTATGGGAGAATATACAGATGTGTGGAATTTCCATAATGAGAGTGGTGACTGTTAGATCTTTGCGGTATGCATGTTTGTACATGTGTGTTTAATTTTAGTACAGGGAGTTTCATAAATATATATACATTAACTGATATAAAAAGCCTTATTTTCAAATAAGGTGGAGAACTATTATGACTCAATTTATTATGCCACATACAAGATTACATCCTATGCTTTGAAACAGAAATACATATAGGAACTATTTTACATAATATTGCCAAATCCTTGGTACAAACGACAGAGGGTTGGCTCTTTTCCACGAGAACAGCAAGGTAATGGGAACATTTTACCACCCTTTGTGTTGAAATACCTACTCATTATATTTTCAATCTTCTTTTCCTCAGTGAGTCCTTGAGTTTTAGAGAGATTAAGCATTTTCTTTCAGGGTGCAACGCATTTTGTTCCAATATCTGCTTGTATCTCCCACTGACTTTTGGGCATCCCGAGGTGAGGAGAAATATTCCCCAGCAGCAACAGCAGCAGCAAAATCTGGAAAAGGTGACAGAGGGATCAAAGCCCAAACTAACCTGTGGAAAAAGTGCAGTTTATTCCCACTCATTTTCCACTTGCAAAAACGTCCTTTGAAGCAATCAGTTTTGGTGAAGTGATATTAAAAAGCAGGTATTAAAAGTGAAAACAGCAAGGTTGAGGTGAGGGAACTGATGAAAGCATAGTTTATATATATATATATTTTTTTAACATCTTTACTGGAGTATAATTGCTTTACAATGGTGTGTTAGTTTCTGCTGTATAACAAAGTGAATCAGTTATACATATACATATATCCCCATATCTCCTCCCTCTTGCGTCTCCCTCCCACCTTCCCTATCCCACCCTTCTAGGTGGTCACAAAGCACCTAGCTGATCTCCCTGTGCTTTGCAGCTGCTTCCCACTACCTGTCTGTTTTACACTTGGTAGTATATATAAGTCCATGCCACTCTCTCACTTCATCCCAGCTTACCCTTCCCACTCCCCATGTCCTCAAGTCCATTCTCTACGTCTGTGTCTTTATTCCTGTCCAGCTCTTAGGTTCTTCATAACCTTTTTTTACCCATATATATGTGTTAGTGTACGGTATTTGTTTTTCTCTTTCTGACTTACTTCATCTGTGTGACAGACTCTAGGTCCATCCACCTCGTTACAAAAAACTCAATTTCGTTTCTTTTGATGGCTGAGTAATATTCCATTGTATATATGTGCCACATCTTCCTTATCCATTCATCAGTCAGTGGACACTTAGGTTGTTTCCATGTCATGGCTATTGTAGATAGAGCTGCAATGAACATTTTGGTACATGACTCTTTTTGAATTATGGTTTTCTCAGGGTATATGCCCAGTAGTGGGATTGCTGGGTTGTATGGTAGTGCTATTTTTAGTCTTTTAAGGAACCTCCATACTGTTCTCCATAGTGGCTGTATCAATTTACATTCCTACCAACAGTGCAAGAGGGTTCCCTTTTCTCCATACTCTCTCCAGCATTTACTGTTTGTAGATTTTTTTGATGATGGCCATTCTGATGGGTGTAAAGTGGTACCTCATTGTAGTTTTCATTTGCATTTCTCTAAATTAGATTAGTGATGTTGAGCATCCTTTCATGTGTTTGTTGGCAATATGTATATCTTCTTTGGAGAAATGTCTATTTAGTTCTTCTGCCCATTTTTGGATTAGGTTGTTTGTTTCTTTTATATTGAGCTGCTTGTATATTTTGGAGATTAATCCTTTGTCTTTTGCTTCATTTGCAAATATTTTCTCCCATTCTGAGGGTTGTCTTTTGGTCTTGGTTATGGTTTCCTTTGCTGTGCAAAAGCTTTGAAGTTTCATTAGGTCCCATTTGTTTATTTTTGTTTTCATTTCTGTTTCTCTAGGAGGTGGGTCAAAAAGGATCTTGCTGTGATTTATGTCATAGAGTGTTCTGCCTATGGTTTCCTCTACGAGTTTTATAGTGTCAGGCATTACATTTAGGTCTTTAATCCATTTTGAGTTTATTTTGGTGTGTGGTGTTAGCGAGTGTTCTAATTTCATTCTTTTACATGTAGCTGTCCCATTTTCCCAGCACCACTTATTGAAGAGGCTATCTTTTCTCCACTGTAGATTCTTGCCTCCTTTATCAAAAATAAGGTGACCATATGTGCATGGGTTTATCTCTGGGCTTTCTATCCTGTTTCATTGATCTATATTTCTGTTTTTGTTCCAGTACCATACTGTCTTGATTACTGTAACTTTGTAGTATAGTCTGAAGTCAGGGAGACTGATTCCTCCAGCTCCATTTTCTTTCTCAAGATTGCTTTGGCTATTAGCGGCCTTTTGTGTTTCAAATTGTGCAATTTTTTGTCCTAGTTCTGTGAAAAATGCCATTGGTACTTTGATAGAGATTGCATTGAATCTGTAGATTGCTTTGGGTAGTAGAGTCCTTTACACAATGTTGATCCTTCCAATCCAAGTACATGGTACATCCTTCCATCTGTTGGTATCATCTTTAATTTCTTTCATCAGTGTCTTATAGTTTTCTGCATACAGGTCTTTTGTCTCCTTAGGTAGGTTTTTCCTAGGTATTTTATCCTTTTTTTTGCAGTGGTAAATGGGAGTGTTTCCTTAATTTCTCTTTCAGATTTTTCATCATTAGTGTATAGGAATGCAAGAGATTTCTGTGCATTAATTTTGTATCCTGCATCTTTACCAAATTCATTGATTAGATCTAGTAGTTTTCTAGTAGAGTCATTAGGATTCTCTATGTATACTATCATGTCATCTGCAAACAGTGACAGCTTTACTTCTTCTTTTCGGATTTGGATTCCTTTTATTTCTTTTTCTTCTCATATTGCTGTGGCTAAAACTTCCAAAACTATATTGAATAATAGTGGGGAGAATGGGCAACCTTGTCTTGTTCCTGATCTTAGTGGAAATGGTTTCAGTTTTTCACCATTGAGAACGGTGGTGGCTGTGGGTTTGTCATGTATGGCCTTTATTATGTTGAGGTAAGTTGCCTCTGTTCCTACACTCTGGAGGGTCTTTATCATAAATGGGTGTTGAATTTTGTCAAAAGCTTTTTCTGCATCTATTGAGATGATCATATGGTGTTTCTCCTTCAATTTGTTAATATGGTGTATCACATTGATTGATTTGCGTATATTGAAGAATCCTTGAATTACTGTGATAAACCCCACTTAATCTTGGTGTATGATCCTTTTAATGTGCTGTTGGATTCTGTTTGCTAGTATTTTGTTGAGGATTTTTGCATCTTTGTTCATCAGTGACATTGGCCTGTAGTTTTCTTTCTTTGTGACATTTTTGTCTGGTTTTGGTATCAGTGTGATGGTGGTCTCGTAGAATGAGTTTGGGAGGGTTTCTCCCTCTGATATATTTTGGAAGAGTTTGAGAAGGATAAGTGTTAGCTCTTCTCTAAATGTTTGCTAGAATTCGCCTGTGAAGCCATCTGGTCCTGGGCTTTTGTTTGTTGGAAGATTTTTAATCACAGTCTGAATTTCAGTGCTTGTGATTGGTCTGTTTCTATTTTCTATTTCTTCCTGTTTCAGTCTTGGAAGGTTGTGCATTTCTAAGAATTTGTCCACATCTTCCAGGTTGTTCATTGTATTGGCATATAGTTGCTTGTAGTAATCTCTCATGATCCTTTGTATTTATGCAGTGTCACTTGTTACTTCTCCTCTTTCATTTCCAATTCTATTGATTTGAGTCTTCTCCCTTATTTTTTTGATGAGTCTGGCTAATGGTTTATCAATTTGGTTTATCTTCTCAAAGAACCAGCTTTTAGTTTTATTGATCTTTGCTTTTGTTTTCTTTGTTTCTATTTCATTTATTTCTGCTCTGATCTTTATGATTTCTTTCCTTCTGCTAACTTCGGGGGTTTTTTGTTCTTCTTTCTCTAATGGCTTTAGGTGTAAGGTTAGGTTGTTTGTTTGAGGTGTTTCTTGTTTCTTGAGGTAGGACTGTATTGCTATAAACTTGCCTCTTAGAACTGCTTTTGCTGCATCCCATAGGTTTTGGGTCGTCGTGTTTTCATTGTCATTTGTTTCTACATATTTTTGATTTCCTCTTTGATTTCTTCAGTGATCTCTTGGTTATTAAATAGTGTATTGTTTAGCTTCCATGTGTTTGTATTTTTCACAGATTTTTTTCCTGTAATTGATATCTAGTGTCACAGCATTGTGGTCGGAAAAGGTACTTGATAAGATTTCAATTTTCTTAAATTGCCCAAGGTTTGATCTGTGACCCAAGATATGATCTATCCTGCAGAATGTTCCATGAGCACTTGAGAAGAAAGTGTATTCTGTTGTTTTTGGATGGAATGTCCTATAAATATCAATTAAGTCCATCTTGTTTAATGTATCATTTAAAGCTTGTGTTTCCTTTTTTACTTTCATTTTGGATGATCTGTCCATTGGTGAAAGTGGGGTGTTAAAGTCCCCTACTATGACTGTGTTACTGTTGATTTCCCCTTTTATGGCTGTTAGCATTTGCCTTATGTATTGAGGTGCTCCTATGTTGGGTGCATAAATATTTACAATTGTTATATCTTCTTCTTGGATTGATCCCTTGATCATTATATAGTGTCCTTCTTTGTCTCTTGTAATAGCCTTTATTTTAAAGTCTGTTTTGTCTGGTACGAGAATTGCTACTCCAGCTTTCTTTTGATTTCCATATGCATGGAATATCTTTTTCTATCCCCTCACTTTCAGTCTGTATGTGTCCCTAGGTCTGAAGTGGGTCTCTTGTAGACAACATATATATGGGTTTTGTTTTTGTATCCATTCACCCAGTCTATGTCTTTCGGTTGGAGCATTTAATCCATTTGCATTTAAGGTAATTATCAATATGTATGTTTGTATGACCATTTTCTTAATTGTTTTGTGTTTGTTATTGTAGGTCTTTTCCTTCTCTTGTGTTTCCTGCCTGCTAAAGAGAAGGAAGAGAAGTTCCTTTAGCATTTGTTGTAGAGCTGGTTTGGTGGTGCTGAATTCTCTTAGCTTTTGCTTGTCTGTAAGGGCTTTAATTTCTCTGTCGAATCTGAATGAGATCCTTGCTGGGTGGAATAATCTTGGTTGTAGGTTTTTCTCTTTCATCACTCTCAATATGTCTTGCCACTCCCTTCTGGCTTGCAGAGTTTCTGCTGCAAGGTCAGCTGTTAACCTTATGGGGATTCCCTTCTATGTTCTTTGTTGTTTTTTCCTTACTGCTTTTAATATTTTTTCTTTGTATTTAATTTTTGGTAGTTTGGTTAATATGTGTCTTGTCATGTTTCTCCTTGGATTTATCCTGTATGGGACTCTCTGCGCTTCCTAGACTTGATTAACTATTTCCTTTTCCATATTAAGGAAGTTTTCAACTATAACTCTTCAAACATTTTCTCAGTCCCTTTCTTTTTCTTTTCTTCTTCTGGGACCCCTTATAATTCGAATGTTGGTGCGTTTGATATTGTCCCAGAGGTCTCTGAGACTGTCCCCAATTCTTTTCATTCTTTCTTCTTTATTCTGCTCTGCAGTAGTTATTTCCACTACTTTATCTTCCAGGTCACTTATCTGTCCTTCTGCCTCAGTTATTCTGCTATTGATTCCTTCTAGGGAGTTTTTAATTTCATTTATTGTGTTGTTCATCATTGTTTGTTTGCTCTTCTATTCTTCTAGGTCCTTGTTAAACGTTTCTTGTATTTTCTCCATTCTATTTCCAAGATTTTGGATCATCTTGACTATCATTACTCTGAATTCTTTTTCAGGTAGACTGCCTATTTCCTCTTCATTTGTTTTGTCTGGTGGGTTTTTACCTTGCTCCTTCATCTACTGTGTGCTTCTGTCTTCTCATTTTGCTTAACTTACTGTGTTTGGGGTCTCCTCTTCACAAGCTGCAAGTTCGTAGTTTCCATTGTTTTTGGTGTCTGCCCGCAGTGGGTGAGGTTGGTTCAGCGGGTTGTGTAGGCTTCCTGGTGGAGGGGACTGGTGCCTGTGTTCTGGTGGATGAGGCTGGATCTTGTCTTTCTGGTGGGCAGGACCACATCCAATGGTGTGTTTTGGGGTGTCTGTGACCTTATTATGATTTTAGGCAGCCTCTCTGCTAATGGGTGGGGTTGCGTTCCTATCTTGCTAGTTGTTTGGCATAGGGTGTCCAGCACTGTGGCTTGCTGGTCGTTGAGTGGAGCTGGGTCTTAGCGTTGAGATGGAGATATCTGGGAGACCTTTTGCTGTTTGATATTACATGGAGCCGGGAGGTCTCTGGTGAACCAATGTCCTGAACTTTGCTCTCCCACCTCAGAGGCACAGGCCACAGGCCTGACACCTGGCAGGAGCACCAAGACCCTGTCAGCCACACAGCTCAGAAGAAAAGGGAGAAAAAAAGCAAGTAGGCAAGAATAAATAAATAAATAAATAAATAAATAAATAAGTAAATAAATAAAATAATTAAAATAAAAAATAATTATTAAAAATTAAAAAGTAATTAAAAAGAAGAAAAAAAATAGAAAGAAGAGAGCAACCAAACCAAAAAACAAATCCACCAATGATAACATGCACTAAAAACTATTTAAAAAAAAAAAAAAAAAGGACAGACAGAACCCTAG
Source organism: Phocoena sinus (assembly GCF_008692025.1). Classification (NCBI taxonomy): domain Eukaryota; kingdom Metazoa; phylum Chordata; class Mammalia; order Artiodactyla; family Phocoenidae; genus Phocoena; species Phocoena sinus. The sequence continues at coordinate 54,491,103 of NC_045769.1, forward strand.
GACAAATGGTAAAAGCAAAGCTATACAGACAAAATCACACAAGGAAACATACACATACACTGTCACAAAAAGAGAAAAAGGAAAATATATATTGTTGCTCCCAACGTCCACTGCCTCAATTTGGGGATGATTCGTTGTCTACTCAGGTATTCCACAGATGCAGGGTACATCAAGTTGATTGTGGAGATTTAATCCGCTGCTCCTGAGGCTGCTGGGAGAAATTTCCCTTTCTCTTCTTTGTTCGCACAGCTCCCGGGGTTCAGCTTTGGATTTGGACCCGCCTCTGCGTGTAGGTCACCTGAGGGCGTCTGTTCTTCCCTCAGACAGGATGGGGTTAAAGGAGCAGCTGCTTCGGGGGCTCAGGCCGGGGGAAGGGAGGGGTACGGATGCGGGGCGGGCCTGCGGCGGCAGAGGCCAGCATGACGTTGCACCGGCCTGAGGTTTGCCGTGCGTTCTCCCGGGGAAGTTGTCCCTGAATCCCGGGACCCTGGCAGTGGCGGGCTGCACAGGCTTCCAGGAGGGGAGGTGTGGATAGTGACCTGTGCTCACACACAGGCTTCTTGGTGGCGGAAGCAGCAGCCTTAGCGTCCCACGCCCGTCTTTGGGGTCTGCGCTGATAGCCGCAGCTCATGCCCGCCTCTGGAGCTCGTTTAGGCGGTGCTCTGAATCCCCTCTCCTCACGCACCCCAAAGCAATGATCTCTTGCCTCTTCAGCGGTTCAGACTTTTTCCCAAACTCCCTCCCGGCTATCTGTGGCGCAATAGCCCGCTTCAGGCTATGTTCACACAGCCAACGCCTGTCCTCTTCCTGGAAGCCGAAGCCCAAACCTCTGAAGCCCAAGCCTCCGAAGCCCAAGCCTCAGCTCCCAGCCCCAACCCGCCTCAGCGGGCGAGCAGACAAGCTTCTCAGGCTGGTGAGTGCTGGTCGGCTCTGATCCTCTGTGCGGGAATCTCTCCGCTTTGTCCTCTGCACCCCTGTTGGTGCGCTCTCCTCTGCGGCTCCAAAGCTTCCCACCCCCACCCTCCATCTGCACCAGTGAAGGGGCTTCCTAGTGTGTGGAAACCTTTCCTCCTTCACGGCTCCCTCCCACTGGTGCAGGTTCCGTCCTTATTCTTTTGTCTCTGTTTTTTTCTTTTTTCTTTTGCCCTACCCAGGTACGTTTGGAGTTTCTTGCCTTTTGGGAGGTCTGAAGTCTTCTGCCAGAGTTCAGTAGGTGTTCTGTAGGAGTTGTTCCACATGTAGATGTATTTCTGTTGTATTTGTGGGAAGGAAGGTGATCTCCAGGTCTTACTCTTCCGCCATCTTGAAGGTCTCCCCCCGTAATTTATATTTATTCAGAGGATCTACCAGTACTTTAAAACAATCTGTGTTTTACATGGCAAATTGTCTGTCATTAAAATGCTAATGAGATGGTAAACAGCTGCTAAGTTTTTATGCTAATGAAGGGTGGCAGCTAAGTAGTTTTCAAGCCCTTTTATTAGCCTAGAGATTTGATTGGGTAAGGGGGATCATTGTACATTCTGACCTTTGTTGATGGATCAATCTGTCAAGTTCCATGTTGCATTCTATTTGATTTGAGTTTGTTAGTACAAAGTGACTCTTGCAGGCTCTCCAGGGCCATGTGTTAAAATGTTATCAGAGCCACCATTGTGGGCTTAGAGAAAGAATTTTGCTTCCCTTTGGGAGACCTACAATGGCAAAATAATTATATATTTGTTCATCAGAAATGTTAAAAGACAAAATTCAACTGAGTAAAATTTAAAGATCTGATCGGTTTTATTGAACGATTCATGAATCAAGCAGCATCCCCTCCAGTGAGCAGGGCTACAGAGAGGAAAGATTCTTAAAGGCAAGACAAGAAAGTCGTAAACAAAAAGGATTATTTCAGGCTTAGGTAACCTATCTATGGGGGACAGAAGGGGTCTGTGTGGCAGATTACTTCCTCTTCCTTTGGGGGATGGAGAGGGCTAACATGACCAGTTGCCTCACTGGTGCTGACCAGAAGATTCCACATTAACTAGTTAGGATAACATTCCTGAGTAGGATTACATTCCTAGGTTCTAACTGCAATTAGGTTAGGAACTAGCACAAGTGACCCCATTTTAGGCCTTTTGTTTCTTTTTTAACAGGCAGCTTTAAGTATACTGTATGCTTTTAGACTTTAGACTTTTGACAATTATAATAAGTGTAAATAGTAAAAGGCCATTGGTCTAATAAAAGAAATACCTGTTTTTCAATTTAGCTAAGATTTGTTTTTTTCTTTTTTTGGCTGTGTTGGGTGTTCGTTGCTGCACACAGACTTTCTCTAGTTGCAGTGAGTGGGGGCTACTCTTTGTTGTGGTGAGCAGGCTTCTCATTGCGGTGGCTTCTCTTGTTGCGGAGCACGGGCTCTAGGTACACGGGCTTTAGTAGCTGTGGCATGCAGGCTCAGTAGTTGTGGCTCACGGGCTCTAGAGTGCAGGCTCAGTAGTTGTGGCGCACGGGCTTAGCTGCTCCACATCATGTGGGATCTTCCCGGACCAGGGATAAAACCCGTGTCTCCTGCAGTGGCAGGCAGGTTCTTAACCACTGCACCACCAGGGAAGTCCCTTAGCTAAGATTTTGAAGCAAAGCTTTTAAGATAAATATTTTAGTAAATGCCTCTGTAACATTTGACATATTGATAAAATATATCATCTTGGACCTGCAAGCTCTGAAGTTAGCAATGTTAGAAGAATAATGTGTAATTAAATGCAGGGTGGTTATGTGAATGCCAGGCTGAGATCAGAGTATTTACTTTGGCATCAGAAAAAGAAAAAAAAAATTCTGTTTGACCTATACTTTTGGCTGATTCTCTTTGGCTGAGTCCTACTCTATATTCCCTAATGGACGGGCTGACCTAAAGACTTGCCATTACGGATAAATGCTTCAGATGCCCTTCTCTTTTTTCAGTTTTTAGGATCAAAGTAAATGAGGTATGACTGTCCATTAAACACTACTGCGAGTAATGTTCTGGAATGGTTTGAAATATTATGCAGAGTTTATTAAGGAAATTCATTACCAAAAAATATACCATTGAAATAGAAATTTTAACTATTCTGGGACACCGTGAAAGAAGACTGGTGGAAATTTTAATAGTCAGAGCATTTTCCCGTACTGTTCATTTCTCCTTGAAGCCAGCAGGGAATTTTAGGCATATAATTATTTGTGGTCCTATGTAGTTATGTCAGGAGAAATTGGAACCTTCATACACTGCTGGTGGTAATTTAAAATGGTTTAGCCATTTTGGAAAACAGTTTGGAAGTTCTCAAAAGGTTAAACCATATGACTACCATATGACCCAACAATCCCCAATTCCACTCTTAGGTATATATGCAAGAGAACTAAAAACATGTTGCCACATAAAAACTTAGAAACGAATGTTCATAGCAGCATTATTCATAATGGCCAAAAAGTGGAAACAACCCAAATGCCAATCAACTGATGAATAAATAAGCCAAAAATTGTACATCTACAATGAAGTATTATTCAGCTTTAAAAAGAAATGAAATTCTGATACATGCTACAACACGGAGGCACCTTAAAAACATGCCAAGTAAAAGAAAACAGTCACAAACAACCTCACATTGTATGATTTCATTTAAATGAAATGTCCAGAATAGACATATCTGTAGAGACAGAAAGTAGACTAGTGGTTACCAAGAGCTGGAGGTGTTGGGAAGAATTGGGGGTGTCTGCCAGTGGGTATGGAGTTTCTTTCAGGGATCATGAAAATCTAATATTGCCTGTGGTCCTGGTTACACAGCTCTGAATATGCTGAAAATCATTGAATTGTACACTTCAAGTAGGTGAATTTTATCTCAATATGCCTGTTATATTTTGTTTAAAAAGGGCATATCAGAGCCTGTCTCCTGGAGAGCCACCTGCAGGAGCGATTACTTATCTGCAGTATGCAGAGCTTATAGGCTAGAGAAAAATGCATGTTACCCTGGAGAGGAGTGTTTTAAATCTCCTACAGACAGGTTACACCAGATATGTTAAGACAGCTAATGAATTATTAAAAGGATAGTTGCTAAAATAATACAAGGCTCTTTAGAAATAAAAGTTGAAGTCAAGAATTTGGTTCCAAATCCTCCCTGTCCCCCAAAACCCTGCCTGTACCCTGATTAAAATCACCCCTTTTAGATTCTCTAACTCTCCAGTGTCCAGACTAAGGGCAACTTTCTGTTTGTTTGGGTTTTTGGGGGGGGGGGTTTTGTTATTTTTTTTGGGGGGGTAGGAGTTTATTAACTTATTTATTTCTGTGTGAGGCACGTTTCTGTGTGAGGGCTTTCTCTAGTTGTGCCAAGCAGGGGCCACTCTTCATCGTGTTGCGCGGGCCTCTCACTATCGCGGCCTCCCTTGTTGTGGAGCACAGGCTCCAGACGCGCAGGCTCAGTAGTTGTGGCTCACGGGCCTAGTTGCTCCGCGGCATGTGGGATCCTCCCAGACCAGGGCTCGAACCCGTGTCCCCTGCACTAGCTGGCAGATTCTCAACCACTGCGCCACCAGGGAAGCCCCCTGTTTGTTTTTTTAAGAGAACAAATTGTTTGAGTGATAACTTTCCTGGGATTGGACAGTAACTATAAGAGTCCAAGGTTTCTTCCCCTGGTAAAAACCCTATAATTATCTCTGATTTGCATAAAATGCGCCGACTAGCCATTCAATAATTGTGAATAGTAAATTGCATCCGGCTTCAAGAGGCTCCCCCCCTCCTCTGTCCTACATTTTTGGTGAACAAGAGGATGATATTCTGCCTCACCTGCCAGCAGGATCTGTGTACTATGTATCTCAGCAGAGTCTGAGCAGCCTTTGACCTTTGCCATAGGGACACATTCTGTTTCACTGTCTTAGACATTGAGCAAGAAGACCCTTTTTAAGTGTGTTTTCTCCTCCTGTGCCACTTGCTGACTCCCAGCATAACTCTCTTGCTTGCAGATTGCAGCTCAGCAGTCTTGTTTTTGCACTGTAAATTGGGGAGGGAGATGGATATGAGCAAGAAATTGAATTCATTTTTGTTTTGTTCTTGGCAGGCAGTACATGCCACTCTACTACCCTTCCTGCTCTTGTGCGCACACCTACCCTGATGATGCAGCCTTCACTGGATATCAAACCATTTATGTCTTTTCCAGTAGACAGTAATTCTGCTGCTGTTGGGCTGTTTCCAAATTTTAACACAGTGAGTAAATGCATTTTTATTTTATTTGTCTCCTCCTCAATCTCTTTCTTTCATTACAGTTGTGAATAAGCAATAGATATAGGCTGTTTCCAAACTGTGTAGTTTTTTTTTTTTTTTTTTTTTTTTTTTTTTTTTTTTTTTTTTTTTTAATGCGTTACGCGGGCCTCTCACTGTTGTGGCCTCTCCCGTTGCGGAGGACAGGCTCCGGACGCGCAGGCCCAGCGGCCATGGCTCACGGGCCCAGCCGCTCCGCGGCACGCGGGATCCTCCCAGACCGGGGCACGAACCCGCGTCCCCCGCATCGGCAGGCGGACTCTCAACCACTGCGCCACCAGGGAAGCCCCCCAAACTGTGTAGTTTTAGACCATATATTGGTTATATATTATGAAAGATAATGCTTCACCCATGAGAGTTAGTCCAAACAATAACCAGCATATTTATTTTATAAATATTTCCACAGGCGACTTTTCACCTGTTACTTTGTGCAATTTTGATAGACTTTTCAATGGCTTGAGAACCTGTATCTTTTCTGGGATGCTGTTCACATGCTCAAGAACACAATTTAGAGGTATCAAGCCACACTGATTTTTCCCTACTAGTAGAAAGAAAAAGAAAGTGTATGTTTCATCTTCCTGGGTACATTTTTATTTGGGAGATTTTTTAGATAAAGACTCTTACACAAACAGAATTCTTATTTGGAGGCTATTGTAGATTATGTGAATCTGATTCTATTAGTAAAAGGAAAAAATTCATTTTAGATCGACATGTTACTTGTCTGCATGATACTTTGACATTCCCTTTAAACCACGTGATAAATATTAGTGAATTACCTATAATTACCAATGTTCTTCATTCAGGTCAGCTGACCTTCTTCTGTTTGAATGAAAGACAACTTTGTAGGTATGCCAAGTGGAACATGACATCTTTCAACAATAGAATTCAGCCTAAAATCAGTCCATAGCTAGATTCTAAGCTTATAGCAAAAGAAAAGGTTAACCAGTTCAGATGATTGCATAAATTATGTCTGTTCAGTCAATAAATACAGTCAGTTGGGGTATGATGGTCTACATGAATGATACAGCATTATAGAAACTACCATAATCAAGAAAAGGAATTGCATTACCAGACAGTGAACATCTGAAGTACTGCCAAATATTTCCTTCTGCAAATGTATCTTCTGTATGAAGTGAAAACATCAAGAGGATTTTTCCTCAAGGGATGTAAATAAAATGTGCTGACATGCCTTCTGTTGTGGCTTAGGCATTGTAAGGTAATTAGAGGGTAGGGGAAGAGCCAGCTTTTTAAAGAGCACTGGCCTCGACTTAGCAAGTAAACGGTTGAATATTTTCGTCCTCTTGGGCTTTTTCAGACACAAGTCACACAGGTTTTTTTAAAAGGCCTGAAAAGGTGAGCAGCATTTCTAGTGCAGTGGAGCAACTCAGTAAGATAAATCATGCCTGTCCTGGTCACATTAATCCATCAGGAGTGACCATGCCAAAGCAACACATCGTGCCATTTTAGAGAACTTGAACTCAAACATGCTTATCCTGTCCTCTATCTAAACATGGGTGATACATTCCAGACATAATTGAATTAAGCTATACTTCTGAAAACATTTACTAGGTCTTTGTATTTTGATTAATGTACAATTGGAAGACAGCACTTATAGCCACTGCAGAATTCCAGTCACTGTCAGGGAGCAGTACTGATGACGTGGGTAAGCATAAATGTCTCCTACTGTGGTTCACCTTTCTGTATTTTGTTTTTAACACGAGTAATACTTATTTCAAAAATTCAAATAAAACATTAGCATTCAAAGCAAAATGTCAAAGTCACCATTCCCGGCCCCTGCAGACACACTTATCCCTTCTCTAGAGGAAAGCGCCCTCAGCAGCTGGTATGCATCCTTCCAGCCCCTTCTAGATGTATGTTATGTACATATATAATAGGAAACCAATCACTGTTGTCTTTTTACAACTGTGATCATCTGATTAGCGCTATTCTCTAAGTCACTTTTAGAGAATTTCTAAATGTCTTATATATACTTCTTTGTTCTTAAGGGCTGTAAAACAGAAATGAAAAGAATATTTTTATAAGTTCTTTTAAAAAAGATATCTCATAATGGCTTTTTAATGTTGTGTAGGGCTTACAGATGTATTAACTTGTCTTTTTTGTTTGTTTATTCTATACAGCAATTAACCTTATGATGTATTTGAGGAAATCCAAGGAATAATTCTAAGAGATGTTTGTTGTTTTTTCTTCTTAGAGGCAAATAAACTTGTAATTTTCAAATGAAAAAATTTTTTTTCGTGAAAGTGAAGAATATAGAAATGAACTGCATGATATAGTCATTTTATTCTCTCTATATTATATCCAAGGCATTTATTGGATACAGAGTCCTTCTGGTAATGTATTAAAAATTAAGTCATTGCAAGTGGGACCCTCTATCATCTTGCAAAAAAATGAATTTATGGGATCATGGGATTACCCTTGATTTTTCACTGATTTGCAGTTTCAATTACTCTAATCCTTTTCCTATGGACTTTTCCATTCCAGTGTCTAACTCACCCAACAGATTTCCTAGGGCAATTTCATAAAAGTCACTGTCCACATTTTCCTAGGAAAATAGTTTTACATTACTACTAATAATTATACTAGATTATTGTATTCTGTGATGTTTTACATTCTTCAAAGGACTCAGATCTTAGAACATTTTAATCGACCATGGTTATTATTCCTATTGTCTACATGAGGAAAAAGCGTTAGTAAAGGAAGAACTGAGTCTTGTATTAGAATCTTCTAACTTCAAAACTGATGTTCCGGCTCTTCTGTGTCCTTGGCTCTTTTGGTCCGTGTCACCTCCCACCTCATTCAGTGTGAACAAAGCTCAATCAGAAATCTTTTGTGCTCTTTTCTGGCAGCATGGTAGATAATTTTCAGCAGAATCATTAAGTAGAAAGAGGAAAGGATTTTTTGAATGTAGAATGTATTTTAAAAACAGGTATAATTTCTTGTTAGCAAATTTTAAAAGTATATTCTACTCAGTGGTCTGTGTGCTCTTTGAAAACCAACATGAATGCTACCATAATCACTTCATTTTTAATCAAGGGTAATATTAGTAAATATAAGAAATATATTTTAACTCATAACCATTATCAGAAGAATGAACATTGTACTCTTGAGACCATAGCTGAAAGCTTTGGAAGTTCCAAGTTTTGCTGTTTTCTTTGGATTTAAAATATATATATAAAGTAATGGTTTCTTCCTATTTTTATAGCAGAGTATGATAATGTTACATGAGAAACATAGCAAGAATGAAATGGGATCCTGTCATATTCCAAAGCAAATAGGTACCTGTTCTATACTAAATTGTATGCAGTGAAGAGATATGCCTCACAGTGTTCATTTAGTGGCTACCTTGCCTTTTACTCCATAAGACAAAATCTCTCTCAGTGTTTATAGGTGAGAATAAGCAAAAAATTCGAGACACTGTTCAGCAGAGTTCTGAGGAGACATACTAGGGAAAATGGGGTTTGGATCACTGATATTTTATGATGGGCTGTGTGTCAAGGATGCATGGCTGGAGAATGAGGATGTTAACCCTGCAAATTTAAAGATCTTGACCTTTATATCTAAAGTTTAATAGGCTTCTCTGCCTGGCAACTCACTGATGCTTACTTCTACCACGCCACCCCACCTTCATTTATTTGTCCTTCAGGGCCCAGCCTAGAGATCACCTCCTTCACAGGAAACTTTCTGTGACTCTTGCAGTCTGACTTAAGTGCCCATCCTCTGTATTTCCAGAGTACCTCCCGATTACATCATATTCTCCCTGATTATCCATCTATCTTCACTGGAATGTCAGATCTTTGAGAACAAGGGCTCTACCTTGTTTATCTTTGTATGCTTGGTGTCTGGCACAGGTGCTCAATAAAACCCTTTTGAAGGAAGGAAGGGAGAAAAGAACAGAGAAAGGGCTCTAGTTCCTTGGTTTTCAATGTTCATGGTCCCGCATCCAGCAAAGGGAATTCCGGCATTTTTTTTTTTTTTTTTGTGGTACGCGGGCCTCCCACCGCTGCGGCCTCTCCCGCCGTGGAGCACAGGCTCCGGACGCGCAGGCCCAGCGGCCATGACCCACGGGCCCAGCCACTCCGCGGCATGTGAGATCTTCCCGGACCGAGGCATGAACCCGTGTCCCCTGCATCGGCAGGCGGACTCCCAACCACTGCGCCACCAGGGAAGCCCGAATTCCGGCATTTCTGAGCCTTACGTGCAAGGTGATAAGAGCAGGTGTTTACTTTTAATTTCCTGAGAATTGTCATCCTTTTTTTAGTCTAAAGGCAATAATTAGTTATAAACTTTTCTCCAGCTATAGTTCTGGCTTTCTCTGTGTGGATGGTATGGACACTCTGCAAGTATCAACTGCATTCCTTATCCTAGGCCCTAATCTTAGGAGCATTTAGTTTAAAATCAAAGTTATTAATTACTGAATGTTATTGAAAACATAATATATGGACTAAACAGTACTGGGTTTGGGGAAGGAGATAAACAAAATAAATAAAACAAAAATACCCCAGTGCCCAAGAAACTTGTAAGAAATAGAATAAATAGGCTAGAAAAGGCAAGATAATAAAAACCAAGAAATACAAAGTGAAAATAGTTACTGAACTTTATAGTGTTCAAGAAAGGCCAGAAAGAATGAATTTTTTGTATCTCAATAGAGCTATTTTCATTATTTTGTTATTCACATTACTTCAGTTTGCCAACTGCTCCATGGTCATCCTTTAATTTTTGTACATGATGTTTGGTAGCTGCCAAAATGTATATAATTGTTTCTCCCTATTAGAATTAGAATCTTCCATTTCCTTTACTGTGGATTCCATTTTTATCTTCATTTTACCTGGATAATACTTGGTGTTTAATACTTGGTGTTTAATACCTGTCTAATACTTGGTTCTCCTTAATAAGAGACTTTTTCAAAATTCAAATGAATTGCATACTTAACACGATGGATTTTGTCAACTTAATATGATAAAATAGGTCCATTTAGAAGGCATACTGACACACATGCTGTTATGGACTGAATGTTCCCTCCTCCCCATATTCATATATTGAAGCCCTAACACGTGAGTGATAATATTTAGAAATGGGGCCTTTGAGAGGTAATTAGGGTTAGATGAGGTCTTGCAGGTGGTGCCCTTGTAATGTGATTAGTGCCCTTATAAGGAGAGACCCCAGAGAGCTTTTCCTTTATCTACCATGTGAGGACATAGTGAGAAGAAAGTCATCTGCCATAACCTGACTATGCTGGCACCCCTGATCTTGGACTTCCAGCCTCCACAACTGTGATATATTTATTTCTGTTGTTTAAGCCACCAAGTCCATGGTATTTTGTTATGGCAGGTCAAGCAGACTAAGACACGTATGCAACCTATATATTGTATGTGATGATTAGAAGATCAAGTTTCTTTTTAACAGCCACATATTAGATACATGGACAGATATATTTGTGTGACTCTCCAGAGCTGTAGCTATAATCAAGAGCCACTCAAGACCACAGTCTCCTGTCAGTTTCTCTGCTGCTTGGCAGTAGTTTCCATGCCTATTTATTTCAAATGTCTTTGTGAGTCCTGCCATGTTTTTGCAACTGCTCCAGGAAAGCACAAGCACAGTGGAGGTCTCTGATGCTTTATTGCAAGAGGCTCAGTGATCTTTTTTTTGTGAAAAATAATCTGATTTTTATTACCTACCTTAAAATTATTTTTTTCCTGACACATGAACAAATATGTGGAACAGAATAAAGATCACTTCTAAAGTATAAAGTCCCAAATTGCTATATGAGTCTTTGAATCATCCATGACAAGCTGTGGAATGAGACATGTGTTTACCATTTATTTTATCATTCTAGACTCTTTGAGATTCTGGGTTATTCATAGTTTGGTGATATCAATGACTATATACAAATTTTCTTTCTTGTAGTAGAAATAATAATATATTTATCAAGGAGGTCCAAAATAAAGAAATAGGGAATCAAAATCACATTCACTTTGCTGTTAATTCATGCCATGTTTCTCATGAGATGTTACTGTAAGGAAACTTGAAGTAAGCTAGAACATTCAATGTTTCACCTGCTTTTAATATATTTATTAATTTAATGAAGTCCTTATTTAAACATTTAAATACCTATTTTTTTTGTTTAAATTTTTCTTTAATTTTATTTAAATAAAATACCTTACCTCTGCTAATACAATCCAAAGTGAATTTTTGCCGTTGAGTCTTCTTTTTTACTCTAGTAATGCTTTCCTGTCATAAAATGTTACATGTCCCATATTTCCTAGGACAGTAGTATGTCCAGTACGTGAAATGACACATTTGTCCCAATCGAATAAAAAAGAGAATATGGTCGAATTTTATTTTCATGATATGCTTAAAATATATCAATGGGTCATATTCTTTCATATGTTCTAAAGAAATATGCCAAGTTGAAACTTTCCACAGTTACTCAAATTTACTGAAAGAGGGGAGGATGACAGCCTATTATTGGATTTAGATAAGTCAACAGCAACACTCTCCAGATTAGAAAAAACAGTGGTTATAGGAACTCTTTGAAATGTGCTACAAAACTGTGGAAGATTTTTGTACAGATATTTAAGCATAGATTACTGTCTGGAAATTTTTACATCACTATTGAACATGGCAGAGAGAAAAAGTATGTAAACATGACCACTGGAAGGAAAACAAACGATGTAGTGATCTTCAGTATTATTGTCTTCCTCTACCCTTCAAACCACAAATATGTCCTTTTTAAGCTTAATTCACGTCCCCTGCCTTATTCAAAAAATCTCAAGATTTATCTACTAAAGACTGTGTTCAAATATCCCTTTACTCACTCTTGAAACCCCTTTAGAATATGTAGATATTATTGATATGGTATTTATATATACACAAGTATGCTTATATAATATGTGGTCATATGTGTTCTCTGTCCTTAATGAAATTATTTGTTCAGGTTGTCTAGGAAAAGGAATGCATTCACAACCACTTACTGAAGGTCTACATGTGCCGATCATTGTGCTAAGGAGGAGTTATAGTGAATAAAGGCAGAAGCTGCTCACTGTCTGACAGAAATTACTTCTTCCTCTTGTATAATTCACCATAAGATAACAGAGGATTCTGCTTATATTAAATAGTCAATTCAGTTGATAAAAGCTGCCAAGAAACATCAGGTTAAGACTTTGATGGACCTTTAAGGGGTAAGGGAACACAAGGTTTCAGGAGCCTGTGAAAAGAGTCACCCATAGTCCCACCATGCTGTGTCCTCTTGCGTGTCCCTTTCATCGTCCTAGTCGTAACCTCACATGGCTCTGGGACCTCACCTTCAGTGCTAGAGTTTCAAGGATTATGTGTACTTGGAGGCCACATCAGATATTCTGGCAAGGCAGGTCTTCAGTCTTGGCGCTGTCCCAGGTCAGCATTTTTTAAGAGTAGCGTCAGCTTGGAAAAAGTGTGTGTCGGCCCTCTTCTTTAAAAATGTATCTTATTCTTAACAAATCTCCAGTTAATTAAAGGAAGAAGAAACCAACAACAACCTTGTTCTTAGCTTCTCTCAGTGACCAAGGCTCTTTATGCCTGTGGTAAAGTAGGAGAGCTTAATAAATATAAAATGTGGCAAAATATTATTGTACAAAACATTCCCTCCAGCCCAGAAAAAGTATTTCTAAATTGGTTGCTCTATAAACATTAATTGATGGTAGTGTTCCCTGAGAAACCTTTACCAAAGCTTGGGAACCCATCCAATAGCACAGACCATTTTTTTTTTTACTCCCTCTAGATTCTTGTATTCAGAATTAGGTCTCAAATCTCTTTTGGGGAGAGAAAAACATGTTTTGGAATATTCCAGTTCCTTTATTTTTATAATTGCCGTTGAGGGTGCTAGAGATGAATTGGAGTGCTATTTAGCAATCTGTGAAGTTTCAACATCTTTGTGGAGCTCAGTAGGGTTCTTGGAAAAATACTTTTTTTCACAGATTTAGCTGTCAATTTAGATTTTCTTACCTTCCTTTTTATGTTCTGATGCTTGAAATAATATGAAAGAACATAATTTATATGAATAATACCTTATTTTCATGGAATTCTAGTATCAGAGGGCTTTAGCATATTTTTTTTTTTTTTTTTTTTTTTTTTTTTTTGCGTTACGTGGGCCTCTCACTGCTGTGGCCTCTCCCGTTGCGGAGCACCGGCTCCGGACGCGCAGGCTCAGCGGCCATGGCTCACGGGCCCAGCCGCTCCGCAGCACGTGGGATCCCCCCGGACCGGGGCACGAACCCGCGTCCCATGCATTGGCAGGTGGACTCCCAACCACTGCGCCACCAGGGAAGCCCAAGCATATTTTAAAGACATACTACAATTAATTCTTTCAACACATCCACATATGAAATAGGCTACGTGTGTCATTGTTGTACCCTTTTTGCAGATCAGAAGGTTGTAGAATATAATCCAGTCTTCTCATCTCTTCCAATAGACAGCTCTGCCACTGAAAAGGAAAAAAAAGCTACATATCAGACAAGCAAGAGCTGGTCTCCACCCTACTGTATCCTGAATTTAAATGTGTGTATTTCTCACAGGTTATTTGTGTGGGGCATATTTTCTTAAGTACCCAATAAGAAATAAGTTGTGGCTCCTAATATCAGGCTTTGCACTATATTCTATTTAGAAGATAGATTTGTCAGTCTCATACTTGTTTTCTCTTATTATGAACAGTTTCTAGAGCCAAGTGAAGATCTGAGAGGTGTAGTAAGAAATATATGTGATCCCTTTCCACAGGCTTATGGTTTACAAATAATTAGAAATGTACAGAAAGTCTCCAACAATTAAAACAACAACTAGTCTGGGTCTCTGTGTAAAATGGTTCATTGTCATGATAATCAAAGCCACAAAATTTCCATTTCCCAAAATAAGCTGAAGCTATTGGATGCTAAAATGATTACCGATAGCCACTATCACATGGTATATACTTAAGTTTCAACTTTTGAAGTACTTACCTTCTAAAGGGGGTGGTGGCATTCACTCATTCAGTCAGTCACTCATTCTTCGGTTATACACAACTTCCTCCCCAAAAGCCACTTGGAGCGTTCCCTCTGATCTGAGAAATAAGGCTGCTTGACTTGTTCCAAAGTAAGCCTCTAACAGTCCTATCTGGCCTGCACTCTGCTTCATGCCACCGTCAGAAGCAGGAGCCTGAGTGGAAGGGAGAAGAGGGAAGAGCCATCTACTTCATTACATGGGGAAGAGCACTTGACAAGAGTCAGAAGACTACAGCTGGACTCGTTTTCTTTGGTCTTGAGAAAATCACTTAGCTCCACTTTCCTCATTTTAAAACTAGGGTGATACCTTCCTAGTCTATATTACTACGTCATGAAAATTTGAGTTTATTATGTTTATGGAGAATTAAGGATATGACTGAATATTTAGAAAATTTCTAGAATTTATTATCTGTGAAAAAAAACAATATAACATGTCACCATCCTACTTTTAATAATTTAAAATACCCATGAATTTCAAATGATATAATGTTTATGTTATGTTATGTTTATGAAACGATTCCTAAACAGAAAAGCTCTATTCTTATAAATAATATTAATATTTTTATTAATATTTCTATCTCTTTGATCTCATCTTCCTAACCAATTACCTTAAGTACAAGTTATGTTTATCACTGGGGCTGGCGTTGTGCGTTAGAGCAATCCTAATCAAGGTAGATGCCAAGGTTACAGCTAAGACCTGTTCTTGAGTTTAAGAAATTTACAGTCAGTTTAAAGAAGTCCTGTGTGATGCTAAGCAGGTGCTCAATTTGTGTTACCTTGAATGAGATAATAGTAGTGCATACCTAAAGATCAGAATCACCTGACTGCCTGAAAACAATGCAGAGGGATAATGAATCTTGAGCAGGGTTGGGGAGAGGGTATATTGAGTGGAGGTTGGGAATAACCACAACTGGTTTGCTTGGATTCCTTTTTTCTCCGTTTACTTTCAATAATATTTAGACTTTGAAGGCTATGTATAAAGGTATTTTGAACCCGAAAGCTGTGTACCAATGACACATTGTCATTGACACCTAAGACGCAAAGATGTGTTCTGCTATATTTTCAAAACACGGTTGACTTCCAAACATAGAACTTCCAAACATAGAACCTTCCAAACAGAGAACCTTATTCTCATGTTATTTGTTAATCAAACTGACATTAGTTAAAATGGCAATTAAAAAAAATATTTTAAACTCAAAGTAGTCAACATATTAATTTATCCTTCATGTACTGATAGGGAAATCTATTCTAAAAATTCTTTGGACTTTTGACAGTTACAGATCTCTCTTCACCCTACCTCCTTCTTTTTTTCTGAACTTAAATTGCCAATCATACAAGAAAAAAACCACTTAACCTGTGCAGTAACACCTAACTGTAAATTTGGTGGGACATCTAACTGTAGATTCAATGCTTCCTGAAAAAACATTAGTAGTTTTATAGTCTATCCCCAAATATTATATAGACCTTAACGATATGTACATATGTATGAAAACTATTTTTTATTAGAATACAAACATCAGCCTAAGTAAAACTTTAAAAATATACAAGCCAAGATATTCATAGTTCCATAGCTATTAGGAACAGCAGAGAAATAATCAATCTTTAGACTTCTGTGGGGGGAAAAAAGATTTAAAACAGATACATTTTAAATTAGTTCCTTCATAAAAGAACTTTCTAAGAAAGAGCCTGTGGCACATAGCTCATCAATCCTTGTGCAATCAGACCTTCCATTGTCTTCTGAGGGAGAGCTGCCACCTCACAGGCCCGGCCCCTTTAATGGGTGAGTAGCTTCTGAAGAAGCATTATGACACCCAGATGTGGAGTTCTTTGAAGCTGCACTTCTGGGGAACCATCATTTTTGTTACAGAGCAAGAGTAATATCAGAATTTCCTGGGAATCGGTCATCAAAGGAAATTATCAGCAATTCATAGACTTTCCTTTTTGCATTTGCTTCAGCCTCGAGGGTAATCACAAAAGATTATAGTCTCCGTTTCAGCTTTCATATCACTGAAATATTCTTCTCTGCCGAGAACATGATTGATTTCCAGAGGTCAGCTTTCAACCCCAGCTTCAGGAGGCCACTCGGACTTCAGTGGTTTGATAACTGCCAACGATTGTTATTGTCATATTGATCTGTTGTGAGGCAGAAATTTGGTGATTTCTGACTAATTATCCTTTAAATAAAGTGACATATCAACTTCTCATGCTGTTAGATATAAGTATTTGTCCCATTTTAGTAAGTGTTAGATATTGGGGGAGAGAGAAGGGTGAATAAAAATTTTCAAATGAGTGTTGGGAAGACTTTGAAACCAGCATCCTGAGATTGAATTTTAGAATGGAAAACAGAATAATTCAGAAATGTTTCTGAAAATCTTCAAAGGGAGTCGGTAGATTATAAATACAAATGATTTTTGCTTCATGAGACTTCATGAACATTACTAGGGATTTTGTGTTTCGTGACAACTTGCTACGTGATTCATGTAGGTTTTTCTCCATTGTTTGATTAGGAAATATTAATGCCATATCCATAGCCAAAATATAAGCAAACTGGGCACATTTTTAACTTGATGATTTCATTTGCTATATTCACTTTTCTCATACATATATATTGCTTTACTCAGAACATACAGGGACAGAAAGGGCTTTGTGTATATTTGAAATGAGTTTGGTAGATAAAACAGTTTTACCCAGAAGTGACTAGATTTCCTTACAAATTCAAAAGAGAGGAAAGCAGTTCAGTTTAAACTATTTTTGGTTTGAACTATAGCCTCCTTGCAATCACGTAAAAATAATTATAAATCAAATGAATAAATGTTAAATGTCAAGCTGTACCTTATTAACAGAGCCTCATTCAGTAAAGTAGTTGTCACCCCAGAGAGCAGAGGAAGGCACTTTATTAAAGCTCTTTATTTTATTTTACAAGTATGGTATATTTTGTAAAATAAAAATGCAGAGTTGAACCAAAAATGTTTTTTTGTGTGTGGGGGGGGGTATGCGGGCCTCTCACTGTTGTGGCCTGTCCCATTGCGGAGCATAGGCTCCGAACGCACAGGCTCAGCGGCCATGGCTCACGGGCCTAGCCGCTCCGTGGCATGTGGGATCCTCCCAGACCGGGGCACGAACCCGCATCCTATGCATCGGCAGGCGGACTCTCAACCACTGCGCCACCAGGGAAGCCCCAAAAATGTTTTTTTTGCTGAAAAGAGTTGATATGTATACACATATACATCCATACAAAAAGGCAATTGTAAGGTGAATATATAACATAAAATGGTTTTGATATCACCTGTCCGCAAAACCACTCAGGGACCACTTTCCTAATTAAAGACTTAAAATGTTAAGTGTGACAGGTAAGCCTGCAAGAAAAAGGAGGACCAGTAGAATCAACGTTGGGAGAGCAGTGACATCCTTGAATGGGGATGGGGGAAGGGCACAGATGAAATGCAAGATGCCCAGTTAAAGTTGAATTTCAGATAAACAACAAATCAGTTTTATTACAAGAATATCCTATGTAATATTTGATACATTTATGTTGAAAAAAAGATTTTTATTTGCCAATCTGGCAACCATAACAGGAGATCTGGGTTCTGGTCTTAGCTGAAGAGGCTCAAGCAGGTTACTAAAATTCTCCATATCTTTTCTCACTTTCACATGAGGAAGTTGGACTAAAATCAGGCTGGTGAGACTGAGACCTTACCTACGTGCTTTAACCAGACCTGTTTTCAGCATTTTATTATATTGAATTTCCAGTTAGGATTCTGTTTGGGGGTAGAGCGGTGGGGGGAAGATTCTAAAACTCAAAACAAATAAAAAACAGTTTGAAAATGTAGACGATCTCTGACATTGTACCGCTGTGTCATGAGAGTGTGGCATGGGAGAGCCCACAATGCTTAGTATTGGAGCATTCCAGATTTGCCGCCTTGCATTGAGCCTTTTAGTCCTCACCTGTCAGGTTTCTTCTGAGTGCAAGACTAAGGAATGTGTTGTCCTCTGGGGAAAAAACACTTCATTTCTACTTTGCTTTACAGCATGAAGAATATATCCAAACAGGTCCAGTTTTCCAATTTTGCAATTCTTCCTGCCTAGTGGGGTTTTCTTTTCATCTTAAGCCTTTTTAATTTGTGTCACGGACCTGTTTTGCCTCAGCATCAGGATATATCTGATTAGTTACTGAACAGCCTTTCAAACTTAGCTTTGACAGAATGGTTTTGAAAGGATGTCAGTTAATGCATTTGGCTGTTCAGCAGGTGTATTGATTTTTAAATCAAGAAAGCTCATTACTTCTCTAGTCTCTTAGAAAGCCCTTGTGACATTTTTTTTTAGCCCATTTCCCAGAAAATAGGAAAATTTATCACTACTTAGATTTGGAGACTTAGCACCAATAATTTTTAAAAGCTACATTCATAAGCATCAGCAAGTAGTCTTTGGTTATTTGTATGCCTTTTTCTCCTCCTAAAGAACAAAAAGTTCTAGTTTTCTTTTACTTTTTTTTTGCGGTACGCGGGCCTCTCACTGTTGTGGCCTCTCCCATTGCGGAGCACAGGCTCTGGACGCGCAGGCTCAGCGGCCATGGCTCAGGGGCCCAGCCGCTCCGCGGCATATGGGATCTTCCCGGACCGGGGCACGAACCCACGTCCCCTGCATTGGCAGGCAGACTCTCAACCACTGCGCCACCAGGGAAGCCCAAGTTCTAGTTTTTTAAAAAGATATTTCTCAAACTTATCTCTGGCTCTGAATTTTGTTATGGAAATTTAATCCTGGAACCAAGTTTGGGGGTTGTTTTCAAGCCACTATTTTAAAAAGAAAAACAGGAAAGGCCAAGAAGTAGGTGACTGTGTTCTATATAAGACACTAGCCTATCCTTCCAAACCTCAGGATGTGTGTCTTCTTTCAATGTCCTGTAGAAGAATCAGTTCTCATAAGCTGTCCTCAAATGAATCTCTATCTTGTTTAGTATTTTGCACATCTATTGAAAACCTATACTTCAGTCCATATTCCTGAAATCGTTTATTTCTTGTTTTATTTCACCCTGAGGTAACAAAATACTAAATAAAACATAGGTAACACCTAACTCATTTATTTTAGATTCTCTTGGTGAATCCAGTTCCTGTACTTATCACTCTAAATAGTGTTTTTCTTTGGATGAGAGAGTTTATTGTCACCTATGTACGCCTTGGGCTCTTGGTATTTTTGAAATATGAATATACCTCATTGAGAAATATAAAGTATAAATACTTTGAAGGTAGTAACTTTTCCACAGAAAAAAAATATTAATAGTATTTGTCATCATTTCATTTCTTCTTCTATGCTATTAAAATTCAGAATAGAGCTAAATTCTTATTAATTCTCTTCCAGGTAGTTTTTCATCTTTCTTAAAAATTTTGTAACTTTTCTCATATTCTTTCAAAAGTGCATCGAATAATTTTATAGAAACTTTTTGTTACCTTGCGTTTGACAGTTGTTACTGATCTTTCAAATCTGTATGCATGCATTGGCCAAAAATTAGTTATAGGAACATCAAATAGTAAACATAAAATGAAAATCCTTTCAAGAACTTTCTTTGTGTCCTGATGGAAAAACACCTCTCTTTCCTCATGGTTTCCAGTCATATCTAAGCATTTCTTGTTCAAGAATGAAAGCAAAGAAAGAAAAGGACTGGATTTCCTTAGGAGGTATAGTTTAGCTCATACCTTAATGCCTTTTCCCTACATTGAAATGAGCACCTGAATTGGAATTGAGCATAGGCTGGGCTCCCTTAATACATCATATTAACCAATTAGACCTTCCAAAATACATTTTTAACCTGAATATGGTTACATATGCCACTGAATTTCAATTCTTAAGTTTACTCATCTAATGTTTCAATAGGAATATCAACACCCAAAATGTTGCTGGGTATGTGTGTGTCCGTGTAGTACGGTATGAGTGAACCTTCAGTTAAGTCTCATACCCATTGCAGACGTAAGCTGAAAGTCTTATTTGTTAAACTGAACTTTTTGAAATGCTCTTTGATGTGGCTTCTTAAATTACCCAGCGGCATAACTACAGCTTTGCTACATCACTCTTGATCCCTGGCAGCATGGAAAATCACCAGGCATGTAGAGCCAGCCAGGAAAATGGAACATTTTACATTTGCACTGACCATATGATTACATACAAGGATCTACTGTCAGAGTTAGACATTCGGCTTCAGTAAGGTGTGCGGGTCTAATCTTAGGGCATCTCCCGTTAACAAAATAACTACTGTCTGAAAAAGAACTTAAAATTTATTCCTTCTACTTAGAACAATTTAAAAATTATCCATCAAAGTGTTAAGCTGGTTTTCCACTAAAGGGGGGGGGGGGATGGTGAAACCACCCCCTGCTTTCCTTTCAGCTTCTTTGCTTGTACCATTTGGTAACTCTTTAAAGTTCTAAAAGTGTTAAAAGTGAAAAACATTATTTTCATATGATATCTTCACAAAAAACTGCTAGAGCTTAGCCAAAATATGTACTTATTTAAAAAACAGAGAAGTAACTCATGGGTATTTTGGTTATTCACTAAAAACTACCAGGCCAACCACATTGTACCAGAAACCCACTAGGAAGGTCTCCAGGTAAGATGCATCTAGCGCTAAGCACTCATCCTTAGAGAACTTCCAAAAACAGATCACTTTAGTTTCCCTTTCTCTTTAAAGACATGATGATAGTGGTGGCTGTGAGTGGTGTCCCAGTTGTTGTCTTGGGACGTGGTAGTTGAAGAAAATCCTCTGTGGAGATCTCATAGATGGCTTTGAAAGCCAAAGAGCATGCCCTTTACAGTTTTTACCAGTGATATGATTCCGAATTCTGTATCAACTATCTAAATCATAGGATAATGTCCTTATCTTTACATACTTAGTATGGTTTTACATGTGAAAGTATCAGAGTCAAAGTTGTATCAAGACAACGAAAATGTTTTTAGGAATTGTCCATGGTAAAATTGTGTTTCTTTCCCATTCTCCTGTTTTATTTTTTTCATAGTACTTAAAACACTCTGAAAATACCTTATTTATAACTTTAGATATACAGGTTTCCCCCACTATCCCAAAATGGAGAATTCCTATGACATTTTTCCTAAGTAGAAATGTTGTGAAGTGAAGAAGCAATTAGTTTAGGATACGTCTTGCTAATGGATGCACAAAATAAATCCAGATAAAGAATAGATGCTCACACACACAGTTCAAAGCTATGGCGGCTTGATCCTGAGATGCTCAGTGTAGTTTCCCGGGAAGGAGCTTGGTGGTGCCACTGTCACTGCTTGAGATGCGCACTGCCTCTATAAAGGTTCGCACAAAAGAAATGCTGAATGCTATTTTCATTTTTCAACTTTTTTCATAAAAGCAAAAATTCTCTTGGGATTTCTTTCAGTTAGTGAAAACAGGTACTAATGTAGGTCTTTGATAAAACCAAGTGGCGTAAAGCAGACTTTCAAAAAGCAGGGGATACCTATATAGGTCTCCCCAAGTAGAATGTTGTATTTTTGAAGGCTTGTTCTCTACTGTATGTCCAGCTCCTAAAACAGTGCATGATAACCATTTAATAAACTATTGTTAAATGAATCAATTTTCAATAAAATACAGTGTTTGTGCAAATTGAAAATTATACATTTATAAAAGTGTGATGTGTTGGAAAGGAGCAAAAATTCCCAAGGACAGAACTGTCTAAGTTGATATGAAATAATCTCTAAAAAGGTTGCACTTTTTATTATCAGAGTGCTCTAGAAAGAAGGCATTACTTTATGGCAGAAACACACATCTCTAACATTCTGTATATGTTTCTTTTTTATTCTTCTAGAAATGAAACCAAGGTGGAATTTCTCCCAAAAAACTACTGGAAAATGCACTTTAGTTTCCTTTCAAAATAGATCTTCAAAATAGATCCCAGGGTGTTTTTTCCTTATTCTAGTCATTCTTTTTGTCAGTGGAATATATAACGCTTATTTGATGAATCCCAGAGCTTTTCAAAGAAGGCCTGGCAATATGGAATTTGAGTGAAAGGTATCAAACTTTCTAAATTCATTTTAAAGGAAAAAAAGAAAGGAAAGAAAAGAAAATGAAATTCTAATCTATGCTCTACTCTGTTTGGTTGCTTCAAATCTCTGGGCAGACTGCACTTATATTTTCTACAGGGATTTTTTGTTTGTTTTGCGGTATGCAGGCCTCTCCCTGCTGTGGCCTCTCCCGTTGTGGAGCACAGGCTCCGGACGCGCAGGCTCAGCGGCCATGGCTCACGGGCCCAGCCGGACCGGGGCATGAACCCGTGTCCCCTGCATCAGCAGGTGGACTCTCAACCACTGCGCCACCAGGGAAGCCCTCTACAGGGATTTTTGACCAGTATGAGGGAGGCTCTGGAAAGGGATCCCGGGATCCCACTTAGTTTCTGCAGCAATCAGATCCTTCTAATTGTGAACCAGTCTCAAAATATGTAAAGGTCTACAACATTTTGATAAAATAGTAGTAGTAATAATATAATAATAGCTTTATTGGATCTGAGACTTAGATCAATGTGACCTATTATTTTCTTAAGTGCATGTTATTTTAGCCTTTATGCCATTTCTGGTTAACTTTCTGGTGGAGTAATGGTATCCCTGCCGGTACAGGGGCACAGCTGATTTTCTTTCCAAGTCACAGCCAATGTGTGGTTTTAGCAAAGAGCTAAATATGGCACTTGATTGAATCAACAGTCTGTGGAGAACGTGGCATGTCACTTGTCTTCCTTTCAGTGACAGTTATAGCATTCTGGTGGACCCCTGTCAGGATGCTCTGGGTAGGAAAAGCAGTGGCAGGATGGCAAATCTCAACTTTTACATATTGCAGATGCAAAAAGGCAGGTCTCACAGTAGCATGCAGCTCCAGTGTAACGTTTCATGTGGTTTATTTTTATTGAGACTTCTGATTTGAAATCCAAAACAGTACAGAGTTGTGTGGTTGAACTAACATTGCCAGCAATATGCAGTTGTTTGTATTTCCTGTTCTTTGAGAAAAGGAATTTGTCTTGCAACAGTTGTGTCTGCTTTGTTTCTATTTAAGTTTTCAAGGATTTGAAACAAGTAAAACAGTAATAATAAAGGTATGTGGTCAGAGCATTTAAATATAAAAGGTAAAACCTTTTTTGAAGTAACTTCAGAGAAATATTGCTCTTCAGTGACATAAGCTATCACTTTTAAAAGTGTCACTTCATGAATATTTGAAGTTCTAATGAGACCCTATTGTCTCACTCTTTTCCATAAGTCCAACAATGAAAAAGGAAGGGATGAAAAAATAGTCATTCTTTTTGTACTACTGTAATTTTACAATATTGCAGTTTAAAAAACTGATGCTTTGCCAAACTTCCAGAAAGCCCTAAGTCACAAGGATTTAGTAGCTGAGATCTGCTTTGCAGAAATCAAGGACAGGTGCAAGTGATGACCATCACCTGCTACGTGTAATCTCTAAGTATTCCGGGAACTTTCTTTTTTTTCTGTGTGCTAGCCCAACAGTTACAACAGGGAAGGAGGACAGGGCAGCCCCAATTTTTATTTATGGCTTTCCTGAAGTAACCCAAGAAGAAATGGGCTTATCTTAAGAAGGGCATAAATCGGTCAGAAAGAGAAAAACTGAGACTCACTTCTCCAGGAAACTTTTACTTAAACACCAAGTAGGGGCTTCCCTGGTGGCACAGTGGTTGAGAATCCACCTGCCAATGCAGGGGCACGGGTTCAATCCCTGGCCCAGGAAGATCCCACATGCTGCGGAGCAACTAAGCCCGTGCACCACAACTACTGAGCCTGCGCTCTAGAGCCCGTATGCCACAACTACTGAGCCCACGTGCCACAACTACTGAAGCCCATGTGCCTAGAGCCTGTGCTTCGCAACAAGAGAAGCCACCGCAATGAGAAGCCTGCACACTGCAATGAAGAGTAGCCCCCGCTCGCTGCAACTAGAGAAAGCCCAGGTGCAGCAACGAAGACCCAACGCAGCCAAAAATAAATAAATTAAAAAAAAAATAGAAATAGAAAAAAAATACATAAAAAAAAAAGCCACCAATAGGCCTTATGTGTAGCTTGACTAGACAGCTGCCCTCCAGGCTGCAGAAATTCTAGGAACACTCCTCCTTTCTTCCCATTTCTCACACTCTACAGCAGTGCCACACATGATACCCAGCATCCCTGCTTGGTGGTCTGTTAGCAGGGAAGAGTTGGGGGAGAGACTCTCGCCTGAGTTTGACTCCTGGCTTCAGACCTACGAACTTGAGGGTGAGAAGTTATTAAACCTCTCAAAGCCTCGGATTCCTCATTTGTAAAAGGAGGATAAAAATGGTATCTGCCTCATGTGATGGTGGAGAGTACACTAGATAATCCCGTAGTATAGTTCCTGGCACATGGTGAGAGCTCTAAATCTAAGCTGCTGTTATTAAGATGTTTATTATTATAATTACACAGCTAGAGAAAGGAATTAAAAGGCAAATACCCCAGGAGGATAACACATTGATGTCACTGTTAAAGGGAGGATCCTGGATGCTTGAATTGTGAGAAAATCAGAAAAGGGGGGGAAAGTCTAAAGTAGGGGTGAGGCAAGAGGGGACAGACCTTTATGTGCTTTCTCGTGCCTCAGTGTTTTGCTTAATCGCCATCCTTTTTCACTTTTTAGCGTTTACAATAATGTCCTTTCTTGTGTTTGACTCATCCTACCCCATCTAATCTGGGACAATGTCTGAAACGTATTAGGCCTCCAGAAATGTTTGTTGCATGATTGATCTTTAACTTTTTAAAGTCAAAAACCTGGTTTCTACTTCTGTTTAGTAGAAAAGCTAGTATTGCCTACTGTATTGTATAAGTGGTGACCAAATGCTTTTTAGAATGTTGGTTAAAGCAGATAGCTAAGCTTAAGATGAAATGTCCTCATCTTTAAGAATATTATGGCTACCCAGCCACATATAAGAAAGACTTGTATCATTCTTGAGCAGTCTTTTTTGCTTTTTAATTGAGTGGTGCTTGGTTTACTCCCACACCCAGCCCCACTGGATGGGTAGTGAAGTCATTGTAAGACTCTTACAAGAATACAATTCGAACTTCATCCCCTTGAAAATTATTGAGAAAGGTTTGTAATTTTATTTTCTTTGCCTAAAATTCCATCTAGGAAAGTTATCTCAAATATAAATGTCATCTAGTACTATCATTTGATCATGTCGTCCCTACCTTAGATTCCCTACCCGCCCATAGTCGTCATCCTGACCTTAGTGAAGTGCTGCACTGCGTTTCCTTTCCCTGTGGCTAGGTTTTATTTGCAACTGCATGTGTTTTTATATGATTGCTTACTCTGTGCGGATATAAATTACTTTTTGGAATACTCAGTGAAAGTAGATCTTTTAAAAAGAACTCACACAGATTTGTAGTTCCATAAACTTGGTGAATACATCAAGATATCTGTTTGTTCTTATTTTGATATTGAAAATATAATAGATGGTGTGATAAAGCCACCTTCATTAATTCCTTTTATAAGTACTGTAATAGAATAGTTAATTTGTCCATACATAGCCTGCAATCATCTCCTCAATTCCTGGTAAAAGCCACAACCCCATCTTTCATTTTTATTACCTACCAGTTAATTGCACTAATAGGTTTTGTTTTTCATTTCTACATGACTTTCATTAGCAAAAGTGTTAACTCTTGCTGCTTTTTAGTTAGTAAGCATTTCAGGCTTTTTAATCAGAGATGAGCAAGGAAAATGGATTTTTAAAAATTTTGTGTGAATGTGCTTGCTAGCCTCCAAATTCCAGATGACTACTTCTGACTTTTACTTTTTTAGAAAAGAAGAGGCTTATTTGGGACCAATAAATTCTGCCAGGTAAGGAATATTGGTAGCTAGAGCTATGTGGTAGGGTTTTTTTCCTTAAAGAAAAGCTTTTTTTAGCATTGTTTACCAGTGAAACAATCTTCTCAATCCACAGACAGCTTTCTTGTGCAGTGTGAACTAGTATGACCTAATCTGAGTATTTAACAAGGCAATTGTTTATTTAAAAGTGATATAAACATTTTAATAAAAATGTTTAAAAACACTTCAAACATCTTTATTAAAATCTTTAAAACTTCAAGAGTTCGTTGTATAATTGTAGTACCTCCAATAATTTTGCTGAGTACTCTACATATGAAATCATTATGGTATAGATATATAGTTTTGACTATACTAAATTGAATCACATATATTTATCCCATTTTAGGGTTTATGAGAATGTTTTTATTCATCTTGATTGTTTTATTCATCCTGAAAATTGGTGATTGAATAAAAGACTTGCCATTGATTTAGTTATACATATCTCATTATGATTAGAGAAAACTGATTTTGCATTAGTGGAGAAAAAAATTTAAGTTAATATAAATTAACATCATATTTATTATTTTTATCTAATTTTTAGAGTATTGTAGGAATGCTACAAGAAAAAAATTCAGGATTTTACTACTTTATACTTTTAAAAAAGAGAAAGATCTGAAAGCCTTTTCTATGTTATTGCTAATTATGGACCCCACTGAAATGACCCAGGTATTTGTAGTTACTGCATCAGGTGGCATATACTCAAAACATCAGCTGGGCAGTGTCTGTTTCAAGATATCAGATGAATTGGCCAATGGAATGTTCTTTCTTATACCATTTAAAGTCTTCTTTCAACTAAATCATGTTCTCCCAAGTGACATTTGAATAAGAAGTATAATTATATAATTCTATGATAAACAGAGAAAGATAAACAAGATTTAGAAAAAAGTAGACCTTTTCTTGAAATACCTATAACAAAATAGAGAATCAAGTGGAAAATAGAAAAAATTTTTCCAAGTGAGAAACATGGAAGATAAAATTTTCATATGATTAGTGGTAAGTCATTCAAAGGATGTAAAGGCAGCAGGAGTTAATGACAGGTGACAAGGAAGGGGGTAAAAGGACTGTGTTTTATGAGGACAAGTAGGATTATATGTGTAAAGTAGAGAAGTCGATTCTAGTTAAGAGTTTCTTGAAGGAACCTCCTTAGTTTGCTTTTCATGGAGCAGATGGCTGGGAACTTGCCTGCCTTAGTATTGGGGGTGCTCAGCCACAACTCACCTTTCAGGAAGAGAATGTTCAGCCTTGGGGAACATAAACAGTATTTTCAGGCTGGTAGGGTACAAATGTGAGATTTGAGTAGACAAATTTGTATCAGGGGTTACTTGAAAAGTTATGTAGGCAGCTAACAATTTCAAAAATGTAAAGAGAGGGGCTTCCCTGGTGGCGCAGTGGTTGAGAGTCCGCCTGCCAATGCAGGGGACACGGGTTCGTGCCCCGGTCCGGGAGGATCCCGCGTGCTGCGGAGTGGCTGGGCCCGTGAGCCGTGGTCGCTGGGCCTGCGCATCCGGAGCCTGTGCTCCACAATGGGAGAGGCCGCAGCAGTGAGAGGCCCGCGTACCGCAAAAAAAAAAAAAAAAAAAAAATGTAAAGAGAATGTTTATATCCAAGGGTTGTGTTGGAGCTCTCAACAGATATCTTTGTTTACTAAAAATTTGGAGCTAAATTTTTGTAGATGTATTTTTGTCTATGTTTCCATATTGCAGTATGGGAATAACTAGGATAGTGCATTTATTTTAGATGATGGAAGTTTTAATTTTTAATGGTAACTTTCAATATACTTTTGAAATGAGTAATAGGAAAGGATATACATTAATACTATGTTTTCATGCATATTGCTGCTGTTTTTTAAAAGTCTATTTTAATTTGCTTTAAAGAAAAAATGTTAAGTGAATAATAACATATACAATAGTATATAGATACGGCAAAAATAATAAAAGTGGCATGCAGAAAATATGATTAGGAAATATTCATATACTTTTATCTTATATAGTTCACACATCACTAGATGTATTTTTTTAGAGCCTGAGAACAGAAAATATCTCAATAAAATGCTCTCATTTTTTTAACTTTGCAAAACAGTGTAGTTTTTCCATCCTGCCAATATAGTTAGGCTATTTTATTTTTAAGCCTGTCCAAACTGATTTGCCATCTCTAGTAGATCAGAAAGTACAGGTTCATGTTTTGCAAATGGATGAGACTTTAAGTGTATGCACTTGTTAGTAAGAAAGTGAACTAAGGTTTTATTTTCTGATCTTTTGAGATTTTCTTTGCCCATAGAGGGTTTTTTTTAAAATTCTCATTTAATAAAATTTAATACAATCAATTACAACCTTGAGCAAAACAAATCCCCAGATTTTCTAGTAATAATATTTTACATTTAGTGGTTAAATTTTTAAAAAATTTTTCTTAGAGTATAGTTGCTTTATAATGTTGGGTTAGTTTCTGCTGTACAGCAAAGTGAATCAGCTATATGTATACATATATCCCCTCTTTTTTGGATTTCCTTCCTATGTAAGTCACCACAGAACACTGAATAGAGTTCCCTGTGCTATACAGTAGGTTCTCATTAGTTATGTATTTTATACATAGTAGTGTATATATGTCAATCCCAAAGTAGTTAAACATAATACTCTTAACAGTTTTTTCTTTTTCACTTCTTAAGTTATCATACATAAAATTGACTTTTTGGGAATGTGCATAGTTCTTTGAATTTCAACACATGTATAAGTTTGTGTAACCACCACTACAGTCAAGATATAAAATAGTTCTATCACTCCAGAAAACTCCCCTCTTTGACTTTTTTAAGCGTTCCAAACCACATAACTTTTCTTTATAGTGGGAATACACTGTCCTGTCATCTCACTTAAACTTGTAGCAAAAAAAAGAGGCTACTTTACTGTTCAATAATTCTGTAATCCACCCTCTTTTCTAATGTATTTAAGTTCTTCTAACTGCTGATTTTGCACTTTGTTGATTCATACGCCTCATCAGGGATAGTATTCATTTCCCCTCTCTACCAAATATCATCAACTAATCCAGTCCTAAATTCTAACCTCTGGAGATTTCCTAGACAATGGTGTCAATGGATCTGTCCTTGTTCATGTTACATCTGTTTATAAGTTATGCTTTGTTCGTCATTGTTTTTTGAACTGCCAGTTGTCTGACATTAATGCTGGAGATTATTATCTGGAGTACACAAGAGAATCACTGCTGTGTCTCTCTTTTTATAGGCTCTACAGATAGTGTTCTTTCATTTTCCAAATACTTTCATGGCTTTGTGGCATACTTTTTCTATGGTATCACTGTATATTTCTCTGACTGTTTATGGTAAATGCAAACCAAAGAGAGAAAGTCACAGGTTATAAGTCAAAACTTTACTTGATCAGTATTTAAGCAGGGGTTGCATATTAACCAATCTATTATAGGCATTTGAGTGACATGCATTTCCAGTAGAATGAATATCTAGAGTACATGAACAATAATAAATTATTTTAAAATAAAGGTCAACGTTTTCTGTGTTGTGATAAAGCCTGTCATTTATGACTTTGCCTCAAATAAAAAACTAAGAAACTTATATACATCTGTAACAGTCGTCATTGAAATCATTTCAGACCATCTTAAGTTTATTACCTCACATAGGGAAAACATTAACAAGTTAATTTTAACCCTGATCTTTAGATCTTAAGTTTTCTTGTTCTATGATTCTTTTAAGGTTTTTCAAGGTTTCTTATATAGATATAAGATTTCTTGAAATGTGGTGATTCTCCTGTGATTTTTTTGTGTTACGATTTCGAACCAATTTTTTTGTTTCTATTTTTAATTCCTGGAAATAAGTACATTACTATCGAATGAGAGTCTTTATTATCCTTGTTTGGGAACTAAAAGTTAAAACGTTAAGGAATAATACAGTTACTTTTACTTGCGCACACTATTATCTATCCTTTGAAGTTATAAATTGACTATTTTATCATTTGCTCTTTAGATGGATCCTGTGCAAAAAGCAGTCATTAACCACACATTTGGAGTGTCCATTCCCCCAAAGAAGAAACAAGTTATTTCTTGTAATGTCTGTCAGCTTCGCTTTAACTCGGATGTGAGTATCACCTTTTCATTGCGCTCTGTAGTCTGTCAAGCTCTAAGTCTGATTGTTCTGAATATGTACATCTCTTTGTATTTACATACTCTCTAGCAGCCCCTCCAATTGATGGCCCACTTATTTCAGTGTGCTAGATTTTCAAGGGATTTGGATTCAGCATTAGAAACTTGAACAACAGAGTGGCTAATGTCAAAAATCAAGGATTTCTCTATGTAATCAGTCTCACCTATACCATTTTACACTTAATCCCACCAGTTATATTTACTTTTCAAAAATACTTGAATAGCAGAAAATATTTTTAAAAGTTTAAAATGCAATGAAAATATGAAAAAAATGCAATGAATGTTGAAGAAAACCATTGTTATTACTCTTGATAACAAGTGTCACGTTATATGTGTGTGTGCCAAATCATATTAAATACCTGAGAGAATAGTTTATTATACAATTTATATTTTCCCAGACTATGGAAATACAGGGAAAGCTTTGTAAATTATTTTATCTGGCAAGCATAACCATCCTGTTAAGAAAAATGATAACAAGAAAAGGGTACAAATCAATATTTTATGAAAGTCGATTTTAAAATGTAGAATAAAATAACATAAAATCAAAATAAATAATATTAGAATATTTATAATACCCAATGACCAAGTAAAGCCAATGAGCAATGCAAATCTGAATCTGGCGGCTGCATATTGTATGTGATATTTCCCAAGTTACTTCACAGTAGAAGTCATTTTGCCAAGAGTGTATTATATGATTCATGAGTTTTGGAAATACTAAAATAATAAATATTTTTGTTTGAATATCCATTAAATGATACTTTGATAATTCTACACAGGAAACATAATGAAAATTATAGTCATTGGAAAAGAGGAGATATGCTTTTCATGATTTATAAAAGTATATTTAATGCAATTTCAACCAAACATCCAATAACTTTTTTGGGCACCTGATAAAATCTTTCTCAAATTCCTTATTCAAGAATTAAAATGTTCCTAAATAAATTGAGAAATATGTAGTACCAATTCATTCAAAGTCTCATTATTGTTAAGATGTCATTTCTCCCCAGATTGATCTATAGACCCAGCACAACCCAGATAAAAATCCTAGAAGGCTTTGCTTTTTTGTGGAAAATGCCAAGCTATTTCTTAAATATACATAGAAAAGAAAAGCCCTATAATAGCCAAAATGTTTTTTAGGAAAGAACAAAGTTTGAGAACTTATGCTTCTTGATTGTAATACTTACTATAAAACCTATAGTAATCAAGACTGCAATACTGGTGAAAAAACAGTAGACATATTAATCAATAGAATAGAATAGACCTGCACCTATACGGTCAGTTGATCTTCAATAAACCTGCAAAGACAGTTCAATGGAGAAAGGCTAATCTTTGCAACAAATAGTGCAATTGGATATCCACTTGTAAATTTAAAAAAAGAACCTTGACTGGTACTTCACACAAAATATAAAAGTTATTTCAAATAGATCATATATATATATATATATATATATATATATAAAACTATAAACTTAAAACTATAAAACTTCTAGAAGAAAACATAGGAGAAAATTTATGTGACCTTGAGTTAGGCAAAGGTTTCTTAAGAAACAAAAATATGAATTATAAAAATGCTTATATATTAGACTTCATCAAAATTAAAAACTACTCTTCAAATGACACTATCATACTGTTAAGAAATTGAAAAGAAAAGCTACAGACTGGGAGAAAATATTTGTAAAACACATGCCTTGTATGCAGAATATTTAAATAACTTACAACTCAATAATAAATAATAAATGGGCAAAAGATTTGAATAAGCACTTTACCAGAGAAGAAATATGAATGACAGATAAATATGTAAAACAATGCTCAACATCATTAGCCATTAAGGAAATGCAAACCACAATCAGACACTACTATACCTATTAAAATGATGAAAATTAAATAAATTGATATTACCAAGTGGCAAGGATGAGGAGCAACTGGAATTCCCATTCATTGTTGTTGGAAATACGAAATGGTGCAGGTCCTTTAGAAAACAGTTTGGTAGCTATTTATAAGAAATTTTATAATGTTATAGATACGTTTCCCATACAACCCAGCAATCCCACTTCTAGGTATTTATCCAAGAGAAATGAAAACATATGTTCATACACATGTGTCTTTTATAGTAGCTTTATTCATAATTGCCCCAGACTGAAATTGATCCTAATGTCTATCAACTGATGAATGGATAAACAAACTGTGGTATAGCCATACAATGGAATACTACTCAGCAACAAAAGAAATGATGTACCAATACACCCCACAACATGGATGAATCTCAAAGGCAGTATGCTAAATGAAATAAGTTGGACACAAAGACTATACACTGTATGGTTACACTTATAAAACTTTTGCCAAACACAATACTGTGGGGACAGAAATCAGACCCGTAATTAGCAGCGTCTGAGGGTGGGGTTGGGTCATTGATCACCAAGGGGCATGAGGGAACTTTTTTGGGTGATGTAAATATTTGAAATCTTCATCGTTGTGGTAGTTACACAACTGTTTTTGTTTTTCAAAACTCATAGAACTCAATACCTAAAAAGTAATTTTACTGTATGTAAAGTGTACCTCAGTAAACCTGACTAGAAAAAAATGCAATGTGATAGGAATCGTGAAATATTTTGTAAGTTGAAGACTAATTAATCATAGAGACATACCTACTAGATATATTAAACTATAATATTACTACTAGATTTAAGGTATAATAATTGAAGGATTTTTTTAAGAAAAAACAGAATAATAAATACTGAAATAGATCCAAGTATATTTAAAAATTTTGCCCACTTATTATCCAAATTTATACAGTCACATAGGGAAATTAACGTCTCTGTAACTTTACAAATATAAAATGAAAATGCTCACTGCTTAACTGGCCACTTACAGAATGAATAACCACCAGAAGACATGCTCCATATTTGGGTTCTAGCATTCCCACTGCAGCAATACCTGATGCTGAAAACATCTCATAATACAATGCAAAGAGATCGCAAAGTAAAATGGCAAAAATCTTGCAAAAGATGAGACTTTCATGAAGTCTATGAATGTCATGTTAGAGAACAGCTTAATACAAAGCCACTGACAATAAGGATCTGCCTGTTAGAGTTAAAGAAAAGTAACGAGGTTTATGATAGGCTCTGCAAAGCAAAATGTTTTTTTTTTTTTAAAGCAAAATGTTTTGACCATCAAGTGAATAATAAGGACTTTGAGGCAATTATGAATCCCTTGAATTAAAAAAATATATATTGGGGCTTCCCTGGTGGCGCAGTGGTTGAGAGTCCGCCTGCCGATGCAGGGTACACGGGTTTGTGCCCCGGTCCGGGAAGATCCCACATGCCGCTGGGCGGCTGGGCCTGTGAGCCATGGCTGCTGAGCCTGCGTGTCTGGAGCCTGTGCTCTGCAGCAGGAGAGGCCGCAGCAGTGAGAGGCCCGTGTACCGAAAAAAAATTTAAAAAATATACATGGTCCAAAAAGCAAATTAATTTTAAAAGGTACATTGAAAAATCTTGTCCCATCCTATTCCCCATCCTCCCACCCTCCATGCCTTTCCCTGTCTATCTTGTAACCACTTTAATATTTCTTGCCTA
This sequence comes from Phocoena sinus, assembly GCF_008692025.1. Classification (NCBI taxonomy): domain Eukaryota; kingdom Metazoa; phylum Chordata; class Mammalia; order Artiodactyla; family Phocoenidae; genus Phocoena; species Phocoena sinus. Next base: position 54,524,985 of record NC_045769.1, read on the forward strand.
TCTTTCCTGGGTCTGTTTATGCAGATTGAGATTGAATATGTACTCAATCTCCTCCCTTTTCTACATACAAGGTAGCATACTATTCACACTTTTTTTTGCCCTGCACTGGTTTTACATAACAATATATCCTAGAGAATTTTCCCTATCAGAACATAGCAAGCTCCCCTCACTGTTTTTTATAGATGTGGTAGGCAAAGATGTTCACATCCTAATCTCTGGACTCTTTTACTATATTACCTTGTATGGCAAAGGGGAATTAAGGTAGTAAATGGAATTAAGGGCACTAATCAGCTGACCTTAAAATAGATTATCTGGGATTTTCCTGCAGGCCCAAAGGCCCTTAAAAATAGAAGAGGGAGGCAAAAGAGGAAGTTAGAGTGATATGATATAAGAACAACTAGACTGGTCGTTGTTGGTTTGAAGGTGTAAGAAGGGGTTGGTTTGAAGGGTGGAAAGCTTCTAGAAGTTGAAAAGTCAAGGAAATTGATTTTCCCCTAGAGCCTCCAAAATAGAATGCAGTCCTGCTGACACCTTGGTTTCAGCCCAATGAAACCCATGTTGGACTTCCGAATTCCAGAACTGTAAGATAATAAATGTGTGTTGTTTTAAGCCACTGAGTTTATGGTAATTTGCTAGTACAGCAATAGAAAACTAATACAGTAGTCTATGTGTAGATGTTCCATAGTTTACTTAACTAGTCCCTTATTGGTGGACACTTAGATTGTTTCTTATCTTTGGAGTTAACATAGATTCTCATAGCCAATAGATACAGATGTAGGACATAAATTTGAGCCTCTTGACTCTAAATCCACAACTCTCCAAAGATACTATGTTGCCTTACAACTTTACTCATTTTCTTAGCATTTATTGTGCTCCTATTTTATGCCAAGCCCTATACATACTAGACTCCAGAGTCTAGCAGCAACTTTTACTAGTAAACAGTGTGAATGAAAGCACGCAAGGATTAACCTTATTAGATCCTCTCAGAACGTATTCCAGGTCTTCTGCTCTGTATTTCATTACTCCATACATAGAAAGGCTGCACAGTGTAAAACACTGGATTAAGAGTCCTTGAATGTGATTTAAATCCTAATTTTGAACTTTGATAAACCACTTCACTACTGTGGGCCTCAGTTTCCTCCTCTGTAATGTAACCTAAAATGGACTACATGATCTTTGGGAGGACCATTCCAGCTCTATGACTGAAAATCATTTCCATGGTATTTCTTTAGAAGGACAGGATATAAACACTTCCATCTTACAGGTGGAATAGGTAAGACTCAGAAAGAATGACTACACGTTTTATTTTTTATTTTTGTCAGTCTTCTGGGGAGAGGTGTGCCAGTCTTCTTTCTACACCCCAGAATTGCTCTAGGAGCAGATTCACCTTTGAATTGAGCTTTATTCGATGTCACTAATTTTCTTTGTATTTACTAACAGGGGCATGGACAGATGTACACACATGAGCACGTGACCACTGGCTTCCTTGTCACCACTCAAAAGCTCTGTTGATAATGGAGAAAGAAATTAAATTTCTGAGTCATGCTTAGACTCTGGGCAGTAAAGCCACAAAATCTGGATGGCAAATCCACAAGTGTGACATGTACATGTTCTCAGTGTTTAGTAATGGTGCTGTAATCTGCATAACTGAGCTCTGAAACTGAGCATTCTTTATTTGGGGGGAGAGTTTATTATTTTATAATTACCCTATTTTACGTTTTAATGTAAGAATTAAGAAGATGCTCATCCTTATTTTCTTTAATAACATTTCTAAATCAGCCTGAGACTGAATTGGCTTCACTCTTCAGTGTAGAAAATATGTTTATTGAAAAATCTGGGAGGCAGATTTGCTCAGTAAACAGACTACATTCTGACATTCTCCATTACCCATATAAACTGTACCAGGGCAGACTTCATGCATTAAAATTCAATGTGACCTAGTTTAAGTGTCCAGTAGCCCCCTTTGTCCAGCTTTTATCATCTCAGTAGAACTCCACTGTGGGAAAGCAAAAGGCTACAACTTTATTTACACGATACAGCGTTATGCAAATGAGCAAGCATTAATCACAAACATTTCCCAAGTGAATCTTTGCAAATTGACGCCATTAACTTTGCCAGGGGCCAAGCATTGCAGTCCAGGAATAATGTGTCTTTCCAACTGAGTCCCAGACATTTGCACAAATGTGTGCAGCACCCGTGTCCCTAGTTTCTTCTTGGCAACCTTTTTTTTTCTAACATGGTTTAAGCTGAGCACTGAATGAAATTATCCTGGGCCTGAATGCTCCCTTCTTCTCCGGTGAACGAGTGCACTGCAACTCTAGTATGGCTATAAATTGTTAAACTTAAATCCGAATCTTTCCCTTTAGCTGGGAAATAATATGTTTCCAGAGTGAAGCCTTGCCAGAGAAATAGGTCTTCTATACTGTTTCATAGTTAGTTTTAAAGAAGACTCTCAAAATTATTGGACTTTCGGTTTTCATACGAAAAGACTAGAAACTAGAACTTTTAACACAAGCTTTTAAAATATTTTTGAGGCTGACGTTTCTCTTTTTGGCTAGGTTGAAAGTTGGCAGATCCCAAATAATTACTAATTTTTGTATTAATTTCAATTTCTTAGAGAATAGTGGCAGGATAAATGAAACTGATCCTTAAACAGATTTTTACACAAAATCAGGGCAACTTAGTACTCTTAAATGTTTAAAAATAGAGATGATCTTCTTTTATTGTTACTATCTCAGAACAGAATTAATCATAAATACCTTTAACATATGACTGGATCCTTTATGCGTCACGGGCAAATCGAAATGAGAGCATAATGATCTTTTTAATGAAGTTTTATATACTCTAATTCAGGAACTGACCCTGAAATTTTGATACTCAGCATTAATAACACAATTGATTCAGCATGAGATGCAGGGTCCCTAATCGTTGACCCCTAATTTGGAGCTAACTCATTTGACTTTTTGAATTTACACTATTATTTTTTGAATAGCATTATAAATCAAATCATTTATAGTTCAATTTTTTTTTTAATTTTACTTTGTGGTTCCTCTAAGTTTTTAATTTTGTTGTGTTGTTTTTGTGTTTCTTTTGGGTTTTGGTCATCCAATATCTCTATCTCTCATTTTAGACCACTGTTCTTTTTGCTGTGTTCTATTGCCTCATGTCTCAAGACATAAGGAGATGACCTCATTCCATTTCATTGATTTACGTAAGACTTATTAAGTACAAATGGGCAGGAAATTAAGGATTTGCTTAGAAGTTAAAATGACAGGGCGACCAGTTATTTGTGTGAACATTTCTGTAGGTGACCTGACTCTCCTATTCTTTCCTGTAAATCTCTCTGAGATTTCAGAAAGTGCAGTCACGCAACAATCACCCTCAATTCCCATATGACTGCAATTAGTGTGTAATTGATACATCCGCAATGCTACTTCCCTCTGCATTTGGCATCTTTGTCATCTTGTTTTCATTTGGAGAAGGTTATTTCATATGCTCTCCTGGACCTTTCTGCCCATATCTCTTTTTGTGTAGTTTTAATCTTATGCCCACTTTCTGATTTCCTTAGCAGTTTACATAATACAGTACAAATTCTCTGTCTTGCATAAACAAACTGTTTCCACCCACCATCTGCCACTCAAGAGGCGTTAGTGTTGTTTCTGCTGGAGCCCTGGAATTCTCTGTCATCCAGCAGGGATCTCAGCAGTCATGAGGTTAGGGAGAAAGCCACAAGTTTGGGTCCCACATAAATGCCCTTTCCATGGGCTCTGGGCTGACCCTCCGTCTCCTTTGGCCCCCAGGCCTAACTCCACCTCTCAGCCAGCTGCCATGAGGCAGCAAGTCCCTACAGCAGCTGCGGTTCCTTCCCTGGGAGGTCAAAGCGGCGGGGAAATAAGAACCCCTTAGACGCCTTCTTGGAAGATCTGTCTTGCAGCAAAAGCGGAAGAGGCGCTCAGCTGCAAGGGCACTTGCTTGCGTTTTCTGAAGGATTAGGCTTTTTGTTTATCACCCCATCACACTCTTCTAGGGGACTCTGCATTTTGCTATTGGCTGCCTAGCGCTGGTTTTAACTCTAGAAATTCTGTTCACCAGTTATCAGTGTTTTTCTTTCCCTATTAAAACGTGTTCTCTTCTACTAAGCCATCATGTTCTTCCTTCCTGTGTTCTCTATCTTCTCTTCCCTTCTCCCTCTCCTCTAGCTCTTCTGTTTTCCCCCTCTTCCTCTTTCTCGGGCACAAAAGTACAACAAATACACTATTTTTCCTTTCTCTCATGGACAGTGTCTTTATTAAGCTTTTTTAGGTTAATAACTGGATTCATTGCTTTGAATTCTGAGGCACTTTTCCCTTGAAAAGCCCCTAGAAGGTAATTTTTTTTAAAAAGTATATTGAACATAGTATTTGAAACTCTAACCAACATAATGTTTACAAAAATTTATACTTTATTTCCTGAATTTTCAGACATCGCCTTTGATAACTGATATGTCAAGAAAAACCTTGAACAGTCATCTTCTAATATTTGGCCCTCCTTACATCACCACTCTCAGATATGTCCAACAAATATCTACACATGTGAGGTCTACAGATCAACTTAAACTCTTCCCTCCTCTCACATATACATATACAGTCACTGCCTGCTACCCACACACACCTACTGTATTTCTCTTGAAACCCTTGAGGTAGATAGCAGCTCCTTTAGTCTATTAATTTATACTGTATTTATATTTATATAGTTGTATATAAATTGTGTACACACAGTTACATATAAGTATATATGTGTAATTTGTTGGTTTTTTTTTTTTTTTTTAAGAATTGATGCTGATAAAATGTGAGACGCAGAGTTTTAAGAATACTGGTACCTAGCCTGCTGTTTCACCTATGCTAATATTGGCCTCTCATTCAGAAATGAAATAAGCCATGGAAATTGGTCCTCACTAAAAAGTGAGTTTATGATGAAGGGATTTGGAGAAAGTCATACTCAAACTGAATTCTGCAGCTGATCATTAAATAAAGAAATACCACTGCGATAATACTCTCATTGCTGGGTTGGGAAGTGAAAGCTAGCTGTAAAGTTTACATCTGCTGCTAAGCAGTACAAATTATTAGATAAATGGATAATTTTGTAAGTTTGAAAAACCAACTGATTCTGTTAAGAAAAAAGGTACTGATGATACAAAGAATCAATAGCATTAAATGGAAATCTAGAAAATGGTAGTCTGCTTTTGTCAAACATTTTACATTTTTCCCATAAATAAGACTATTTCTATTGATTATTAGGTATGGAGGGTAGTGAAGCAGATAGCAGGTAATTAAAAGCATAAATCTCAGGAGCTTGGGAAGGTAATTCTCTGCTTTGCAGGCAGAGCTGACAAAATGATGAACATTTTCTGCTTCAACATGACAGAAATATAGTGTCGTTACAGGGAAAAGGAACATACTGAGCTAAAAGTTGGCTTCAATAGCTGCTGTTTAAGAAAGCTCTTTAAAAAATTTAGTCTGCCTTTTTGAAGCATATAGTAGTTCCTTATTAAATTTTTTAAAAATTGCCTTAAATTAGCACTATAACATTACCAGAATGTCACAGTCTTTCTCAGAACTACCTTATTTTAAGTGGGTATTTGATAATTTAGGACTAATTTTAAATTCATCACTGAAAGAAAGTGAAGATTAGGATAAAAGTGAAGTTTTTAAAAAGTGAGCATTATTCCTTATAAAGACTCTTCAGATCCTATATTTAACTGATGGGGAAGTTATGCAACACATAATTCAATCATTTGGGGCTTTTCTTAAAACACATAGATGCCTCACATGACATATTACTTTAGCTGTTTATATGTGTTTAATAATATTCAAAGTTAGGATGACCCGCCTAATGTGATGTGAGGAACAGTAAATGTGAATGCAAAACCCACCCTCCTGTATCAGAATATGTTCTCAACAGAAAACCATTAAGCATCTATTGATCAGTACTGCAAGCTTTGGTACATTTCCATTAAATATTGGTTTGCTGATCAAATATTAGTAACACCTTTTAAAAAATATTATGGGTGGTCTTTTTTTCCTGTGTAAAATTCCTGTGTTAGTAACTCTTTTAGACAAAATTAAAAGATTCCTGAAAGGATTTTCAGGTCATTTTGTTGTGATTTTTGTCATCTTCCCACTTTGGGGTTGGGAAGGACTGTTGAAGTCTTGTGTATTTTTCCTTTTTGTTTGGTATGGATTTCTCTAGTTAAGACTGGGTGTGGAATCCTTAACAATAAGATCATGTTTCACTCAATTCTTGTGGTTTGGATTCTTCAGCTAAAAATTTATGCAACATACAATTAGAAATCAGGTAAAATTTCTAGGCTGAACACCTGTAGGTTTCCTGAATGATTAGTTCCTGGTTTAAAGTTTGTATTCAGGCTTTATTTAGTACACGTTTGGTTTCCCATAACTTATCTTTTATTTTGTATGCTTGAGTGGGCAATTGGCTATAATTTCACAACCTTTACAACAAGAAAAAAAGTATTACTTATGTAAGACAAAAACAAAACAAAAAAGCTGGATGCAACAAGAAGTAATCGTGCCTACTCCATTGCTTTCAAGCAAGAGGCTGATTTAATACAGTTAGAACATCTTGCAAAAGAGATAACTTTTAACTACTTTCATCTCTCAAGCAGCTTTTTGAATAAAGTGACAGCATTTGCCCCGGAGGAAAGAGAACTTTAGATACGGTCGGTCAGCATAAAGATCAATTTTGGGGTTTTTTTGGGGGGGCGGGAGGGCCTGACTGGCCAAAAGGCACTTTATGAGGCGTGGCTTGTCATGGAGGAGAGGACAGCATATGAAGAAGTACTGCTTTAGCCAATTTCTAAGATTTCAAGCTGGGAAACTTTATTGGAAAAATAGTGTTGCTGATCAATGTGAATTCTTCAAGGGGAGTAAAGAAGCTATCAACTTAGCCAGGGACAGGAAAAGAGTTTCAAAATAGTTCCTGCCTAGAAAGGAAGATTCAGGAAATATAAGACAGGTTCCTTACCCTCATAGACCTGATTATCTAGCTAGGGGAAAAAAACTAATACACTTAGAAACATTGCTCAACTGTGTGATGTGAAGAACAGTATTACTGTTATTACTTATATTAAAGTACCCTGCTGTAGGGTAATATAAATTTAGGAAAGCAGACAGCACATGGGCTAGAATTATCATGAGCAGAAAGCTAGCATTTGACGGATGCCTGTTCTTCTGCCAGGCTCTATCTTATATACTCTCCACATATATTATCTCTGTATTTGTACAGAGGTTCAAGAAAGAAGTAAAACTGTGAAAGGCTTGAGAGATGGTCAGCATTTGATGGCGAGAGAATTAAAGAATTATTAAGTGCTAGAGCTGAAACAAACAGAGCTTCTTGAGGATGTGGTCTATGGATAGGCTGCAGGGGGTCCATGAACTGCGTAAAATTATGCAAATTTTGTCTGTCTGCATACCTGAAACCAGGATCACTTAAGAGGATGGTTGAGATGACTGAAACTTCCATTCCCTCAGAGTGAAATGTTCCACAGCTTCCTTTGGTAACATGTTCCAGGATTTAATCATTTTTAGTATTTCATCTTACCTAAATCTTTATTTAAAAAAAAAAAAGAAAGAAAAAAGAAACCTTGTTCTTTGTCCCCCCTCACTTTAATTCTGTCTTCTAGGGCACATGGAAAACAAATGTTGTATTCACTACTCAGGAAACAGATCTGGTGAACAGGAGCTCCCAAGAATTCTTCACTCTGTTTAGTTTCTGACTTTTGGGGGCTGAGAATATGATTCAACTTTTATTAATATGTATTTCCTTCAGATAGAAGTGTATTTCAGCTCTTATCAGTGGCATACCTAACATTTCTGACACCAAGAGCAGATCATTTTTTAACATCCCCTCTATAGGACAAAGTCATTTTCAGAAATAATTATGAAATTACATGAATAGTAAGAAAAGCCAAGAAAGAAATTCAGAGACTTTATTAAAGTTTTAATATATTACTATACCCCTAATATTATAGTACAAAAAAGGAAAGGGTTGATCCTTTTTAATTACATTAATGTATTTGTAAATGAGAAAAAATGTAAATCTACATATTATTCTATCACAGTAATGAATAATAACATTACAGTAACAAATAAGTAAATTTTAATAAAATCAAAATTATATAAAAGATACAATTTATATACCTACTAAATTGTACCACTGATATTTTCTTCTTCACTCCTTAGTTTTAAAGCACAGAATAACGTAAAAAGAAGCATAAATTTCAATTTCAAAGCTATTAACCAAAGTCAGTAAAATCCATCATGTATAAGCTAAAATTTATATTTATCAAACAAGAATAATACACCTCACAGTTGGCACTGTTTCACTCTTAAAGTTTAAACACAAATAAAAATTCTAATCAGTCATCTAAAATGAGAGAATTGAAGTATTTCAAGTTCTGTTTTGTCTTTACAGTCTCTGTGCTATCATTCTTTATTTCAAATCAACTATTGAAATGCTAGGATATGAGGGGCACAGAGTTTGCAGACTGATTGCATCTGAAATGAACTTAAACGATTCTTAACCATTAGGAACTTACTTTCAAAATGAGTAGTTGTAGCAGAGTCATTGTGAATTGGGAGTTTGATGATATAGCAAGTTCTCTATATTAACTTCCATGTAGTTAATTAAAAGATAAGTAAAAAGATGTGCTAATTTCAAGTTTACATATATATTATTAAAATTCACTGTAATCACAACTATTGTTTAAAACTTAGACCAACAAATTTTTTTTCAGGGAGGAGTATTTTATTTCTAACCTTAGAATTGCCAACCTGTAATGATAATAAAAAGCAGTCCTATTTTTAGTCAGTTTTATTACTGTTTTTAAATTATCTACACATAGTGCAGCCCCTTGTTTCCTGTACTGAAGTGAACATCTCCTCCCTCCCCTTCAGTATACCACAGACGTTTGTTATTCCATCAATAGGAATTCCAGTGCTACTTTAAATACATGTTACATTTAGTATGGAGATACGTTATGCTGACTTAAACTTGTAGTCACCAAATAGTTTCCTTTTTATCTTTAATAATGCCCACTGAATGTTCTCTGAAATGTAGCTTTCATTATCTCTGACCTGTGAGCTTGAGGTGACCTAGTTTTTGCTCTGGAAAGAAATAACATTCTATATCATTTGAGAGACACCTATGGCGTCCTTTTATGTGATGATTTATTTGTTCGTGTCATGAATTTTGGGCTTTTTCTTATATCATTTGAGAGGAATGGGAAAGAAAAGACTCATTAAAGGGGTACTTAGGTTGTTATAGTTTTGTAATTTAAATTGTGTAAGCCAACAAAATGCCCTATATGCACTTTTAAACTAAAAATACCAACAATCTCTTTTTAAGATTTAATTTGTACATTTACACAGATGGTTATAAAAGGGGATATTCATTAACATCTGTAAATGTTGAGGAAATGATGGATGCCTATATTTGTAAAATGCCAGAATAGAGTTACTAAATGTGCAGATGTAGATTAAAAAATACAAAATTTGAATATCTGAAAGGCATTCTCTTCAGGCTAGTTTTCTAAAGATCTAGACATTGAATAATTGTCTTTTGCATAAGTTTCCATTTTTATAAATGCAGTAAATTCTTATTAATTTGGATGACATTAATTAGGGATTTGTGATAATTCAGGTATGGGCTGAATTGTACTTTTGTTTGGTCCAAATTCTTTCTTCAAAGATAATGCAAATGAGTGTTGCAAAGGAGGTTGAAGCATAGAGATTTAGAATACCAAGAGAACTAATTTTTTCAAGCTTACATAAGCATTTTAAGAGCAATGATTAAAATACAAGTGATAATATAATTTTAAATAATTCTTATATATTTTAACACATCGCCTAAGAATCTCTGGTAACTGACAGCATTTCTTCAAAAATGTTCAACTTTTTTTTACCATTTCATTATGCCCTGTACCCAAATTAGTCCACATTGTTGAGGTTTTTCTGAAATTATAATCATTTAGTAATATCTAATACCATTCTCTTTTTTTAAAGCAAATGATTTTCTGTGACTTGGTTAGCATTTTCCCAGTAAATCTTTTGAGTCAAGTGTTTTAACTTACATGGTATCTAGGTTTTATATTTCAGGCCAAAGAAGCATTGTTTTGAGGGATGACTTATCCAATTTAGTTATCTGCACTGATCAAATTGACTGAATGATCCATAAATCACTGATTTTGTGTTCTGACCTGGGGCTATCTTGATAGACAGGTGAGTGACCCACTGTATATAAGAATTGTTTTTCCAATAGCTGAGCAATTGGTCTGTTAGGAATCTGCTCATTCCACAGAGATGGATCAAGAAGCCAGACCCCCCAAATCATACCAACTGGTGACCCCTGCTTTAGTCCACTGTTTCTCATCATAGGCAGAAGTCAGTCAGGAATTTGCAAGAAGTAGGAGGTACTTATTTGATTATGGTCACTCTTGATACCAAAATCTTCACTCTCTTGGTCTCTTACCATCCTCAAAATACAGGTTTCTAACCAGTATGCACATCTCTAGTCCAGTTCTTGTTACTCACTCCATTGTTAGCTAGCCTTCAGCCACAATGGCTTTCTTTTCTTTTGAAAAAGCTGCCAAGCTACTTCTCCCCCCTCCCTTTCGGTCTAGTCTCTACTCCTCCTGCAGGTCTCATGTTTTATGTCTCTTCCTCACAGGAGCTTGTCCAGACTCCCTAGTGTAAACTAGCCCCACTCCCAAGAATAAATTTTATAACACCCAATAATTTTCCTCCATGAAATGTATCACAGTTTGTAAAGATAACTTACTTATGTAACTATTTAATATATGTTTCTAATACATACACACACACACACGCACACACATGCACAATTGTTGGCTCAAGGACTGAATATGCTTTGTGCATTACTATGCACAAAGTGCCTAGCACACTTATTTATTGATTGAATACATGGTCCTAAAGAGGATTTATTTTTAACTTTAATTTATGCAACCCAAGGATTGGTTGGGAATCACTGAATCCATTCTCTACAATGAAAACTATAACTTATATGACTTTACAGGTCACCTCCCCAGACCTTTTTCCACCTCCAGATCATCCTGTCTAAGGAAATGAAGACTATCTTTTACCAGAGGGGATAAGGGAGAGAGTCTATTCTGTTTTGGATCTTCCATGGTGAAGGCTGTTTGGACCCTGGACTTGGGACTTGCTTCGATGGTGCAGTGATTAAGAGCCTAATCTTTTAATCTTGGGTTGGAATCCAGGGTCTTCCATTTCTGGCAGTGTGGTATTAGACAGTTACTTAACTTTTCAGAGTCTCTGTAGACTTGGACTAATAATAATACCTGCCTCATATGCTTTTATGAGGATTAAATGTGATGCTGTCTGTAATGTACTTAGTGCAGTACCTGGTACACAGCAAACAATAAATGGTAACTATTTGTCACCATTTTTGTTATTGAATTCAGAGTAGTTTTTGTAACCTGACATTGTGTTTGCAGTCTTTCTGGTTGCTGTGTTCTCGCTATTTTTCTGCATTCCTCATAATTTTCCTTGGAGTAGTAGCTATACATAGGCCCCTCATTTCCGCAGACATGGCTACCACTATGCTTTCTCTGCAACATTATCAAATATTCTTCCAGGATACAAAGACCTCATATTATTTTCCAGTTATTTCATGAGGTTGTTTTGATATTACAAAAAAAAGTATTTTAGCATTTAATATGTTGTTATACTTCAGTAAGAAGTATACTTGTGTGTATGTATTTTTAATTATTTTTCCTTTGGAGTTTTCACTTCCCTTGACCTCTGTTTTATTACTCTGTATATCCAGCTTTTCTGATGGCCTCTTTTCTGTATCCTCTGCTGATTTCTCTTCCTCATCTTACCTGTTGAATATAGCTGTTTCTCAAGATTCTTTCCTCAAAATGGGTTTTCTCCTCTCTATTCTTAATTCGTCAAGAATCTTATCCATCCCCAGGCTTTCATGTATCATCTCATAATGCGGTTACAAAATAGATGTCTCCAGCCCCAGCCTCTTTTCTCAGCCATCACTTGTGTTTTCAATTGTTTGTTGAACCTCTCCACTGTGTATCTCATGAGCAGCCTAAATAGATAACCAATTCTCATTTTCCTCTGCAAAATTTCCTCACCCCACCACAACTGCATTTTGGTTAATCATTTTACCATTTTCCCTGTTATTTGGGCCTGAAACTTCTAGAGGGAACTCCAATTATTTTTTCTTCCTCTACCCTTATTTTAATTCTATTGTCAAGTAATAAAAACTCTTTTTCCATTCATTTATTCATCCATGTAATCAGTATTTATCAAATGTCAAGATGTTTCAGGCAGTGTACTAAGTACCTTACAGGTACAAGCCTTAACGAATATTATTGTCTAGTCGGGGGAAGACAAACATTAATCATGTTATTATAAAATTTAATAATTTTTAAATTGTGAGAAGTGCTATAAAGAAAAGAATCCAAAAAGTTAGGAGGTGGCCTAGTCTGGGGGATCATGGAAGGCTTCTTAAGGAAGTAATGTTTGAGCTGTGTTCTGAAGGATGAATAGGAATTAACTAGGAAAAGAGAAAAGAGATAGTATTATATTTTAGGCATGTGCAAAAGGCTAGCACTGTACTTATACTCCAGCCACACTTTCTTTCAGTTCCTCCAAGAAAAAACAAAGAGCCTGCTACCAAATGAAACTAGGGATAGGTGGGGAGTAGGACATATAGGTCTTGAATATGATGATTTTAGATTTTAAACCAAGAGCAGTGAAAAGATGTCAAGGATCTTAAGCAGAGGAATGATATGTTCAGGTTTGCATTTTTTAAATATCACTTTGGCCGCCACGTGGAGAACGGATTGTAACTGAGCAGGAGGGGCCTTTGGGTGATCGCCAAAGAGCCTGTTGCAGCAGTCCAGGTGAAAGATGATGGCAGTCTGGACCAAGATGGTTGTGGTTGAGATATAAAGAATTGTCTTGATTAGAGAAATATCTAGGAGGTAAAATTTGTAGGACTTAGTGATTGAATGTGAGGGTGGAGGTAGCATGTGACAATGAGAATGATCCCTAGATTTAGCTCTTACAATAGAGGTAGAGTGGTGCTATTAGCAGAAAGGGAATGCTAGAGGGAAGACTAGGTAATTTTGGCAGCAAGGCAGAGACAAATGATACAAGGAGTTTGGTTTTGAACTTATGTTTAAGGTTCTTTGAGATCTCCAAGTGGATATTATGAGTCTGGAGCTCAGGGGAGAGATCTGGACTAGAGAGGTGGAAACCAGGAAATTATCAGTATAGAGGTGGCTGGGAAAGTTGTGTGGGTGAAACTGAACAGAGAGTAGACAGGAAAGTTTGGAGTAAGAAGACAAGAAGGCTTAAAACTGCGCCTTGGAATATGTCAACAATTCAGTGACAGGGCAGGGGAAGATGAGGCTGCACGTGGCTCGGAAATGTAGGTGGGGGAACATCAACCTTGGGAAGAGCCTCTGGAAAAGTGCCTTCCGGAAGAAGCGAGAGATCAGCAGGGTCACGTATCCCTGATTGGTCAAGAAAGATGAGAAATAAAAGATGTTCTTGGTTTTAGGACTTAAGGCATTGGTGTCTTAGTGATGTCTGTTTCAGTGGATTGAGGTGGACCGTATCAGAGAAGAGAAATTGGAGATGTGCGTACAATTAATTGACCATATTAGTCTGTGAAAGGAAGTTGAAAGGGTGAAAAGCTAGGGTTGAGTGTAGCTTGAGGGATGGTTTCTTTTGGGTTGGGGAGATCAGGGCTTGTTTAAACATCAATGATAAGGATTTGATTTGGAAAGGGGGAGTTGAGTATAAATGTTAAAAAAGAGAAAGAGTAATAGACACTGGGAAAGGCAAAAAGGAACAGAATATCTAGATAGAGACTTGATTAATAGGAGGAATAGCTTCTTTTCTATGAAAGCTCTGGCTTTTGGTTTATAGAGCCCCCTGAAATTTGAAATCTGTGTGTTTAAGAACCCCATTACTCTTTGACTTGCTATGATAAGAACCTTCTAGTTACTCTACTGTCTTTTTTTTTTTTCCTTTTTGTAGGTCTTAGCTGGATCAGGGTGTGCTAGAACAAAAGCCCTCAATGGCTTCTCATTACCTACCTAATTAAGTATGGTATTGTTAACTGTCTTCCCACTATCTAGTATTTAAGGCCTAAATAATAAGGCACTTGCCTTTCTAATCTTTTCTTCCATTCCTACTCCACACACACCCGCATTTCACTCAAACTGGATTATTCACATTTCCCTAAACAAAAACTGGTTTTGCCAAATACTTCTTTCTTATAGTCCTCTCCTTACTGAGAGTGTATATCTCTTGTCTTTGAAATCCTTTCCATTATTGAAGGCCCATCTCAAGGCCCTTTCTTTTCTCAAATTTTCATACAATTTTATTAAGCCCAAGGCAGGGGTGTGTGCACATTTTGTTGCCTGATTCCCAGAAATATGTTTAGGAAAGCGTATAACTATAATATATCCATAATGACAAATCAGGGCACGGAAACTAATTAGGATATTTTTAAGTGTCTGCTTTAATTCAATTAAAGCACTTTAAAAATCATTTTTCTTTGTAAAAAAGAAGAAAAATAATCATTTGAATCATCTGATGTCTATTTTTGCATCAAGGGTGACAGCACAACTTTGAAAAACAACCTATATATCCATCAATAACATACGGTTGAAATAAATTATGGTTCATTCATATAATGGAATATACACACCCATTTTAAAATTAGAAAACTTTCTAATTACTCATTTTAAAAAATCTCTAAGATCTGTTTCTGAATAGAAAAAGCAAAATACAAAAACAACATACGTGGTATGTAGGCATTTGTCTAAAAATGGAAGAAGGGGGAAATACACACATACATATATATTTGCTTGATAGGTATGTAAATCATCTCTGGCAGGATACACAAAAAGTGACGAGAACTAGTTGCGAAGTCTGAGATGTAGACTTTTCAGTATGTACGCTATTTTGTTTTATACTTTTCAACTGTGTGATTATATTACCTGGATAAAAAATAAATACAATTTAAATTTAAAAGAAACAAAAGTAATAGCTAATTGGACAGAAATGAAATTCTGTAGAAATCATTGTTGATTCAAGTTCAAAAATTGCAGATATTCCAAATATTATAACTATTGGTTATACTAGAGTAGAAAATCGTCTTTTAAAGCCTTTCTGATCCTTCAGTGGGATTTTATTTTGAACTCTTTTCAGCTCTTGCCTGGATGACTGTAACAGCCTCCTTTCCCACTTTGCCTCATTGGCAACTGTCCCACTGTACACACACAGCTTGTTCTCCACACAGTAACCAGAGCCATCATTTTATAAACAAAAGTCAAACAAGGTTACTTCTCTGTTCAGAACACTGCTGGGATTTCCCATCTTCTCAGAATAAAAGTCAAAATCCTTAGAATAGCCATTTGCAGTTCCCTGGACCTTAAAGGCTCTTCTCCCAGGTATTTACCTGGTTAACTCCCTCACTTAATTCAGGTCTCAGTGCAAATGCCTCCTCAACAGAAACTTTCCTTAATACCTAACATGACACCCACCCCATCATTGTCTATCCTCCTTACTTTTCCTTATTTTTTTGTAGCATCACCTAACATATTCATAAATGTATCGCTTAACACTTAACTACCGTAAAATATATATAAATTTGTATTTTATTGTTTGTGTCCCCATACTAGAATGTATGACCTGCATCCCACAACACTTGGAATGATGCCTGGATCGTAATAGGTATTCAATAAATATTTGTTGAGTGGAAGAATGAATGGACTCCCAGCATTAAATTCCTATTTTTAGAAGATTTTACTTACTCTATCCTATATATATAATTCAAAAACTTTTTATTGAGTCTATACCATATAATAGGTGCTTCAGAAGACTCAAAGATGAGTAAGACAGAGTCCACATTGATGTTTTCATATATGAACAACCTTTGTTGTGACTCTAATTGGTGAGTAGAACTTTTAGAACAATACTACTTGGAATCAGAAGCTGAAAGGCCACTTAGCATTCACTGATAATATTGAAATATTTATGGGTGAATCAAAATTATGGGCATTTTCATATTAGTTTCTCCTCCAGACCAATTTTTTGTATGTGAGGAAGGTTGACCAGACTAATCTGCAATGGAAACTTCTAGTTTAATCTGGTACTTTAAAGTAAAGATAGCCTTAACATGACTCAGGTTAGCTAAGTGACTACTGAAGAGGTACAGTTTTATTATTTTCTCTTACTTATATTTGTATGTTTTGAAAGGGTATGGTATTAATCTTCACATTTACATATTTCACTTAATTTTGAATTATAAAATATCTGCTGGGTTTTAAAAAATTCGTTTTAGTGCTTTGAGGTAGGAGTTTTACAAAAATCTATTTTGTAAAAGAGATTTTCAAATGAGTAATGCTAAATAAATAATATATTAAACATAATAAAACATTACTAAAGCCATTCTTCAACTCTTTCAAAGTTACTTTGCCACTCTTGTCTACAGTAAGGATATTATATATCAAATATAAGGAGACACAATGCAAATTCTAATTTTAGATTTATTTTGTATCATTTATGTAAATTTCTTTAATATGGAAATGGAAGTAAATGTAATACCTTCTAGACTGATTAAAAATTAATGTGTAGAAGCCTGGGAGCCTAATTTAAAAGACCATCAGAAGACTTGAATTAGTTAGCTGTAGAGTCACAGCGTTAATGCAGAGACTTGAATTATATTGCATTACTTATCACTGAGTAACAAAAAATCGCTCCTAGTGAGTACACTATGCCAATCCACTTCCCCACTGAAAGATAGCAGCACTCTCAAACACTTTAGGAACTTGGTATGTAACTGGGAAATCACTGTAAACTCTTCTTTATATTTCAAGGTAGTGGAGAATTATTAACTAAAATGTCCCAGTTTAATCTGAAATTAATTTGAGAGAGGTGGATAATTTTGAATACTTTTGGGAAAATCATAAAATAAGTGACTCAAGAATATTAAGTAATTATTAACAAAGCCTTAATGTTTTATAATGTATTATAAAAATAAAAGATGAGGGCTTCCCTGGTGGCGCAGTGGTTGAGAGTCCGCCTGCCGATGCAGGGGACACGGGTTCGTGCCCCTTTCCGGGAGGATCCCACATGCCATGGAGCGGCTGGGCCCGTGAGCCATGGCCGCTGAGCCTGCACGTCCGGAGCCTGTGCTCCGCAACGGGAGAGGCCACAACAGTGAGAGGCCCGCGTACCGCAAAAAAAAAATAAATAAATAAAAGATGATATCCATGTGTTTCATAAAAGTTCTTAAGATTTAGAAGTTCTAACACATTAGGTCCCATATGCATAATTCTTTGAGAAAATTAGATATTTTCATAACTTATAAATGTTCCCATTATTACATATTCAAGATTATGTTAGTGTACAGAACACTAATGTTCCCATTTGAGGGTAATAACTTAGAGAATATGGTTTATCAGTACATTCTGGGTGAAGTTTCATGATTTGCTTCCCTTACAGTTTGGAAGAGAGGGCATATTTTGCCAGGGTTCATTTAATTCATCTTGCCTCAGTTAAACTCTAGTGCACCTACTAGGAGTTTGCACACACCTTATCATTAAATTGACTCAGATATTGACCCCCCAGCCCAGAAGACAAAGTAAATATACCTTTCAAAAGCTGTAACGTGGGCTTCTCTGGTGGCGCAGTGGTTGAGAGTCCGCCTGTCGATGCAGGGGACACGGGTTCGTGCCCCGGTCCGGGAGGATCCCACATGCCGCAGAGCGGCTGCGCCCGTGAGCGATGGCCGCTGAGCCGGCGCGTCTGGAGCCTGTGCTCCGCAACGGGAGAGGCCACGACAGTAAGAGGCCCGCGTACCGCAAAAAAAAAAAAAACCGTAATGTAAATGCAACAGAGAAGTAAGCAGTCTTATTTTCTTAGGGTAAGCATCTCAAGATACTTTTTTGCTGAATTCTTAACTAAATTGTGATGATGTTAAAGAAATTATGACATTAAATAAGACTCGTTTTATTATCCATTATCTACATTGAAAAAAATTCACATAAACCTACTTCCATTAGGTTGATGGGGGAAAAATCTTTTTCAAAATACAGTCTCTATAATTTACAGTATTCATGAATAGAATTAAAAAATTAATTTTCTGGGATGAACTTTACCTTGACACATATATATGACACACATATATGATTATTTTTAAAAGGAGATAATTTTTAATTATGGCCTAATTTGAAAAAAAAAAAGGAGGTAACAGGAGGAGAGAATTCAACATATGAAAGGATTTGGGGTTCAGATCACAGTTGATATAGTCAAGCTCAAATAACTGTCTCTTTTATTTCCCATTCTACTCAGCCGTAAACTGGGAATATAGGGTTTTTCCAGAGGCAGAACCTTAGATTGCTGGGAATAATCTAAAATTTAATAATCCACACTCAAATAATTGAAATATAAAACTCACCGAGAAAATGAGGCAAAATTTTATTCACTTGGAACTTTACAAGAAACAATTTTATTTAAAATATTAAAACTTTTTTTAACATCTTTATTGGAGTATAATTGCTTTACAATGGTGTGTTAGTTTCTCCTTTATAACAAGGTGAATCAATTATACATATACATATATCCCCATATCTCTTCCCTCTTGTGTCTCCCTCCCTCCCACCCTCCCTATCCTACCCCTCTAGGTGGTCACAAAGCTAAAGCATTTTTTTTTAAAGCCAATTTTTGCTCTCTTCCAGGTGATTTTTAGACTCAAACTGCCATATTTTTTTAATTCATCATGTAAATTCTGTTATAGCTGTTAGGTCCATTTATAGCTTCGCCATGTTTCAACGTGTAAAGTAATTCCAATCAATCATGCACCAGAAGCATGGGCATCAAGACTCTTAGCTGACTAATAAGCTGCATTTGAAAACCTACCCTGAGGCCCATCAAAAATAGTAGCATTTTAAGAAATGACTTAATTTGCCTACATGGAAAATTTTTGATATCATGAACACATATTATGTGTTAACGCTCATGTATTCACATAGGGGCATTTTAAAGCAGCAACAACCCAAGCACTCTACTTCTGTTTCATGATATTTGATAGAATCTGAATTGGGCCCAAAGAGAATCAGAGTCTAGAGTATACTTA
Source organism: Phocoena sinus (assembly GCF_008692025.1). Taxonomy (NCBI): domain Eukaryota; kingdom Metazoa; phylum Chordata; class Mammalia; order Artiodactyla; family Phocoenidae; genus Phocoena; species Phocoena sinus. Next base: position 54,544,191 of record NC_045769.1, read on the forward strand.
TTTTCTTCCTGGAGTCACCACTTTTCTCTTTAGTAATATAGAAAGATTTGGAGTTGATGGGTTTTATACATACATATTCCAAAGCCAGTAAATATGAAATGCCATGGCCAGAACTGTGGCCTAGAAGGAATCCAGAAGACACCATTCACATTAGACCATATATGAGTGGTGCTCCCCACGCACACAGTTGTACAGTGTGGCAACCCTGGACAGGCCATAGCAACCTGGAGTGTTTCACTTAGCTGTAAATTATAAATTAGCAAAGACATTGTGTCTTTTTGAACTGAAAATCTCCTAACGGTTATAATTTTGTCTGGACTTTGTTTTCAACAGATCCCAGTAGATGAGGATTGAACGAAGGGATATCAAAGCCAGTAGTATGTCATTACTGATATTGCAGGTCTTAACATTGCAAATATCAGCAGAAAGACTTATCTTTGGATTAAGTAAGCCTTTCTCTTGGGTGCATCTTATGTTTATGTTGTAGCTTTGTCTCTGAGAGTGTGTGATCTTATCACTGCGACAAACATATGCCAAAAGCATTTTAAGAGTTGAATGTAGCCTTATGTTAAAGCAAAGATTCAAGTAATTATTTAGCTATTACTCAGTCATCTCTAGTTTGTTTCTACTATGTTTGACTATGGTATTTTAAGTGCCATGCTTTTATCTCAAATGATTATATCTTCCATATAAATAATTTAGTTGTCCTTTGACTGTAGGACTATAGTTTGGAGCAGAGGATAAAATCTGTGATGTAAAAGCAACATCTTTCTTATAACCATCTATAGAAAAGATGCCTACAAGTAGAACATTTGTAGAACACTATGATATGTTTTCTGTTTTACACGGGACAATAATGTTTGAGATAGCATGATGCAGCAGGCTTTCCCTATTGTTCCTTTTATATGTCTGTGTTCTAGTGATACTGAAAAGCACATGTGCCCAGGAAACACTGCATAATTCATAGGATTTCACTGCCTTGGCACATGCTGGTCCCTCTACCTGAAATGCCTCCCCCTGCACACTGACCCTTCAGCACCCTGCCCCCGAAGCAGGGCTCAGCTCTGATGTTCCTTTCCCATGAAGCTTCCAGGATCCCCCTCCAATCTGCAGAAATTTACCTCTCCCCTGACTCCCATACTTCTTTGTACCAGTTTACCTTCCATTTTACAGTTTTACTCTCTGCTATGGGTTATAGTTATTTGCATGTCCGTCTTTTCTTCCAACTACCATTCTTCTGAATAGGGGTCTTTGTTTTTAATCTTTCACAATGTCTAGCACATGGCAGGTGCTAAATAATTCTTTGTGAAATAAATAATCAGGTTTCCCCCTTGTTGGTTTAGCCTGTTTTATGGTAGCTCATTTGACATCTGTTTTATTTGGCATTTTAGTATATAGAGTATATACTTTTTATCTGAAAAGTAACTGACCTCTGCTCTTTCCTATCTAACACTGCTTAACACATTGAAATCTAACGTCTCAAAAAACCAGATGCCAATAGTTTTAATGATACACTCTCTGTAATTAAGGGAACAGTTCCAATTACTTTTTAAGATGCAAAAAGATTGGGTCCATTGGTAAATAAATACTGAGAACTTTCTCCAGTGACATTACTCTATCCCAACCACTTGCCAGTTTGGGTTTGGACTGTTCTTTCTATACAAAGTAAACACAGTTTAACATCTTGTTTCAAGATCCTATCCACCTCTCTGAAGTCCAAAATAGAAATAAGGTAAAAAACAGAAATGGGAGCTCAGTGAATTATAGAATTGCTCATTATTGCATTTTTATTTGTAAAGCAATACATTATCTTTTTTATTTGGACCAGTAGGGTCCTGAAAGATGGAGAGGATTTTGGAAAGTGAGGGGCTTTAGTAACAAAGATGGAGATGAATGGAAGAGAAAATTCCAAAATGTCATTTCCTGTCAAAGCTATTCCTCTACCAGTGGGTGGTCAGGTAGCTACTGGAGTGACCTATGAAAGGAAAACTTAGATACCAATGAATTCCCGTGTGGAGGTCAGTATGGTGGTTTGGGCAGCTCTCTAATTCTGGCACTTCTTGGCAAGGTGTTTCTTTGATCACTGCCAGTTTGGGGTGTATAGCAGCACTTTGGGGAGGAAATCAGAAAGCAGACCATTCGTGCTAGACAAATAGTTGTCTGCTGACTAGTCACGGAGGTGTAAAATATTATGTCTGTGTAGTTAACCAAGTCTCTCAGAAGTGATACGAGAACCATCGTCGATTGGACTTGATCGTGTTGCCTCGTTCCCTGGTTTTCTGGCTCTTGTCCTTGTTTCTTTCATTCCTCAATTAAGGAGATTCCCAGATAAGGAAGGCAGGTTAATCATGTTACTATTTTAACAGTGTCTCTGTTTCACTTGAAGATCTGCCCAGGATTTAGAAGCTGTTGACACCTCAGATACAGTACTGAGCATAGCATAGTGCCACTACCAAGAATACCACAGGGTAACTGGAGAGATGCCAAGTGTGAATGAGTGGTGTCTGCCACTGTCTTAATTCCAGATCTTTCCCAAACAGTAGTCAGTAGAGGTTAAGAAGCCTTGTTTTGCTTTTCTCCATGCCTCAGAACTCAAAAGGAAAGTGAATCATGGCTCTGGAGAGCTCTTTCCAGCTTGGCATCCAGTGAGTGTCACTCAGCTGGCTCTTTATCCCAAGTGCTAATTGATACTGTTAACTTTCTGCAGTGATGCCAGGAAATAGTAATGAGGAAGTGACACTCTGCTCATCTTGTGCCAGGAGGTTTTATTTAGAGAACTATACGTTTATTTAGCCAAAGCGCACTAAAGTAACATCTCACTGTTTAGTATACTTGGAAAGATGAATTATTAGGTCAACTGATATCTTGTAGAAATTGTTACATACCTAAGAAGTGGGCCTTTCTTAGCTTCTCAACAGAAGGATCAAGCCTAATGTACTCTACCGGTATATTTCCTATGAATTAAGAAGGTATTCCCTACTCATAGGAGCTTCTGTTAAAATATAATCCTTCACTGAGTCATGAAAAGCAGTGTGCTTTCTTTGTGTGTAATTTTTGTGTAATGGTTTACTTCTAATAAAATTATATTGTTTACTTAGGGTGAGTATGTATACGTCTAACGTGCGGGTATATAGTTAAATAGTATACACGTAAGCATTTCAGATCCCCATAACGGCTTCTCCACCTACGTGCGTGGCCTTGGATGAGTTGTTTAGCTTCTCGTGCCCAGTTTTCTATCTGTACCTGCCTCACAGGGCACTGTGAAGCTTACATGAGAGAAACATGTATTGCATTTCGAGCTGTTCTTGTCAGAGGCTCAGTAATATCAGCCATTATTATTATTTCTTCATGTTATCAATTTTTAAATTTTTATTTGTATATTTTCTTAATTTATATCTACCCAACTATATTTGCTGGATTTAACCATTCTCAGAGGGTGATAAGACTCAAAATAATGTTACACTTTTCTCCTCTCTTGGGATTGGGTTTGTGTTTCCACTTGACAGAGAACAGCATGAGAAGTCCTTGAGCAAACGAACCAAGAGCCATGATAAGTCAACGGTGGTCTAAAACAATATCACGAAAAGATATTCAGGAAGTTAGGGACTGTGTACAGTCAATAAAAGTCTGTTGACCCTGGGTGATTGGGGTTATGTGCTAGGAAAATCACGTGTCTTCAATTGAAATGTAGAATTAAAACCTGGCTCCTTTTGTCCATTGCCACTCCTACCTACCTACCTACATGCACACATGCACACACACACATACATACCACCTGTATTCTACTTGTTGAGGAAAATGGATGAAAATATCAGTATAATCATCTACAAACAAATACAAGTGTATATACGGAAAACTGATGTAAGAAGAAAAGTTATTATTATTTTAGAAATCCTCTAACAGAAACTCATTTTATATGACAGGTTTATCATCCTCTTTACCTTTATAACTACACTAATATACCATATAATATATGTTTTAGTTTGTTTATATTTTCAGGGTCTATTAAAAATGAAATTGAAGCAAGTATACTTAGATTCTTTTGTTAACATGTTCATTATACTAGTTGCCAAAAAGATAAAATCCTTATTCTTTAGGCAGAGGGGAATTTTCCAAATGTCAGCTTATTGACTAAATGTTTTCTTGTTTTGCTGTAATTTGTTTTTGTCTTTTGAAAATTTTTAATATTCACTTGCCTTGATCGCTTTTCTTTCTTTTGATCTAGTGATGAAGTCACAGTTTCACCTATGCTTTTTGTATAAGTGAATGTAATACTGCTTTGACTTCAGAATCACATCAGAGATCAGAAACAAGCATTGTCCCTACCTCCTTTGTGCCTAATATCGTGTATTCTTAGAACTGGAATCATCAAAATGACACATGAAGCGCGTGTAGATGACTCCAAAATGTAGTGCCATTTCCACTCACTAGCAGGTTGCTTTGTCACATCACTTGCTCTCAGAGCAGAGCCAAGAGGAACGTAGGTGCAGGGAAGACAGATTTGTAGCTGAAGGGAAACTAAACGGAGTGGCTGTGGAAGGACACGCCCGGGTAGGACACTCAAAGCGGCTTGCTGTCAGCCAAACGTTTGACAAGTAACCCCAGTGGGCAGTGGTGGGAGGGCACTAATGACAAAGTTCACCTTCGCCCCAATTTTGTCCTGACCCTGTTGTCCACTCGTATAATGTCTGGTTTTGAAAGACACAGATCCTCTGTGTTGTATAGAAGGTTTCAATATGCAAAAAACTCTTAGATACCGGTCTACTATTCATTAAATGCCGAAAACATAGTTGAGTGCTGAGCTGTAAATGTCTGTGGTGCCTATGATTGAATGTATTTTTCTCCTGCATGATCATCCATTGTGCTGTTTGTAAGTAGCAAAAAAATGAGCCTGATTTGTTCTCCTTTGTAGAGCCAGGCCGAGGCCCACTACAAAGGAAGTAAACATGCCAAGAAGGTCAAAGCACTAGAGGCAACGAAAAATAAACCCAAAATGGTTTCTTCCAAGGACAGCGCAAAGGCTAATCCCAGCTGCTCCATCACTCCAATCACAGGCAACAACTCTGACAAATCAGGTCAATGACACTTTTCGTTCTTTACATTCTTTGTGTTCCTCCTGGTCCTCTGGCCTCACCCCGTCCTCCTCCCCTCCGCTGTTGCATGTTACTCTCCATGATTTGTTTTTATAATATTAATACGTTCCCTTCACAGGAAGGGTTATGTGTTTGCACGGAATCTAAGCATTTGATAGGTTACCATTCCATGTTGTTAAATATATACATTTAAGTGTATATGTGTGTGTGTAAATATATATATAAGTATATATGCACGAAAATAAGTGGAGGCTTCTTGGTCACATCGTGTTTAGACAAAAATCAAGAAATGGATCTAAAATACTGAGTTTATTATTCATTTTACATTTGGTTTTTGCTATGGACTTTTTCAGTGAAGGAATCCTTAAATTTGTTTATTAACAGACACTTTCATATTTTCTTACCCCAGTAACAGGGAGTAGAAGGGCAAAAAGGTAAAGTTTTCTGAGAGAGTGGCATTATTAAGTGAATCTGGAAATGTGTTCAATAGTAAGAGATTTTGATTCTTCAAGATATTCATAGAGTTCTCCTCAGAGTTACAAATGAACTCAAAAGATTTTAAAGGAACTTTTCACGGTTATGAACTGACTAACAGAAGAACTTTATAAATTGGAAATGGGCTACTAGTGGAAGTGCCTCTTAAGCAGAGTATTTCATAGTTCCAGTGAATCAGCAGGTTTTCTGAGTAGGTTCAAACTGAATGATTCAGGGAGAAGAGAAAAAATTTATTTTTCCAGCAGGTATGCCATGAAATTGGGTGTTTAATAGGCTTTCACACATTCACATCCGCCCATCAGGACCCAAGATGGGTAAGTCACCTTGTTGCAGTGACTAACTGAGGAACAGTGCCTAGTAAGGGAAACTAAGAGAATAGATCCCTTTTTCTTATGTTTGATTCTCTCCTTAGGGACCTTTCTGTTGTTGGAAACACAAAGACACACACTTCTTGTCTTATTCTCTTCTGCTTTCCAAGTCATTGTAGACTTAAGACACTTAAGAACGCTTTCCTGTGGTTGCCCAGGGCCTTCGGAGAAGCACAAATCCATTTGTAAGAGGAAGATTCAGAAAAGCCTGGTTAGACAAAGAGAGACTATGTAAGAAGTGACTACTATTCATGAGGTCCCACAGATGCTGGTTCCCAAGGCTCTGCAGCCTAGAATGAGTGAGCTGACCCAAATTTGGTGATAAAGGCTTTTGTTCTTTGTGCGATAGAATCACTAAATCATGTTATCTGATGAACAGATAATAAATACTGAATTATTACATTGCACTTTTCCCCTTCTAAAGAACAAAGCCTTTTTACGTATATTAGCAAATTAATCTTTAACCCAGATCTATCAGATATTAGGGTCAAATGTTATCTCCAGTTTATAAAGTAGCAAACCAAGGCGAGATCCACATTGCAGCTGTTATTTGCTCAAGGTTACCCAGCGTTTGGAAGAACAGGAGCCATCACCTCCTGACTTCCTGCCTAGTTTCATTTTCTGAAGGATATTGTTGTCTCTATGAAATAATACTCTGTCAGGTTTTATTACCTGAATTATGCTGTTTACCGACAGAAGTACTTATAAGCAAAATGATAAAACAGTGGAGGTTAGTGTCACTCCATTCTTTCAGCTTATTTTGTGTCTCGAGCTAATAGCACAGTGGGAAGGTACTGTAAGCATTCCTGCATTGCTATTGCGTGTGCTCAATGCTCCCATTAAGTTATATTATAATATATATGACTATTATTTGCAGATTGGGTTTGCTCTAGGCATAGTAGATGAAATTAAAATTAATGAGGGAAAAAAGTGTTAAAAATGGAAATAGAAAAGGCTCAATGAGAGAAGAATCAATGAACGAACAGAAGATAATTAAAGGGAGAAGGGAAGGTGTAGAAGAAGAGGAAAGGAAGAGAAAAAAGTCAATAATTAGCGAGTAGACCCAAGAAAAGAGCAGTATGGAAATAGAAAATCCAAATAAAGGGGCTGGGTCGGAATCACAACATACCTTAAACCTACAAGACGTCCAATGAGCATGTTAAAATAAAGTTCAATGACTCAAGACTTTTATTCTGACTCTCAAATGCTAGTGAATGCTCAAGTGAAAGAGACTTTACAAACAATTGTGTTTGGCTAGCGGGCAATAGAAACACACCAGGGTCAAGTACAGCAGTGGTATAAACAAGGAAAGAGAACTGAGATCTAGAAGAACCCTAGGAGATGAGAGTGGGGAGAGAGGAAAACAAATCTCAACCGCAGAGTCTCTTTCCCAGTAGCTATGTGATGGTCTTTAATCCAGCGTCCTCTGCTTCCTCTGACACTTCCCTATCCACCCCGCAAAGTACCTATGGTCTAACAGTATTGACCTCAGTCACCATGTCCCTGTCCATACTTGGACTAGAAGTAATGCAAACTACCTGTAGTTGGGGTTACCTCATTTTTCCATGTTTCCTTACTCAAATCTGTATAAATTATTTGGCAATACATTGGTTAGGTCATTCAAATTACTTTTTTGTTTCTCCATATTTTAAATATTAATACTAATGAAATATTTAGTTCGTCCTGTTATATCTATAAAAGCAATACCAAAGCTGTTGAAAGATCACACTATTTAAAAACAAAGTGGGTCGTATTTGATAAATAGATACATGGTTTTTTGTCACTTTCAACTGAACGTCAGCTTTTAAGCAAGAATTCACATGTGTTTTTTCTTTCTTCTTTTTTTTTTTCACACGTGTTTTGTAGAATTTTCAAGTTAGAAAATTAGAAGTTTTGCCCAGATGGAAAATCTTTTCTAAACAATGTAATACATAACCAGTTGTTAACCACCTATTTCTAAATCCTTAAAAAGCTCCCACAGCTTTGTCAGAGTCATAAAAGTTTTTGGTAACTTGTTTTGATTTCCTTTAAAACCCCATTTTAGAAGTTAGGAGACACAAAGACCAGTCCTTCATAAACAGTCTAGGTGGGATGTAGAGGGAAGCAGGAGGGAAGAGGAAGAACTGTGGTACTTAATTAACTGAAGTGTTTTATTTCAGACAACACTGCCTCTAAGGATGTCAGCCCAAAATTAGAGTAATAGTCACAGTGAAAAGTCATGGTTGATTGACAGTTATTAAGAGACTGAAATTCCCTAGCGCTGGTCTTTTTCTTCTGAATGAAGTGTTCTATCAAGTGGGCTTAAGCAATATCTATGTGATTTTGAGATAGTTGAGTGAAAAGTAAATGTTAGTAACTTGATGTCTCAGCTACCAGATTTCAAAATCCAGGCATTCACAACATCCATAGGATTGACTAATTCAATTTCCATTCTCATTCTTTAGCATCAGTAACTTAGCAAGAGTATTGTTCAATGAGGGCAAATCCTGAGGAACAGGAAATAGCCAGATGTTAAGGGAGGGGGCTTCTGGGAGTGCAGCATCCTGGGATGCACTGAACATCAGTCAAGGAAGAGTGTGATTTCAGAGTATCTGACAAGGAACGTGCGAGCCACAGATGACCTCGCTTTGCTCCTTGAGAGCACAGATTATTTATTCTAAGAAGTGGCCTAACAATCTTCCAAGAGCTATTGATAGAAAAGCCTTTTTACCTCCTATTTTAGCAACTGGGACAACCACTTTTTTATGATGCATTTGGAGACATTATTTAGATCATGTTGTAACTGGATCTGTGCAATACAAAGAAATTTGCTATAATGGAGCTATCAGATATAAAAAGTTAAGGGTATAATGGAAAGCTTTCCTTTTTTTTCCTCTCAAGTCAGTAAACAAAATGAGTTTAAACTACAGTAACAGGAATTTCATTTATTATAAGACGCTCTGACCACATGATTGAAAAAAAATTAAATATGTTTTATTTCAGGCAGGATAGCTGTCCTATTCACTTTTTAGAAGTTGGAGTAGAATTAAACGTAAAATCCAAAGAAATAGCTTTCTGGTCTCCTAGGATCTATCCCAGCTTTTAATGATGCATCAGTGGGAGTTCAAAACTTGGTAGAAAGGAGGAAAAAGGTGCTTTGGGAGAAATGGGATCAAGACACAGCAAGCATTAGGCAGCTTCAGGAAGATGGCTAGAACATATTGGCCAGACCCTGTGCCCAAATTTCTCCCTAGAGTTCAAGTGTCATAATGCCATATGACACAACACTTCCCTGTGATAATATGCCCCATACATCAAGTTGAATGCTCTTTGTGACAGCACTTAACCACTCATAAGAAGCTCAAAACAAAACAAACAAACAAACAAAAAACAGAGCCTTTGGAAGACCTTATTTCTTGAAAATAATAAAATATTTTGATAATCAACCTAACGGTAAAAAATATTGTGATAGTCGACCTAATCATCCATATGTCTAGTCTTTAGCCCAAGATTTTTTAAAATTAATTGGATATCAAGATGGGGAAAATACATTTGTAGCTCAAAGTATATAAAGCCATTTAGAGCTAAACAGCTTTTAGTCAGTTGCTGTCTAAAAAGACGAAAGCAGATGGAATGATTGCAAATGCTATAGATATATTTATAAATGCAATTAAGAGCAAAGGTGATGGGACCAGCATGTTCTGCTTAAAATATAACAAGAGGAACACCTTGAATTTGTTCAGTTGATAAAATCCAGTCACATAAATGTTTTCGTATGACCCCCTCAACAACCCTGTGGCTGGTAAGGCTGATATTAGCATCCCTCTTTCACATATGCACACAACAAACTCTGTATCCATTTATTCATTTAACAAATATGTATTATCTATACTAAGTAGTATAGTACATCTGTAACATTGGCCATTTCAAGCATGCAACAATGAACAGAAAGACATGTTCTTGCCCTCAAGAGATTCCAAAAGAAAAATAATATAGAATTGCCACCTTCAAGCTGCTCCCAAAAATGTGGTAACAGTGAAGAACCTGGGTCTTAGAAAGATTAAATGGCTTGTGTGAGGCTTTAAATGGCTTGCACACTCATATCCCAGTAGAGTCAGAGCAGGAACTCAGGGCTTCTTGTTCCATGAATATTCCACTGTTCCCCTTACTTCTAAGCTTCTCTGACTCAGAAGAGTAAATTCAAGTACAGTATCCCAATGGGAAAAGTCAGAAACCACTATCCCACTTTTTTAAAGAATTAATGAGTAGGACTATGTATTACTTTTAAATTGTTTTCTGACTGTTGATATTTTTCAGTAGGAGCTATAGCAGTGACAGGGTCATTGAGGCTTTGTTTTATTGATAATCCTTAGTTTCTGTGCAGTGTGTTGTCTGCATCATTTAACCATAAGAGAACAAAGCTTTAGAAGTTACAGATCTTTTCAAGGCCAAGTTTGAATGAAAACACTCATTTCAGGTAAATGACAAGTGTTCTTAAAGCTCCAGCTTGACAGCTGTAGACTTTATGTGACTAGAGCCAAACACACTCACTGAGCTGGAGGTCAGCAGTGGGCAAGGGCATCACCAGTATAGCAGAGCCTTGAACTGCCTCCTAAAGGGTCCAGTGGATTAGCCTGAATGCTGTCCGCATTTTCGGTAGCATTTTGAATCATCCCATCTAAAAGATTTTCACTGGGCACAGGGACATTGTTTTGTTTATCCCACACCATGACTATACCATGGAGCCAGAGATGACAGTATCAGAAAAGACTTAAGAAGGAAGGAAAGAAGTGAGGATACCTCAAAACTCATTTTAGTTTTCAGCATAATGTGCTTTTGCGTGGCGGCAGTTCCTCAGGTGTGAACCCAGAGCAGTATCAACTAGTACATCAGTGTGATTTGCCTGGAAAGGCTGCAGTTCAACTTTTTATGGTCATCCTGTTAGGTTATAAAAGTACATTTTTCAATTTTGTCAAAGAGGCTTTCTGCCAAAGATACAAATGGAGACCCTCGCCTTGTCATGTTTATGGGTTTCCCTGTGTTTCACAGTTTTTATGTGTTGTTACAAATGGGGCCAAGTTTCCCAAATGACAACTTCTCATTTCCACCGACTGCTGCAGGACTCCATTGATTAGCCAGCAAGGTCTTTGTAAATGCCTCTTTCCCCCATTTCTGTCTCTAGCAACAGGACCTTGTGCTGTTGAGTAGAAGAAAACGATAGTTTTCTGCTTTGGCAGCATCTGTCATTTATAGACCAGCACCACCATAAATTTGGCATACATCTATCCAAATACAGGAGGCCAAGACTTCGTATCCCTCATAAAAATAATAGATTAACTATATTATGACAAACATTTTAAGTCTGAAATTCCGGGATACAATCATGTAGAACGTAAATCGAGCTCCATCTGTCTAAAGAGAACAGACCATTATACTAAGGCTCATATTTCCATGAAATATCCATATATCATTAAGACTTTCAAAGTCAATTTAAAAAATGAAATTGCCTCCAGCTTTGTCCATGCACCTTGAATCTGACAGCACCATCCTGCCAGGCAAGGCTGAAGATTCTTAGGTAGTTAAGTGTTTGTCATCCTCTGGAAAGTAACTTCTGAAACTTTTGAGCATTTTATAGTGCTTTGCAGTAATACTGAGCATTCATTGTCAGGTTCTTCACTTCCGAAAGCTATTTCCTAGTGTTGCTCGAAGAAGGTGAACCATAAGTTGAGACTGACTTGTGATTGACTCCTCAGTAAATCTATTAACTTATGATTTACGAGGGATATGTTATAAACCATTCTAAAAAGCAAAACCTTGGATATCTCCTTTAAAGGCTTATATCGCTGTTGAAAACTTTTCTCATCTTCAAACATATTTCACTGGTATTCATCTCTTTTGATTACGTTTATTTACAGCCTTTCTGCATCAGATGGATATTGGAATATAAAAGGACTTCGTATGTACACTGAATAATTTTATAAATGCACAACCATAACTGCCCTTGAGATTTTAACAAAGGTTATTGCTTACATTTTTATGACGTTCAACTTATTTGCTTCAGGAAGAATTCTCTTACATTGATGTAATTTTTCTGAAATGAGTAGATGAAGAAATAGAACTACTCAGTAGATATTTGTAGATTCCTTGTACAGAGCATTGGCACTCGGCACTTTTGGGGATTCTGGGCCCAATTCTGATGATGCTTATAGCCTAATGCCACACAAATTTAATTCTATAATATAAGTCTTAAAGTGTTTTTCATAGAAACATTTCTAAAGTATTTTCCTCTTCCCTGACGTCTTTCTCTGAGAATCAGGTTCACTGTCATGGACGCCGGGCATATCATTATGCAGTAACGGTTTGGTGCTCTCATTTCTATAGACCAGCAAAACCCAATAAAACATTCTGTGGTGAAGGAAATGGTCTATAATCTCGGTCATCCAACATGAGTGCCCTGAGCCACACGTAGCTATTCAGCACTTGAATTGTGGTTTATGCTCCTGAGGAACTGAATATTTAATTTTATTTAATTTAAGTAGCCACACATGGCTACCATATTGGACAGCAGGTCTATAGACAGTGGTACTCTTTGCTCTTTTGACTAGCTATGATTCTAGAGAAGGCCTTAAATTCTCTGAGCCTCTCTTTTCCTATTTGTAAAGTGGGAATGCTCTCCCTACAAAACAGCAGTGTTGCATGAATCAAGTGAAATGATTGTGAAAGAGCTTTGCAAAGTGTAAAGCATAATTAAAGCAACTATTATCGATATTCTTACAGTTTGCCTGTTTGTTTTTGGTCCTCCTGTGGGGTCTTATTTCAGCTGTCCCTTCTTGCTGATTTCAGTGAGAGGTGACAACTGCCCCTTGTGGTAGTCAGCTATCATCATCTTTCATTATGCCGTACCTAATATAGTATATTCTAGAAAACCAGATCCAAGCTTATTAGACTTATATGCAAAAAATAACTTTAACAGCAGTACTACTAATAATTAACGTGTATCATTATGTGCTTGATACCACTGTGCTAAACATTTTATATAGACTATCTTATTTAATTATAACAATCCTTTGATGGATACTAGAAAGTGAGACCTAGAGAGGGGAAATAATGGCTCAGAGTCCTTCAGATGAAAAGTAGTTTCAAGGTCTCACCCAGGCGGTCCCTCGAATTCACTACTATGATATGCTGCCTTTAGATGAAGGTTCATGGGCTTTACTGCACATGCTTTTTGAAAACCGTTTGAGATTCTTTTTCACTAGATGACACTTCCAGAAGTCTGACATCTCAGAAAGGTGTGTTATTTCTTTCCCCATCCTATTTTACAACTGTTTTATTTTTTAAAAAGTCAGGTTTTGAGTGGCTTTGGATAAAGATGTATTAACTAAGGTAGGAGTTTTGAGAGCACTTACCTACTTTGCATGTATAGCATAGCAGAAAGAGCATGAGCTTGATTCACTCCACCTCTCACTGACCATATAACCTTGACCAAGTAACGTTCGCTGACCTTCTATTTCCCCATCTATAAAATGGGAGAGCTGATATCTACTCTCCCATTGTTGTCAGGACTGATGAACTAATAAATGTTCCTGGCTCACTGCCTATCACGTAATAGACACTCAATAAATAGTAGCCATAAAAAGCAACCATTTATTCAAAGAAGTTTCCAGACTCTTTCCTTTTGAATCTACGATCATTTCATGCCATGCAACAGTTACATGCCGTATTATTTATGGCATTTTAAATGAGAACCCTTTTGGAAAACAACATCATAGAATAAATCAAGAACCATAAAAATGTTCCTTCCATTAGACCAATTAATTCCTCTTCCTGTAGTTTACATCAAGGAAATAATCCTAAATACAAAGCAAGAAAAATAAAATGATATACATGAAGACACTCATCACAACATTATTTGTATTAGTGAAAACTGAAAACAAGATGATCGATACTAGGGAAGTTATTTAACTAAAGTACTTATACCCAATAGAATATTGTGCAGTTTTAAAGTAAATAAAAGGAACAACATGAAACAAGAGTGTAATATGTTAAATCAAAAAGTTACAAAATATATTAAATCAAAAGTTACAAAATGGTTTGTTGGTACATGTATTTGTACATATTTATTGAGCCCCCTCTGGATAGGGGCTTGATAGCCCCCTCATGCTAGGCACTGGGTATATGATAGTGAACCAGGCAGACTTGGGCTTTGCCCTCATGAGAGCATATTGTCTGGAAGGGTAATACTGAACAAATGATGACAAGGTTGATGAAAAGAAGGGGACGCTGACCTAGTCTGGGAATGAAGGGAAGGCTTAAGCAGGGGGTTTAAGCTCTCTCTACCTAGTGGGAAAGAAGATGTTAGCCAGGCAAACAAAGGCTCTGGTTTAGGGGTGGAGGGGAAGAGGATTCTCATCAGAAGGACCAGTACCCCATAACTTGAGATGTGAAAGACTGCCCTGTTTAAACACCTGAACCAATGAAATGACACTTGGGGACAAGAAAAGGAATTTAGGATGTTGGTAAGGAAGTGGTTGAAAGGATGGCTAGGGACAGAAATGAAGGCAGAATGAAGTGATGGGTATAAACACAGAGATCCTTAACATCTTTTTGTGCCACGTATTCCTGTGGCTGACTAGTGAAGCCTATTCTCTGAATGGTGTTTTTACATCTGTAAAATGAAATTTATAGTTTTACAAAGAATTCCAACCAGTTCTCAGTCTTTGTTATGATATGGTAATATAGCAATAATGCATTTAATAAGATCTAACAGGTCTAATATCTGCCATAATTTTGAAGTGTTGACAAACATAAACAGTATTTTAACCTTTCTATAACAACTGTAATATCTGACGAAAATATCTGACTTCTATGGGTGACAAAGTTAAATGTACTACCAAGACTGCTGTAGTTTGTTGCCTTCATTTATAATTGAAGGGATATGATGCATTTCGATAAGAGATAAATGAAAATATTTATATTTTTTATCATCCAAGTTCATGGATCCTGTGAACTCATGGACCCCTTGGAAGTCCACAGACCCCAGGTTAAAAACTCCTGTTTAGTATGAGAGGATAATGGGTTTTTTTTTTTTCTCTGTTCTCCATCGACTATGTTACTTGCATAATAGCTTCTTCTAATGACTTGATGAGGTTTATATACCTTGGGGCACAGGTAGGATGGGAAAGAAACTCGTAGCCATTTGTTTTGTATTATAGTTGGGAGGCTCACAGTCTGCAATACAATGTCATGTCTCTTTCTTGTTCAATTTTCTCAAGGTCACAGTCATAAGTCCCCACGTTTCAGCATCCCTAAGGGACCTCGTATGATGAGACAACCCAGGCAAACCCCTTTGGAGGCCCAGGCCTCTTGAATTAATCTCACTTTTTAAAGGAGACTTTCTGTGGTCAACAGACTTTCTCCTGCAACCTATAGGCCTTAAATATAAAGCTGGCTTTGACAACTTTGCAGTAAAGCAGCATGTTGAATTTAAGTACAAATGCTAGATTCAAAATGTAAAAGTATGATTGCCTTTTAGCAATATATTTTTAAAGGGTTAGTAGTTTTCTTACACCTGAGCAGTCCAGCTGCTGAATGTCTGCATAGTGTCATTAGGGCAGGCAGTACCCAGTTAGGTCCATAAAGAGTAAAAGCCCATCTCCCTAGCTCCCTGGAAGCAGCCTAAGGCAATAAACTTGTTGGCTGACAGTAATTTTTAAATATTTTCTCTATTAGATAAAGATATATTTTTTTAGATGAGAGACTCAGTTTCCTCAATACCTCTCAGGCTGACCTTTCCATTGACAGTGTGGGCGTCACCCTGCCTGGAGCATCAAAGCTAAACCCTTAAGTCTGCATCTAGAGAGGAAGAAGGTGGGAGGAGCAGAATTCACATGTTTCCCTTGTACCTTGTGAATGTTTCCTCTGTGAAGGGCCATTAGTTTAGAAGAAAAAGAACCTGCTCCCCATTCCACCTAGAAAATTAGTTTTTAATCTTATTCCTGGCTTTTTTTTTTTTTTTTTTTTTTTTTTTAAATTTATTTATTTATTTTTGGCTGTGTTGGGTCTTCGTTTCTGTGCGAGGGCTTTCTCCAATTGCGGCGAGTGGGGGCCACTCTTCATCGCGGTGCGCGGGCCTCTCACTGTCGCGGCCTCTCTTGTTGAGGAGCACAGGCTCCAGATGCGCAGGCTCAGTTGTGGCTCACGGGCCTAGTTGCTCCGCGGCATGTGGTATCTTCCCAGACCAGGGCTCGAACCCGTGTCCCCTGCATCAGCAGGCAGATTCTCAACCACTGCGCCACCAGGGAAGCCCTATTCCTGGCTTTTGAATCGCTACTGGACCTACTCCCTGAGGGATTTGATTTGAGAGACATGAGTTACTTATTCTATTTTCCATAATAAAGCTGCCTCAGAAATAACTGTTTCTCATCTCTTGGTGACAAATCAGAAAAGGGGCAATTTTTCAACCTGAAGAAGTTGAAATATGATTTCTCTATTGTATAAGTCAAATGGCTGGAAAACTATACAAAATAGGAGAAAGCTGTTCGTTAGATTCAAGCTCTAGCAAACAAGCCCTCTTTTGTGCTTGCTTAGAAGTGACAAGTTCACTAATGTCAGTGCCAGCTCACTGATACAGAGTGTAGGCTGCCAGTTTCCAACATGGAGATATTTGGAGATGCCACTGTTTTATCTGAGACTGGCAGCTTCTGCTCTCCAACAAAGTGGCACAAGGGACAGTGGGGCAGTTGTCATGTGGTACTCAGACAAGGAGGGCAATGACTGTCATTTCACTGGGCTACAAAATCACTGCAGGGTGTAGCCCAATGGCGAGAATCTGATTGACTTAGGCTTTCATATGGAAAGGGCAGGGATACCCTAGGTCAGGATTGAGACTGGCAGAAAATTATAGCACAGGACCTGTTTTGAACTTACGAAATTAGTCACCTGACTTTCATGGGTCCTAAGTTACTTAAAATAAATAAGCTTTTTTGTTTTTTTTACGTAAGGGCATACAGATTCTGATTCAGTAGAGTCACTTTTCGTTTAGAGATAATTTCCCCTGCTTCCAGGAGTAGTCTGAAGGCCAAGATACGAAAATTAGACATCAACATAGTTAATTAGGAATTAGCAAGCTTCATGGTGATAAACCATGCTTGCAGAGACAGGGTTTCTGGAATTTGGCTAGAGGCATGGTAACATGGCATTGGATGGGAAGGGCCCACCAGCATCAAACTGGCCCAATGTATAATACTTTAGTGCTCTGAGAATTTCAAAAAGTAGCTTTAATTTCCATGTCAGTCCTTGACTTCTTGATGTTTCTGGGATTGTCATGCAAGTCCTTTGCTTTGTTTTCCACGCCTGCAAAATGGCATAAGCCATATAGAGAATTTTTTCCATTTCCAAAGTGGTCCAGCAGTTCACCCTCAAGTGGGGCATTGAGATCAAACATTTTCCAACAAGAAGTCCTGTGACTATCAAAGCAAGTGAGCTAAATAGCAGGTGTTGTGAGATAAGTCAGACAATACTATACTATGTGGGTAACCCTTGGGGTTACATCAAGTCTAAATGAGGCATCTAGTTGGAGGAAGCCTAAATGGGTGACTAAAGGACTTCCAGTGTACTGGGTCAGTCCCAGGCCACCTGCTAAAGGTTACGTGCCTTGGGGATTTGGGTTGGTCATGAGTGGTATCATCACTAAGGTCCAAAGCCTGCATAATGACACCTTCAGTGATGGACATCTGTTATCTAAAGGGTGGGGAAAATTAAATAATACCACAAGACATAGTACTTGGAATTTCTTGAAGAACATTATTGCATAACTGTATCGATTGTGTAATTGTTGATAACTCAGATGAATATAGTACATTTAATTTGTTACTGACTGCTTACAACATTGGTCAGGTGGGTTGTTGGGCTACAAACCTCTGATGAGTTTCCAAACATAAAACCCATGAGAAACATTGCCAGAGACCAGGACATCAGTTAAGTTGCAAAGAGGACTGGCTATACTTTTGTGATATTTGTGTTTTCACATATACTTTAGATTTTCTGGCAAAGGTACATGCTTAATATTTATATGTAAGTTTGTATAGGATTCTTAGTAAAGGACATAATGAAATCATAGATTCGTTCATTTTATCAAACCTCAAAATAGTGGACCTGGCAAAAAGGAATGTGTTTGTTGTTATGCCTCTGTCCTAGTACACTTCAAGGAGATGTCATTCTTAAGAGAATTGTTTCAACCTCAAAAGACATTAAATATTGATTGCTTGCATATATATATATATATATATACATGTATGTATATATATATATATATATATATAATCTTTGGAAACAATAATACAAGTATTTTACATAATCAACAGATGAAATGTATTTATCTATCTGTTCTATCTATATTCATTTTACTAGTTATGATTCAGCTATTAGCAGTGAATTTTTCTAGTATTTTTACTTATAAGGCTAGAAAGCACTGCAATGAATTGAACATTCCTTATTTCAACAAATTTATTGCCCACCTATGGTTTTCTGTATACTGGGCCCCAAATTGGATTAAGATATTTTTCTAGGATGCAAGAATATCTCTATCCTGGTAATAAATTACCAGGATAAAATGTGTGAAAGTGTGAAAAAAATTATAGTTAATGTAAGATCAAAATATAATTATATGAAAAGGATTATGGAGAACATAGAGCAGGGAAGGAGGGGGAAAGACTTGGAGAGTAGACTAGAAGTAACAAGACCTATAAAGAAGTTTTATGATAATCCAGGGAGAATAAATGAGGGCCCGAAGTGAGGCAGTGGGCACATGGTAGATACTGAATAAATGTCTGCTGGATGAACATGTGAATAAGACTGATAGAAGAGGTATTTAGAAGATAGTATCAATAAACTTTGGTCATTCATTAAATGTAGAAGGAGGGAAGAATAAAAGAGGGAAGAATTCAAGAGTCTTTGCTGCCAATTCTAATACACAACTGTAATGTCATCAATTGATATGGGGACTGCTTGGACGGGTGCTGCTGGAGCAGCTCATCCATTCAGTATCAGGCATGTTGAGTTTGAAATACCCAGGAAATATCTAGAAACAGATGTCCCACAGACTGTTAGGGAAAGGGGGGTCTTGAGTCTGTGAGGAAGGTAGAGATTTCACCTGTCGATTTCGGAATCTATGTCAATGTAGTAGAGGAAGTCATTGCAGTGAATTAGATCACATAATGCTCAAGAAGAGGACAAGAAGTGACCTTGAGGAATGCCAACACTTAGGGGCAGACAGAAGAATAGGAGTTGTTGAACAGGTCCTGGAATGAGCTGTTCTTGAGGCTGAAGGAGAACCATGGAAGGGCAGAGTTGTGGACATCAAGTGGGGAGAGCATTTCAGGAAGGAACTTGTGCCCAGTGCAAGAGAAGACTGAAGGGAGACCCCTGGCTTTTGCAGGAGGGTAAGGATGGACAAGAAGAGAGGAAGTGGAAAGGGCCACCTCACAGGACCACTTCAAATTCAGCACCAATGAGAAGGCAAATGGAAAGTTCCAGGAGTGAACCAAGTTAGGGAATCACTTTGGAACATGCAAGTTTTAGCATTTTGTAAACAGAAAGGACCCTGTAGAAACAAAGTAGTTAGAGCTATAGGAAAGATAGACAAGATTTAAAAGATAGAGAGTCCAGGTGGAAGTAGATACCTTTTCCTCAGAGATGCAAACAAAGTAGGTACAGAGGGAAGAAACTGTAACATCAGTGGTAAACTCATCGAGCTTCCCCATTTCTCTCAGAACTAGGAGACCAGACATTTGCTCATGAGGGATTTGCAGTATTAATAGCGGACTTAAGAAAAAGGGTAAAGCTTCCATGGGGAAGCTGCCTTTGTATATTTCCCTTATACTATCACTGTTTTCCCACTTGTCTGATTTATTGACCTGTTCTCCAGGTATATCACTTTTTCACTGTATATGTTTCTAATTAAGCAAATCTAATCTGTAAGTTTACAGAATTTAAAAATAAGTGTGTGTGGTTATTGCATTACCAAAAGAGCTCTGCTTTCAAAAACATCTTTTAAATGGTGCCTTCAAATTATTACTAAATTTTCCAAGATCTTTTTGCACATCACCTTCCAAGAAAACATCTAATAAATAAAGGGAGGCAAAATATTCTGAACATTATCTGCAATGTAGTTCTTTTCTTCCTACTCACTTAACAGGTGCAGTCCTGTTAGACTACAAATGAATCCTCTTTTCTTTGTGCATCCACTGATATAGCGATGATGCTCTAGCGTCTGTACATCTCTAATTACATTTTGTTTTGCAAAGAACTCCAAGGTACCAAACTGGCTTATTCATCTTGCAGCTCACGTGCTGCTGCTTTATTTTCCCCCTGCAAATCCATTACCTATCTTAGTAGAATTCTACCTTAAACGTTAAAATATCTGTCATCAGTTAGTGGTTTCTATCACTTGTACTGTGTCAAAGTGTAGATAAGGAGGAGACAAGTGAGGCAAAGGCTTAAGACGTCTTCTGCAGCACACGAGTTGACATACACACAGGTTTGCAGTGTTTCTTTGGTGCAGAGCCCCATGGGCTTTTCAGCTTCATTCCTTGCAAGACCACACTAAGAAAGTAGGTCCTCTGGGGACTTCCCTGGTGTTCCAGTGGTTAAGAATCTGCCTTCCCATGCAGGGGACGTGGGTTCGATCCCTGGTCAGGGAACTAAGATCCCACGTGCTGCTGGGCAACTAAGCCTGTGCGCTCTAGAGCCCACGTGCCACAACTACAGAGCCCACATGCCACAACTAGAGGGAAGCCCACACACCTCAATGGAAAGATCCCGGGTGCAGCAACGGAAGACTCTAAAAAAATAATAATAATGGTAGATTTTTTTAAAAAACGTAGGTAGGTCCTCTGACTGACACCCATTAATTTCTCATTACTGAGAAAGTAGGAAGATAAAGCAGAAGAGAATGATTTCAGAATTCCATATCAAAGTGAACTAACTTGCTTTAATGAGCGTTGAGCAGTAATCTGGGCATTGCTTTGTTTTTTGAAATAATAATGAGATGCTAGACAAGGTGCTTGCAAAAAAAGGAAAGAATATGACCAGCAGTCCTTTCACAGCATGTCTCTGTTGCCTAATCCTTTTAGTACAATACTAAGTATAAAAAGGAAAATTATTGTAAAAACTGACAAGCAGTATCCTTCAGTGACCTCAGAAAGCACAAAGTATGATTCTCTTGAAATTGTAGTCTTGGTTTCCTGAGCACTTTTCTCAAGTTTTGGAACTCCTTTGATATTCTGGAACGCTTATCCTGGAAAGACGTTAGGTGTCAGTGAACAAGGCTCATAGTTTTTCGAAAACTCTCTGACAAATGGTAGATGACTACACAATAAACAGAAAACCTGTTGCATTTTCACTGAAAGCAAAATACACATATTAAAACTCTATTCAAAATTTATGTGTTTTAAAACCATAATGATAAAAATAATATACAAATGAATGAATAATATTGCTCCTAAAAAATTAAAAATTATAATCATTGCTTTAGGGCCTGGGGTGTGAGCTCAGATTGTCCAGTTGTGGTGATTTACTTGTAAAGACGGGTACACATTTTTTTTTCAGTCAAAAGACATGGATTTAGATATCCACAGCCCCTGAGTATGGAACAGAACCCATGACCTTGATCTCATTAGCATTAACTGTGAGTCACTTGAGCTTAGGCCCCCAAACTATTACCTTTCGTTGTGTCATCCACCTGAAGACCTTGCCTCACCTTTACCATCTTCTTGGTTCTTAGAGCCCGAGGAGAAAATGGTAGTATTTTGCACATTTTCAGATGAAGGCACCAATCACTTAAGTCACTTGCTTGAGGTTTATTAGTCAGGAATGGAATTATGCATAGCCAAGTTTTCCTGGCTGAGAGACCAGGAAGTTTGGTTACTATCCTAAATACCATTATCTCTAATCTCAGTGAATGATACCACCACCATTCACCAAGTGTTCATGGCAAAACCTCGGTAGTAATCCTTGATTCCTCTCTTTCTCTGACACCCCACATCTAATCAGTCGGTAAGTCTGGTTGTTTCTACCCACAGATATATCCTGAGTGTACTGCTCAGTTTTCTACTACCACCCTGGTCCAAGCCACCATCGGCTCCCTGTGGACAGGTACATTAGGCTCCAAACTCATCTCCATGTGCTTATTCTTGCACAAGCTCTTCTCCACATAGCAGTCAAAATGATCTTATGAAAACATGACTCACATCACCTCTCTCTCCTGCTAAGAAATCACAGATTACATCCAAATTTCTCTCATGCTTTACCAGACCGTATGTGATCTCGGCCCTGGTCAGCTCCTTCACCGCACAGCCTGCATTCACCCTCTTCCCACTCACCTTGATCTTGCTTGTTTCATTTCAAGGTTTTCGTACTCGCTATGCTTTCTTCCTGGAATGCTCTTCTTCCCAGAATTCCTGTTATTTCATTCAAGTGTCTGTCAAATATTACCTCTTCAGATAGGCTTGAACTGACTCTATTACCATGCCATGCTTTATTTTTCTTCTTAGCACACTTAATACTATGAGGCTATATATATATATATATATATATATATATATATATATATATACACACACACACACGTATGTATTACACACATATATCATATATATGTATACATGTATGTATCACACACACATATATCATATATATGTATATATGATATATACATATATGTATATTTTATATTTAATTTTATATGATTATATATAATATGTAAAATATAAACGTGTTTTATACATGCTTATATATATTTAACATATATTTTATAAATGTATATATAACAAAAGCATATGTGTAAATATACATATATATTTTTCTGCCTTTCCCCTAGATAATTAATTTCATTGAGTCAAAGATTTGGTATAGGGCTTCCCTGGTGGCACAGTGGTTGAAAGTCCGCCTGCCGATGCAGGGGACGCTGGTTCGTGCCCCGGTCCGGGAGGATCCCACATGCCGCGGAGCGGCTAGGCTCTTGAGCCATGGCCGCTGAGCCTGCGCGTCCGGAGCCCGTGCTCCGCAACGGGAGGGGCCGCAGCGGTGAGAGGCCCGCGTACCGCAAAAAAGAAAAAAAAAAAAAAAAAAGATTTGGTATATATTATACACATATATTTTCACCTCTAACTTCAGAGCCTAGAATAGTATATACCACATCACAGGTATGCAATAATTATTAAATTTGTTGCAGAAATAGATGGCTATTTCCTTATGATATATTCTTAGATGGGACTTACTTGGTGAAATGGTATGAACTTCACATATGTCTCAGAATGGTTATGCTGCTTTACACTCCCGTCAAGCAGGTGCTATATCTTATCTTCCCCTCGCTTATAATTTTTAAATCTTTGCCATTTCTCAGTGGCAGAAAATGATACCTATTACTAGTTGTAATTTGTACAGCTTGATAAGTCAAGACATGTGTTATCAAAAGCAAAAATGCAAGGAAATTTTTACTTCACATAGAGAATCAGAGACCTTCTGTGTTGGGACATTAGCCAAGAAGTGAGAACTCAAAGAAGAAAAAACGCCTAAGCAAATTTTTGCTTGAAATGCCTTCTTTAAAAGCTATTGTCTTTTGCTTTCCTAGGTTACATGCAAAGTTGCAACCTTAAAGAAACTGTATTAAAACATTTATTTGTCTGGTTCTCAGCAAGTTTTGCCTATAATGTGCTATGCTTTGTATGGCATCATTTAACAAAGATATACAAAGCTAATACCATCCACTCAGCTTTATTCAACAGTGTCAGGCCTTCAAGAAAGTATTACTGAGATTGAGCATTCTTAGTCTCTACTCCCTCAAAACAGAAGAAAAATAAGAAGCACAGGCTCAGGATTCAGAAGACTGTATTTGAATCCATGCTCTACCATTTAGTAATTCAATGACCTGTGGGAAGTAACTTAATCTGGTTGTTTTTCTTTTTGAACAATTGTAGTTACATTTTGAGAGAGAAAAGCATACCACTACCTGGGAGATGATTTGTAATACATGTATCTGACAAAGGACTCCTGTTTGGACTATATAAAGAATTCCTATAAATCAATAAGAAAAAAGCTGAGAATCTACTTTTTAAAAAATGGGCGAAAAATTTGACCAAACACTTCACAAAAGACGATATACAATTAGCCTATAAAATATGCAAAGGTGTTCCATATCATTAGTCATTAGGGAAATACAAAATAAAACCAAAATAAGGTACCACCACAACTCCACCAGAACTGCTAAAATCAAAAGGACTGAAAACACTGATACTATTTGTTAGAGCAAATGTGGAACAACTGGCATTCTCACAGATTGCTGGTAGAAATATAAATCAGTACTACCATTTTGGAAAACTCTTCAGAATCTACTAAAGATATATATATCTATATAGACATGGATATAGATAACATAAATGAGTATCTATGTCTACCAAAAACATGTATAAGAATATTTATAGTAGCATTACTCAAAATAGCCAAAAATTGAAAACTGAAACCTTTCAAATGCTCATCAATAATAAAGTAGATAAATAAATTGTGGCATAGTCATACAATGTATACTATCCAGCCATTAGGAAAAATACAAACTTCTATGTGCAACAATATGGATGAATCTCATAGACATCATGTTGTGTGAAAGAAGCCAGGCATAAAATAATATATACCGGGTGATTCCATTTATATGAAGTTCAAAAATAGGCAAAACTGATCTAAACTGATAGCAATAAGAATGGTGGTTATCTTTGAGAAGAGGGGGAGTATCAACTGATTGGGGGTTCAATGGAGCCTTCTAGGGTGGTAGAAACATTCTATATCTTTATATCTTATATATCAGTATCTTATATCTTCTTTATATCTATGTTTACACAAATGTATACATATGTATAAATTCATTAAAATGTATGTACCTTACAGTATATAAGTTATACCTCAATAAAAAAGAAACAGGGCTTCCCTGGTGGCGCAGTGGTTGAGAGTCCGCCTGCCGATGCAGGGGACACGGGTTCGTGCCCTGATCTGGGAAGATCCCACATGCCGTGGAGCGGCTGGGCCCGTGAGCCATGGCCGCTGGGCCTGCGTGTCCGGAGCCTGCGCTCCACAACGGGAGAGGCCACAACAGTGAGAGCCCCATGTACCGCAAAAATAAATAAATAAATAAATAAATAAATAAATAAATAAAAAGGTACAGATAGTAAAATGTCTACCTCATTACAGTGTATGAAAAATAAGTGAGATAATGAATATAAGTTCTTACCATACTGCTTGGTCTATAGTGAGTATTCAATTAGTGTTAGCTATTAATTTGTGATTATTATTGCTGCTTTTACTATCACTGTAAGATATAACTGCCTGGAGCAGCTATTCGGCCATTTTTTTTTTTTGTTCTACATAAAAGCAAACTTCTTTTTTTTTTTTTTTTTTTCGGTTTGCGGGCCTCTCACTGTTGTGTCCTCTCCCATTGCGGAGCACAGGCTTTGTACACAGCATTGTAACACAGCATTGTAAATCAACTATACTTGAATAGAATACACACACACACACACACACACACACACATATATATATTAGTTGTGTATAAAAGGAAGCTTGTTATTATGGTAAAGTTTACTTATCTAATGTAAAAATTTTAACTTCCAAATATGCATTTAGTTCAAGGGTTTTGTTCCCTTTTAGAATTAAGAATTTTTAAAAAAATTACTTTGAAACACAAATCATCATTAATCTTATGAAAAGGTATTCAAATCTGTTTAGTATAAAAATAAATGTAAATCAAACTGGCAGTGAGATATTGTATTACATCTGTCAGATTGGCAAAAACAATGGACGTTTAGGCTGGTAAAGGTACAGGGAAGCCAGCAATCTCTTACAAAGCTCTAAGAGTATTAACTTGTATAACCATCTGGAGGGCAATTTGGCAGTGTGCATCACAAGCTCAAAAATGTACATGCTTTCTGATCCAGCAATTTCTCCTCAAAGTTTAGGTCCTGAGGAAACTATCAGACAAGTATACAGAGATGTCTGTACACAATGTTGTTTATATAAATGGTTTATTGAATATATGTGAATTCAGCAGAGTACAAACATGATTGCCTATGTACTCTGTTGAATCTTCCTTTCTCATTCCTCAAAGACACTGTCAGATATCAGAAAGTCCAGTCTTATTTGAAACTTTAGGCTCTTATCCAGTTGCACACTCCCTTCCTCCTGGCTCAGGTTGGACCACGGGAAGAGGCATAACCTGCCCTTTCTTTCTTCCCCATCATATCATTTCTGATTCTTGCCCTTTCCAATTTTTAGGGATAGGAGAAGTAATTGGGAGGGGGGAGGGCAAATGTTGTTGTATGTAAGAACAATCATTGATGGCTTCTGCATGATAGGTGTCCAGATGCTTCTCAAGGACCATATGTAAGGTCTTCATGTGGTTCTTCCAATCCTTCCTCAGTCCCCACCACTCCTCAGGCTCTTGCTGCCAGGGTCCTGGTCATCAGCCTTCTTGTGTCTGTACCAGTAACATGGTTCAAGCCTGACCACCTTTCAAGATGTCCTGTTGACGCAAAGAAAACCCATTCGGCCATGCCAAACTGAGGTTGCAGGTTCTTTGAGTTCTAACCATTCCCAGCCCCATCTCTCTCCAACCTTCCTTTCCGCTACCTCACCTAGTATGAGGGGCAGATCACCAAGGCCTGAAGTTGTCTGACGGGGGAATGAAATGGAGGCAATAGAAGTCCCACTCAGTATCTTTTTAACATTAGTAAAAGTGCAAACCAGAAATAACCCAAACATCTAAAGATTTGTTGAATAAATTATAGTACATCCATATAAGTAAATATCATTTGGTTTTATAAATCATGATCCAATTCTATCTACATTTATTGACATGGAAAGATATTCTTGATTTATTGCTAAGCAACAAATGTTAGTTACAGAATATTATGTTTCTGTCTATTCATATATACTGTTGTTTAAAAAATAGTGTGGAGCGGCTTCCCTGGTGGCACAGTGGTTGAGAGTCCGCCTACCGATGCAGGGGACACGGGTTCGTGCCCCGGTCCGGGAGGATCCCACATGCCGCGGAGCGGCTGGGCCCGTGAGCGAGCCATGGCCACTGAGCCTGTG
The DNA here is from genome assembly GCF_008692025.1 of Phocoena sinus. Taxonomy (NCBI): domain Eukaryota; kingdom Metazoa; phylum Chordata; class Mammalia; order Artiodactyla; family Phocoenidae; genus Phocoena; species Phocoena sinus. Next base: position 54,571,267 of record NC_045769.1, read on the forward strand.
CGTCCGGAGCATGTGCTCCGCAACGGGAGAGGCCACAGCAGTGAGAGGCCCGCATACCACAAAAAATAAAAAAATAAAAAATAGTGTGGAGTAATAGATATCAAAACATAATCATTCCAGGTCAAGGATTGGCAAACTACTACCTGCAGGCTAAATCTAGCCTGCTGCCTATTTTTTGTAAAAAGAGTTTATTGAATCACATATGCAAGTGGCTGCTTTCCTGCCGTAATACCAAAGTTCAGTACAAAGTTGAAACAGAGACAGTATGGCATACAGAGCCCACTATATTTACCATCTGGTGCTTTGCAGAAAAATTTTGTTGACTTTTATTTTAGATGATAGAATCATGGGTGACTTTAATTTTTTTTAATGTTTGTCTGACTTTATTTTCTATATCAAGCATAAATTTATTGTATAAAATATGTATCTGTTAGTAAACTGTTGAAACCTGATTAGAAAAGACTTCTTATATTGAAAACATTAAATCAAGAGTAAACTTCGTAAGTGAAATCAAAATTTGATTATAGCTTCCAAAGTTCTACTTCAAAATAAGATCTCTGATGTGGTTAGAATATTATTTTAACTGTTTTTAAAGTTAAGACCTATCAATGGACATGACTCTTCTATTTACCAACAGGATTAGTTTCTGAAAACTGCTTTCAGACTCCTGGCATGTTCTTTTCATCTTCTGTGTTAGAGTATTAGTGCTCTGAGGCTGTATTTGAGTGAAATAGAGCTAATAAGCTGGGTTTATTTGAGTAAAATTTTTGGAGTAAAAAATAAGAGTGACACATAAATATTGAAAATGGACTTCCTTCACCTGGTTTATCAACTAGATATGAAAATAGTTCCAAAAAGAGAGATTTTCAAAATGTTTAGCGCTTTGGAAAATAAGTGAGTCAGAGTGGGACCTCCCAAGAAGGCTACTTTGAAGAACTAAATTCACTTGGATGAATAAATTATGGATATTTGTTACAAAGGGCAATTCTGATGTAGCTTAGCAAATTTTGCTTCAAAATCCTGTCGGATGAAACCTTAGAAAAGGTGTTTGAGTAATCAGGAAATAATTAAGACTCTCAGACCTGCTAATTTTCATTAGGTGAGGGAATACTTGAAAATGGAATTCATATTAACCAGAAGTTCCAGGTGACATGCATCTTTATTAAAAGAAACAGAAGTAAATAGTACATTAATTAAACTTTCAAATACACACAATAAGAAGGCTTTAAAAATGCCAGTAAGGGAAGAGAAATAATATAATGGACTTTGATAAAAATATCAAACAATTAAAATGAGAAATAATAAAATTAGGCTTTGATGCTTATAAGTTTACAGATCCAGAAAGAATGCCACAATTTAAATAAATTATTGCATCATGGACTTTCCTGATTTTAGGATCAGTCTTATTGACTATCTAGTATCAATCCAGTAGCAGAATTACCTGCATATGATGGAGCCCTCTACACATTTCCAAAGTCAGAATGCGTTCCTAATATTCTCAAAGATTAAGACTCGGACCTATCCAGGGCATAAAAACTAAAACATAATTTATCTAAATGTTAAATCATGTAAATCTTAATCACTCCACACCTCTTAATATTTTTTAAAAGGAAACCAGCTACCCTTAGTATCTACTTTAACAGTTTTAAAATATTCTCTGCCTTCTGACTCAGTCCATCTTTATAATAGTATCTCCCATTAAACCTGTTGCCATCTTCTATCCTCACCTACCAGGTATTCACCAGCAAACCCCAAGCTTTCTAACACCTAAGCCTTTCCTCACGTGTCCACTTCTAGCCATTCACTTCCTACTCCTTTTCACCCTATTCTATACTTATCTAAATCTGATATTCAAAACCCATCTTCAAAACCTAGACAGAATGCTACTTCCTTTATGAAAAATGTCTTTCTTCCTAACCAAATGTAATTACTTCCAATTCTATACCCTCATGCCTCTTGCCAGTTTCTGTAATAAATCAGAGATCTCTGAATGACTATCCATTTCCTCTGCTAAACCATTACTTTCTTAAAGTCTACACATACTTTATTATTCTCTTCGGTGTCTAGCACATTGTCAGCAATTAGCATATTATTAATATGCATTTGTTAATGAGTAAATGACCTCTTTTGAAAAAGAGATGTAAAAAGGAAATCTGTGTATTTTTTCTTAAAGAAATAGGGATATAGAGAAAAAGATACAATTCTGTCCATCTTCTCAATGTAACCTGAATCAGATGATTGTTGAATAGTGTAGGTATTTTCATTTAAGGCAAATATGCTTTAAAACTAAACTATAATAGTAAAACAAAGCAACAGCTTTTTCACATCTCCAGGTGACTAATGTATGCCTTTTATAATGTTAATGCCATATGAAGTCCTCTCTTTGTGCAGGAAGATTAATACATTACATGGTGAATATTTAGAGAAAATATCATGCTCACTTATGCTACTTACTAATCTGTGTGACATTATTTAATATTGATGAGCCTCAGTTTCCACATTTTTAAGGTAGGAATAATCGTTGTCAGCCTTATCTTTTTCACAAGTTTTTTGAAACTTTTTCACAAGTCATAAGTTGTAAGAGATAAAAAGATCATGTAAGTGATAGCACTTTATAAATTATAAAATTCTATATAAGAGTATAAGAGAGAGATCAACATAAGGGACATTAAAATAGTGATATGAGTAAAAGACTGAGTAAATATCTAAAACATGTCAGATTCTTTAGATCGAATTTATATAAAACATGAAATGCTTGAAGCCAGGAAGGATTTTGCTATGCAATAACTTAAGATTCCATCACAAAAAACCGAGCAATTCCATAGGGGCAAATCTTAAGATTACTGAATTATTTTGCTGCTTTGTGATTTCTATAAAATTGCAGATTCAGTCTGAGGGATCCTTATAGATAAGAGAGTACCAGGCCTGAAATAATCTTCAATCTAATTTACTTACTACTACCATTTAGGAAGAATGATTTTACTCCTTTCTCTCATACTATTGAGGTCAGTTTAGTAAAAGTCTGAGATCTTTTCCATCATACTTTGTGGCATCCTGAAGTTTTTTTGTTTTTTGTTTTTGTGGTACGTGGGCCTCTCACTGTTGTGGCCTCTCCCGTTGTGGAGCACAGGCTCCGGATGCGCAGGCTCAGCGGCCATGGCTCACGGGCCCAGCCGCTCCGTGGCATGTGGGATCTTCCCAGACCAGGGCACGAACCCGTGTCCCCTGCATCAGCAGGCAGACTCTCAACCACTGCGCCACCAGGGAAGCCCCCTGAAGTTTTAATAAACTTGCTGAAAAGGAATATAGATTGTGAAAACCAAGGATTAAAAGGAATCTGAATATTCCTTTATTCCAAACACCACCCAGACCTGGAATTCATCTATAGTATCCCTGCTATGTCCAGTCTTGACGTGGATGGATCCAGCTTGGAAAAAGGGATGGAAATCAATTAAGTAAAAATATGATATCCCCTCACTTTTGATGTGTGTGAAAGCGTTGGTTTGCCCCACATAGAGCAGAGACACACAGAACCTCACTGCTGTTTCCCTCGTCATTCCTTCCCTCTTGGTCATCCAGGTCCATGGTACATGGTTCCAAATTAGCTAGGGCAATTAACAAACAAACTTTCAGTTTTAATTCCCTTTCTCTCTTTTTTTTTCTTCTTTTAATTAATTAATTTATTATTTTTGGCTGCATTGGGTCTTCATTACTGCACGTGGGCTTTCTCTAGTTGCGGCGAGCAGGGGCTACTCTTTGGTGCGGTTCATGGGCTTCTCATTGCGGTGGCTTCTCTTGTCGCAGAGCACGGGCTCTAGGCACGTTGGCTGCAGGAGTTGTGGCACGTGGGCTCGGTAGTTGTGGCTCATGGGCTCTAGAATGCAGGCTCAGTAGCTGTGGCACACGGGCTTAGTTGCTCTGCAGCATGTGGGATCTTCCCAGACCAGTGAGTGAACCTGTGTACCCTGCATTGGCAGGCAGATTCTTCACCACTTTGCCACCAGGGAAGTCCCCCTTTCTGTCTTTTTTTTTTTTTGGCGGTACACGGGCCTCTCACTGTTGTGGCCTCTCCCGTTGCGGAGCACAGGCTCCGGACGCGCAGGCTCAGCGGCCATGGCTCACGGGCCTAGCCACTCAGCGGCATGTGGGATCTTCCCGGACCGGGGCACAAACCCGTGTCCCCTGCATCGGCAGGCGGACTCTCAACCACTGCGCCACCAGGGAAACCCCCCACCGTTTCTGTCTTAATGAGAGTTTATCAGCATACCTACAGACATTTTCTAAGAGCAAGGCTCTACTAGGATTAAACTTGTGATGGATTTTGCAGTTGCCCTAGCAGTCCCAGCTTCTTTCCCAAAGGAGCCACTGAACAGAGCCTGTCTTGAATAGCAGGTGAACCGTGAAGTGTTAGATTCTGTTAAAGTCACTGTGACCCCTCTTAGAGCCTGCACATGGGCCTCAAGGATTATAAACATTTAGTAGCTACATGATCAAAATGCCAAGATGTCTGTAAATGATTTGGCTAGTCCTCATATTGTGCTTGTGGTTAATGTCATTATTTAAAACTTATGATTCAGACTGGCAGTAATTAATAAGTATAATGAATGGAATCTTTAAATCTTGTATTTTGGATAAATCGTATTGCCAAAGAGCAGCAAAAACTTAACTAATCATAACCAAAATTAACCATGTTTCTTCCCTCGCCTCTGCCCTACACCTGAAGGTTAAAATTTAACCTGGTGTAAAAATTGAATTTTAACTTTATGTTCATGTCATAATTAAAATACGAGTAGTCAAATGAAACCTACCATTACATGTCTTATTTCATGTTACCATCATATCATTTAATCAGATTGGAAGGTAGCTGGTTTCCCTATCTATTAAAGGAACATAATTTACAACTCAGGGATATCAGACAGAAAGTTACCTGATGCAAGTGGGAGAACAAAGTCATTTTTCCTGAGTTGTCATGATCTTGGGGTGACCTGATACAGAAGCCGATGCCATGGAGTTCTTTTTCAATTAAGCTCAATGAACTAAAATCTGCGCTGGAAAAAAATGCTACACATAGAAAACAAACTCATGGTTACCAAAGGGGAAAGGGGGGGTCAGGGAGAGATATATTAGGAGGTTGGGATTAACATATACACACTACTACATATAAAATAGATAACCAATAAGGACCTACTGTAGAGCACAGGGAACTCTACTCAATATTCAGTAATAACCTATATGGGAAAATAATCTGAAAAGGAATGGATACATGTATATGTATAACTGAATCACTTTGCTATACACCTGAAACTAACACAACACTGTATTGATAAATCAACTATACTCCAATATAAAATAAAAATTTTTTTAAAACTACATCTAGAAATCAGATTTCTATTTTTAATTCCTTTATGTCAATTTGTCTGTGTCTGTATGGTATATGAGGCCTTAACACTGTCTGTGTCTCTCTTAGAAGATAAAGGGAAGTTGAAAGTCAGCAGTTCCAGTCAGGCATCAAGCTCTGAAGGTGGCTCATTTCTCCTCAAACCTGGTACAACACCCCTGCCACCCGGAGCAGCCACTTCTCCCTCCAAGAGCACAAACGGAGCTCCTGGTACTGTTTCTGAATCAGAAGAAGAAAAAGCCAAAAAATTACTTTATTGTTCACTATGCAAAGTGGCTGTGAACTCCCTGTCACAGCTAGAGGCACACAACACAGGTTAGCATCTATCGTTTACATTTAAATAATGTTTATAACAAGATTCACCTTTTCTCATCAGAATACCTTATCTTTTGTTGTTCAAACATTAGGTTTCTTCAGTCTTCTCTACTTTTTTGATTCAAAGGAGTGATTTTAAGAAATGTACGATATAACAACTTTAGAAACAGCAAGGCAAAAGTAGGTTGGGGATAAAACTTGTTCTGTTCTTTATTTTCTCAAAAGCATCTAATACTTCCCAAAACTCATTATGATGAAGTGACAGAAATGAAGACAAATATCTATGCACAATGTTCACTGCAACACACTTCTAAGAGAAAAAAATGGAAACAACCTAATATTTCGTCAGTAGGGAAATGTTGAGCGAATTATAGTCCCAATATGATAGAATATATTACTCAGCCATTAAAGTGTAATTATAAGAAAATATGTATATGATTTGATATGTGAAATTTTCGGGATATTTAATTAGCATGATCCCAATTTTGAAAATACACTTTTCAGTATACCAAAAAAAGAAGCTGAAAAGAAATACACTAAAAGGATAACAGTGGTTATCTCTGGGTGGTGAAAACAGAGGTAATGTTTGTTTTCTTATGCTTCTCTATATTTTCTTTATTATATACTCATGGTTTCTCATTTTTTTACAGTGAAAATGTGTTAAATCTATAATCAACATTAAAACCATCATTAAAAAATGTCTTGGGAAGTTCAGCCTGAAGATAAACTTTTCAAGAGCTTCATATAGTTCGTAAATAGCTATTTAATATATGTTTCTTTCTGTCTTAGGATCTAAACACAAGACCATGGTTGAAGCTCGTAATGGGGCTGGTCCAATTAAGTCCTATCCTAGACCTGGATCAAGATTAAAGATGCAGAATGGCACTAAGGGGTCAGGACTACAGAACAAGACATTTCATTGTGAAATCTGTGATGTTCACGTTAATTCAGAAATTCAGCTCAAACAGGTAGTATCCTGAATTAGTAGTCACTGTTGCTTGGGGTCACCCTTTGACTATGTATCTCCTAATCTATATAATGGTTCTCACTTTGCTCACAGTTAAATTTCCTAACTTTATAGGATGCCTATGGTATACAACATACAGGTGCTATGTGGAAGAAAAAGTACCAAATATCTGTGCACCTACTATTACTACATGTCAGACTCTAGGTTTGGTGTTAGAGACCAATGAGCACAGCAGTCACCTGGAGCTTACAGTTGAGCAGGAACTTCTAAGATAGTAAATGTTCAGCCTGTCTTCCAAGGACCCAAAATCTGCTTAAGGAGACAGACTCATCAGTCACGGTGATAATACCAGGCAAAGTCGGAGGAGTGCTATAGAGAAAGGAAAGGGACAGAAGGTGTTACAATAGAGTGGGGAGCAAGTCTTAATTTAGAGGGTGTGGCGATCTTACCCACACCACCATGGAACCATGGACCTAGAACTGGGAATGGAGGAACCAACTACCTCTGTCTAGGAAATATATTTTACATGGCATAAAACTCACATGTAGACTCAGCTAATGCATCAAACTTTTTTCAGCACATTTCTAGCAGAAGGCATAAGGATCGAGTTGCAGGGAAACCACTGAAGCCGAAGTACAGCCCTTACAATAAACTCCAGCGGAGCCCAAGCATTTTAGCAGTAAGTTCACTTCGCCTACTTGTCTATTTTGTGGGGCAGCCTTGATGCCTGGGGCAGGCACTGTGGTTAAGGAGGGCCTAGGGTCTAATTGGTCCTGAAAGGGTTTTGAACTTAAATAGCCCTCATAGAGAGAAGCTTTAGAATGAACTTAGTCCCTGCCGGAGGACACCTTGAAGAAAGTTTCCTTAGAAAAAAAGAAACTGAACCTCCTTAAGGGCTAATACCTTACTCTTCACCAGGACCTTTTCAAGAGATTCCCTTCTTTAGCATATACTGAAAAGTAAAGGCTCAGGAACAAGGGCAATGATGCCTGAGGAATCTTGGAACATGTTAAACCTGGGGGAAGGGATTGCTTTCCAAACACAAAATCCATCTATGTAATATCCTCCTCCTTTCTGGGGTGTTCCCCCCACCTCTTTCTCTCTCTTTCTCCAATAAGTACAGTAGCTGTGTGTATTCCTCTCGCTTTCCCTGTCTAGTAGGCATGTTGATAGTCAGCCTGTCTTACCTGCTCTCAAAATGTGCTATTTTCAGTTTCTTGGTAAAAACATTAAGGGCCTCCACCAATAGATGTCATATAAATACCCAGATGGATGGATTTCCTAGTCTCCCTGGGACTCAGCCCAGCGTGGTGTTCTGCTGAGGTTGAAAGCTGGGATTGGCCAGCTGAAGGCGATACTGACAGTACCTCCAGTTCTTCCAAAGCTCAGTCGATGCTGCATGCAGGCATTTTACGCATTAAGCAAATCCAGCTTGCAAAACTCCTCCTGATTGCAAAAGAGAGGGATTAAGGATTGATTTCTTACTTCATAGGAAGATTCCACCTTGGGATTCCTTTTAAATAGAGAAAGTTTCTAGCCCATTTACAATCATTGCCAATGACAAATTTGAGTTAGCTGCAGTTTTTCAAGTAATACTTTTTAAGTGGCCAGAGAGGTGTAAACTGACTTTGTTTTCATGACTGTTCATGGGTCCCCAAGGTCCCAAACTCCAGTTACCTAACCCAATGTGGCTTTTTTTAAGAGGAGGTGAAGTAAAGGGTAATGCATATTCTCCAAAAAGCCTCTTTGTATTTTAAAACAAGTCATTAGTTTGAATTGAGCTCCATAATCTAAGCAGGAAACCTTCTGGGTGTGTTTGTTTTTTCCTTGTGAGCAGCAGCATAAAATACTTTCAGTATCTATTCAGAGAGGCTTTCCTCTGTCCTAGTGCCCAGGGGCAAGGCCCACCAGAAAAGAGTTGAAATGGAAACAAATCAAAGAAAAGGTATGCCAAGAACCTTTGAAACCAGCTTTGTGAAAATAATCATGTCTTGACTTCTGAGAGTTAAGATTTTTACATTTTGACTTCTGAATGTCGCTCTTTTACTTATGAAAATATCTGTGCTGCTGTTATTCAAAACAATCTCCCCACCCCACTCCTGGTTTTCTCCCTCTATTAGGCAAAACTTGCATTCCAGAAGGATATGATGAAGCCTTTGGCCCCGGCCTTCCTGTCCTCGCCCCTGGCAGCGGCGGCGGCAGTGTCCTCCGCGCTGTCACTGCCACCCCGGCCGTCGGCCTCGCTCTTCCAGGCTCCAGCCATCCCTCCTGCTCTGCTGAGGCCCGGCCACGGCCCCATCCGCGCCACTCCCGCCTCCATCCTCTTCGCCCCGTACTAATGTCTGCAAGCCCCCAGACGGTTGAGGCCAGTAGGAAAGTAGAGCAGGAAAGCCAAAAGGATTCAGCAGTTTAGCATTTGGTGTTGCAGTGACCCACCCAACTGCAAAATGCAGGGTACCACCTGAGCCCCAACTCCAAAGAGTAAGTCGCTAGATTCGAGAGTGCTTTTTGGGGCCGCTCCTATAATTTCAGAATCTGAGCAAGCAGAAGCTTTATCTCCCTAGTCCCTCCCCCTGCCCTACCCCATACAATTTGTGTATCTGAGATATTTAGTTTCTTGCAAATGTATTGGTCAGAAAAAAAAAAAAAAAAAAAAAAAAAATATATATATATATATATATATACATATATATAATTTTGTGACTATTTTTCCGTGGGTGTGATCTGGCTTAGAAACAATATGGAATATCTTCCTGACAGACTTGAAAACTAGGGTCTTCCTCACACGTCTGTAAATAATCCTGGAATCCAACTGGGCACATTCTAGTGTGGAACAAAAATAGATGAACACAAGTGCTTACTTGTGGATACCATCTTACCAACGGATCACAGCGTTTTCTTTTTGGTGTACTATTGTTGACAGGGATTGTGTACTGTTTTAGACCCAAGTACTGTTGTATCCTGTGTAGTACTAGATCTGTATCTCTTGTCTGAATTAAACATTTTTAGTTGCTGTGTAAATGTTAGGAAGCAAAGTAGCTTTGAATTTTCTCTTTAAGAGAACAAAAGATAACGTATTTTCTTTATTTTACATTTTATTTGGTGATATTTAAACGAAATAGAAAGCCATATAACATAGCTCTAATTACTACCTGTCTGCTATTTTTGTTTAACTTATTTTGTAGCTTCCTCACCAGTTTGAGTTGCTAAGCAAATGTATACAAACAGAAAAAGAGCTTCCTAAATTCCACATTTTTGCACCTCTTGTGCGTTCAGCAAGAAGACAATGAATCCATGTATTTCTACATCATTATCTTCTTCATTTTTAATGTGTTTTCATTTGTAATGATGCTACATAATTTTGTGGCTCCCTAATGCAATAATGTACAGAAGATTAAAAAAATTTATAATTGAACAATCTGTCTTTCTGTTCACTGAATCTGTTGCAGGTCATGCTCCCATGCCCCCGTTTCTAAGCTGATATCAACAGGACTGGAATGTTTGTCATATCAGGGGCAAGAGGTATAAGACAGCAAAATAGAGTGAACTCTTTTAGAGCATCTATATCTGCAGTCTGTAAATGGTAAAATGTCTGTGTATTTTTTTAAATGTACCTTTTCAATAAAAGTACAAAAAATAAAAATCTGTTTGTATTTTCAAAGTTATTTTCTCTTGAGACACCTCCAATTTGAAATCATCTGAAGGCTTTTCAGTAGGTGCAAAGATTGCTTCTTACATATTTAGCATTTTCAGTTCTTATTTGCAGCATATTTATTTGTCATGTTTATTCATGACTGTTCACAGCATCTGCATGAAGCAAGACTTCACTGCTGTTTTCTCTGAATCTCTAAGAAGTTGAACCAAAGTTGTGAGTGTGGCCCAAAATCACAGTAGGGGTCTACCAAAAATTGTGACACAATTTTTAAACACTCTGTGAGTCTTCTAAATTCCTAACTCATCTTTTATTTGTGTCCAATGCAATAATGATCTCCTTTTAGAGGATTTGATTCCACTGCTCCCCTCTGACCTTCTCTAATCAGCCAACCGTTCTTTTCTTCCACTTCATTCTGTTTTTAAGTGTAAAGAGCAATATATCACTGTTTTTTCTGGTTTTCTGCTTCATGGACTACTCTAATACATAGTGGCTTAAAATAAAACCATTTTATTATGTGACAATTTCAGGGGTCAGGAATTCCAGCAAGGCTTGGCTGGGCTGTTCTGTTCCCCAAGTCCTCATTAGGAGATCCCTGGATCATATTCATCTGGTGGGTGGGCTGGTGTGGAAGCCAAAATAGCTTTGCTCATATGTCTGCCTGGATGGAGGGGCTGGGAGGCTGGATCCTACTGGAACAGTCTATCAGAGGGCCTTTGGGTGGTCTCCCTAGCTAAGTGGTCTCAGGTAGTTACATAGAAACTCAGGGTGCCCAGCGAGAGCATTTGAAGAGGTTCTGGGTGGAAGTGAAAAGGCTTCCTATAAAACTGTCTCAAAACTCCCAGCATGTCACATATGCTGCATTCTACTGATAAAGCAAGTCACCAAGACCAGTCCAGATTCAAACGGAAGTTGATTAATCACTTTTCAATGTGAAGAAGAGCAAAGAATGTATGGCCATCTTTAATCTACTGCTCTGTTATAGAATTTTAAGGGGAGTGTTAATAGCTTTGTAGCCATTATAGATTCCCCTTCTTTTTTAGGTTAAGAAGAATTGGGGTGGGAGTAGAACCTAAATTCTCATTTCTAAAAAATTAAGGCCAGTGGATGGCTGCGCAGCTGTGATACATGGGAACAGACTTCCTCTATCAAAGAGTTAATCCGACTGTTTGAAAACTGTTGACCTCAATATTCTAAGCTTATAATTAGTTTTAGAGTCTATTAAGATTCCAGTTTGACATTCAAAATTTGAGTGGTTTTTTAAATATGACTCTTTTGAACTCTGACCACTTGTTACATTAAACCTTGGTTGGACCTTCAGACATACTCTGAAGGAACTGTGTTTTAGTTTAACTCTTTGGAGAAGCTTTTTTTTAATAGACACCATTGACAATTATATTTTATTTCTCTTGTATCATTTTATATCTCATTAAATCTTTCTACAATCCTCAAAAAATTTTAAATAACATATAAATAGACCTAGGAATTTACTGATTATTATAGAGTTTAAGTTTTTAAAAATCACCTCAGGGAGGAAGTACAAAAGAATAACGATTAATTAAAGTGCATGCCTCCAAAAGAAGCCATCAATAGCTTTAAGCAATGATTTGTAAAACACTCTCAAACAGCTATACCTTATCCACCCTGATTCTGAGGTGGCAGAGTGGGTCTGAGGGGATGTATATATATTTGAACTAATACCCCTTCCTATGCCATTTGTAGTGGGAAATGACTAACATTCTGCCCCTGCCGCCCCCCGCCCCAACTTATTCAGAAAGTTAAAACATGTGCTGCTTACTCTGAAATAGTCTAGCTCTGGTCTCTGTAGAATCTGAAAACTGGTCTCACATAGGATTGCCAGATAAAATATAAAACACCTAGTTAAATTTTGATTTCAGATAAATAATAATTTTTAGTACAATATTTTCATAATTTTTATTATGATATTGCATATAGATTAATATGTTCCATAAATAAGTATGCTATATCTAGGACATATGGATACCAAAACAATATTTGTTGTCTATCTGAAATTCGAATTTAAGTGGACAGCTTGTATTTTTCTTTGCTAAATCTGGCAACCTTGTCCCAGGAGCATTCCTGTTCTTCTCAAGTACCATAATTCTTCAGGAGAGAAGTGACCTCCTGGGTATTAAAAGCTAAATAATGCGTTTTTTAAAGGCACACGTGAAATGCACTCACAAATAGGCAGAGGAAGGAACTTTCAATAAGTAAATGTCAATGATATATTGACATTGGATAGGACCAGGACCCGGGAATATGCAGCTGCAGATGCCTCTAACTTTTACCTGTTTAACAAGATTAAAGGATTGTGAAAGCAAAAAAAACCACCAAATTTTTCACTTGTATTATGCACCAAATATATCACCCTGATTTGTTTCTTATCTGCCCTAAGGGAATTCTTATTTTCTGGAGCAGAAATCGTTGTGGTTGTGTAGAATTTTTCTCCCAGAAAATGCTTTAAGGAAAATTACACTACAGTTAATGTAGCTAAGAGAACCAAAGGATTCTCATTGGAAAAAAAAAAAAAGGAGAAAGAGCTGAAAGAACATCAGGTGAAAATCCTATTGTGCTAAGTCTCCCTTTGGAAGTCTAAAGAGATTCACTGAGAATGAATTTGGGGATGTTTTGAGGAATGGGTGCGCCCACTGCCTGGGGTGCCATCGGAGAGAGGGATCATAGCAAGACGGGTGAGACGACCAGGAACTCTTTTTTTTTTTTGGTACGCGGGCCTCTCACTGCTGTGGCCTCTCCTGACGCGGAGCACAGGCTCCAAACGCGCAGACTCAGCGGCCATGGCTCACGGGCCCAGCCGCTCCGCGGCATGTGGGATCTTCCCAGAACCGGGGCACGAACCCGCGTCCCCTGCATTGGAAGGGGGACGTTTAACCACTGCGCCACCAGGGAAGCCCCCAAGAACTCTTTTTTTGTTTGTTTGTTTGTTTTTGCGGTACGCGGGCCTCTCACCGTTGTGTCCTCTCCCGTTGCGGAGCACAGGCTCCGGACGCGCAGGCTCAGCAGCCATGGCTCACGGGCCCAGCCGCTCCGAGGCATGTGGGATCCTCCCGGACTGGGACACGAACCCGTGTCCCCTGCATCGGCAGGCGGACTCTCAACCACTGCGCCACCAGGGAAGTCCCCGGGAAGTCCCCAGGAAGCCCCCAGGAAGCCCCCAGGAACTCTTCGATAGATGATTAAGTCAGCATCAAGACATACACCCTCGGTAAGCACAAGCATCTACAGGTAACAGGCGGAAGGATTTCATTTCACCTCTCTAGGTCTGTTGTGTGGATTCTGGTCTCTCTTTGTAGTTTTCCTTCCATCAGGTCTTTGTTTTGTTAATATGATGGCCCTCAATTAATATCAGAGGTGGCATGGCCTCTCCGAGAAAATACCAGTTTCTGGTACCTTGGTGGGTTGAGGAGAAGCTGTGTATTGAAAGAAAAAAGTCCACAGGGGATGCTCAGCTTTCCCTCCTTCCTTCCTCCAAGTAATTAGCTCCACAGGAGAATTCAAAAGGGACATGGTGCAGGTTCTCAGCAGCTATGGAGAGTGACTGTCAGGAACTGCCCTGATTTCTTTGGCTAACATTTCTAAAGCCAGAATGACAATATAATGTGTCCTTCCAGTCCTCACTAAGTGCTCAAACTGTATCAAACCTCAGGTTGTCAGATCAATCCCTTCTGTGGATGCAATGAAAATAACTTTATGTCACATTATTCATTTTAAAGAAGTCACTTATCTACAGATGCTTGGACAAGCTTGGCATTAAGCACCTGTTTTTCATTTTTTATTACAGTGGAAATGTAAAGTTAGGATAGAGGTGAATTAAAAAGAATAATACATGTTCTGCACTCAAAAGACCTGAATTGAAACTCTGGTCATTTTATACGCTCGTTAGTTCTGTGATTTTATGTCAGAAAATGATCTTACGTAATTTTCCCAGCACCTCAGTATTTCACATATATAAAACAGATATAATGGTACCCAACTCACAGGGTGGTTCTGAGAAGCAAATAAAACTAAACACATAAAAATGTTTCTGTAAATTAGTTTGCTACACAAATTTTCATAGTAAGTGGATAAGTGAAATTAATTTTTCTCATTTTAAATTTCTAAATTTTAAGTAAGATTTCTCAAATTAGCCAACTTTGAGTCTTTAGTGTTAACCTAGACTCAGAGAAAAATACATCTGTAACGGAGAAGAAATAGTAAATTCATTCATTGTAAGCTGATGTTTCTATTCAAAAAGGTATAATGCAAATAGAAATACTACTATGATAATAGAAGTAAATGCAAAATGTCTGCATATCACAGAGTTGTTTGAATTTTATAAATCTTGTATTCCATATAACAAAAACAGAATTTCAAGTTGTATAAAATGAAAAACTTCTTTATGTTGTAAAAAAATTACTACCATTATAAAAAATAAACTTCTTTCTGATTTAAAAAAAATTAAAAGATAATATAAAGAGGATTTAAACATACAAGACAAACTAAGAAAAATACTTACAATCCATGTGACATACAGCTTCATCATATCTTTATTATACAGAGAAATCATAAAATGGGGTGAAGGAACTCTTTCAGAGAAGAAAAACAATCTAATAGCAAACAGGCAAAAAGGCAATCCAGAAAAGACAAAATATACACCAATGCTTGATAAATGTGAAAAGATGTTTGTCATCACTAAAGTAATACAAATGAAATCAACATTTTCTGATCTAGCATAAAAATTCTCTAAACTTTATATCTGTGAGAGTGGGGAAATAGACACATTCATACACTGTTGGTAGTAATAAAAATTGCTTTGACTTTTCTGGAATTATATATATCATTATATCAATTATCCATAAACTTTGGCCCAGGAATTCTACATCCAAGACTTTATCCAAAGACATTAACCATGTAAATTTAAAAAGATTTGTTTTTTAGTGTCCACAGTATTTGTTAATTGTTTATTTATCAAAAGAAACTATTCCTTAGTCCAGATATTCATAGTTCATAGTTTCATAGTTCAGGAACACAGGTAAGTGACAAAGTTCAATGGAACTCAACCCAAAGAAATTCTTTACATTCCAAAATCACTTTGCACTCTGAAAGATACCAGCCTTCCTCATCTCCTCAAAATATCTGCCTCAATAATTTCACTCAGATAAAAAAACAATGGGATAATGACAGTTTAAAGCTGGTTCAGTCACAATTTTACAAGCTTATTTATCAAAGGTGAAAAGAGAAGACTATTAAAAACAGCTATAAAAAGAAAGCGTGTCATAGTGCTTAATGTTTCTGTAACTTTTGGTTAAGGCTTACATCTAAATCTGATGCAGAATTTTTTTTTGACATCTTTATTGGAGTATAATTGCTTTACAATGTTGTGTTAGTTTCTGATGTATAAAAAAGTGAATCAGCTATACATATACATATATCCCCATATCCCCTCCCTCCCACCTTCCCTATCCCATCCCTCTAGATGATCCAAAGCACAGAGCTGATCTCCCTGTGCTATGCAGCTGCTTCCCACTAGCTATCTATTTTACATTTGGTAGTGCATATATGTCAATGTTACTCTCTCACTTCGTCCCAGCTTCCCCTTCCCTCTCCCCATGTCCTGAAGTCCATTCTCTACGTCTGTGTCTTTATTCCTGTCCTGCCCCTAGGTTCATCAGAACCATTTTTTTTTTTAGGTTCTATATATATGTGTTAGCATATGGTATTTGTTTTTCTCTTTCTGACTTACTTCGCTCTGTATGACAGACTCTAGGTCCATAAACCTCACTGCAAATAACTCAATTTTGTTTCTTTTTATGGCTGAGTAATATTCCATTGTATATATGTGCCACATCTTCTTTATCCATTCATCTGTTGATGGACACTTAGGTTGCTTCCATGTCCTGGCTATTGTAAATAGTGCTGCAGTGAACATTGTGGTACATGACTCTTTTTGAATTATGGTTTTCTCAGGGAATATGCCCAGTAGTGGGATTGCTGGGTCGTATGGTAGTTCTATTTTTAGTTTTTCAAGGACCCTCCATACTGTTCTCCATAGTGGCTGTATCAATTTACATTCCCTCCAACAGTGCAAGAGGGTTCCCTTTTCTCCACACCCTCTCCAGCATTTATTGTTTGTAGACTTTTTGATGATGGTCATTCTGACCGGTGGGAGGTGATACCTCATTGTGGTTTTGATTTGATGCAGAATTCTTAATGGCACTGAAATTCTTTTCTCAGCCACATGGTATATATACAGTGGTGCTGTGAGTCTGGAAGTATGTTTCAAAATAGTGAAAAAAATGTTCATTCATAGGGATGAGTAAATTATGGAATTTGCACAGTAGGAAACAGCAAAACCATTAAAAACTGATGATGTAATTCTGTAATTGTGTAATTATGAAAAAATGTCCATGATATGTGTCCTAGTGGGGGAAATAAAAGGTTACAGAACATACATGTTGAGTATGATCACATTTGTATTAAAGTTTAAAACTGTATCTGTATGTTTGTAAATATACATGGAGAAATGTCTGATAAAAGTGGTAATCCAGACTGATAGAAGTTACCCCAGAGTTGTAAATTTTCATATGGCTTTACATTTTATTCTTAATTTTTGGTATAGTTTGAATTTTTTACAAGGAACACATGTTGCTGTTTCAGAATCATGTTAATATAATCAGTTGTCCTGTTATAACCAAAACAGATGACTTCCACCACTATATAATGACAGAGATGCAATTTTAAAAGAGTCCAAGAAATTATAATTGGAAAATAAATGCATAATAAATGTCAATAAAAGTAATTAATTATAGAAATAAAAAGCAAGGAAAGAGTTTTACTGTTACTTCAGATTTTTTTTCTGCCTTGAGAAAAACTATTTTCCTGACATGTTGAGAAATTGTAATAAGATTACTTTGAAAAAGGAAACACCCAATTATTTAAAGAATGTAAATACCATCTTGAGATCTATGATTCTCCATGCCTCTCACATGGATTCTTCCCATCTATCTCCTATGTTCTGGGTTCTTCTATTGTTCAACCAATTGTGTGTCTTTTATTACTAAACACCAATTCTATGGCAATTGCATAACCAGTGCCTAGATTCATATGACTCCATTGTTTTTAGTAGAAATTTTGCCTATTTATTCTAGTAATGACATTATTATACGATCAAAACGGGGACTTCCCTGGTGGTACAGTGGTTAAAACTGTGCTCCCAATGCAGGGAGCCCCAGTTTGATCCCTGGTCAGGGAACTAGATCCCACATGCATGCCACAACTAAGGAGCCTACCTGCAGCAACTAAGACCTAGCGCAACCAAATAAATAGATAAATAAATTTTTTTAAAAAAAAGATCAAAATGCATCTGCCTTTCACTGTTGACTGGAAGTTCATTTTTATTATAAAATACATAATTTGGTCAATAGGCCAGCAACTGAAAGAAAAGACAGCCTTCTTTTTCCTTCTCTGAGATGGCGACCATCTTAGGCTTATCGTCTGATGTTTCATTCCCTGCACTTTAGGCAGTGGGGAAGAATCAAATGCATAAAGAGCATAGACTATGTAAGAACTAAGAATGAAGAGCTAGTAATTTCCTTGAAGAGCAGCTGACAGCATTTAACCTACAAAGCCCAGAAGTTTCAAATGATAAAAGGATAATACAAAACACAAACTCTCCTTCCAATCAAGGATTGGAATCCCATGCAGACACTTCCCCTAAGAGAATTCATTATTTGGATGCCAAAACCTTTTCACTTTCTACTACATATAAACTCATGACATGTATGGGACTAAATATTAAAATCGAAGCTTGCATGATAAATGGGAAAACTGTGAAGTGAAGAAAAACTTTGCACTTTGATTTCTGGCTTTCTAAGATAAAGATCAGTAGATTCTTCCTTGTAGCTCCTGGTGATAGGAGGCTGTCTTGAGGTGCATTGTCATTACAGATAGCTGGTGGTCAAGTTCACACCTTCTTTAAAACAAAAGGCTGGCTTTAATTCTCACTCACAACTCACAACATGGCTGAGTGCATTTTAAATCAATATACTGAGCAGTTACGCACTGAAATTGGCTTGGAAACAGAACACCAAGCAAGCGTGGAAAAGCAGCACTGCCTCAAGCCAGAAAGCAGGGCTTTTGAAATAGGGTGGTTGCTTTGCTTTGTCTCTAGGCAAAAAACTTGAACTGACTGCTGTCTTCACTGAGGTGCAAAGAACAATCTGGATCACGGATTCTCAAAGGGTCATATGTAGAAGAATCACCTGGAAAGTTTGTTAAAATGCAGATTCCTGGGTGCCACACCCCCTCCCACTAGAGGTTATTATTCAGGAGGGTAGGAGAGGAGCCCAGAAATCCGCATCCTAACAGGTTCCCCCACCCCACTCCCACCCTGCCCTGGTGTAAAACAGAGAAGATCAACAGACCGGTTCATAACACTGACAAAAGCATTATTGGCTTCAGGATACCTGTTAGACTCCTGGGTCTAGGAGATGCTACATATCAAGTCAAGATTAAAGCAATAAACATTTCCAAAGATTATACTGGGTAGACTACATTTGAGATTAAGACTCCAAGGAGGTTCATCTTCAAACAATCATATTTCTAGGAAACAAAGATTTTAAATGCCCTAGGAAACAATTCACTTTTTTTTCTCCTTGCAAACAAAATCCTACCTGTAACCTTTACTTCAAAGCAAAAAAAAACAGAAATCATTTGTAATACGGAAGAGGACCTAGTGATTCAAGACAAATAAAGGGGGTGGGATGAACTGGGAGACTGGCATTGACATATATACAGTAATATGTATAAAATAGATAACTAATGAGAACCTGCTGTATAGCGCAGGGAACCCTACTTAGTGTTCTGTGGTGACTTAAATGGGAAGGAAATCCAAAAAAGAGGGGATATATGTATACATATAGCTGATTCACTTCGCTGTACAGTAGAAACTAACACAACATTGTAAAACAACTATACCCTAATAAAATTTTTTTTTAAAAAAGGTAAATAGAGGAACAGTTACCTCTGATTTAAGAGAAATAAGAGAAAATAGGTTTTAGGTGTTTATGGAAGATTGCTCCTAGTTCTTAGGTAGCAATTCTAGAAAAGTAAGAGGATATTTGAAGGTGGCTTTCAAAGCAAGATCTCTAAAATTTATCCATTATTGCTGTGGACTAGGAAAAGCATGGCTATAAGCAAACGTAGGAGAATACTCTAGAATACATCTCAAGGAAGCTCTCTATCCCTTGATTCTAATTTCTAATAAACCTACTATATTACTAAAATTTGGCTACAATAATACTTGATTTATAAATCAGGGAATAAGTTGTCCAAATAAGTTTATTTTTCACATACACAAATCTTAGTCCCTTCAGAGCCAATTTTCTTGGTTTTATTTAAACTTTTGGATGGAACCTTTTCTAAAAGTTGTTATCTATTGTCCTGCCTTCTTAAGCATTATATACTGTCTATAATATTTTCTTGATGATTCAAGTTCATCATTAAAACCATCACTTGTGACACATGTAGACGATGTCATATAGTTATGCAAAGAAAAATGGACAAAAATCAGAATTCCCAAATTCCAATCCCCAGAGCCTACCCTTACTGACACATTATCTTAAGCAAGTTTGAGACTCAGTATCCTCATCTATAAAATGGGGATGATACTACTTGTCCTGCATATATCAAAATGTTTTGTGAAGATCCAATAAAAACAATAATAATAAATGCTCAGTAAATTTTTAGCTATCATATTATTGGCATGACAAGCACTGCACACACATGAGAAACAGATGAGGAGCTGAAGTTCCAGAGATGAAGTAACTCACATATTTATCCCAGACAGCCTCCTGCCAGCTCCCATGTTCTCCGTGACTGCTCACTAATGTCAGAGCATTAGACTCCTCATCTAAATCCTAGGAACAATTTGTAGAAACTCAGGGCTCGTGAACTACTTCCAGAAGTTCCTGCTGAGATATGACACCTGAGTAATAAAAATGCGAAAGAGCTTTCAGTTTAGTCCCCTTTAGCAGCCACTTATTGTTGATGTCAGACTCTGGAAGGACAATGTTAAGAATTGTTAAGAATGGATAAGAATGGTTCCTGCCTTCACGTTCCTTAAAATGCTGGGAAGTAAGGGAGTAGTAGAGGGAAGAAGTAGCTGTGAAGACAACACATGCGAACACTATTCTAGTACGTAATAAGAGCAAGTGGAAGACAACGAACCCAATGGGTTAGGTGGCACATGTGCAGAGTCAAGGAAAACTTCCTGGAGGACAGGATAGCTAAAATGGCAAGAAGGAAAAGCATTCCAAAGAGAAGGAATGGCGTGAGCAAAGGCAAAGAATTATGAAATACAGTGTGAAGGGAATAGTGAGGGGTATACAGGAGGGATAAGAGTAGGCTGGGAGATAGTCGCGGATCAGTCATGAAGAGCCTCATGTAGAAGTCCAAGTGAAATCTTGTAGCTTGTGGGATCATTAGAGGATTTTAACTGGGAGTAATATGATCAGATTTGCATTTAGGGAGATCTTTGTGGCAGAAATGTAAAGTAGGGGTTGGAGAAGTTTATGTGGACAGAGAGACAGTTATGCGGCCACAAGAATGACCTGAACTAGAGCCTCAGTAATAAAAAAACTATAAAATACTCTGGACAGCAAAAATGCTATGTGAAAACTAAGCAGCAGCTGCATGATGCTACTGTATTTAAGCAACTCAAGAGCGAAAACAATGGGGCTGGGACCCAGGTAGAGACTCACTCGTACTCAATGAAAGTGTTCACCTTTGTAATCCCCATGCATCCAGCATGGTACCTTGCACTAGTGAATCCCAGTAAATGAATGAATGATGGGCACCAAGTCAGGGATGCTCAGTATATGTAAAACTATTTGCCCTCATCCTAAATAGTCCCAAACTATCATATTCTCTCAGAATTCCATTGTTTACTTTTTTGATGTGTCATTTTCCTTAGTCACTCCTCTAAGTTTCCGTAAATGAAGAACCAGAGAAGCAAGACTGTTAGAACTGTGTGTAAAATAAGAACAGAGCTCCCAGAGCAGCCTGAGGGATGGTCCCAGGAGTAAAGTGTATTAGAATCATTTTTAGTTTTTTGACATAATTTTAGCTGCTCAATTGCAGCATTTTTTCCCCTTTTTTTCCTTTCAGGTGTTCCATAGTTTATAAGTTGAGATTGTCAAAAAATGACTTCTGGACATATATTATGAATCACTATTGCATGATAAGAATAAATAATCATCTTCATTCTACAAACCACAATGTGCCAGACACTGGTGCTGAGACTCCCACCTGGCCCTAAAGGAGCTTATTAAGACCTTCAAAGAAAGTAAAGTCTCAGGTAGTAGGTTCCTTTTCACATGTGTCTGTCTGTTTAACTTGGATGGATTTACTCTGTTTCTGGTAATACTGAGATGAGTTTATTCCAGAGGCCTTCAGTCTGGCTGAGAATCACCCTAGGAGCTTTCAAAAAATAGCACAGCCATGGCCTCAACATCACATCCACTGAAGCAGAATCTTTCGTGGTAAACCCCGGGCATTGTTAGGAAAACAAACAAACTCTCTAAAGTGATCTGAATGAGAAGCCAGGTTTGAGATACATTAATTATTTAGAGCTGAAAAGGGACCACACCTAGGAAGGTGAGAGGAGTTTAGTGCCCCTTGTCACTATTGAGGGCAAATATATCTCCCAAGCCTGAGGAACAACAAACAAACCCACCCCCCCACCCCACCCCACCCCCCCCCCCCCCCCCCCCCCCCCCCGCTTTCTAGGTATGTGAGTGGTGGGGGAGGGAAGAATATTTGGTTAAATGATGTATTTTTCTTTCTCAATCAAATCATTGTCTAACCCACTTAGGTATAGACCCTATATAGAGCATTTGAGCTGTCGTCTGGCACGACATTCATGGAGATCTGGGGAGAAGAATGTTATCATTTATTACTAAACTTCTGATGGAAAGGAATAAACTCTGGAAGTAAATCTCCTAAAATTACTTATCTAAATTGGAAATTCCTGAAGTGACACAGTAATCTGTTAGACCACGGATGCTAGAGCAAATAGTATTAATTTTTTAATTGCCCATGAGGTACACAAATTGGCTCCAAAAAATCACTGTAGGAAATTGTCATGTATTAAACTCAGGTCAGGATGGTTTTCAGATCAAATAGCTATATTTGGATGCGATAGACACATTGGCTATACCTTGATGATGATGAGGGTGGGGAAAGATGATCCCACCTACTTAATAACTAATAATAATAAATGATAGCTAGAGATATGAGTGCTCTAAGAAGTCATGGATGCTTCTGAACCATGGCATATGTTGAACAGTCTCAGGAAGGTGATAAATGATCTTTAACTGCTTTGAATGTGAATTTTGCCGGCCTCTGTGTGCTAATGTCATCTAATTGCCACTCTGAGATCTCATGTCATTATGATCAGAATCTATAAAGTGAGCCAGAGGGGGATCCTCACACAGAGTCAAATGCTCTTTGTCGCAGCTGGAGACAACAGCAGAACCAGAATCATATTTCATGTGACAGACAGAAAAGAAGAGGGAGCTCCCTAATTTCTATTTCCTCCTTTTGAATTTTGCCCCATTTTGCTAGCCAGTGCAAATGCTGTGGCAAAGGCTTTCTTATTTAGGGCTGCCACTGATGAATACTAGCTCATCCTCCAACCGTGAATATCTCAGAGAAAAATAGGGTGACTCCCTTTTCTGCATCTGTTACAACACTTACTAGAGCCAAGCTGGAAAACATGCATTACAGGCAGAAAAGCAATCACGTTCACCAAGGACTCCAAGCCTTGACTCTCCCATTACGTAGCTCTTCCTATATGAGTCATTGAGAGAAACCAACAGGTGATGGAAGGCCTCCTGCCCATGTTTTCACTCCCTCACACCTGGAAGCTAAGCCCTGCCATCTGTGAGTGTGGAGGATGTGAGCCGAGTTTGCACAATAAAGCTGGTGGATGTGACTAGCTGGGGCGTCCCAGGGCAGGTGGAGCTGCACCTGTGGGATTGACTTCCTGAGGCCTGAAGCAATGGCCCACAGGCCTCCCCACTCAGCGTTTGATTCTCACGGCCTGCTCGCCCACTCTCAGCATCTCAGAAAGTAAGTAAACTACTGCTTGTTACAAGCGAACACAGAGTAGAGCCAAGCTCTTAGGCAATGCTGGAACTAGACAACAGAGCAAGTCAGAACCCTTGGAGGCAGGAGCAATCTGGCATTTAGGAAGACCAGAAGTCAAATTTGAGGAGCAAGTGCTGCTTCAGCTGCCAGGGCTCTGAGGCCAGGAAGCCTGCCTTGTCAACACAGCCTCCTCTTCTGGACAGTTCTGTCAAGAAAGGGAACAGTTTGGAGAGATTGCAAACGTGCTCGGCTCCATTCACAACAGCAGTGGGAAAACTTGATCTACCATGTGCCCAATGCAGTGCATTTTTTAAAAATTAATTATTATTTTTTGTCTGCGTGGGGACTTCGCTGCTGCGCACGGGCTTTCTCTAGTTGCAGCGAGCAGGGGCTACTCTTCGTTGTGGTGCGCAGGCTTCTCACTGCGGTGGCTTCTCTTGTTGCGGAGCACGGTCTCTAGGCGGGCGGGCTTCAATAGTTGGGGCTCACAGGCTCTGGAGCGCAGGCTCAGCAGTTGTGGCGCACGGGCTTAGTTGCTCCGCGGCATGTGGGATCTTCCCGGACCAGGGCTCGAAGCTGTGTCCCCTGCATTGGCAGACAGATTCTTAACCGCTGCACCACCAGGGAAGCCCTGCAGTGCAGTTTTTAATTTCCTTCTCTGGGGAGCAGATGGGAACCATTACAACAAAAGGATCCAAAAGAAGAAAAAAGCTCACAGGTTTGCTGCTCCTACAAGGAAAAGGGGAGCGGTTTCCTACTATCCCCAAAGACACTTAGAAGGAAATGTTATATTCTAGGAAAAGATATACAGGCTATTTGTTAATTAACTGAACCACTTTGGAGCAAAAAGAAAAAAAATAGGAAAAGGATGGAATTAAGTATGAATCGACACAAATTAAAGAAGTATGAGGCTCCCTTGGAGATAAAGCCTCCTCCCAAATGTCCTACTGGCCCCTGGCCCCCTCCCACCCCACGACCATGCTTAACCTGGGGGTACCCTCTCCCAGGTGAGGACCATTCCGTAGCTTTAAACCAGTGCTCACAATCCCACTGGAACTTAGTTTCAGGAGGCTCATGGTAGGTGTGCCTCTGAATGCCAGGACCTCCACATCTCACTAGTAGTCTTTGAACTGTGTCTCGCTCAGCAGCTTACTCAATTTAGTAAATTCCCCCTGACTTGATTGCAGGGATCATGAAGATGAAATGTTGCCATTTTATTTGGTTATTTTACCTGTCCCCAGGCAATGCAGATAGGCAGTAAAATTAATTAAATCAATACTCTCAGTTACCACTCCTACAATTTCCCCAGAATAAGTTGTCACTTTCTCTAAGAGGATTTTTTTCCCGAAGGCTGTTTTAAAATGGCAATACAACCTCTACTACAAATGTAGGAGGACTGGCAATAAAATGTGCAAACTTACCTTTTCTATATTTAATTAAACTCATGTACCAAGGAGGTCTTTTGGAGACATAGTCTTCAACTGAGTTTAGGCATGTTTGGAGAGTTTTGCAGGGGGTGAGGGTGAGAAAAGTCTATTTGCAGAGCAGAGCAAACAGACTTCTCTCACTGCCGCCTGTCCCGAGTGGAGGGGCCTAAAGAGTCCCCTGGGAAAGAGGACAGAGCAATGGGGTGAGGAGTTTAACTTCATAACAAAGCTTGGAGGGGGGAGGTTGTTTTTTTTTTTTGCGGTACACGGGCCTCTCACTGTTGTGGCCTCTCCTGTTGTGGAGCACAGGCTCCGGACGCGCAGGCTCAGCGGCCATGGCTCACAGGCCCAGCCGCTTCACGGTATGTGGGATCCTCCCGGACCGGGGCACGAACCCGCGTCTCCTGCATCGGCAGGCGGACTCTCAACCACTGCGCCACCAGGGAAGCCCCGGGAGATAGTTCTTAATCTTTCAGCTTGGGGACCCCTTTAAGGATCTGCTGAAAGAACTTGACCCTCTCCATAGAAAAATTTACATTCTCACCTACAACACTCAATTTCTTACACAATCACAGAGGCCTTCTCAGACTCCTGGAAACCTATCTATGATTTTGTGGACTCAGGGAGGCATTTTCCTTGAAGTTCCTGATTCTTGAGAACAGCACAGCATCCGCTACCTGATGCCCTGGATGCAGGCCTACTCCTGGGCAGAGAGGAGGCTACGGTCCTCAATGCTGTAACACGCTGGTCACAGAGTGACCCTGCTTTGACATCCTGTTTCTGTATTTCATTTCAGGGGTAAAGAGTTTTTCACCCACTCCACCCCAGGCACTTGAGGGACAGCCACCAGCACTGGACTGTGTACCCAGAAGAGCACAGATACCATGGAAGTGCCACACATGTGGAAACCCCATAGGAGAGCCCCCCAAAGTGTTATCAGCCCCCCCAAGCCCAGCCCCAACAGGGGTCCTCCTGCCAGTGTCACTTGCGCCAATAGAACGAAGAGACCCAGTTTGGTTCAGAAGCAAAGGAAAGCTTTATTCTTTAAGCAAAGAATGGAAAGGTGTGAGCTGACAGGCTGTGGGCGGGGCTGCTTTATAGGGATCTGGGCAGTAGGCCAGGGAGGGGGCGGAATTCTCGCTGGGCGGGCGCAGCTGCGCAATTCACGGCTCCAGATCGCAGTGCGTGGTGCGTGCGTGCGTGGTGCGTGCTGTGTGCGTGCGTGTTGCTGCGTGTGTGCGTGGTGCGTGCATGCGTGGTGCGTGCATGCGTGCGTGCTGCGTGCGTCTCTGCAAGGGGCCCGCCGCCACCATCTTGAATTGAGGCGTCTTGGGCGTCCTTTTCGCACTGGGAACTCCTTTCTGAGGAGCAAGGGGTAAGCCCTCTGCACGCAGCACCCCGTGAGCAAGTGAAACTGGACTAAGCGCAAAGGAAGAAAAAGGTTAGACGATTTTGTTACCCAGATTCTGTATTTCCCGGGAATTGTTAATGGGCTTTGCTGGTGACACATCCCTTTTCTGTCTTGTCCTCCTTATTCTTGAGGGGCACTGAGGGGCACAGGTCCGTCTTCTGTAACTACTCCCTGATGATTTGGGGCATCATCATAACCCAGGGTAGAGGAGGAGAACGTCTCCCTAGCTGCCTTTAGATGTGTTTGATTGTCACCAGCTCTCACCTTTAACTGTTCGCATCCCTGAGCAACCACCATTTGGAGCTTTATAGATTCTAACCTTTTGGAGACAGTTTGGCCTGCATGGCCCAAATATTAGCAAGAGAATAATGGTCATTAAGGGGCCGAGGAAGAGTAGAAACCAAGAGACGCTAGGGAGGTCCTGCTTTGCCCCACCCCAAATTTGTTCGGCCAGATTAGGCTGCCTGGTTTCTGCTGGACAAGTTGCGATTTTTCAGTAGTCTGTCTGCACTTCCTTCAATTAAGCCGCTTGCATTAACATAAAAATAGGACTTCGTACTGGCCAGTGTATAGGCCCCTACCTGGTCAGCTAATCTAGAGCAATTTTGTTTTCTAGGACAATCCTGACCAGTGAGTCAATAGAGTTTTGTAATAGCTTGAAGTCAAGGCCCGTCTCTTTGGCCACTGTCTCCACGGTGGCTGTTATCTTCTTTATGGTGACAGTGTTATATACAGTTTCCCTGGCCAAGGTCACTAGCACCCCTGTGAGTACAGTGATTCCTGAAATTAGTAGTCCTGCCGCTCTCTTGAAACATCATGGCTTCTCCTTTTTGTTCATGGTCTGATTGTAAACTTTTTTTTTTTTTTTTTTTTTTTTTTTGCCGTATGCCGGCCTCTCACTGCCGTGGCCTCTCCTGTTGCGGAGCACAGGCTCCGGACGCGCAGGCTCAGCGGCCATGGCTCACGGGCCCAGCCATTCCGCGGCATGTGGGATCTTCCCGGACCGGGGCACGAACCTGCGTCCCCTGCATCGGCAGGCGGACTCTCAACCACTGCGCCACCAGGGAAGCCCCTGACTGTAAACTTTAATCAGCCTCGGATCTGGCCCTACTGTACCAGTGGTGATATAGCCTCTTACCTTGGTGTTTTCCAAGCACTGGGATGCCCAGCCTCTTGTTGAGTTTGGGCTCTTACCTAAGAACATGAACCCTTCTTATAAACACACCAGTCCTGTGCCATTACCTTGAGTTCTTTTTTTAAAATTAATTAATTTGTTTGTTTGTTTTTGGCTGCATTGGGTCTTCGTTGCGGTGCGCAGGCTTTTCCATGCTGTGGCTTCTCTAGTTGCAGAGCACGGGCTCTAGGCGTGGGGGCTTCAGTAGTGGAGCATGGGCTCTAGAGCACAGGCTCAGTAGTTGTGGCTCACGGGCTTAGTTGCTCCACGGCATTTGGGGTCTTACCAGACCAGGGCTCGGACTCGTGTCCCCTGCGTTGGCAGGCAGATTCTTATCCACTGTGCCACCAGGGAAGTCCTTACCTTGAGTTCTTGAAGGGCTGGTACTGTGGTGCTCTATCCACACTGGTATATCTAAGGTCTTACTGGGGCGTCCAAGTATCCTTCTCAGCTGTGTTTTTCTCTTTCGGACTGCATAATTTACATATTTGGGGGGCTGTTTGTATTCTCTATCATAAGTGTCACAACTGGCACCATCCCGCTGTCTACAGTTTGGAACTCGGATATGGTTCCCGTTGCAGGTTGCAAGTTGTACTGTCCAGTTTGTAAGGGTGATATTGCCCACCAGGTAGGATTGACACCAGTATATGCGAATTGTTCCTAAAAATGAAGGTGTCTAGGTCTTTTGTTTATAGGCAAAAGTGTGCCCTGATGTTGAGGCTCACTGCTGTGGTTGGGTTTATATTGGGATTGTCCACTGGGAGGAGGGTGTTATTTAGTACTTCCTTCTCAGTTTTCAGGGTTCCTCTTACATACGTCTGATGGTCCTTTCCTGTTTCAGGTTGGGAGTGATAGATCCAACAATCAGTGAAGTTCCATACTTCCTAAATATCCCTGGTCACGCTTTTGTTGTTTTTCCACTTGGGGAATGGGTCTACCATACGTAAGTTCATACACACTTAACTTTAACTTATCTCTTGGAGCTAACTGCATGCAGAGCAGGGCAACTGGGAGTAACTTAATCCAGTTTTCTTGAGTCTCCTAGCATAGCTTGGCTAAGGTTCATTTTAAGGTCTAATCAGATCTCTCTACTTTCCCTGATGATTGGGGTCTCCAGGCTGAGTGCCAGGTCCATTTTATGCCCAGGGCACTTGTTATCCTTTTTGTCACTTATGACACAATGCTGGGCCATTATCACTTTGTAGGGATCCTGGGAGCCCAAACCTGGATATTATCTCTTTTAGGAATGCATTAGCCACTTTGGCTGCGGTTTCAGTTCTAGTGGGGAGCACTTCTACTCACCTTGAAAACACGTTCACTAGCAACAACTTTCTACCTGAAGCTGCCTGATGCTCTCGGCATGAGAGCTATATATCTCTCTGGTTTGAGTGGGCCTTATCTGGGGGCCTCAGGGGGCCTAGTTTTGGGGTTACTGTGTAGATGGGGACTGTCTCAACTATCTGACTGATTTTACTTTTCATGCCAGGAGTTACCATGACCTCAACTAACCAATTTTACAGGGCTTCACTCCATTAGTGAATTCCTTGTTGAACTTTCCTGATGTCTTGACAAGCTGCAGTTTGGGGAAAGAAGCATGGCCCATGTTCACTAACTAGCCACACATGGCCTCCTAGATCTCTACTGAAGCCCCACTTTGGGACTTTGTCTGATTCTTCCTTTGTGTAGACTGAGGAGTAATTGGATGGATCTGGCCTTCGAGGTATGAGGGTAGTTGACAAGTTACTGACTGGTTCTAGGGCTGCCCTTTTGGCAGCTGTATCTGCCTTGTTGTTTCCCCTTATTAACTCTGTATCCCCCTTTTGTTGATCCCTACAATTAGTCCCTGCCACCTTTTTTGGAAGCTGCGCTGCTTCTAAGAACTTAAGTATGCTCAAGCCACGTTTCACTTGTTTATTCTCACAGGTGAGAGCATATCTCTTTCCATTCAGATAGCCCTGTGTAATGTAGAATGGCATACCAGGAGTCTGTGTAAACATTTAAGATCTTCCCAGTCCCAAGCTCTAAGGCTTGGGTGAGGACCATCTGCTTGGCCTTTTGAGCAGAAGTCCCTGGCATTAGGCTTCGTGCCTCTATGACCTGGGTCTGGGAGGTGGCTGTGTATGCTGCCAGCCTTTCTCCCTCTCGTAAACCTGCTCCCATCTGTGAACCATTCCTCTTCAGTGTTCAGGAGAGGCTCACTTCCTAGTTGGGGCAACTGGAATAGATCATGTCTATTGTTTCTATACAGTCATGCTCCTGGGGTCCCGTTTCTATAGCAGGGTGACAGGATTTATCGTGTGACAGGTTTCTGTGGTAACCACTGGCTTGTCTAAAATCATAGCCCAAACTTGAATCGACCTTATGGGGAATAGCCATTCTGCTATATTAGAACTTACTAAAGCCTGAACCTGGTGTGAGGTCCATATAGTGACTGGCTGACCAAACATTAACTTTTCAGCCTCCTTTAGCAGGGTTGTAGTAGCTGCTACTTACCATAGGCAAGGAGGCCATCCCTTAGCAGTTTGTTTTTTTAATAAGTTTATTTATTTATTTTTGGCTGTGTTGGGTCTTTGTCGCTTTGCACAGGCTTTTCTCTGGTTGTGGCGAGCAGGGGCTACTCTTCGTTGCGGTGCGCGGGCTACTCATTGTGGTGGCTTCTGTTGTGTGGAGCATGGGCTCTAGGCGTGCGGGCTCAGTAGTTGTGGCTCACAGGCTCTAGAGCCCAGGCTCAGTAGTTATGGCGCATGGGCTTAGTTGCTCTGCGGCATGTGGGATCTTCCTGGACTAGAGATCAAACCTGTGTCCCCTGCATTGGCAGGCAGCTTCTTAACCACTGCACCACCAGGGAAGTCCCGCGGTCCCAGTTTTTGAGCTCATATTCCAAGGGTGATTTCCCTGTCTCTCATGAATGTAAAGATCAAAGGGTTTGGCTAAATCTTGCGGGGAGTGGGGAGGGGTGGGGTGGGGCAGTGCGCAAAACAGGGGCCTGAAGTAATTGCTTTTTTAATTCTTAAAAGGCCCTTTTGCATTCTGAATTCCATTCAAAAGGATAATCATCCTTCCAACTGTTCATATAGAGGCCTAGCTATTAGACCCTAGCCAGGGATCCAGATGTGGCAAAACCTGGCCATCACCAGGAAACCCCTAAACTGTCTTTTGGTTTAGGAGGAGTGAGGCTGCAAATGACTTCTTCCCTTTTCTGGGGTGGGCTTCTCTGACCTTCTGTGAGAATGAAGCCTAGGTAGGTCACTCTAGCTTGTGGTATTTGAGCCTTTTCCTTCGACACCTTATATCCTTTATGGGCTAGATGGTTCAGAGGGGTTACAGTATTTTTGTCAGAGGCCTCCTCAGTAGGGCTGGCAACCAGAATGTCTTCTACATGCTAGAGGGGGGGTTCCCTCTTCTAGATGTAGATCTTTTAGGTCTTTAGCTAAATTTTCCCCAAAGGTGGTGGGGAATCTTTGAACCCTTAGGAGGACTGTCCAGCAGCATTGTTTTTGTTGTATGTTTGGGTTTTGCCACTCAAAAGCAAAGTTTCTTGCAACTCTGGGACTATTGGAATACAGAAGAAGGCATCTTTTAAATCTAATACAGAATACCAAGTCCTGGTGGATGGTAGAGTGGCCAGCAGGGTACAGGGATTAGGAACTACTAGATGTATATCTTAAGTGGCCTCACTGACTGCCCTGAGGTCCTGTACCATCCAGTATTCCCCAGTGGGTTTCTTTACAGAGAGGAAGGGGGTATTACAGGCTGATTGGCATGATCTAAGACGACTCTGGTCAGTTAGGCCTTGTGTAATAGGGGCAGTGCCCAACAAGGCCTCTTGGTGGAGAGGGTATTGTTTTCTGTTGGGTCATGTATGTGCAGGTTTTAGGTGGACTGTCACGGGACTGGCTCCTACAGCTTATCCCACCTGTCCCTGGGATTTACTCTGGGAAGTTCAGCTTGCTCTGTCCGGGGAGGTTTGTCCTCAGCCATTAACATTATCATTTTGTGCCCCCTGTTAGGGGAATGCCAGTCTTCAGTTTGTCTCCCATTAGGTAGCTAGTACCTCAGAATTGCCTTCCCTTCCAGTGACTCAGGGTCGCTAGTAGTACAGAGTTGGAAGCATTCCGTGAGGCGCTCTAGGAATCCCAAGGGTTCTCTTTTGGCTTCTGATTGATCTTCTTTATCTTCAAGATGCACCCTAATGGGCTCTCCTTCAGTGTGGTGGATGTTTGGTTCCCCATGCTTTAGATGTTCTGTTTTGAATTTATCTCCAACTACCAAGGAGGTGGTTAGGGTGATTTTTTGGCATGCAAACGCCACAGGATTTGAGTGGGCTAAGAATGCAAGGGATTCCCACAGGGTACTAACCAGCTCACTGGGGCAGTTGATGCTTTGTGCTAACAGTGGGAGGAGAGCCTGTGGGACCTTGGCCAATAAAGAATACCCAAGGTTCACCTCATAAACACAAGAGGGAAGGACCTTGAAGGATTGCCAGAGTGGAAGAATCTGAAGAGAGATCAGAGGAAAAGTCGAGCAGTAGGGTGTTTCCTGTTCTTGCCAGTAGCCCGCAGGGCTTCCCGATAGCAGGGTTTCCTGGTCTTGCAGGTGGCTCACGGGGCTTCCCAGCTCACTTCAGAGAAAATAGTGCTAACTGGAAGAGAGATCAAGTCACTGGTTGCATACCTACCTTGGGACCCTTTCCCACCAGGCATCCCCAGTGTCCTTTCCTGAACTTGGATTGAGTGTCCTTGTTCCATTTTGTCAGTCGGTCCTCATTACCTGGGCCTTTTCCTGATCTCACCCATAGGCTCACGCAGCTGGCCGCTTTCCTTTTCTAAGCCAAAAATGCCTATGGAGAATGCTACCATTGACCCGTGGAGGTTGGCAAGGAAGGCAAAATCTGCTATTGCCTTGTACGGGAGTCAAGGGTACAGCACTACTGGTGAGACAGTGGACAAGACTGCCATGGTTTCTTCCCACCCACAAGTCCACACCTCCCCAGGTCACCCACTGTGGGATGGCCAGCCAGAGGCAACGGGCTAGCACGCATGAGTCTCAGTCTCTGATCCTCAGTGATGCCACAGTATGATCCCCTCAAGGGGGCACAGTCCATATTACTCTGGAGGTTATGCTGTGTGCCCACTACACCCAGATATTGGGTTGTTGAGCAGAGTTACTGCTGTTACACACTGTCAGAGTGTACTCAAAATCAGAGGCAATCATTCCCAAGCAAACCTACCAAACCTTCTGCTGTCCTCCCATTGGAGCCATAGCGAGTCCGGAGCCTGGGAGGTGGGTGCAGGCAGAAGGGCCACGGTCAGTCCCTTCATGGTTGCCAAAAATGTGTTACTGACTCTCCCAAGTCTGTCCCCAACAAGGGTCCTCTGCCTGGTGTTACATCAATAAAATGAGACTGAGTTTGCTTCACAAACAAAGGAAAGTTGTATTCTTTGATCTAAGAATGGAGAGGTGTGAACTTGTACTCTAGAGTACACGCTCTCCCTGACAGGCCATTGCCAGGCCTGTTTTATAGGGTTCTTGTCAGTGGGGAGCGGGAGAAGTTCTGGCAGATCAGGTGCAGCTGTGCTGCTCACAGCACTCCAGATCGAAGTGCCAGGTGCAGCATTTTTGTACACAGTATGCCACTGCCATCTTGAAGTGTCCTATGCAGCACCTCTGCGCACGGTCCACCAAGCTGAAGTGTCAGGCACAGCCATTTCCCACTAAGAACTCTGGTCTGGCCTCTGCACACGGAACCCTGTGAGCAAGTGAAACTAGACTAAACATAAAGGAAAAAAAAAAGTTAGACTTTATTTTATTACCCAGATTCTATTTTTATTCCCTGAAAATAGTTAATGGGATTTACTGGTGACAAAAGCCTTGGGAGCTGGGACTCAAGCAAACAAGGGCACTGGCACCACGCCAGTAAAAAGTGGGTATAAACACTTCAGTGGTCTCATTTGTTCCCACAGGCCGGTGAGGCCTGGGGACATTCAAGTTATACCTAATAATTACCTTTTTTAAAGTATTATTTAGGATTTGTTACTGGAAAATGTGAGTCTAAGATACAGGGGCATTTCTGGAATAAAGAAGGGAGGCTTTCAAAACCCCAGTTTATTGAACTAATTTATTTTTAGCACTTCTCTATTTAATATTGTCACAATGATTAAAATAAATACTGAAGGCAGTCTTTGAACTAGACAGCTTTGAACACAACTCTCAGGAAGGTGTGTGGTGGGGTAAATGGATGTTTCCAACTTGACAGTCCTATGAGGGGCTGGGCATGTCGGTGAGTAAGTCGGGGTGGAGGCAGTGATTTAACATACAGGTGTTCATTCAAGCCCACAGTGTCAGGAAGCCATAGGCACTTGCTGAATTTTAAGACTAAGACTAAGATTAGGCCTGCTCCCCAAAGATCCTCAATAATTGAGCGATTATTGTATTTTTGCGACTCTTTTCATTTATCTAACTCCCTACTCCAGTTTACCAGCACTTTTTTCTTTCAGTGCACTGAACCATCTTATGATGGCATTGGCAAAAAAACAGAATTGCAACACAATTGTTATTAGAATCTATGCTCTCAATGTAATGGGGGGAGGGTGGTGCAGGGTGCCTAAAATAGAGCAAATTTAGATTCTGCTTGAGTTCACCTGTGAACTTGAGCAGGTCAGTTAACCAGTCCTGTTTCCTTAGATGAAAGATGAGGGGTTCTAATAGATTATCTCAAGTGTACCTTCTAACCATAATCATGACTATAATACCTTGATTTTGTATGAATCTTTGATAGTCCCAAATCACTTTCTCTCATTTAATCTAGCCTACTCCTTAAGAACACAGGCTCCGGAGTCAGACTGCTTGCCTGGCTTCAACTTCTGGTTGTACCTCCTATCAACTGTGTGGCCTAGGGCAAATATTAACCTCTCTGTGCCTCGGTTTCCTTATTTGTAAAATGGAAATAATAATTCCTCATATGATTGCTATGAGGATTAAATTAGTTGTCACATGTAATAAGCTTAGAACCATATTTGTTTGGTATAGCATAACTGCTCAGTGAATATAAATGTTAATTGTTTATATTTATTTTTAAATTTAATCCATATCTGGGTCAGTGCCTCCTTTTAATTTTTCATTTGATTTCTTTCCTTTAATATTTTATTATCCATCTTTTGGGGGCTCTATTTTATCACTCATGGAATTATTTAATAGGGTTAATAAATTTGAGTTTGTAATGGCTAGCTTAATTGCATCCTTTAGCTGATGGCTGGGAGACAGTTTGAAGTTGATACTTGTGATATCATTTGTAACTGTTCTTTTGTCCCATTTGTACCACTCAAATGCCTATAATATCTTAAGTAGTTTATTTTCCTCATAAATAGAATCCAGCGAGTAGGTCAGCCTATACATGGAACAGAGCCACTCCTTCATGGACGTGAAATGGCTGAGCACCTATAAAGTGACATTTAAGAGGCACTAAGAGTCCTACCTGCAAATAACTCTAACCACGTATAACTTCTAACCATCTCATCCTCCTGCCAGTGTCAGTGTTTGCTTCTCCATAGTCTGAAATATCTACTGTGACTGTTTTGGTGACCAAAGTATAAGTCACTGCTTTGGAGCCATAGGGAAGAAACTGCTTCTAGAAGGTACAGATATCACACACACACACTGTAAGTTTACTTTTCAAGGCATTTTAATGTGAATGTTCTCACGTGTACCTCCCAATACACTTGAAGAACCCGGTAATATTATCACGATGTTACAAATGAGGAAACAGAGAGAAAAGCTAAAAGAATTGGCCATCACTTTGCTGAGCAGCCAATAAATGCTCAGCATGGTCTCCAGAGGGGCTTAAAATAGAAAAACTAAATTTAAAAGAGTTAACAATTTAGCTTTGCTTCCTTTGCTCCGTTGGAAGTTAGGAATTGCGTTTAGAATTTCAAGATGTCTTGGATTAGTCACCTTGAAAAGTGGAGAGAACCAACTATGGAGGACAGGAAACCAAAGCCAGGTGAGTTTCAGAGGGGAGGTCAAAGGGAGGAGGATATCAATACATGATTCTGATGACCAATATAGTCCACAGTGAAGGTCCTTAGTAAACCCAGAGCTATGACAAAAGATGGGTGAGGGAAGATGGACCCTGACTGCAGGGTCAGATCCCCAACAGTGCACTCAAAATAAGCAAAGCCAACAGTGGACAGTGTGTCCTGAGACCTGTAAGGAACGGCACCAAGGAATGGAGGAGAGCTTAAACCAGCTTTATTAGGGAGCGCTCCCGGGCGAGGTTCACTGGTCCGAGAGAAGGGTCGCGCCCGGGCGAGGGTTTGGGCAGAATTTATAGGGGAAGAAGGGAAAGGGGTGTGGTAAATCCGGGAGGGCGCAGGTTATTCCTTATTTGGTGGTCTTTTCGGGTATCGTGGGGGACTGTTAGTCCCGCCCCTCGAAAGGCGGGAAAGCTGGGCCGGGTGGAAAGTCCCCAGGTCAGTTCTTGGAACTGGGTGGTCGGAAAGTCTCCAGGTCAGTTTCAACCTGTGAGTCTGATTGCGTTCCCCTGCCTCGGGCCAGTTGGCCTTACAAGACCTGCCCATGAGGTTATAAAGGCAAGGTTCTAGGTGCTGATTTACACAGAAACTGAAACTTCTGCCCCATTCTGACTACAGGATCAGATGACGGCTTGGCTTATTGATCATCGGAAAAACTTCCCTGATATTGCCTGATTGTGCTGATTGATTTTATGTGTCAACTTGGCTGGGCCATAGTGCCCAGATATTTGGTCAGACATTCTGCATGTTTGTGTGAATGTGTTTTTTGGATGACACTAACATTTAAATCAGTGGACTTTGTTAAAGTAGATTATTCTCCATAATGTAGGTCGACCTCATCCAATCAGTCGAAGGCCTTAGTAGAACAGAGTCTGACCTCCCTCAGCAAGAAGGAATTCTGCCAAAAGATTGCCTTTAGACTAGGACTACAGCTCTCCCCTGGGTCTCCAGCCTACCTTAAGGATTTTGGACTTACCGAAGACTGAAAGCCTCCACAGTCATGTAAGCCAATTTCCTTAAAACCAATCTCTCTATATATTTTCTAAAATTTTTATTTATGTATATTTATGTTCACACACATCCTGTTGGTTCTGTTTCTCTGTAGAACACTAATACACAGCTTTATATGTTTCAGAGCAAAATGACCACTTTCTCTGGAACCACTAAGCTTTAATATGTTTAAAGACACAAGACCTTCTATTATGTTGAGAGGCAATGCCATACAATGAGTAAGCACATGGGCTCTGGCTGGTTTGAATCCTGGCTCCATCGTTTCTTGTAAATTGACAGCAATAACTTAACCTCTCTGGTCCTCAGTTGTTCTATCTGATAATAATAGCTTCTATCTCATAGAATTCTTAAGGGTGTAAATGAGCTAATACGCATAAAACATTTAATACAGAGTCGAGAACTTAATAAACTCCCAATAATGTTAGCTGTTATGTTTCTTTCTCTCCATATCTGGGGAATTCATATTAAGTCAGGAATGAACAGGCCGAAGATTCAGAATCTGAAGAATTCCCTATTAAGCTGCTGTACCAACATATTGTGTGATTTCCGTGAGGCCTCCATTTCTCTGCTATAAAATGAAGTAAAACAGATGGGTTGTGAGCTAATGAGTATATAAAACACTGTGAAGTCCTTACATAAAAGGTGCCCCTGGGCATTGTTATCACATGGCAGGCAATTGAGTGTTATTATAGGGCAGGTTTTATATTTTTAATACATTTTTAAATGTTTTTTTGGTCACCGTGGGGTGAGGTAAACAACGTGGTGATAGAACAGAAACTCATAAACAGTGGTATAGTCACCTCTTGGCTTGCACTGCCTTGTTACATGCAATCAACTGCCCAAAAAGTTTGAAAGACAAAAATCCTAACTTTTCTGGGGTTTATATTTTTTCGGAATCAGGCTCTTATAAACAAGGCCATGCCAAGTCTACTTTTGTGACTTGGATAAGCTCAAGCATTACTGAGTAAATCATAGAATATCCAACTATTCCCTTTTTAATAATCATCAAGCCAGAATCAGCATCTCTTCTCAACTGAGCTCTTTAGAGTATTTCAAAATTCCATAATACTTCCAAGGATGCCATATCTAGTCTGTGAATTGCAAAGATGCAGTTTCCTTTCAGTCATTAAAGGAAATATAATAAAAATAACCATAATTATGCCCAATATATAATAGACATTTCCAGAGGTATCATAGTTTAGAATTGGACCTGGATTTTATTATAGTTCTGTTTCTGGCACTTACTAGGTTACTTTTGGCACTTACTGCACTAGTCATGACCTTGGCAAATTACTAACCTGTTTTTTTTGTTTTTTAAAATAAGTAATACATAACTTGTAAGCTACTATGTGAAAAGAATCTAACCTAATGCCCAGCACGTATTAAATATTTCCTCTCCTCTGGTCCTGTGGTGAAAGATCCTGTAACCTTGGTGTGACCTAAGAGCCCTCAGTTTTTCAGGTCATTCTCTTGAGGGTTAAACTGAGTTCACATTATATAAGAGAGTTATAATTTTGATTACTGCCCCCACACCTTCTAGCAGAATTA
Organism: Phocoena sinus; assembly: GCF_008692025.1. Classification (NCBI taxonomy): domain Eukaryota; kingdom Metazoa; phylum Chordata; class Mammalia; order Artiodactyla; family Phocoenidae; genus Phocoena; species Phocoena sinus. The sequence continues at coordinate 54,609,367 of NC_045769.1, forward strand.
ACAGGAATCCCTGAAACTGTTTTTTAACTCAAATTCCCCAGCTAGGAATTTTATGCAGTTATGAGAATCAATGGGACCAAAAACAGGACCCAGATAGTCTACTATTCCTAAACCTGCTACCAAGGACTGCAGGCCAGAGCCTGAGCCAAGCAAATTCACAGCTTCTGGCGCCCCCTGGAGGCTGCCAGCAGCATACCTCTTCATGCAAGGAACTCCAGTCTCTAAAGGACTATAAGGGAAATTCAGAGACTCACTCTTCCATGTGTTAGAGATATATATATCTCAAGTTTTCATCATGAGACATCAACATCTAATTTGATTTTCTCATACAGAGGCATTATATTTCTTTCTATGCTCATTAACTTTCTATGTCTTGAGATGTCTGACTCCTTTAGAAGAGTGATGATAAATATTAGAAAGAAGGTCATAAAAACCACTACCAGGGAAATGCAAATCAAAATCACAAGATACCACTTCATATTTTTTAGGATGGCTATTATAAAAAAAACAGAGAATAACACGTGTTGGTAAAGATGTGGAGAAGTTGGAACCCTAAGGCATTGGTAAGGATATGGAGAAATTGGAACCCTACGGAATGTAAAATGGTGCAGCCACTATGGAAAATAGTTTAGTTGTTCTTCACAAAATTTAAAATAGCATTGTCATGTGTTTCAGCAATTACACTTCTGGGTATATACCCAAAAGAACTGAAAGCAGGGACTTAAATATTTTTATACCCGTGTTTATATAGCAGCATTATTCACAATATCCAAAAGGTGGAAACAACTTAAGTGCCCATCAGTGAGTAAATGAATAAGCAAAATGTGGTATATAAATACAATAGAATATTATTCAGCCTTAAAAATAAAGGAAATTCTGACATATGCTACAACATGGATGAACCTTGAAGACATTATGCTAAGTGAAATAAACCAGTCACAAAAGGACAAATACTGTATGATTCCACTCCTATAAAGTACTTAGAGTAGTAAAATTCAGAGACAGAAATTGGAATGGTGGTTGGGAGGGTCTAGGAGAGGGAAAATTGGGAATTATTGTATAAAGGGTGCAGAGTTTCAGTTTTGCAAGATGAAAAAAGTTCTGGACATGGGTAGTGTTGATGGTTGCACCATAATGTGAATGTGCTTAATGCCGCCAAACTGTACACTTAAAATGGTAAATTTTCTGTTATATATGTCTTTAAAAAATTAATTTGTTTAAAATAATTTCTTTAAAAATTAACCTATCAAGAAGAATTATATGTCTTTAATGAAAAAGTATACAGAGTACTTTTTAACAAAGTAGTAGACTTTAACCTCTAGGAGAAATGAATATTCTGTCCTTTGTTTGGGCAAGTGTGTGGGCATATACAGAGTATGACAATATAGATTGTCTTTCTGTTTTTCTCTGTTTCATTTTTAACAAAAGGACCAGACCTGTCCTTTAGCCTAACTGTAAGTGGGCAATGATCATCTTTAGCAGCTCCCTTCACACCCTAAAATTTTCTCTGCCTTTTTTTCCATTCAAACAACCTCTCTGGAAAGACATAAAACCCACTCATACTAGGGTAAAATAACTCACCACAGCTTAAAGTAAGTGACACTCTCCCTGGTAATGGAGGAGTAGATTTCAGCTAGCCTAAAAGCCCTTAGCTAAAGGAATAGCATACTTACATTGAAATTTGAGATTCCAGCCAGAGGATGAGAAAGAGTACTAGGGGTTTAATTTCATAAGGCACTTGACATCACACCATGTCACTATTCAGTTATGGCTGGTCAAGCTCTGAGTCATGGAAAATGTATTTTAATGTTATAGCAATTGTATACCCTTAGTAATTTGAGATTAGGAACAATGTGATTTACATGATTTTCCAAATTAGACCACATTAGTTCACTCACCAATTATATGCCAACTATGTGCCCCAAACTGTACTAGGCTGTGGGCATTCAAAAATGATGAGACATATAACTTGTCCAAAAAGAAGAGGAGAGTTAGTCAAACAGAAGATTGTGAATAACTCTGTATATGAAGGACCCCTTTTTCCCCTCTGCCCGGGGTGGCTTGGGTGAGCCTCACAGCGTTTTTGTGCATGCTTTTATTATAATATTTATTGACTCATATTTAAACTTCATGTGCTCATGTCTGTCTTTTCCACTATACTGTGGATATGAAATTCATCAAAATATAATGTGTTAGATTTGCACGTTAGAATGATCCTTCATGTTTTCTGGAAAGTATCATTGTCTCATTATCTGTTTTTGTGGAACAAATGACCTTAAAATTTAATGGCTTAAAGCAAGAATTTGTTATTTTTCACGATCCTGTGAGTCAAGAATTTGGCATGGCTCAGCTGGTTTGTTCTGCTTCACATGATGTCAGTTTCGGGTTACTAATGTACCTGCATTTAGCTGGGAGTTGGGCTGGGGTTGGAATGTCCAAAGATGCCCTCTCATCTGCCAGGGCTTCTCTCACTGTGGTCACTAGTCATTCATTAGTCTAGCCTAGATTTCCTTGTTACGTGGTGGCTGGGCTCCAAGAAAAAAAGAAAGCAAAAGTTGCCAGAACTCTTAAGACCTTGGCTCAGAAGTACCATAATATTATTCCTACCACATCCTACTGGTAAGACTCAAGGGGAGGGAAAATAGACTCAGCTTCTTGAGGTAAGGAGCAGCATGAGCATACAAGAATGGGAGGGATTGTTGTCTGCTAAATTTGGAGGTTATGTACCACAATAACATTTTTTAAACCCTCTTAATTACCATAAACACCTAGAAATACAGAGTATTTCTACAGATTATATATATACACACAGAGATATAATAAACATCTGTTTAAATCAAGATCTGCGCTCTCAACAAAGCATTGAAAACCCTAGAGGCCAAAAATAACGAAGGAACTGAAAACTAGTGTAATGATTCTGTGGCTGCCATAGGGGAAGGGGAATAATCAGTCCCGGCAACATGGAGCTTGGATCTAATGACAACATGAACATAGGAGATGATGTTTGGGTTCTATCAAGGTAGGGAGTTGCAAGTGAGATCCCACATAAAGCTGTGATTCTTGAAGGGCTTCACCCTCAGGATAAACTGGAAAACACCAATCCAGGAAGATGACAATACAGGTTTATTGTCTCTTCCTAGGCTCTCCAAGGAATGAAATCTCTCCCAAGGGAACTTTTAACTTCAGGCCAGCCCTAATATAAGTTTGGGGTTAACTATATATTCTCTGTAATGTTCAGGTACCCAGGACAAGGAACTTAAAAAAAAAAAAAGTGGTCCCTACTCAATAACATCCTGGGGAATCTAGCATTAAAAATTACAAAACCTCTGTAAAAGGAAAAGCAATGAACCAGGTTACATAGAATTCCTACAGTTAAGGTTTTGTGGTATAGATCAAGATCCAAATTTGTAAACGGGAACAACTGACTCTGAGTGAGACTCAGCAGACAAAACAAATGTAAGGATAGGTTGGGACTGAAAAATAAACACACTTTAAAATGGTAGATTTTAGAATAGAAAAAGTCAGGGGAAAAGGAGCCAAAACAAGAGAAAACTCAATGGATTAGTTAAATAACAAATTAGACACAGTTGAATAAAAAACTAGTTAACTAGAAGATAGACTTCAGGACATTTTCTGGAATGCAATATAGAAGTATAAGGAGTTGGAAAATGTGAAAGAACATTTATACTTGTGGAATAGAATGAAAAATTTCAACATACAGCAGGAGTTCCAAAGGAAAGCTATGGAGAATGGGAGAGAAGCAATATTTGAAGAGCTAAGGACAGAATTTGCAAAATTGATCAAAGGCTTGTCTTCAGATTGAAAAAGCCCAGCAAGTTCTAAATAAGATAAAATATATATAAAACCCCAATTGAGGGCTTCCCTGGTGACGCAGTGGTTGAGAGTCTGCCTGCCGATGCAGGGGACGTGGGTTCGTGCCCTAGTCCGGGAAGGTCCCACATGCCGCGGAGCGGCTAGGCCCGTGAGCCATGGCCGCTGAGCCTGCAAGTCCGGAGCCTGTGCTCCGCAATGGGAGAGGCCACAACAGTGAGAGGCCCACGTACCGCAAAAAAAAAAAAACAACAACAAAAACAAAAAACCCAATTGATTATAATTCTCAGAATGGCTAAAATTGGAAAGTCTGACAATATCAAATATTGACAAGGATGTGGAGTAACTCAAAGTCTCAAACAAAATGAAAAGACAAAGACAGAAAATATTTGCCATGCATATACCCAACAAAAAACAAATTTCTACAAACCAATATGTTAAAAACAAACAATGCAACCAAAAAAATGGGTAAATAATATGAACTGGCAGTTCAGAGAAAATGACACTTGAATGATCAAGAAGCATAAAAGGGACTTCCCTGGTGGCGCAGTGGTTAAGAATCCGCCTGCCAATGCAGGGGACGTGGGTTCGAGCCGTGGTCCAGGAAGATCTCACATGCTGCGGAGCAACTAAGCCCGTGCGCCACTACTGAGCCTGCGCTCTAGAGCCCACGAGCCACAACTACTAAGCCCGCGTGCCACAACTACTGAAGCCCGCGCACCTAGAGCCTGTGCTCTGCAACAAGAGAAACCACCGCAAGGAGAAGCCCGCACACCACCACAAAGAGTAACCCCGGCTACAGCAATGAAGACCCAACACAGCCAAAAATAAATAAATAAATAGAATTTTCCCAAAAAACACAAAAGAAAAGATGGTATATATTTCTTAATAATCAGGGAAAATTATTAAAATGACAAAAATATAAACTTTGACCGAAAGAAATGTAAATACTGACAGTTCTGTGTATAAGCAGAGCTGTTGAACGAAGGAGTGAAAACTGCTAGAGAAAAATGTGTATCAGTGCAATCACTTTGGAGAGCAATTTGGCAACATGTAAAGTGAAACATTTAATTCCATTTTTAGGACTATACTTTAGAAAAAGTCTTAAATTTACACAAGAAAATATGGGTCATATTATATCATTAGTAATAGTGAAAAATGAAAATAACCTCAATATGACCATGAAGTCTGGATAACCAAATTTTGTACGTTCAGATAATGAAATACTGACAAAAATTGAAATAAATTACTGAAAGGGAAGCTTTGACATGATTAAATTCCAAAAACACAATGTTCAGTGAAATATGAAAGTTGCAGAATAATATGTACAGTATGATACCATTTATGTGAAATTTTAAAAATTCATAATACTATATATGTGTTAAAGATAAAATCCATTTATAGTAGACATATGAAAACCAAAACAGGAAGGATAAGTACTAAATGTAGTGATCATTGGGGGGGGAAAGCGAGGGGAATGGGACAGAAGAAAGTATACAAGCGATTACCACAATATTTGTAATATTTTATTTCTTTTAAAAAAATAGCAAGCAAATTTGGCAAATTAAGATTTAGCAAAGCTTGATGGATATGAGGTTTTACTATAAACTGCTTTAGAATTCTTCAGTGCTTGAAATATAGCATAAATCTTGTATTTTTCAAGATAAAAAAATTCTTCTGGCAATCTGGGGGATATTTGGGAAGGGATGGGTCTGCAGGCAGGGAGAGAGCTAAGGAAGAACTGAATTATGCTAGGGCACTGAGGATGGAGAGCACATCCTGGATGCAAGATATGGTTAAAAGCTGGTTTCAGTATACTTAATGACCAAGTGAATGTGAGTGATGTAAAGACAGAGGGGAGACTGGGATTGTGTAGCTGTTACCAAAATGGGAATTTCTGAAGAAGGAGCAGGAGAACATTTGGGGAATAATGCAGTAAATTCAGAGTTGGATGTTTTGAGCTTGAGGTGCCAATGAAGCATTCCAACAGAGAGTCACATACGTGGTTAGAATTATGGGTTTAAAATTCAAAGAAAAAGACCCTGGGCTTGAGATATAGAATTAGGAGTCATCATAAAAGCGATAGTTGAGGCCATGGAAGGTCCAAGTCTTTGGTGAGACTTGTATGATATTCCTGTAAACTTCAGTGTTTTCTCATTGACCGGCAGTTCCTGATATGTGGAGGACCATTAGTTGTGCACAGGTATGTGTCAAAACATGATATTCTGGGTTATGTACAAGACCTCTTCTGTGTCTCAGACCTTTTTCTGATCTAGGAGAAGCAAGACATCCCTAAGGAAGCATCCCCCAAATTCCAGACAGAATCTGCTCTGTTGGCTCTCTGCATCTGTGCTCACCCTAACTAGACCAATGCCAAGAGACAGGTCTGAAAGCAGCTTAACTTTTAGTAGCCAATATACATAGTAACAGCCAGGCTGGAATCTGGGACAACATCAAGGCCTGGATCTGTAGCTTCCAGGGCCAAACGCATAGGCATGTAATAAGTGTAGTTACAAAAAGCCCCACTCTCAGAAGTGCCCTGCACTTGGTAAAAAAATCTGCTGTTGCCACCTTGAATTCTTAATAATTTTATCTTTGAACTCTTGCTTTGCAAGTGAAGTTCAAAGAGACAGTGGAACAGAGGAGATAAACACGAGCATGTACACAGTACCTTGCCAACCATTTCCATATAGTATTAGTAATTGTTATGCAGCTTCCACAACAGATTAAACATGTACTGGCTTTGGGTCTCACTAAACTCCCATGCATCGTGAGTCCCCAAGAATTCTGTGCTTATTTTATGCTCACACATTTAAGACTGAGTAAGTGGGGACCCTGACAGCCCCAAGAGGTCATGCTTTTCATTTGAACCAGAACTTACGTCAAAGAAGGAAAGAAAGAAAGTAATGGTATTCTAAGAAACACAGATATCCAAAAAACCCTATTACATTCTTTCTTATTCATGCTACTTAGCTAAAAGTTACGACATAAAAGAAAAAGGAAGGCTAAGACAACCCAGAGTCCTTTTTCCTTTCAGTTCTTCCTTACTAGTTAGTGAGCCAGATAGTGAGTGTTGGTAGAATGTGTGGGTAACAAGAAATGAATAAAAGTTTGTAATTTCAGTTGTTTGAGAAAGAATGAAATACATGTGTAAGTATGAACTGTAAAATACTGATGATTCCACATATGAGTTAAATACTTATTAAAATTGGCACTGCACAATATAACAATGAATGGTAAAATTCATGCTAAAAAATCAAAATTTGTATTTTTCTTGGAATGATGATTATCCCTATTATGTCATATAAGTAATAAAATGGTTTTAAAAAGGAAAGCTTATGTTAGTACTTTTTTTTTTATAAATTTATTTGTTTTTATTTTTGGCTGCGTTGGGTCTTCGTTGCTGTGCGCGGGCTTCTCTCTAGTTGTGGTGAGCGGGGGCTACTCTTCGTTGCGGTGTGCAGGCTTCTCATTGCGGTGGCTTCTCTTGTTGCGGAGCACGGGCTCCAGGCGCGTGGACTTCAGTAGTTGTGGCACGTGGGCTCTAGAGTGCAGGCTCAGTAATTATGGCGCACGGGCTTAGTTACTCCATGGCATGTAGGATCTTCCTGGACCAGGGCTCGAACCCATGTCCCCTGCATTGGCAGGCGTATTCTCAACCACTGCACCACCATGGGCGAAGCCCATGTTAGTACTTTTTAACAGCACTTTTTTCCCCCTTTTTGAACAAGGGGCCTACATTTTCATGTTGCAGTAAGCCTTTTTTCCTTGTTTATTTACCAGCCCAGAGCTTTTTATCCTTCCGCAAGCACCAAGTTTCAGCTTGTTACAGAGGAACTGAAAAAGGTAGAGGAAAAAACAACCAAGAGAGATGAGTAAGCATTAGAACACAAAATTAATGTTGAAATGCTAAAGTAATTGACATGTTTTAAAGAATGAGTATGTTAAATGCCTTCAGATTTACATTTTAGGATTCTAGCAAGGATATGAACAGACCCTTTGATCTCATACCCACAACACAGTTGAAAAAGAAACAAAATGCTTGTGGTGCTTCTGTTTCTGTACATTGGGGTGCTACATCCCACCCCATCTACAGGTGTGTCCTGCATTACACCTAGTGTAGGGATTAACAGAGAACCAGCCTAAGATCTAGTGAATTAAATACTGTGTCCCAGTTAAGTTGTGGTTCTTTTCAGAAAGGGAAGTTCAGTGTACCTGTTTGTGCTCCTCTCCTTTTTCTTTAAGTTTCTTGAATTCTTTCAGGATTCTTCTCAGGTACACCCACCCTACTCACAAACTTTGGAGTTGGGAGGAAGGGATCTTCCCAGGAAGCAGTCATGAGGCTACAATCCTGGGGCCCTACAAGCCCTGTCTAGAAAGTGATTTGGTTGTTTCCTTACAGTTGTAGGTCATGTTTCTTTTCACAACTGAGACAGACTTGGGACTGTTTCCCACCTCCAAAGTTCTGGGCAGCCTAAGAGTGATTAATGAATCTGTTCCAACCATACAAGGGTTTGAAAGATGCCTAGTAATGAGTGGTAAGGAAATTCATGATCCCACTGTGACCCATCTTGACCCACTGTCAGCCTGATGAAGGCTGAAGCTGTTTCCTGGGAGCCCCATGTCAAGCGGAGGAGAGGAAAATCAGTCTTACTTGTGCTCCAAAGTGCCACTGTTGCTTGGATCCCAACTCCACTTTTCCTTACAGGCATTCAGAAACTTCAGGGCTCCAAGTATCACACTATTGCCCCCTGGTGGATGATATGATGTAATAGTTTCTCCTTTCTGAACACCTAGGTGGAATATTTCTCCAAGTTTGGGTACTCATTTGATATACGAATCCCAGTAAATGACCACCCTAACATACGCTCTCTCTAGAGCAGTGAAGTATTTTGCCATAGACTGGGCAGTTTAGACTCTCATTTAGCTGTATTTCTCAATCATCAGCATTTTCCACCATTATATTATTTATTGATATTTCTATTACCCATAGAAAGTCCAATTCTCTAGTCCCTGGCATGCTACTTGCAAAAAATTCTGAGCAGTAATTACTCAGTAAAACAGCAGCCACTAAGCATCTAGGGGATCCAGTCCCCGGTAGTGAGGCTGGCCAGAAACTTCAAATTATAAGAGAAGTTCAGTCACTGACCTCCTTTTCCCTGATAGGAATGACTCCCATTTCTTAAGAACTAGGTGAGTGTGGTGTTTGGGTAATAAAAAATGAATGTCCAAGCATTATGACTAAAGCCCACCGCCTACCCCACTAGAGTACAACCAGATACTAGAAAATTCATGTAAAAAAATTGTACTCCCTTATCTGATAAAGGTGATCTACCAAAAACTACTGCAATGTTGTTCTTAATGGAGAAATTTTAGAAATTTCCCATTGAAAAATCAGTATTAAGAAAAAGATAACTACTATAACCACTTGTATTCAACATGGTTCTTGCACATTGGGATACCCCATCCTAGCCCACCTATATTTCTTTTAATCCCAGTCAGCAAGTAAAGGGAAAAATGTAAATTAAAAGATATGGACTGGAAAAGAAGAAACCAAATTTGGTTTATTCACAGATGATATTAAAATACAAAGAGTTCCTAAATTATTCAGATTAATAAGAATATAGCAAAATGACTGGATATAAAATCAATCATATTTCTTTTTTAAAAAATAAATTTATTATTTATTTTTGGCTGCGTTGGGTCTTCGTCGTGCACAGGCTTTCTCTAGTTGTGGCAAGCGGGGGCTACTCTTTGTTGCAGTGCGCGGGCTTCTTATTTCGGTGGCTTCTCTTGTTTTGGAGCTCTAGGTGCGTGGGCTTCAGTAGTTGTGGTTCGCAGGCTCTAGAGCGCAGGCTCAGTAGCTGTGGTGCACGGGCTTAGTTGCTCCACGGCATGTGGGATCTTCCCAGACCAGGGCTCGAACCCGTGTCCTGTGCACTGGCAGGTGGATTCTTTACTGTGCCACCAGGGAAGTCCAGTTGTATTTCTGTATGCCACCAAAATCCAAAATTTTAGAAAGCATGCGTTATGAGAAGAGATTAATTTTTATAGCAATTAGTCTTTTTTTAAAAATGTCTTTATTGGAGTATAATTGCTTTACAATGGTGTGTTAGTTTCTGCTTTATAACAAAGTGAATCAGCTATACATATATCCCATATCTCCTCCCTCTTGCGTCTCCCTCCCACCCTCCCTGTCCCCCCTCTTTAGGTGGTCATGAAGCACCAAGCTGATCTCCCTGTGCTATGTGGCTGCTTCCCACTAGCTATCTGTTTTACATTTGGTAGTGTATATATGTCCATGCCACTCTCTCACTTCATCCCAGCTTACCCTTCCCCCTTCCCGTGTCCTCAAGTCCATTCTCTACTTCTGCATCTTTATTCCTGTCCTGCCCCTAGGTTTTTCAGAACCTTTTTTTTTTTTTTTTAGGATTCCTTATATATGTGTTAGCATACAGTAATTGTTTTTCTCTTTCTGACTTACTTCACTCTGTATGACAGACTTAGTCTTTTTAAACATATTAGACCTTTAAGCAATTAGTACTTAAAACATAAAGTACCTAGGAATTAATCTAATAAAATATGTTTAAAACTTTTATGGAGAAAATTATAAAACCTTATTGCAAATCATTAAAGAACATCTAAATAAATAAAGAGGATACTTTAGTGGATAGGAAAGCTCAAATCCTAAAGTCCCAACTGTATCTAATTAATGTATAGATTCCATGCATTACAATCAAATTTCCTTAAGGATTTTTCTAGAAAGTTTTCAAGTGTAAAAATTCCTATGGAAAGGCCAAAGCCAAGACTTACCCAGGTGTTCCAAGGAAGGTAGATGAGGAGAGAGAGAGCCGGTAGAAGACTTGTCTTTTCAAGATTTATTATAAAGCCAAAGAATGATTGGCAAATTGGCAATGTAACAGAGAAGAGCCCAGAAACAGACTTCTAACATATATTTGGAAATGATGTGACAAAGTTAGTATTGCAGATGACTAGGGAAAGAATTAACCATTCTATAAATGGTACCAGGATGACTGGATATGAACTTTAAAATAAAAGAAATTTTATCTCTACCTCAGAGTACACACAAAAAATCCATTAAAATAAATTAAAGACTTGAATATGAAAGGTGATTAAAGTAGACATGGTGAAATTTTATTTTTGGTTTGGGATTTGGTACTGATTTTAATCCAAAGGGCAGCCTAAGTCCAAAATCTTGGGTAAGAGCTTTTAAAATGTAGTACAAATAAATCAAGGAGCCCAAGGAAAAGCAACCAAGATGCAATGTTTCCTTCAAATAAATAGGAAATAAAAAGTAATTCAACATACTAAATCTTCATTAAATCTGTGAAAATTATACCAAAGTGGACTGGCATTCCTAGATACATACAGTCTTAGGCATCTTATAACTTGAGAAAATGTTCCTTTTATCATTAAAGAGTAAACTTCTTTTGTTGATCTTAAGTATTCTCACCACATACACACACACACAAAATGGAAACTATATGAGGTGATAAATCTGTTAATTAACTTGTTTGTGGTAATCATTTCACAATGTATATGTATATTAAGTCATCATGTTGTAAACCTTTATTGTACAACCAAATAGATAAAATTATTTTTAAAAATCTTAATAACCCTCTTTGCCCCCCCCAAATTTTTATCTTAAAGTCTGCTTAATGTGTTATTGATATTTATTTGATGTATCTTTTTCCATCTGCTTACTTTTAACTTCCATGTTTTATTTTGCCTTAGATATATCTCTTATAAGAGCATACACTTTAAAACTAAATAAGGAACTCCAGCTTCTTAAACATATGTTATACAGTTACTACATTAACAGAAACATTTGAACTTATTTCTACCATCTTATTTTTTCTGTTAATCATGTTTTCTTTGCTGCTGCTTCTTTCTTTCAAAATCTCTGTCTTTCTTCCAAACAGTACAAGGACCTTGGAATACTGTCACACTGACAACTGCCCCTCCATTTTGTTGTAATTTTAGTCTGAATTATTCTTTTTATTATTGATTTCCAGTTGAAGATCCTTTAGACTTACCACTGTATTTGCTAACCATTGCTTCTTTATTCCACTCCTTCTTTTGGAGTTTAATTTCTTTCTTCTTGAAATATATTTTCTATCTATGTATTTATTTCTCTTGAATGATAGTTTAGCTGAGTATAGAATTCTAGGCTGACAGAAAGTTCTCCTCAGAACTTTGAAAATATTGTTTCATCTTCTACCATCTTTGCTGATCAGAACCTGCTGTCTGTCAAATTTTCATCTCTTTATAAATAATCTGTGTTTTCTCTCAGCTTAATTTTCTCTTTACATTCTATAGTTTTACAGTGTGTTTGAGTGACTTTGTTCTATTTAACTCACAATGTGGGTATCTTTAATCTTGAGAATTCATGTTTTTTTATCACTTCAGGAAAATTTTTAATATTCAATATATGTTGTACTTTTAAAATTCTCTTCTCTATTTACCTTACTTTCCATTTAATATTTTTCTCCCTCTGTGCTGTATTTGAACAGTTTCCTTGTTCTTCATTTCCAAATTGCTATTATCTCTTCACTTGTGTCTAATCTGCTATTTTATTCTATGTTTTGAGTTTTCCATTTGTATAGCTACACTTTTAATTTCTAGATGTCCTAATTAGTTCTTTTTAAAAATTTTGATCTCTTTTCTTTTTCATGGTATCCTTGTTCATGATAGTTCCAATTCCTTTTCTTTTAATCTCTTTACACAATTTGAACAATCCTATTTTAATTTTTTTAGATTGTTCTATTATCTGCAGTTCTCAGGATACTAGTTATCTTGTTTGTTCCATTTGTTGATGTTCACTCAACTTATTTTTTTGTGATGTGTATTTCTTATTGTGAGCTAATTTCCAGAGGAATTATTATTATTGTTATTATTATTATTTTGGAGTTTCTTTTGTCATGAAATTGTCTTACAGAATAGTTTTGTACTTGTTTCTCCTGAAATCCAACAGGTTTCAAAGATCCTAAATATGATTTTATGGTATTTCTCAGCTTGTGAGTTCCTGAACCATGAAGTATTACAAATTTATATCCCATGTCTGGGTGTGGTGGAAGCTTAGAATTATAATTTCTCATGTATGCCTTTTCTTTTCTACTTGAGGTCCTAGAAAAATAGAAACATCTTCACTATTTCCCCTCAGTCAGTGGGCAGAGTTTGATCCCCTTTTAACAAATGGGGCAGTTCATCCAAGGTCCAAGCTTTATCCAGTAGTCTCAGTTACATTTTCTCTATGTTCTCAGGACTGAAGCCACTTCTATTCCAACAGAGTATTAGAATCCCAGCTGACAGCTCCAGTTTGACTTCAGCCTTTGCTCACTGCTGCAACTTTGATTTTTTTATCTTCATGCCTGGCATGTAAAGATTTCCTTTTCTTTACTTTGAGCTTGATTATTCACAAAATTTTAAAAATACCTTTTATCTAACATTTTTATGAATTATGTTATGGGAACCTATGTTAATTTACTCCACAAAGCTGGTAAAAGTTTCATCAAGGAATTCTTTTTTTTTACATTTTAATTCTCATTCAGTCTTATAGGTGCTGCTTACCTTTAATTTTCCTTACAAAATAAGTAATGCATACATAAAGGAACAAAGACTAACACGACAAACACAAATGTACCCACTACCCATCTTAGGAAAAAAGTACTAATAGCATTGAAGCTACCTGTGTACTCATCACTGATGGAATACCCTTCCCTCCCTCCCAGAAGTAACCCCTTTCATGAATTTGGTGTTGATTGTTCCCATGAATCTCTTTGTTCTTTTACTACATACTTAAATATCCCTAATGACATGGTTGTGCATATTTTAAACTTAATATGTGTGTTTGTATGTATAATATTAAGTGGCTTTCTTTTGCTCAGTACTATGTTTTCAGATTTTGTCATGTTAATATATATAGCTCTGTTTTACTAATTTTAACGTGTAGTGTTCCTTTTTGTGACCATTTCACAACTTATTTATCCACTCTTATACTGATGGACATTTATATTTTCACTTTTTTGCTGCTGTTGACAATGTTGCTCTAAACATTTCTCTGTGTATGTGTACAAGAGTTTCTGTAGGAGTAGCTATGCTAAGCTGTAGAGCATTTGCATTTTTAGCATTATTAAACATTGACAAATTTATTTGAAGTTGTTATATAAAATTTACAGGTAGTGCCTTCTTTATGCACACAGTAAACAGATTCTCTCTCCCCTTTGCTTCCCTCTCAGTAGCTTCCACATGGATTACAGACTTTCACCAAATAATCTTTCCTACTCTCAAGTCCCAACCCCCAAATCTCCACACAATCTTGTCACTGTCCTCCAAGTCTTCTACTCCCACAAGCTGAAAACCTCTAAGATAAGAGGGGTACTTGGTTGGTTCTACCACTTCCCATTTTCCCTTGACTCAATGGACGAAAATGTCCCAACCACCTAATAAATGTAGTTTTTGTTTTCTACTTTTAAGCTCTTTTTATTAAAGGGAATTCTCTTGTGAATAAAATTCTTCAAATTTTTAGATAAGTGACTTCCCAAGTTAAATCGATACATTATGTGTCCTCTTTGGTCTTGTTTTACCTGTTCGTTTCAACATGTATTCTAGAGGAAATATCCATTCCTTGGTTTTGTACATGAAAAAACTTAGTCTGATCCAAAGATTCTGGGCTTCAGAGCTGACCTTCAGAAAATATATACACTATGTGTGTATGTGCATTATAGTAGGTGGAAAGTCTATGATGTCTATCAGATTCTCAAAGAAGTCCATGACCCTATAATAATGTATAACCAACTTTTTACTTATTGAATGAATGTCAGGTGCATATAGATTAAGTCAGCCCCAGAGGAGCCTGATGGGCAGGAGTGTTTCCTTACTACCTCTCCTTCACAGTAGACAGCCCCCTTGCACAGTCTGGGTCTATTTCTTCAAGGAAACAACTATAGAACATAAACAACAAATTATCTTTTGAATCTATAATTTTTAAATGTAAATTATAAATAAATAACCTGTTCTGACTTTGTATTTCCTAGTTAAAGCCACAGATACATAAAATATCTAATAAATAGACTGTTCTGTATATTTCTTCTAGTCAACTGAAATGATAGTAAATGGTGAAACATTAACTCCTTTAAATGTAATATCCTAGAGATTCTTTTTAAAATAATTTAATATATATCTCTGTGGAACTTCAAGAAATTATTCAATATTAAAAAAACAGAATTTTTAAAATTTCAGCTGATTGCTGATTGAAGTATATGCCTTCTTAATTTACTATAGAGAATGCATTTATGAAGGTCCAGCTAATATATTCATGGAACATGAGGCATGTAGCCACCCAAATTCATGACTAAATCTCTCAATTGATAGAGTAAATTGCTGACACAGAAACATTGTATTGGCCAAGCACTGTGGCTTGATTAAGTTTGCTCATTTATTTTATAAATCCGTTGTAAAGCCATTAGAAGAGTTTTATTACTCAAATTATGAGGCTGAGTCAGAGTGGCCTTTTAACTCTATAAATTAATTAGAACTCTTTCCAGAGCACCCTTTCTTTCAAAGAATATATTTCCCTTCTCTATTACAAATAAATTGTGGTTTAGTTCACAGTTCCCCAGTTGGCCATCATTCATATGTATGCCCCTTGGATAGACCAGCAAATATAATTATAAATTTCCTTACTGTCCATTTCTGGGTAGATGACAGAAGCATTTTATAAAAGAAATTAACCTTAATCAAACCTGTCTGTATTCAAAATATGGCCTAAACACATATCCAAGAAATGATGACCTATCTTTATTCTCTACCCAAAATTTGTTTTGCTTCCTTCATAACTTCAGCATGAGAGTTGCATCAACCCAGCATTTCTGCTTTCTCCTTTTTTTCCCTTTGCTTTGTTCTTTCTACTACTTTATCATCACTTTCTTTTTTGTTGTTGTTGTTGAATTTTTATTTTATATTGGAATATAGTTGATTTACAATGTTGTATTATTTTCAAGTGTACAGCAAGGTGCTTAAGTTATACATATACATACATCCATTCTTTTTCAGATTCTTTTCCATATAGGTTATTACAGAGTATTGAATAGAGTTCTCTGTGCTATACAGTAGGTCTTCATTGATTATCTATTTTATATATAGTAGTGTGTCTATGTTAATCCCAAACTCCTAATTTATCCCTCCCCCCCCACCTTTCCCTTTTGGTAACCATAAGTTTGTATTTGAAGTCTGTGAGTCTGTTTCTGTTTCGTAAATAAGTACATTTGTATCATTTTTTTAGATTCCACGTATAAGTGATATCATATGATATTTGTCTTTCTCTGTCTGACTTACTTCACTTAGTGTGACAAACTCTAGGTCCATCCATGTTGCTGCAGACAGCATTATGTCAATTTTTTATGGCTGAGTAATATTCCATTGTATATATGTACCACATCTTCTTTATCCATTCCTCTGTCAGTGGACATTTAGATTGCTTTAATGTCTTGGCTATTGTAAATAGTGCTGCAATGAACATTGGGGTGCATGTATCTTTTAGAATTATGCTTTTCTCCAGATATATGCCCAGGAGTGGGATTGCTGGGTCATATGGTAGTTCTATTTTTAGTTTTTTAAGGAACCTCCATAATGTTCTCCATCATGGTTGTACCAATTTATTATACATTCCCACCAACAGTGTAGGAGGATTCCTTTTTCTCCACACTCTCACCAGCATTTATTGTTTGTTGACTTTTTTGTTTGTTTGTTTGTTGACTTTTTGATGATGGTCATTCTGGCCAGTGTGAGGCAATATATCACTGTAGTTTTGATTTGCATTTCTCTAATAATTAGTGATGTTGAGCATCTTTTCATGTGCTTTCTGGTCATTTGTATGTCGTCTTTGGAGAAATGTCTATGTAGATCTTCTGCCCATTTTTTGATTGGGTTGTTTGATAAAACCTGCCAGAAGATAATACCCACATTTTTAGAATCTTTTAATCAGATTTTGTAATGCTTCACTCTTAAATAGGAATATACACTAATGGATTACCAGACAGTTAAGACATCGCTAAAGTAAAATAAATAAATAAATAAAACATTTTAAAAAATTGTATAAAGAAAACAGTATGCAGAAAACAAAAAGAAAAAAGAAGAGAAAAGAAAACCTGTAATTAGAATCCTCAAAAAATAAGAAAACAATGTATGCAGAAAACAAGAAAGAATCAGGGCTTCCCTGGTGGCGCAGTGGTTGAGAGTCCGCCTGCCGATGCAGGGGACGCGGGTTTGTGCCCTGGTCTGGGAGGATCCCGCGTGCCACAGAGCGGCTGGGCCCGTGAGCCGTGGCTGCTGGGCCTGTGCATCCGGAGCCTGTGCTCTGCAACGGGAGAGGCCACAGCGGTGGGAGGCCCGTGTACCGCAAAAAAATAAATAAATAAAAAAGAATAGAAGAAACAGCTAAAAAAAGTCAAAAGATTGTATTTGAGTAGCAAGAAATGAATGTTGGTCAGGGTCTTATTTTTCATTTTAAGCTTAATGGTACTTTTTGATATTTCAACCAACTGCATATATTATTGATCTTTGACTTCCTAAGTAAGTATATATATATATATATATATATATATTTTTTTTTTTTTAATTTGTTACGCGGGCCTCTCACTCTTGTGGCCTCTGCCGTTGCAGAGCACAGGCTCCAAACGCGCAGGCTCATCGGCCATGGCTCACGGGCCCAGCCACTCCACGGCATGTGGGATCTTCCCGGACCGGGGCACGAACCCGTGTCCACTGTATCGGCAGGCGGACTCTCAACCACTGTGCCACCAGGGAAGCCCTAAGTAAATATTTTTAAAGTAACAAGATTTTAAAATGAAATGATAGGAACTTCCCTGGTGGTCCAGTGGTTAAGACTCCATGCTCCCGATACAGGGGGCCCGGGTTCCATCCCTGGTCAGGGAAATAGATCCTGCATGCTGCAACTAAGAGCCAGCATGCCGCAACCATAAGATCCCGCATGCCTCAACTAAAAGATCCTGCATGCCACAACTAAAGATCCCAAATGCTGCAACTAAGACCCGGCACAGCCCAATAAATAAATAAATATATATATATTTCAAAAATAACGAAATGATACCCAAGTCTTTTGATACCTATCTCACTCACCTGGGCTTCATTTCTTTACTAGAGCTCTGAAGACAAGCCACGTTGACAGACTCCTTTGCTTTATGCCTACACAGGCAAAATTCTAAACATTTAAAGACAAAATGCTTTTGTTGATTCCGTCACTGTAATCTATTAAAGTATATATAGCTGATGTCTCACTTAATTTCACCTGGTCCTTTCCTGCGTTTCTGTGACAGGATTGTAATGTGTTTCTATGACAGGATTTTAATGTAAGATTTGTACATCTGCTGGCTCTGTTAGCAAAGCACTTGGTACCCCACAGTTAAGAGGCCCCTGAGAATTTGTTAGCTCCTTGAAGTCTTGTGGGTTTTTAGACACACAAATCCTAAGTTTAATAAACTGTCAAAGTAATCTCCTATAGACCAGGAATTTAGGTCAGAAAATACTCCAAATCCCTCAGACAGAAAAAGCTGTAAATCCTAGGTTTCTTTGGAGGGTCTGAAGAGAGGTGATGTGTTTAAATCTGAGAATTACATGGCCAAATTAGATTAGCTTGGTAAATTCCTGCCATGAGGCTACCCTCCTGGGGAGAGCAAGTCCATACATGTTACATTATATCTCTAGGAAAACACAAAATTTCTGTTTCCTTTTCCATTTCCCTGGCTCCTTTCGCCACCCGATCCTCAGAAGCCTCTGCAGAAATACCCATTTGCCTTGGGTAGAATAACCAGACCAAAAGGACTTGTCCAAAAATGTCATGAGAGCAAAACTTTTTATCATTTTACGTTCAACTCTTCGGCTCTTTCTAACTATGCCAACCCAACTGCTCTCAGGAGGGATCCATAGTTTAGAAGTATAAACCCCTGCTTAACTAGGGTTAGGTATGGGGGTATTACTTTCCTCATTGATAAAACATTCCACCCTTCCCTGTACCCAGCCCCTCTGCCCAAGGTCAGAAACAGGGACCTTCTTACAAAAACAGAGAAGAAAAAGACACACTTTATCTAGTAAGTAGGTTACTCCCATTAAATCTTCAGCACAACCCAGTTATTAAACAGATAAGCCAGAATATTTCTAGGGAGTAATCTGGCATTACTTAGGGAGTCTGCCAGATTCTGCCTGCCTATGCCCCAGCCTAGACATTCTCAGGGCAGTAAACTGGGTAGTCATAAGCTGGACCTCTTTTGTTTTCTGTCTCAGGGATCACTGACTTTCAATGCCTGATGTTCAACATCTTGAAAACTGAAAATTGTTTTTTATATATTGTTTTTCTTTCATTTCTTCTTCTTTTTTTTTTTTTTTTTCTCGGTTTTTTCAAACAGGATAAATTTGGCTGGAAGCAGAATTCCTTCTTTTTGTTCAGGCTTAAGTATCTTGTAGGAAATCTCATCAAAGTGAGATTAAAGAGCATGCAAAAGTGAATCTGTAGACTGCTTTGGGTAGTATAGTCATTTTCATTTTCAAAATATTGATTCTTCCAATACAAGAACTTGGTATATCTCTCCATCTGTTTATGTCATCTTTTATTTCTTTCATCAGTATCTTATAGCTTTCTGAGTACAGGTCTTTTGCCTCCTTAGGTAGGTTTATTCCTAGGTATTTTATTCTTTTTGATGCGTTGGTAAATGGGATTGTTCCATTGATTTCTCTTTCTGATATTTCATTGTTAGTGTAAAGGAATGCAAAAGATTTCTGTGTATTAATTTTGAAAAAAAAAGTGCATGGGACTAAGACTGGTAGAATTCTGGTGTAACCTACCTGTTCCATGTGAAAAAAAAATATGCATGCACCCTGTGTTTATTAAAAAAAAATCACACTAAGGCTATTTTATCAAGTTATATAATACATAATGTAATCTGGGTCTGCATAACAGACAAGGCCTATGTGACTTTAATCTAGTTACTCATTTATTCATTCAACAACCAATAATTGATTCAATAAGTATTTATTGATCACCTACTATATGCTGGGCACTACTCAGTTCACTGGGAATAAGGCAAAAAAACAGGCAGTCAGAGTCTTTATGTTCATGTAGTTGACATAATAATGAGGAGACACATAGAAAATAAGCACATAGGGAAACAAATAAATAAGATCACTTCAAATAGTTTTAAGTGCCATGAAGAGAATTAAACAGCACAATGACTTAGAAAATGTCTGGTTGTGGGGAAGAGAGGAAGTTCTACTTTCCCCAGCTCCTCAGGGAAGTCCTCTCTAAATAGCTGGCATTTGAGGGCTTCCCTGGTGGCGCAGTGGTTGAGAGTCTGCCTACAGATACAGGGGATACGGGTTCGTGCCCCGGTCCGGGAAGATCCCACATGCCGCGGAGCGGTTGGGCCCGTGAGCCATGGCCGCTGAGCCTGCGCATCTGGAGCCTGTGCTCTGCGACGGGAGAGGCCACAACAGTGAGAGGCCCGTGTATTGCAAAAAAAAAAGAAAAAAGAGTTGGCATTTGAGTTTAGACTTGAAAAAGCAAAGAAGAAACCATTTGACAGTGTTGAATGGGATGGAGAGTGGGGAGACATTCCAAACAAAGAGAAGAGCAAATGCAGAAACCCCAAGAAGGAATAGAATCTTGTGCATTTATGGGGTATAGAAAAGGCCATGGTGGTTGGAGACTGAGGGAAAGAGGAAGAGTGGTGTGAGATGAGGTCTAAGAGCTAGCAGGGAGGCCTTTTTGGCCATGGCTAGGCACTTGAAATTTACTGTCATTCCAGTGGGAAGCCAGTAGAGATTTGGTATAATCAGATTTATCCTTTAAAAAGTTAACTCTGGCTGCTGTGTGGGGCAGGCAGGATCCAAGTGAGATATGATGGAAGATTAGACCACAATTATTTCACTGGAATTGATGAGAAGTGATCCTGTTTGGAATGTATTTTGCAGATAGAGCTTACAATACTTGATAAAGGATAGGTTGTGAGGTGTGAAAGAAAACAGTGAATCAGAGACGTTTGTGGCCTGAGATGCTGGCAGTGTGGATGTAGGATTTTCTGAGGGGAAAATCTGGTGGATGAGTGGCCTTTTAGAGGTTGTCCAATGCCTGAGGGAATATGTCAGTTTAGCAGTTGGATACACAAGTTTGGAGCTGATGAGAGAGGCCCCAGTTAGAGACAGATTTAGGATAACCAGCAAATTTTGAGATCACCTAGTGAAAAACTATAGAAAAAGAAGAGAACTGAGGACAAGGCCTAAGTCATTCAACTTTTTGAAATCAAGTGGAGAAGAAGCCAGGCCAGCAAAAGACATTCAGAGATAGCAACAATTGAGATGGAAGAAAAACTCTTAAGAACAGAGTATTTCCAGAAAGAAGTGGTGTTCATCTGTGGTAAGAGCTGCCGAGAGGTCAAATGCTATGAAATCAGAGAACCAACCATTGAACTTGGCAAGATGGAAATTGTTTGTGATCTTGATATGAGCTACTTAATGGAGTGATAAAGAATCAAATCCAAGAAGATAGAATGGAATGGTAAGAAAGCAAAAACAGTAAGTGTAGGAATCCTATGCTTGCTATGGCTTCTATATCCCTATACTTGAGGATACAGACATATGTACATTTTGTGTTTTAAATAAATCGTGTCCACAAGAGAGTCAGAGTCAGCTTATGTCAACCATTCCCATGACACCTTGTACAACCTCTTTAGTATGTATTAAACTTGAAAAGGGTCTTATTTAGAATTCAGATATATAGGGTTGGGAAACTGAATGGAATCCTGTTGCTCTTCTGAATGCCCTTTATTCAAAGTGTTGGAGTGTTTTTTCCAAAGTAATTTGTTCATTATTATTTTGTGTTTTATTCAATACTTGATACATTTAAAAGGTATGTGTAATTGTATTACTTACATAAGTTATGAAGGGTAATAAATTATGAAGGAAATAAACACTCAAGCCCTCCACCCAATTTAAGAACTATATAATTATTAATAGTTTTGCATCTAACTGTGAGGCCCTCCCCTCTGTCATTATCCTCACTCCCCCCTCCCTAAAGATGATTACTATCACAAATTTAATTTTCCCCTTGATTAAAAAAATAGTTTTGTATCACAATATATGTGTATATCCCTAAACAACATATTATTTAATCATTAGTCAATCTCTGTGGGATATGTAAGTGTTATAAGCCTTTTTCCTTTGTAGAAATAGAAACTTAGGTGACTGTATGATTTACCCAAGGCCAAGAAAACCAGTTGAAACCAGGGCCAGATGTAGTTATTCCTTCTTGATTCAGAACATAAGTCATGTTAATACTCACAAGAGCTAATACTGGAACAAAAGTTCACAGTGGAAGAGTTACTCTTTCCAGCTTAGTCCAAGAACAGCCTCAGAATCCTCTTACTAACAAATACATCAAACAGTCACTACAAATTTCTTGGAGTTTTTAAAGAAAGAAACTATATTTGATCAGAAAGTTCTGTTGGTTGAATAACAAGGAATACAATTATTAAGCCCATTCCTAACAGTAAGATTTCTATCTCATTTTAATGTTGAAAATTATTTTTAATAATCTAAACAATTTGATGTTAGTAAACTTGTATGGCAAGACACTCAGGAGTGATGTCTTTCTCTAATTTGAACATCAGTAACAACATTTCACCTATGAGAGTTTATTTGCCAGGAATATTTTGCTAATGAAAGCACTACCTCTATATTTTGTTGTAACAGAATTATAGACTTTCAGTATTAAAGGTACAAATGTATTATCCTTGCTCTGATAGTATCTTCTTTTCATAGATGAGGTTACCTGACCTCAATTAGTAGACTTCACCAAACACAAGATTCTTTGACCAATCTGTTCTTAGTTCAAGGGATTTAGGCATTAATTCAGTAGCTCAGCTGACACATTCACCTTGAGATAAATCTTCTCTATTTTGTGTATTAGATATGGCATTGGGTTTCTGCATCATTCCTGAAATGAAGCTCCTGTTTTATACCCTAACTCTAATATGTGCATCCTTATCTTGCAAAGGGACTCATCTCTTTCTTCTGATAATAGAACCCCACTTTCCTGTGGATAACCCATTTCATATGGTTCAGGAGAGCACATGACTAGTCCTGGCCAATGAAAAAAACTCTTGGCCCAGGACAGAGTGATTGGATCAGAAATGATCATGTGGCCCAAACCTGGCTAATCCATCCCAACATGAAGGTTTTTCCATAAGTGCTATCAGAAAAGACATCTTTCTTTGAGGGGTTTTAAACTCACAAAATATATGTTGTGAAGTAGTTAACAACCACGATGTAAGTCTTCTAGTGCTGACAGCAATCCTGCCTGCCTTTGAGAGTCAAATTTTGAGAGAAAATTTCCAAGAACTAGAAACACAGAACATTCATAATATCATTGAAATGCCCTATCTTATCATGCCTAAAATTACTTCTGTTCTGTGGACTTTTCGCTAAATAAGCTAAAAGGATTTTTTTCCTTAACTAGTTTGAGTAGAATTTCTTTTACTTTCAACTGAAAAAGCCATGGCTAATACATAAATTTGTACATGAAGATGGGATATGGCAGGCAATAGGCCTTAAATTGAGGAGTTGACTGAGTCCAGGTAGAATGATATGTGGTCATGAAACAGTTGATTAAACTTATGTGTGTTTTGTTTAGGGACACAAATCATGTGCTTACTCAGCCTGTAGCTTCAGGGAACTTTGTAAAAAAGATGCTTGGGGACTTCTGCTTCTGGCCAAGATGAAATACCATAGATTAGAATTGTCCTCTTGCCTCCAACAACTACGAAATAAGAACAACTACAAAAAAAGAAACAATAGTTTTCATACATTGGACAGCAGGCACCACAGGACAGTGATTCCAAAAGAGAAAAAAAAAAAAAGGAGTAAATTCTAAGATTGTTGTGGCTTACTGCCTAGAGAAGGTTTCCAGGATACAGTGTATAGAGGAAGAAGCCAGGCAGAACCCAGCATTCTCCTGAGTTGGAAACACAAAACTGGGGGCTCACAGAGGCCAAGGAAGCTAGAGTTTTGGCAGAGCATCAGAGATAGAGAGAACTGCAGTTAAAGAGAGCTCCCCACTGATACCAAATCTTCACCTGAGTCCTGATCATTGTATATCTATGAGGAAGCTACCTAATGCCCTGGGAAGAACCACCTGAAGGGAGCAAGTAGACTCAGTCATGGGACCTTGGACCAGGCATGTTGGTGTCTCCTCCAGTCAGAGGAGACAAATGGCATAATGCACGGGGCATCAGGTGAAGTACTCAGAACGGCACTGATCCACTAGTGGGCAAAATTAGCCCTAGACTAAAGGCTAATCTGTTTCCACATAACAAAGTTTAAAAACAAGTCTCAGAAGATTAAACTGTTACAAAGGTTATCTATTAAAAATTGATCTATGTCCCAGAATAAAGTTCAAGAATATTTTTAAGTACATGAATATTCAGCACAACAAAGTAAAATTTTCAGTGTCTGTCATACAATCAAAAATCACCTGCATTCAGAGAAGCAGGAATAGGATCCTTAATAAATAGAAAATCATTAAATCAATCACAATGGAACCAGAAATGATACAAATGATAGAATTACTAAGCATAAACATGAAAATAACTATCACAACTATATTCCATTTGTTCACTAGTGTGGAGAAAACATAAGTATGTTAAGGAAAGACACAAAAGATATTAAAATGATCCAAATTGATCTTTTAGACATAAACATTACAGTGTCAGAGATTAAAAATACCTGAAAGAAACTGCAACCTGAAGAGAAGTGACAAATAATACCTTTGTATGGAATCAAGTTCCACCATTATCCACATTAGCTCCATTTCCTCATAAGAGTGCCCATTAATAGTATCCACTATATTGGGTGTTTTAAGAATTAAATGAGCTAACAAGTGCAACTCAGAAACACCCTTGGGACATAAAAATAACTCAATATTAGCTACTAATAATAGTGTAGGGGAGCAAAATTTGCCACATTGAAATGTATCTCTCTGGCATGAGGATTAATTTAGACTGATTATTTTTTAAAAATGGAAGAAGATGCAGGACGTTTTTCTTGTTACCTCCCCCTTAACTGACTAAAAGAATTTAGATAAAGAGCCTCTTCCAGGCATAGAGCTATCATCAGAGAGAGCTACGAAAGATATGGACTAGATGTGGTTGGGAGAAAAACTTGACAAGGCTTATTCTGTGTCCCATTGTCTCTGTATGGCATAGACAACATTTGTTTACCAAACATTTACTTTTCCATCTCCATGTGAATTACCTTCCTCACCGCTGAAGTCTCAAACCACTATCCCAACATTTTTTGTCTTTAGCTGAAGATGGTCTTTAAGATGAGGGCTTTGGTCATGTTGGCAATTTTCTGTTTTCCTGGGTCTCTCCCATATATACATGTTATTAAACTTTTGTTTGTTTTTTTCCTGTTAATCTGTCTCATGCCAGTTTAATTCTTCATCCATCTGGAAGAACCTAGAAAGGTAGAGGAAAATTTCTTCCTCCTTGACAACAGTAATATATCTTATTTATATATTTCACCCAGTTGCTCTGCTGTGTTCCAACTCTTTCTTGAATTCTCAGCTACTGTCTGCCTGCTTAGACCAACCAATTACCTGTCATAATTCTCACCAACACTTCCAGTTTAACTGAACTTCCTTTTGTCATCTGCAGCTTGATATGATAACAATGCTTATCCTTCCCAAGGACCAGTCTAGTTTCTGCTTTTTTTCCTACTTGGTTTAGTCTGTCCTGCTGTTTATCACATCCGCTGTTCTCTTTCTGACAGCAGGGAACCTTGAAAGTCATCCAATCCAATACTAAACTTCCCACTGTGATCGGTATTATGAAGTTTATTTTATTTTTCTACATTTAGAAGTTTATTTCAGGCAAGCTATAATATACACAAATCAGTTTTGCAAAGTTTTTTTTACTGACATAACAAGTTTGACCAAATCCTGAAACATAAACTGTTATATTTTAGTTTATGTTCTTTAATATTCATAATATATATCAATAATATATAAAATAATAGTGTATTATATAATAAATATTGCATGGCATAGAGTATCCAACTTCTACCTTGGATTTATAAATGCAATTTCTGCTAATGAAAAATAATGAGCTAATTACATTAATAACAGCTATAATTTTTGAGCTGAAGATTTTTGTGCCAGGGAAGGTTTTTATATGCTATCTCATTTCATTCTCACCACAACTCTACAGGTTATTTACTATTAATATCCCTATTTTATAGATGAGAAGATTAAGATTGAGAAAGGTTAAGTGACATGAAAATCACATATTCAGGAAGTTGGTGATCCTGGATTCCAATCCGTATCTTTCTGATGCAGAAACTTGAGTTCTTAACCACTCTGCTATACGGGACAAAAATGAGGTAAGTGCCTCGAATAGCACTAGCACTTTTTATTCCACTTGGAAAAATATGTTACTAAAGCACAAAATAGGAAGGATCCGTAAGATTAAGGTTGAGAGGGCTCTGGAAATCTACAGATAGAAATAAATCCTAGAAAGAGAGGAAAACTACTATACCTTGAATCATCTATGAAGTAAAAACAGGTATGAGAGCTAAGTGTAGTTAGAAATCAATTTTCTTTCTAGTTTTTCATAGCTTCTCTTTCCCCACACTTTAAAGTGTCCTAATCTGCTTTCCTACTGTGACTTCTTTCCAGTAATGTATGATTGAGATAACAGCATCCTCACACCTAGTGGGCTATGTAGCTGTGCATGCTGGGAATGGTAAGGATCGTGAGGGACTGTGGAGGTAGAATACAAGCCATCGTCACTTCAAAACAAAGACATAAGCTCTGCTGATGGTGGGAACTGACCAAAGGCAATAACATCAAAACCACAGGAGCACCTTCACATGTAAAAGCAAGCTCAGTCAGTAGCAGAGTGGCAGAGTACTTTGATGAGAAATAATATGTTCTATTAAAGCAGTTTCTTCTTCTATTAAAATGTGTGCCTTCAATCATAAAATACACATTCATTAATTTATTCTATAAACATGTACTCAGTATCTAGACAGGCACTATACTTTGTACAGGGGATGCCTAGATAGATAGATAGATAGATAGATAAAAGTCCCAGATCTCTAAGCTCTTCATAGTCTAGTAGAAAGATCAAATATGTAAATGCTTTGCTGCCCAACAGCAAAACACTACCAGGAATATACCTGCATTTAAACAAGATTGGGTGTATTATTTACTGCAGCGAGGGACACCTCAATCTCACATCATGTGTAGCAAAGGGGAGCCTCAGAGGGTGTTGGGGAGACTTGTTATAGGATATTGGCCATGTTAATAATTTAGGGGAAGGTTCAAGGAAGCAGAGGTTTGCTCTGGATTAGGTGCCACCAGAAAGTGGAAGCAGTTCTATGGGTGGATATCTTAATGCTCTTTAGGAGGAGAGAGTAATGGAATGCGGTTAAACGTATAACTGGTTAAGAAGCAGCAGCAACTCACATTAGCTGGGAAAGAGGGAGATGTGGCCATTTTTGTGGTTAGCACAGTATTGTTTTTGTCTGTGCTCAGATGTGTTTATGGAAGATTCTTGTTTTTGTTTCAACCCATTCAGTGGATTAGCCACAAAATAACCTCAAATTATTTTGGTATTCTCTGAAAAGGTTATGTTCAGCAGGAAAACACCATGGCCTAGCTGGGAGACAGGGCTGGTTTTTTCTTTCTCATTACTGAGTTACACTATGCCTTGATAAGTGCTAAATTATAAGAATATACAGATGTTGTAGTAGTTTGAGAAACTGTAAATTTCTGCTTACAAGTAGATGTTCTTGAGAAAGGAGTTTCGTGTGAACAGTGTCTTGAAGGATGCACTGGAATTTACTGGGTGAAGGAGAGGTCAGAAGTCATTTCCAAGCAGAAGCAAAGTGTGCAAGCAGATGTGGGCACACCCAGCATGATGGGGAGCTTTGAGTAGTACAGTATGCTAGAATGAATTCGAGAACTGAGTTGGTGAAATTGAGGCTGTAAGTTGGTAGCAGTCAAGTCATGAAGGAACTTAGATTTCATGCAGCTGGTACTATGCATCCATCAAAAATTATTTGAATCAGAGAATAACGTAATCAGAACTGAGTTTCAGAAGGGAGATTTTGGCAGCCATATGGAGGACAAACTAGTCTGAGGAGAGAAAAATAACAGAGACCAATTAGAAAATCAGTTTAGGCAAGAGATGATGAGTATGTAAACTGAATCAGTAGCAGTGGGAATACAGGACCTAAAGGGCACAAGAGGCATTTCCAGTATAGAACTGACCAGACTCAGAGACTGTATCCTCCACTAAAATATGGAAGATGCATAAGGGGAGGAATCAGGTACAATTGCCCACCACTGTATACCTAACAGTAGTACAAAGTCTGGCATGTGGTAGTTGCTCAATGAATGTTTGTTGAATTAATAAACAGGTTGTGAGAAATGGGTTAGGGAAGAAGATTTCAATGAAGGAGAAGCAGTAGATATTTCTAGGTCATGGTACTGGGTAAATGGTGATTTAATAAACTGAGCTAAAGAAGCATATTTGTGGAGGAAGAAATTAGTTTGATTTTGGACAAACACACAAAGCAAAATAGATACTGTTGGCTTTATAAAAATTCTTCAAGGAGTAGTTTTGAAATGAAAATAACTTGAAATGTGTTGATTTACCAAATAAGAACACAGAATCCCAGAAGTATTACCTTAGGTTAAAAGAGGTTAATAAGTTCCTACCATGCTGAAAACTATCTTGCAATGGATAAGAGTTCCAGACTTACTTATTATATTCGTCACTAAAGAGACAGAGCTAAAAAGTAAAGTTATGGAAAATATAATTGGCATATGAATGAAAATTTTTCTTTACTATACATTTTTTTCGCTTTATTAAGGTATAACTGACATACAATAAATTGCACGCATTTAAAACCTACAATTTAATGTGTTTTGACATATTTACACATCTCTAAAATTGTTACCATAAACAAGATGAGTATATCTATCATCTTATAAAGTTTCTCTGCACTCCTTTGAAATGCCTCCCTCCCTCCTTTCAGCACTCCATCTCCCCAAACCCAGTCCCCAGGCAACCGCTGATCTACTTTCTCTATATATAGCTTAGTATGCAGTTTTTAGAATTTTATGTAAATGAAATCCTACGGTATGTCATCTTTTGTGCCTGATTTCTTTCACTTAGCATAATTATTTTGACATTCACCCATGTTGTTGCATGTATCAAAACTTCATTTTTATTGCTGAGCAGTGTTTCATTGTATGATATACATACAAGTTCTTTATGGATTCTCCTATTGATGGACACTTAGGTTGTGTGATGATTTTAAAATACATCCACAAATTCTTTGATACTGCTCCCTTCAAGAGGTGGAGACTAATTTCACTCTTCTTTGCCATGTGGACTGGACTTAGTGACTCATTTCTAATGAATAGAATAAAGCAGAAGTGAAGGCCTGCAACTTTCGAAACTAGGTTATAAAGGATTTTGGACTTTCTCCTTACTCTCTCACCTACTCTGGGGGAAGCTAGCTACCATGCTGTGAGGAAACTCGAGCAGCCCTATGGACCCATGTAACGAGAAACTGCAGTCTCCTGTCAACAGCAATAAGTGAGCCATGTTGGAAGCAAATCCAGTTTCAGGCCAGACTTCAGATGACTGTAACCCCTTGACAGCTTGACTGCAACCTCATGGGTGACCCAGAAACAGAACCACCCAGTTAAGCTGCTCCCAAATCCTGATCCACAGAAACTGTGAGACAATAAATGTTTGTTGTTTGAAGTAACTAAATTTTAGGGTACTGTGTTACACAGCAGTAGGAAACTAATATAGGTTATCTCAGGCTTGGGGCTATGCAAGTAAAGCTGCTATGAACATTTGTATAGAAGTATTTGTGTGTGTGTGTGTGTGTGTGTGTGTGTATGTTTTCATTTCTTTTGGTTTACTATATATTTTGGTACAGTTTTTATTTTGCCTTATATTGTTTTCCATTCAAGTGTCAAGTTGACACACCAAGGTTATAAACTCCAGGTATTTATTTAATATTCCACACATTGCTCAGCCCATGCTAATTGCCTAGTAAATGATCAATATTTTGAACTGAGATAGATTGAGAACAATAATAACTACTCAAATGACTTTCAGGAAGCACCTGAGAAGGGAAGGGAGAAGGTGATTCAGTGTTGTTGATGGACATACTGACTGACCTCCCTTATTTCCACCTTTTGAAAAATGAATTGATTTGCTTTAGATCCAGGAAAAGGATGCAGTGTGGAGTCCATAAAGAAATTTTCAGTCTCTGGTGATATGAGTTATAGTTTGAATACTACACATAAATGGGGAGAATTAATCCAACTTCATCCTGGTGAAAATCTGAAGTGACACCTTCCTCAAAATAGAAATAAAATGTACTTTATCACATTGCTAGAAAGTGTCCTTTCTCTTTCAGCTGCTTTTCAACCAATCTAAGCCGTGCTTAAGGAAACTGACCATGCCATTGAGAATTTAGGTAAGATTTATCTTCCAGCTCTCAGATATGGCTGTAGAGAGCATGTATGTAGAAATATATGCAGGAATGCCTTTGTAATGCTCAATAAGTTTCTGTAAGTTCAGTTCCTTTATCTGGCGTGGAAGACACTGAGGTTTTTAATAGGGTAGAAATGTGGGATTTGAAATAGCCGACTGCCAAAAAAAAAAAAGTGCTGAGCAAAGGGAGTGCTACTAACCTTAACCACGATATACTGAATGATTCTGTTACTGGGAGATGGGACTCCTTCCATTGTAATTCTTGAGAGCTAGTAATAATGGGGACTTTTAAAAAATATTCATGAGATTTTCTATTATGCATTTTCTTATCCTAGTCTTGCTTCCATTCTGCCAAAAATTTGCCTAGGGGAGATTTAGAATTGATAAAATAGGAATGGAAAGAGGGAAAAATTGTGTTACTATTCAGCTTTTGACACCAAAATTCAGCAAGTTTTTTTGGAGAAAACTAGAGCAAACAGTCTCTAAACTGCTTTATCTCCTCCTTTTGTAAGGTGAGACTGGTAATCCAGTCATGGTGTTTTGCATAAGGAAGATGCCATCAACACAAGGAGAGGAAGACAGAAAAAAACACCCATTCTAGGTCTGGCTGATTAGGAAGTGCTACAGACAGTAGAAGGAGGCAGAGTGAGCAGGAGAAGCTTCAAGCCCGCTGCTCTCACTGCCTCTACCCAACATCAAAGCACAGACTCCTGGGTCAGAAACAGAGGACTCTATTAATCATAGCAATAGCATTAGCCAGAGTGTCAGCGTTTGCATCAACTCCTCAAGCCTGAATGTCCACAGTGTGACAGGAAACGGCCACCTCACTCCTGCAATGCCGTTGACTGCACTTCCAAGCTTAGGAAACCTGAATCCTTTATAATGGACAGTGAGCCTGTCTGACCTTTGCCCAGGAAATAAACATTGTCTTATTATCCCAGTCAAGAAAGAAATCTGCTTTCTGTCCCAGAGGGAGCTGCTATCCCCCAAATCTGTTCGCTATTGAAAAGATAGTCTGGAGCAAAGGCAGTAAGTGCCTCTAAGATGTACAAAAACATGGTACCCATAGAGGACTGTGAGCCAATAATCAATACTTGGTAAAAACCTTCAAGATAGGCATAGTTCACTCACTTCCCAGAGAAGGGAATGGATGAGGGTCGGAGAAGTTAAGGAACTCACCCTAGGCCTCACAGTGGTGCAGCTGGAGTGTATACCTAGACCCCTCTCCTTCCATACCTTCTCCCCACCAAACCACTCTCAAAAGCCATGCCTGTTTATGGTCTGTGTTTATGACAAGACAAAACTCATGACTGAATTCTTCTAGGACAAAAATTTCTATCAGCTTACTGTGTGCCTCCCCCTACCCCAGGATGACAAATGTTATTTCCGGAAAGATATCTCAGAAGAATTAGAACAAAACTGTATAAATGAGTTTAGCATGCCTCCCCCAAAGTGGGATGTCTTTATAGTAGGACCCCAAATTTTAATTGTCAAAAAAAGAGGGAAAAGAAAGAGCTGTTGTCCAAAGTGAAGGAATATCTTAGGAATCTGAATGGAGCATTTGTCTTCTGTTGTCCATTTCCAGAAATCGAGCTGACACAAACCTGTGAGGAGTGGAAATACCTATCCTGGAAGGATGGAAAAGAAGAGAGAGCATTTTGCCTAAACCTGGGTGGATTTGGTAGCTTGTTTCCAAGATGGCCACCATCATTTTCTTCCCCTCCCTGTGAATATATTTCATTCTCCTCAAGAGAAGTAGTGTCTTTTCCTCTCTTTCTCTACCCGCCCCCTTGAACTGGCTGGACTTAGTGAATTCTTTTATAGAAAATGCAACAAAAGTGGCATTCCAGTACTTCTAAGGCTAGGTCCTAAGAAGTCTTGCAGCTTCTGTCCAGGTCTCTTGAAACACCTACTCATGGGAAATTGTAAAAAGTCTGGCTACCCTGAGACTCTCATGCTGTAAGGAAGCACAAGCTGACCTCCTGGAGAGAGATAGATGTCCAGCCAACCACACACTTCCAGCCATACCAGCTCATACACCAGTCATATAAGCTAAGGAGCCATTGTTTACATTGTGAGCTAATTGGAAGTTTAAAAGGGCAATTACAACTTAAAAGGGAATATTTTGCAGAGTTAATAGGATTATATTTCTAATAATATTTGAAATCTATGAAGTTGGTAAACTTAACATTCTGGGGTGGTATATCTCACCAAGGGTTATTTTGCCCTCCAGAGGACATTTGGCCACGTCTAGAGACATGTTTAGTTGTCACAGCTGGGGTTAGGGGTGCTACTGGCTTCTACCGGGTAGAGGCCAGAGATGATACTACACATGATGCACAGGACAGTCGCCCATAACAGAATTATCCAGCCCAAGTTGTCAGTAGTGCCATAGTTGAGGAACTGTGTTCTATGATACCACAGGCAATTGTATTTGAATAAGTGGTTTGGCAACACATTTCTCAGGTAAATTTATGACTTACATTTGAAGAGAGGTGTTTCTTGTCCAAAATAAAAGTTTAAATGTTTATGTGGATCAGAACGTATGGGTTTGAGTCTAATTCATAAAGATATATTTTTTCATATATTTATTTGGCATTTTATCTGCAGTAGGCAATGCACTAGGCACTGTGGATTTTAAAGTAAGTTCCCTGCCTTCTATGAGCTACTATCTAATGTGGAGATAGGTCAACAATCACATTACCATAGGATAATTGTAGGACTAGAGATTGGAAAATAGGACACAGAACACCAAAGTTGGCAAACGATTCACAGGAAAGACTTCAAGAGGAAAGAGCTCTGGGCTGAAACTGTGTGGCTAAGTAGAAATATTTCAGACTGGAGGCTGGAGAAGAACAGACTTCATAGCTGGGACACCATGAAAAGCATATTTGGCGTACAAACTTAATTAGTTTTAGAAAATAAATTGTGATTTCCTTTAATAGTATATGGAACAATTAGGAGTTAAATCTAAAATCATTACAGACTTCTGAAATTTTGATTCGAAAATGTATGGCTGATAACATAAATCTCCAAGGAGAAAATCAAGAAAAATAAAGAAGTTCAGAATCTAACTTTCTTCATGGTCTAGAGAAATAAAAAGCACAAAGACAAGTTTGGCCATGGCTAAGAAGAGAAGATTTAAAGCAGAAAAAAGCTTTTAAAGGACCCCAAATGATCATTAAATGTAAAGGTAGAGAATAAAAGAGAATTATAACCAGCATGCAGGAAGCATTAGATGTAAAAGCACAGGTTTAACTTTGGAAAATAAGTTTGCCTTTGTTGTTGTCTAAATTCTTTGTCAGGTTGGAACAATCATTTAAAAAATTCCATTTAAAACCCAGGAGATCTTTATGATAAACAACCCAAAGTCTCTTATGCTATCACATACCTTCAGTTTTCCCACATTTTCCCTTTAGAGACACAAAAAACCCCTGTGGACTTCAGAATATCTTAAGGACTTCAGTCATACAATATTGTGGTATCACTAGGAAGTTTTTATGATTCAAAAATCATATGGTATGACATTTTAAAATAGCCCCAAAGACTATCATAGCATTTTTATAATCATTTGCTACAATGATGTATTCTAACACCCAAGAAAATGTATCTGATTTCAAAAGACACGTTTCCCTTGGCAAAACACCTGTTTCAAAATGGAACAAAGCTGCTTTCTTCACAGCATACTCTGAAAGCATGGCACATCACTGAAGTGATATATGTTAAAGGGTTGTGGACTAACACAAAACCAACACCAGAATCCCAGTGCACCAGCTTGGCCTGGTTATACTTAACTAGGTAGGATCCAGGCTCTCTCCCTAGGCACTAAGAAACCTTGTTTTTGAAAAATCAGTTGTTATATAATAATTTCAAAGTAGGTAAGTGGGACTTAAGTAAGTACAGCTAGTGCATGAGTGTCCCAAATACAAAGTACATGGTGTGATGATCTCTTTGCAGAAAGCAGAAACCAGATCATGCCCAAAGGAACTCGTTTAGATTCTTCTCATTCATGCACGTTTCCTCGAAAATGTTTCTCAAAGTGTGGTTCTCAGACCACTTGCACCCATAAAATCTGGGTGCAAAACTTTATTAAAAGTTTTCTTGGTGCTCTCTCAGACCTAGTGGATAGGAATCTTTAAGCTGATTCTTAGGCATGCTAGAGTTTGAGACCCATATCTTCATGTCAAGAGTCTAGCAAAATTTTGCATGAGGAAGTTACTTATTTTGCATTGAATTCACTCAGTATATATAAAATAATACTGAAAATATGAATATTCACTTCTTTAACTGATGGTATTAGAACTGAGCAGAGCCCTGCATGTGCCCTACCTCTTGTTTGTAGAAAAGCCAGTCTCCCAGGCCTCTCTGAGTCACAAAACGAAGACTCAAGCAGTTACTAATTAGGACAATAGAGTCACAGACTCAGTGTCTGATGCACATTCCTGAGTTGTTTTACAGATACTATAACTGCCACCAAAGGGAAAAAGCTGCATGATGACCAGACTGCATCCATGACATAATCTCTTCCGTCTTAAGCAGCACTGAATCTACGGCTAGCACAATTCCAAGAACTGGCCTTGCGAGAATGGGATTAATACTATTGCTCATAATCGTCTATCTTTGTGGACATCAAAATAATTTTAACTTGTTCTGCCCATATATGTAAATGGGCAACTAAAACTGTCAAAAAGAGATGCTACAGACCCATATCGATATATTCCGACTCTTAAGAATATGGTATCCTATGTCGGCAAGAAGAAATTACAGAAGATGGACCTTCACCCATAATCCCATAGAAATGGAATGATATTCTGACAAATGGTATTTGTAAGCAGCTTTTGGCGGGAAAGAGCTCTTTGTGGGAAAGAGCTCTCTGCAGGAGGCCCCTTTGTCTTGTCACTTTAGCAAATCTATATTGTAACTAACCTTAAACCAGCACCCCCATGTTCTACTCATCTCCTGCCCAAGCTCACCTTTCACATCTTTTGATCACCCAATACCTTGCCTAACCTGTTGGTTCTTTCTATAGATCAAAGAAGTAGCAGTGAAGAATAAGTAATTAACAGATGACCATATCTCTTCCCTAGCTTCCCTTTTGGCAGTCTCCAAACACACTGTGTGAACAAGATAGCAACTAAAGAAAGATCACAAAAGGGTGACAAGCCTGGATGCAGTAGGGGATGGCGACAGCTCTGACCCCTTATCTCAATGATTGAGATTACTGCCCTTTTCCCTTCAAAAACCTTCATGGCCGAGCAGAATCTCTGGAGTTAGTTTTTGGGGATACTGAGTCCACCTTCTCCCCAGATTGCTGGCTTTCTGATTAAAAGCATTGTTTTCCATTTCTACCAACACTTGCCTCTTGCGTATTGATTTTTGAGCAGTGAGCAGCCGGACCTGAGTTCAGTAACAGTATTGAGTGTTATTAGCCTCTATCTGCATGATGGGATATCAGCATTTCGGGGGGGGGGTGTGGGGAGAGAAGAACAACTACTGATTCATTGCTTAAGAAATAAAATATGTCATTATAACATTTGTCAAAGCCAGGGAGCCATCATAGTAGGTATTAATACTACTTACTTAGTTCCCACAAGAAAAGTCTTGTGAGGGTGTGTTTCTCCAGATAGAGGAGTCTGATTCACAAATACAATTTCTCTGAAAAACATTTTTTTTCTCTTAAATTTTAAGGTATGAATGTGACCTGGCCCAGGAAAGGATTATTGATTTAACTTGAGAGCCAAAACAATCTGGGGTAACATCCTTAAAAAGAGTAAAGTATGATGTACTGACAGGATATTTTTCAGACATGTGATATATCATATGAAAACACCAATCTTAAAATCATGCTCCCCTCTAGTTCTTTTCGGTATGCCCCATGACCAACCCCTAGCAAAATGTTACTAATACCTTGGGTGGGAGGGTTGGGTAGTGGAAGGAATTTATATATTCCTGACTGAATAAATGAAATACATTTCTCCTCCCCTCACAGCTCATTGTTCCTGAAGTGGATTTTCAGAAGAGCTGATCCATTGGTTAGCCAAAGACCTCTGGCTTCATGGAAATATATAAGCTTGACCAGATAGATTCCTCTTACTGCCAATTTGGAGTCATGAGAAAGATGAGTGAGCAGAGGAAACAGCAATGAGAAAAAGAAACCCAAAGGAGCAGACATGAGACAGAGAAGAGACCACAAAGCCTCTGAAAGACTAAAGTTGGTTTTCCAGTTCTAGGTGACACGAGACCTAGCTGAATGCCTTTAGGTGTCCTTGTATTCCATGAGACCTCTGAATACCTAGAACAGCCCCATTCCCCATTGATGTGAGCTTTTTAGTGGGCCTCTGTTCTTGCAACCTTGAAAAGAAAAGTAGGGTTACTCACAGAATGTGATGAATAATTGTGTTACAATGCATTTACAATGGGGATTTGCCTCCTCACCTGGTTTTATTAATAGCCTGGCCTCTCTGAAGTAGCTCCTGGGTCTTTTATCAGTATTTTGTTGCTTATCTTGTGGATAAGAATTACACAGAGAAGAAGGTATTTGGGCTCATATCACACTATCTTAACTTGGGTAAACATTGTCTTTAATCAGTTGAATTCCCTTAAAGGGATGGAAACTAACATTTAAGTACATTGCATGTGCAAAGATCTCTATGTCATTAGTTCTTTAATCCTCACAGCTTTATAAGGTTCAGACTCAGGGAGGTCCATTGACTTGCTCAGTGATCAAAGTTAGAAAATGGTAATGTTTATGCACAATCCAGGCCTCTATTTCTTAGTTCAAAACTCTTTCACCTAGACCAGTGACTCACAAAATGTGGTACACTGATCAAATATGCTATCCAAGATTATTTTAAATACATTATGAAAAAACATTTTTAAAGTTTAAAATTACACATTTATTTTAGTATAAGAAAAGTAATGAGAATCAAGTTTTATGAACATATGTATATACATGTATACGGTAAATAATAGTACAGATGGCATATAGATATGGCAAAAATCTTAGAGATGATCAAAGTTTTAAACCCTCATCAAGTTCATGTGAAATTACAAACAACATCTTGAAAATCTCTTAAAAGTGATCCAGTGGCCATGTTAAGTTCAAGATTTGGATGTAAACCAAATATTTTAAGAAAGAGTAGGTGTATAGCAGTCTATCTACGTATTATGATTCATGTTAGAAGACATTGTTGCATTTTTTCCCTAGATCTCACTAGTGTCATTGCTGTTCAAGATATTAAAATATAAAAATATGATATTTTTCTACCTCTTATATGTGTGCATTAAAATTTTTGAGTAATAATATAAGCCCACACTGTAAACTATTTTAATGTTTTAACAAATGCTATAAAGACTTAAGCATACAGTCAACAACTTTGTACATTTTGAGAATGGTTTCCAGGTAATCAGTAAAACAAGACAGGTTAATGCAGGGTAATAATGAAGGTCAAGGGACTTCAGCCTCTGAAGAAATAATCCTTCAGTGATACACTGCCTGGGGTGTCATATCCAAATGATGAAATGGATCTGGGAAACTAATATGACCGAGAAATCAAAACAGTTAGTTACTGGACACTCTGAGCACAAACACAGGAACATTCTCAGCCAAATAGAGTATCCTTCACATATTAAGTCTGAATTTCCTTCAGAGAAATGTAAATGTGACATTAAAGGGATTTCTGACACTGACTCCTTACAGATGCATGGGGCCAGAGTACAGTGACAATAGGACTGGATTAAGGAGTCCAGATTCTATTCTCCCAGCTCCATCCTTTACTGAGAGACTTTGGGTAAGGCTTTCACCACCCCAAGTCTCCATTTCATCACTCAGAAGCTGTGAATAAAAATACGTACCTGCCTAGATCAAAAGATTATTGTAAAGGTACATTATAAAGTGCTATATACCTGTTAAGCAATGTTATGCTTAGAAAAAATAGTTGAAAAAAATGTACAAATTTTCCTTCTTATAATGAGCTTTGCTTGTCTTATTTTCTCCTATTTTGCAAAGATTGGTGTGTTTCTCTTAAGAAGCACAATTATTCTGGAACACAGAATAGCATTCACAATTTGAAGGTTGAAAGCATGTTTATAATGGGAAATAGGGGAAATCCTGTATTAAAGAAAGGATTTTTTTCCCCAGGAACAATTACAGCAGATTAGGTGGTTTATTGGATGAGATGGTTCAACTTAAACAAAAAACTGCTGTTCTTGGAATTCTAATGAGAAATGCATTTATTTTTCACGACATGGGCTCCACCAGCTTGGTGAAATATTTGAAGTGAGGAATTCATGTTCCCTGCATCTGGTCATGCCAATCATCACTAGCTGGTTTGAAAATGTTCTCCTTTCTTTTATTGCCAACGTGGATCTTGCTGAGGTTCTGAAAGTCTGTGTAATCATGTTGTTCTCTAAGTCCTCATGGAGTTTATCTTTCCAGAGTAAAATCACTCTAGGAGAAGCTTTAATCAACAGCCTTGCCGAGTGAGATGGATGCACAGTTACATGTAAGTATAAAAGCCTTTTTTTTTTCCTGTTAAATTACTTTAGAAACAGTTCTGTATGCCTTCATAAACTGACTTTACTTTTACCTAAGATAAACACCGCCCTTGAAAATCACTTGGTACCTTCTGCCCTTGGTTAGATGTCAAATCTGATGAACATTTCTAAATGCCCTTTCTCTTCCAGATGACCTGTGGAGGTTGCTTTAAGTACTGTGATTCTAAATTGCCTTTTATTTCTCGGTAATATTCTTCTGCTCCACTATGTGGAAGAAAGGTTGCTTATTGTACCCTCTAGTGGTGATTGTGACATTGTTAAAAATACTTTTATTTCGTTCTTTGGCCTTTTCCTGTAAATTTACTATATATTTACTTTAAAATATATGTATTTAATTCTTTGGATTTATACTGTAAATTGTACAGTATAAAAGAAATTTATCAATCTTTAAGGAGATACAAATAATGTAAATCATTTGTATTACACTGTCTTGGTGTTTATGAATGCATCAAAAATAGGTTCATAGGAGATTGACTCATCTTCCTCACATTTCATTTACCCAAATTTTATTCTACTTTTAAAAAGTGTTCTAATTTCCTGTCTTCCATTTGGAATATTGTCAGTAGGCAGTTATTCACACCACTGGAGGAGGTTATATATATAGAATTCTACATGTCCCAAAATGTCATTATATTTTGGTTTAGAGTTCCTTTTTACTCATGCTTAGTCATGAGTACATCTCATTTTCTAAGAATTCACAACATTTGAAATAAAATAAAGAAGCCACCCATGGAACTTCTGATTCTATAGGAACTAGGAATTTGTCCACTATTCCTGCCTTTTACACTCTGCTTTCTCTACCTCAAGAAGGACCAGGGAACATTTTTAAATTGAGGAGAAACACATTTTGAAAGAACATCTGCCAAGATCGTTGCTATGTCTCTACATTCTTCTCAGGTAGAAATTTTTTTTTTATAAATTTATTTATTTTATTTTTGGCTGCGTTGGGTCTTTGTTGCTGTGCGCCGGCTTTCTCTAGTTGCGCCGAGTGGGGACTACTCTTCGTTGCGATGCATGGGCTTCTCATTGCCGTGGCTTCTCTTATTGCGGATCGTGGGCTTTAGGCACATGGGCTTCAGTAGTTGTGGCGCACGGGCTTAGTTGCTCCGTGGCATGTGGGATCTTCCAGGGCCAGGGCTTGAACCCGTGTCCCCCGCATTGGCAGGCAGATTCTCAACCACCATGCCACCAGGGAAGTCCTCAGGTAGAAATTTAATTAGGTATTTTCTTCCAAACTTCTTGCTTCCAAATTCCTAATCAGTTACAGTTTGTATATAGATGATGACGATAAAGGCAGTTAAGGGGCTTCCCTGGTGGCGCAGTGGTTGAGAGTCCGCCTGCCGGTGCAGGGTACACGGGTTCGTGCCCTGGTCCGGGAAGATCCCACATGGCGCGGAGCGGATAGGCCCGTGAGCCATGGCCGCTAGGCCTGCGCGTCTGGAGCCTGTGCTCCGCAACGGAGAGGCCACATCAGTGAGAGGCCCGCGTACCGCAAAAATTAATAAAGGCAGTTAAGGAAAACAGAGGAGCCAATCAAGCAGAACAGGTGATTCTCAACAAAAACTTGAAATTAAGGGTTGTCTGCAACTGAGGGTAATCAAGAGATAACCATAAATTAAAATGACTAATAGATAAAAATGTCTTGTTTCTGCATAAAAAGACTCAGTATTTTGAGATGTCAGTTTCCCTAGATTAATCCATAAATTCAATGACAACCCAGTAGAATTTTTTTAAACATTTTTATTGGAATATAATTCCCAGTAGAATTTTAATATACTTGACCAAATGTTTCTAAAGTTTATCTGAAAGAATGTGCAAGTGAAAACCAAGAACAACAACAAAATTAAAATAAGGGTACTAGAGGGAAGGACTAGATTTAACATGTGTTTAAAAGTGATATGAAGCCATAATAAAACAGTATGTTAACAGCCTAGTAAAAGAGAGGCATGTCAGTGGAATAGGAAAACAAACAGTAATATGTGGTATTTTAGTAAATGCTAATATTGACATTTTGCATTAGTGAGCAAAAAGGGATTAGAACATTTTACATTAGTGAGCAAAAAGGGATTAGCTCTCTTTAGTCACTAAGAGAAAGACAACCCAATAGAAAAATTGACAAAGGATGTAAATAAGGAAACCACAGATGAACAAATACAAATGGGCAGAAAACAATGAAAAATCTTGTTCAATCTCATTAATAAATACGGAAACATAAAACTAAACAGGCTTAAAGATTTCATCTGATCATCTTGGCAAAGATGAAAAGAGTTGATAATGAAAAATTTGTAAAGTAGAAATTTCGGCACTGTAGGTAGGAATGTAAATTAATATAATCTTTGGGGAGGTAAATTTGGCAATACTGATTAAAATATTTCTGACTCAGTAATTTCACTTCTACACTTTTAGGACTTTATTCTATTTGCATGAATATTCAGAGTTATATGTATAAAGCTGGTTTTGTTTTGTTTTTGCTGCACCGCGTGGCATGCAGGATCTTAGTTCCATGACCAGGGATTGAACCCATGACCCCCGCAGTGGAAGCACGGATTCTTAACCACTGGACTGCCAGGGAAGTCCCCTAAAGCTGTTTTTATATTATTAAAAATGACCCAAATGCACTGTGGAAAAAAGTATGGTAGCTCCTCAAAAAAAAAAAAAAATTAAACATAGTAACTTAATGGAACATGGTAATTTCACATGATCCAGCAATTCCACTTCTGGGTATATACCCAAAAGATATGAAAGCAGGGACTCACACAGATATCTGTACACCTATGTTCACATCACATTATTATTCATAATAGCCAAAGGTAAAAGCAACCCAAGTGTCCATCTGTGAATGGATAAACAAAATATTTTACAGTTTGACCCTTGAGCAACATAGGTTTGAACTGCCTGGGTCCATTTATACACGGATTTTTTTCAGTACTAAATACTGTAGTACTGCATGATCCGTAGTTGGTTAAATCTGTGGATGTGAAATAGCAGATATAGAGGAACCTTGGACATGGAGTGCCAACTACAAGTTATATGCAGATTTTTGACTGCACAGAGGGTTGGTGTCCCTAACCGCTCAGTTGTTTAAGGGCCAACTGTACATACATACAATGAAATTTTATTCAGCCTTAAAAAGGAAGAAAATTTTAACACATGCTACAACATGAGTGAACCCTGAAAACATTATACTGAGAAATAAGCCAGTCACAAAAGGACAAATATGGTATGATTCCACTTATACTAGGTACCTGGAATAGTCAAATTCATAGAGGCAGAAAGTAGTTTAGTGGTTGCCAGGATCTGGAGGGAAGAGAGAATGGAGTTAATGTTTAAAGGACATAGAGTTTCAGTTGGGGAAGATGAAAAGTCCTGAAGATGTATGGAGGTGATGGTTGTATGACACTGTGAATGTATTAAATGCCACAGAGCTATATACTTAAAAAATGGTTAAAATGGTAAATTTTATGTATGTTTAACCACAATGAAAAAGTATTGGATGGTATATGGTGGAGTACATATTAAATTTACATTATCTATTAAGGTATTTTTGAAATAAATACTTGTTGCAATATCAAAAAAATTACCAAAATGTTCATCAGAAAACTATAGTATAGGGCTTCCCTGGTGGTACAGTGGTTGGGAGTCCGCCTGCTGATGCAGGGGACATGGGTTCGTGCCCTGGTCCGGGAGGATCCCACATGCTGCAGAGCGGCTGGGCCCGTGAGCCATGGCCGCTGAGCCTGTGCGTCTGGAGCCTGTGCTCCGCATCGGGAGGGGCCGCAACAGTGAGAGGCCCGCGTACTGCAAAAAAACAAAGCAAAATAAAAAAACTGTAGTATAACCATTTAATGGAATAGCATGCAGCTATTGAAAAGAATGATGTGAATATGTACGTATTTGGAATGATGTACAAAATACATTGTCTAATGAAATGGAAGTGGAAAATTGTATTGTAGTTATTTTATATATTTCTTTTATAAAAATAATATTACATCAAGTTAGCCAAGGGTAAGTCTATCTAACGCATATGATGGATAAAGCATCGTCTTTGTGATTGTCTTCCTGGTGATACAGAGTTAGATCTCATTCTTGTATATAGGAGTTGGGTTTCCGTGCAAGCAATGGATGTTCTCCATACTAGGAAGAGATTCATCTTGAGATGGAAAATGGGGACCTAGTGAGCAAGAATTAGACTGAGATAAGGAGAAAAATTTTCCTCTTTTCTGGGTTTGAAAATGGGAGATTATGAGAGACCAGGAGCCCTGACCTGTGCCCTATCACATGGAGACAAGCTGGTAAGTCAGGAAATTGGCTCAGCCCACAGGGGACCCAAAGCAGGCTGGACACGAGCTGCAGCAACAATTTATTTTTCATATTGGACTTCCCTTCCATTAGTCCCTGTCCTTCTGTAAGGTCAGCAGATCGAGGAGAAATTACTGGAGAGCTTATGTCCATGCTGGTCGCCAGTTGTCACTGCCAGAGGGCTCCTATGTCCTGTGAAATGAAGATGGTGAGTTTCATCCCCAGAGCAAGGAGGGGCACTTTGACAGGAAGAGAAGACCAGAAGGGAAGAACCCCAGGGACATTTTCCTTAGCAGATGTTAGGTACCAAAAAACTGTTAGAAATATCTGAGGGACAGTCTTTGTAGGGAATTCCATCTTAATAAAGAAGACTGGGGAGAGGCCTCACCATCATGGTTTGGATTAGAATAATTATAACCCAGATGTTATCTGGGGTCTTTCTGACCTTTAAAGATAAAGTGGTTCAACACCCATCTCCAATTTCAAGTCCTATAGATTCTAAAACTTCCCCGAATGTTCTGTGAGTTCAAGGGGATCAGGCAGCAAAGAAGGAAGGGACTTACGTCTCATGGCCCCCTCTGGTGTGGACTCCCTCCATAGCTTCAATATGGTTTAGACACTCAGCCCCAGGACCTGTTTTCACAAGGAAAGCTCACTCATAGGAAGCATTCTGTGGATATAACAATCTTTACTAAACTACTGGGGGCCATGGAAGAGGTGGCACCACCACTGCAC
Source organism: Phocoena sinus (assembly GCF_008692025.1). NCBI lineage: Eukaryota > Metazoa > Chordata > Mammalia > Artiodactyla > Phocoenidae > Phocoena > Phocoena sinus. The sequence continues at coordinate 54,653,400 of NC_045769.1, forward strand.
ACAAATGGCATGAAACACCCCATGAGAGACCCTGGTCTCTGCTTCTTGTTACCTCAGCACCATGAAATCTCTTCACTCCTCCGTACAGTCTCACAACCTCCTTTCTACACCCCCTCATTTATTTCCCCCTGATTATTTCTTCTCAACTCTGCCCTCTACCCATTTTTAAATGAAAAAGGAAGAACTCCTCTCCTTGTCTCACAAAGAGCAATTCTGCCCTATTCTCTGAATAGGGTATCAACCTACACCTTGGCCAATACGTTTAAGGGTTTACCGTTCAACTCAATAATTTATTAAGGTGTTTCTCCAGCTTTAATCTGTGACAAATTTTCAGGTCAGCAGTTAAGATAAAAATATTCCAACCTCACTGTCTAATATAGATAAATAAATGATAGATGTGGATAGTGCCTCGAAAGGCTAGGAGACAGTTGACCGAACTGTCAACAGTAAACTATCTCTAAGGGAGTAGATCATGGATTACTTTCATTTTCTGCATCGGGTATTTTCAGTGACTTTTGAATTTCTTCTTAATTTTCATATTCGAGTATAGTTGATTTACAATATTGTGTTAGATGTACAGCAGAGTGATTCAGTTACACATATACATGTATCTAATTCTTTCAGATTCTTTCCCCATATAGGTTATTACAGAGTACTGAGTAGAGTTCCCTATGTTATACAGTAGGTCCTTGTTGATTATCTGTTTTATATATAGTAGTGTGTGTATGTTAATCCCTCCCCCCCGCAACCTTCCCCCTTTGGTAAACATAAGTTCATTTTTGAAGTCTGTCAATCTTTCTGTTTTGTAAATAAGTTCATTTGTATCATTTTTTTAGACTCACATATAAGTGATATCATATATTTGTCTTCGTCTGACTTACTTCACTCAGTATGACAATCTCTAGGTCTATCTATGTTGCTGCAAACGGCATTATTTCATTCTTTTTATTATGGCTGAGTAATGTTCCATTGTATATATGTACCACATCTTTATCCATTTCTCTGTCAGTGGACATTTAGGTTGCTTCAGTGTCTTGGCTACTGTAAATAGTGCTGCAGTGCACATTGGGATGCATGTTTCTTTTAGAATTATGGTTTTCTCCAGATATATGCCCAGGAGTGGGATTGCCGGGTCATATGGTAGTTCTATTTTTAGTTTTTTAAGGAACCTCCATCATACTGTTCTTCATAGTGGCTGCACCAATTTACATTCCCACCAACAGTGTAGGAGGGTTCCCTTTTCTCCACACCCTCTCTAGCATCTATGTTTGTAGATTTTTTTTTCTTTTTACACTGGTAGGCGGGCCTCTCACTGCTGTGGCCTCTCCCGTTGCGGAGCACAGGCTCCGGACGCGCAGGCTCAGCAGCCATGGCTCACAGGCCCAGCCACTCCGCTGCATGTGAGATCTTCCTGGACCGGGGCACGAACCCACGTCCCCTGCATCGGCAGGTGGACTCTCAACCACTGCGCCACCAGGGAAGCCCTATGTTTGTAGATTTTTGATGATGGCCATTCTGACTGGTGTGAGGTGATACCTCATGGTAGTTTTGATTTGCATTTCTCTAATAATTAGCGATGTTGAGTATCTTTTCATGTTATTTTTGGCCATCTGTATGTCTTCTTTGGAGAAATGTCTATTTAGATTTTCTGCTCATTTTTTGGGTTGGGCTTTTTTTTGATATTGAGCTGCATGAGCTGTTTATATATTTTGGAGATTAATCCCTTGTCAGCTGCATCATTTGCAAATATTTTCTCCCATTCTGTGAGTTGTCTTTTTGTTTTGTTTATGGTTTCCTTTGCTATGCAAAAGATTGTAAGTTTCATTAGGCCCCATTTGTTTATTTTTGTTTTTATTTTCATTACTCTAGGAGGTGGATCCAAAAAGATATTACTGTGATTCATGTCAAAAAGTATTCTATGTTTTCCTCTAAGAGTTTTATAGTATCTAGTCTTACACTTAGGTCTTTATGCATTTTGAGTTTATTTTTGTGTATGGTGTTAGGCAGTGTTCTAATTTCTTATTTTACATGTAGCTGTCCAGTTTTCCCAGCACCACTTATTGAAGAGACTGTCTTTTCTCCATTGTATATTCTTGCCTCCTTTGTTGTAGATTAATTGACCATAAGTGTGTGAGTTTATTTCTGGGCTTTCTGTCCTGTTCTTGAATTTTCACAATAAGCATTTATCTCTTCCCTCTGGAACTTCAAAGATGTACCCCTTGTCCTTGGGGAGCTCACAGTGCACAGAGCCCAGGTATCAAACCCAGTGTGATACAGCTGATCAGTACAGCTTGTCCCTGGCCATCCAAAGAACTAAGATGTCTAATTGTATTATCTGTACTTGTTGAATTAATTTTATGCAGCTGTGAAATATTTTCTGAGTGACAATAGACCCACTTTCTGTCTCCCTAGAACCGTAAGTTGCCACAAGTTCCTAGTTTTGATGGGTCTCCCTAATGGGATCCTTCTAATAAAATTGGTATTTGATTTTCTCTGTCATTCACGCTGCAATTTATCTTTTGTTGGGTTTTAATTGGAAACATCCAAATATTTCCTCTGGAACTATGATGCCCAGGAACCAGTTATAGTGTTAGTCCTACTTTCCTGCTCATCCTGTTAAGAAAGCCAGGGAATTTTAATTCTACTGGGCATTTTTTACCCAAGGTTTAGAATTTAAATTCTTTCAATATATTTATGAAATGAGACAAGCAGATAGCAAGACCAGTACTGAGTAATTGGAAAGTCAGTTACCTTTTATCTCTTGGTTAAGAAGAGGAAGTAGGTCAGTTCTTTGTTAATATTATTAGCAAATACTATTTATAGCATGATATAAATTACTAGGAGAAAGACAACCTAATTTTGATTTTCAAGCAGGAGGCAATAGCTAACTCATTCTTATTCTTAAATATATTAAGAATGCAGTGGACCAATTTTTCAGCAAAGTCCTTTATACCTTACAAAAAAATGATAACAAAAACTAAACGAACTCACCAAGCTATTTTCACTACTCACATCAAGTATCTGCTAGAAGGGTTTGTTACAGATGCATATTTGAGCCATATATCACAAGTGTATGTGATGGAGAGAGAAATATAAACTTGAAAATAAAATATTTATGACATGGAATTACTCATACCCCTTTATTTACATATCCTTCTGAGTGTGTTTCTATCACAAGTGTGAAACTAAAATTCGAGTTGATCCCTCTGCATTTGAGTCTTCTGGTGAGGAGATTTAAATTACCCATCCACTAAATTTGTTGCATTTGAAATAAATCGTGAGGTATTTATAAATATCATCATTTCAAAGGCTAGGAAGTGATGTCTATGCATTTGGCTTATTACTAAACCGAGAAGAAGTTTGTCTTAGAAACAAGAAGATTCCTCAACAGCCTCAATGTTTGCATATATCAGAATTAATGGCAATTTGGAAGCAAAATCCAAAAGCAAACATTTCTCAGGAAGAACTATAATTTGCTGCTGTCCAATTCTATCTAACTCTGGGTGAAACATTACCAAAAACCTACTTTTCTGCCTTGATCCTAAATGACTTAGAAGGCTGGTGACCTCATCCTTTGATGTTTAGAAAAGGAGGAAACTATATTTCAAGTAGAGAGTCTAGAAAATACTAAAACTTCTCAAACTGGAAATTTCCATAACATCTGACAACACACCAAAAGCCACTGGGACAAATGTACTCTCAAGTGCTGTCCTACTTCCAGTTTCCTGTCCTTTCTAAAGGTTCTTCATTTTTCAACTCTGCTTCTGGAGGAATGCTGGCCAGTGTTCCAGGGGAAATGCCTCCCTGAGTAATGCTGCATGCCAAACTTCTGCACAGACCAGGGAGATCCTAGACACTAGCCTGTGAACAATTGCTCCAAGGGAAGAGGAAGTCTGATCTGCTGGAGAAGCATTTGGATCTGTCATGTTCCTGGACTCCATGGGATTCTTTTTGAGCCTTTAGATTGGGAATTAAAGCAAGAACACTAGAGCTTGAGTCCCTGTCTAGTATCAGGTCCAAAATTTAGAACAGTCTTCAAATATGTGAGGACTCAAATCTGAGTTAAGATTTTACCAGTAGTTCTTTGTTTGCCACCTCTACATTTAACGAATGCCTCTTCAGTTTCTGCAGTTCTGTAAATCCATGGATGATTTAACTTGAATAATGATTCTATTACCTGGTAGTTAAGAAGAACGACCTCGGATGGGATAGACTCAGTAAGGTTGAGTCTCCATCTCCCCTCCCAAGGATGTTTGTTGTCAGTTATTGCTGATCCATTGGGCTTCCGTTGCCCTCAACCCCAGGTCCTTTATATTCCTGAAATATTTGAGTCCTTTATGTGATCTATTTCCGGGATGCTTATTTCCTTCAACCAATTAAATTTACAGTTACATTTGTTTATTGTTTTAGTATAGTAAAGGAAATATTTTCTTCATGATTTTCTGGTTTTCTCTGATCTCTTTAAGCCATTGTTTGGTCCCATTAGGAGTTCAATTTCATTCTCTGATTTTTATCATGGCAGCGAGGTCCCTTTAGACTTGAAACAGGATTGAGTTTCACCCTACAGTATTTTGCATGTCTTGTAAAATGTCCATGTAGCTAACACAAGAATATAATGAACACGTGAGGACTCATGAAAGAATTGCTTGATGAAGAGACAATTTGAATGGTAGAATTTGAGAAAGGGGCTCTGCAGCCCTCTCTATTATCTAAACTAGGTCTTTTCCTCACATCCACTCCTTCACCAGCTACTGTGGCTTTCACAGAGAGCTTACATTGTGCATATGTGCTTTTAATGCTACCGTAGGCTATTTTAACAGTTAGAACAGATGTGGTCTTTTCTTTCCTGATGAAGGGATTTTCTTCCAAAAAGTAAAGTAAGATGAAGCTCACTTTGGAACTTCTTTTAAATAAATTTATTTATTTTATTTTTGGCTGTGTTGGGTCTTCGTTGATGCGTGCAGGTTTTCTCTAGTTGCGGTAAGCGGGGGCTACTCTTCATTGCGGTTCACGGGCTTCTTGTTGCGGTGTCTTCTCTTGTTGCGGAGCACGGGCTCTAGGCGCATGAGCTTCAGTAGTTGTGACACATGGGCTCAGTAGCTGTGGCTTGTGGGCTCTAGAGCACAGGCTCAGTAGTTGTGGCGCATGGGCTTAGTTGCTCCATGGCATGTGGGATCTTCCCAGACTAGGGCTCGAACCCATGTCCTCTGTGTTGGCAGGCGGATGCTTAAACACTGAGCCACCAGGGAAGCCCTGGAACTTTTTGTAAGTTTAATTGTGTCCCTTCCATAAGTCATACAAACTCAGAATGTGACCTTATTAGGAGACAGGGTCTTTTCAGAGGTAATCAAGTTAAAATGAGGTCCTTAGGGTGGGCCCTTATCGAATATGACTGGTTTTCTTATGAAAAGGGAAATTTGGACACAACACACATAGAGGGAAGTTGATGTGAAGAGACACAGGGAAAAGATGGTCATCTGCAAGCCATGGAGAGAGACCTGCAACAGAGCCTTTCTCACAGCCCTCAGAAGGAACCCATCCTGCCAACACCTTCATTTTGGACTTTCAGCCTCTAGGAGCATGAGACAGTAAAGTTCGGTTGTTTAAGCCACCCAATTTGTAGTACTTTGTTATGGCACCCCTAGCAAACTAATACAGAATCCAAATGTATTTAATTGCTTTCCTCTTTGCCTTTCATCCAGTACCTTTATTTTATTTTATTTTATTTTATTTATTTATTTATTTTGCGGTATGCGGGCCTCTCACTGTTGTGGCCTCTCCTGTTGTGGAGCACAGGCTCCGGACGTGCAGGCTCAGCGGCCATGGCTCACGGGCCCAGCCACTCCGCGGCATGTGGGATCTTCCCAGACCGGGGCACAAACCCATGTCCCCTGCATCGGCAGGTGGACTCTCAACCACTGCGCCACCAGGGAAGCCCTCATCCAGTACCTTTATTTTAAACACTGAAATGTTCATTGTGTTGGCCTCCTCCTTCTCTTCTTGAAGCTTCAGTTGTGAGATGCTAATTCTCTTGAAGCAGGCTGCAGTGCTTGGGGTCTGGCATCTACAACCTGAACTTAGATTTTTGATGTCACAGCTCTGGATAGATTCCTCTGGAAGGTAATCATAATAATAGCTAGCACTAAATGAGCCCTTCCTATGTGGTAGCTCTTTTACAGACATCATCTGTCACAAAATTTCTAGGAGACAGGCATCAATATTAGCCTTACTATACAGATGAAGAAACAGAATCAGAGAGGTTAAGTAACTATCCCAAGGTCACACAGTGGTTGAACTGAGACTTGAACTCAATCAGTGTGACTGCAGAAACTGTATCTTTGCAGAAGTCAAGTAAGGTGTGATCCCTGACCAGAATGTCTTCCAAAAAAATTAAATGCCTCAAATAGTAGAATGACTAAATAGTAGAATGACTAAATGCATTGCATGCATCACCCATGCAATGAATATCAAGCAATAATAAAACATAATAATGAATTTATGAATATTTAATGGTATGGGAAAATGCTCACAATGTAATATTAAATTAAAAAGTACTGCACAGTGAAATCCCAATTTTGTACTATAAAAAAATAGATAATAGAATGTCATTGCTGATTGTCTCTAGCAATTGGATGAAAGGTAATTTTAAGTTTTTCTTTATGCTTCGCTGTATTTTTTTTAATAAATTTATTTTATGTATTTATTTTTGGCTGTGTTGGGGCTTCGTTGCTGCACGCAGGCTTTCTCTAGTTGCGGTGAGCAGGGGCTACTCTTTGTTGCGGTGCGTGGGCTTCTCATTGCGGTGGCTTCTCTTGTTGCCGAGCACGGGCTCTAGGTGTGCGGGCTTCAGTAGTTGTGGCACGCGGGCTCTAGAGCGCAGGCTCAGTAGTTGTGGCGCGTGGGCTTAGTTGCTCCGCAGCATGTGGGATCTTCCCGGACCAGGGCTCGAACCCGTGACCCCTGCATTGGCAGGCGGACTCTTAACCACTGCGCCACCAGGGAAGCCCTGCTTCTCTGTATTTTCTAAATTTTTTGAAGTGGCCATATGTTAAATTCCAAAAATTACTGTATAATGAAGCATAAAAATTTCTAAAATTAATTTCTCCTAATTTCTAGCATTGAAGAAAAAGGAGTCTGTTTTTGTTTTGCCTGAGACAGTGATGCTCACCTCTGCACAGCCCTTTGGTGGCCTCTTATCCAGCCCTTTGTCTGGGTTAGACTCCTTAGTTTTCATAAGAAAACATCAATTCTACCACCAGCTCAACTGACACTGATAGATGTGTCCTTCATCGTCCTTATAGATTATCTATACTCTAGCATCTCTCCACAGAGCATAACCTTGAACTCTGCTAAAACAAAGAGCTTGACTATTTTATTATACATATTTACATATTACATTTATATGTATTATATATTATTATTATACCTGAATATATATATATTCAGGTAAAACTACCAGATGGCCATATAGTCTGTTTCTCTGGGATGACATTTTACCACTGAATCTTACATCTGTATCCTACAGTCACATTGCTGAGCTCCTTACAAAATCACATTTACTGAGCTGAATTTAGCCATGAAACCATCAGCTTGCAATGAGGGATCTTGTAAGTAACAACCTTATGAAAACCATAATTGCATTAAATGTAGAAGTGCTGTTGAAACAGTTGTTCACCATATCTTACACTATAGAAGGGAGTTTTTTCCAAGTCAAAAATCACCATGATATTTATAAGCAATGGGTTTGCTTTAATTTTATGGACACTGTAATTTGTATTATCAATTTTAAAATTACAGGCTACACACACACACCTCTGTCTTAGCTACCGTAAAGCCCTGGGCCAAATATGTGGTGTTCCTCTAACAAAAGTCCAGATGTGTGTTTGTTGAACTGCTCTCTGATTTTCTTCTGGCACTGATTTCCTGCCTTTTTTTTTTCCCCAATTTTTTATGCTCCTTCAAAACATATAAAGAGGGGGAGGGAAGAAATAAATAAACAATAAAAAGATAAATGGGGCTTCCCTGGTGGCGCAGTGGTTGAGAGTCTGCCTGCTGATGCAGGGGACACGGGTTCGCGCCCCGGTCCAGGAAGATCCCACATGCCGCGGAACGGCTGGGCCCGTGAGCCCTGGCCACTGAGCCTACGCGTCTGGAGCCTGTGCTCCGCAACGGGAGAGGCCACAACAGTGAGAGGCCCGCGGACCGCAAAAAAAAAAAAAAAAAAAAAAAGATAAATGAGTAAAAACAAATTTGTGATGGGAACTTATGGCTATGATTTCAAATCAGCACAATGATCAGAGTTTTCTTGCTTCATCTGCTTTTCTAGAACAATCTGCAGTGATTCAAGAGTTGCTGGCATGATGAAAATATGACAAATGGAAGATTTTTCCCCATTATTTGTTTTAAAGAAGAATGACAGAGTCCAAGTCCCAGGTACGTGTATAGCTCTGACAAGATCCATTGTGACAAGGGAAACAACCTAAAATGAACTGTTTTCTCAGGAAACAGGCCAGCAGCTTTGGTCTTAAGTGGACAAATCAGAAAGGCAGGAAAGAGTGACTTTTTTGTTTCTTTGCAATTTTCCAAGGTCAAATTCTTCATTGCATCCACTTGTTTCACAAACTCCTTTACAAACTTTCAGCTTCAGAAAAGTGAAGACAAAGTCCAAAATTAGAACAGAGGAGTGCAAGCTCTGCCTTTCCCACAGCAGTGTCACTTGCCCAGAGCCCACCTGCTTCTGGTACCAATAAATTTACCTGTTCATACCTAAGAGAGCTTCTGCAGTTGCTTTCCCCATTATCTTGTTCTCACAGGATTTCCATCATCTGTTGTTTTTTCCATTCAATATTTAAGTACGGTGTTTCAGCTTTCCTTGGAGATAGCACTTGATCTCTCTCTCTCCTGTAAAAAGCAGTGCAGCCTGTCTTAACATTCTTTCCAGAACAATTTTTCTCTCTAAGGTGCTGAGTCACTGAAGGGAGCAAGAGACATTCTCTGGGCAGCAGTAGTGAACTGGGCAGCAGTAGCCAACTGAGAAAACAGAATCATTTCCCAGGACTTAAAAGGTCGCTTTCAAGAGTGAGCAAATTCAGAAGGATTAGGAAAGTGGGCAAGACGTTTGTGCAGGGTAAAAGGCACAAAGTCCTTTTCACACAGTTTGTGGAAGATCATATTTCATAAATGAAAAGCGTGCGAGTGGAAAATTCCCTTATTTAGCAGCAGGGAGATAGTGCATCAGCCCTGGGCTGGGACTGTAGAGAGTTCTCTTGAGTTCTTATCCTTTCTTACTGGCCTCCGCCTTTCAGTTTTTCACCAGTTCAATGGGAAGATGACCTCTCCTCCTCCCATTAAGAGACGGGTACCAACAGGATGAGTGTGTGAGAGTTCTGAGCTTTTGGACACCTGGATTTAGCTGTTGATCTTCAAATATCCCATGCTTCAAAATCAGTCTAGGTACATTTGAACTTTCTATTTTATATTTCCCAGAGGCTACTGAATTAAAATAAACATTTTAAGAAAAAGAATGAAGTAGGAAGGATATACAGGAAAAAGTTTGACGCTATAAGCTTTTAAAAATGGATATTGGTGGCAACTTCTTGTGAATCAACAACATTGCAAAATAAAAACAGTTTTAAAATGAGTATTGGTCCTACCGAAACACAGGGTGGCTTCCCATAAAATAATGTGTCTGATACTTCAACAGCTTCCTCTACAAACCCTTCCCGTATCCAAATCATCATGCCAGCTACCATTTGAGTAGCATGGTCTCATTATAAATATATTATTATCTTACCCATCCTCGTTAGAACCATTTGAGGTAGATATAATTATCCCATATTTCCAATAAGAAAACTGAGGCTCAAAAAAGTTAGGTAAGTTAGCTAAGATTATAAGACAGTACAAAACAGATGTCTGGTCTACCAGAACCCAAAGCCACTCTGCTTCCACTGTTTGGCTGACGAGTTTGCTACACTGACCTCTATCTAACTTCCTATTCTCAGTAACTCTATGGAGAAAGTGTAAAGTTTGGAGTTGTATTCTTTAATCATTCACTGTGTAATTGGTCATGGTACACAGTTGTCCAGGCCTTAATTTCCTCAGCTCTAAAATTTGTATAACAATGCCTACCTACTGTGTTAAAGCCATTAAATGAGATAATGTATGTAAAACATGGGGCACAGTGTGGCTCATACTAGGTGTTTAAGTATCAAAACATGACCATATCATTCTTTACTTATACTGAAATACACTGATACTGAACTTTTTTATATGTGCTATAGTTCCCCCGCCCCCCAAAAAAATCTATGGCTTATACACCTTTTGTATCCTCCTTGTGTCAGTTAGAATGTTATTGATTACATGTTCTGGAAACTAAATTACCGCAAAATCAATTACCTCACACAGGATGGTCGGGGCAGGCTTGAAGGGCGGTTGATTGAACAATCGACAATGTCATAAAGAGCTAGAATCTTTTTCTCTGCTCCACCATGGACAGGATCTGCTTCACCCTAAGGCTTGTTACCCTCACTGGTGAAGAGGGCTGTGGTCGCCTACAATACCCAGCAGTAATCACACTTCATTTATATGATCTGAGAGGAGAGGAAGGCTAACCCCTGTGGTTCAACTATGGTCAATCAGCTAATCTCTCCTTGCAACTCCTTGCATCTTTGACCCATGTTGTCTTCAGCTTGCCCACCCTGAACCATTCACTGGTAAAGAGAGATAAATTTTCAGGATTGATTTGATTAATCATCTGAAGGGAAGTAGAATTTGTCCACTACCCTCCTCAAAGCTTTATATTGTAAGGCTCAGTTACCACTTCTTAAATGGATGAATGAAAGAGCAAGCTAATCTGTGACTACAGGTGGAAATCCTAGTGATATCCAGAAAAGAGATGATGAATTGTCACAGAAATCAACTAAGTCTGTTTGACTTCAGAGCCCACAGTGCCTCCATGCCGTTGGTTGTGCAGAGAGGCGTGGTAAGAGTAAATTCTCTCACACATACTTTTGCCTTAGACAAATTCTGTAGTGACACTGATTCACTTAGATCTATAAATACACTTCTCAAGGACAGGTGACATGAATATGCAGAAGAAAAGCAAGACCCTAAACACATTATCTACAGCTGGTTCCCCAGGAGATGATTTGGGTGGTGCACATCCACTGCATTAAGTAACTCTGAATTACTGAGGACTTAATCTTTATTCCGCTCCTTTTCAATCCTCCTGATAGTATCAGAGCAAGAGCCAGTTTAGTGCTGAGTCTTTAACACTCTCTAACATACGTAAATCTCTCTTTTTTTAAAAAATAGATCTTTATTGGAGTATAATTGCTTCACAATACTGTGTTAGTTTCTGTTGTACAACAAAGTGAATCAGCCATATGCATACATATGTCCCCATATCCCCTCCCTCTTGAGCCTCCCTCCCACCCTCCCTATCCCACCCCTCCAGGTCATCGGAAAGCACCGAGCTGATCTCCCTGTGCTATGCTGTTGCTTCCCACTAGCTAGCTATTTTACATTCGGTAGTGTATATATGTCGATGCTACTCTCACTTCGCCCAGCTTCACCCTCCCACCCCATGTCATCAAGTCCATTCTCTATGTCTACATCTTTATTCCTGCCCTGCAACTAGTTTCATCAGTACCATTTTGTTTTTGTTTTAGATTCCATATATATGCGTTAGCATACGGTATTTGTTTTTCTCTTTCTGACTTGCTTCACTCTGTATGACAAACTCTAGGTCCATCCTGTAAATCTCCCTTTAACAAAGACTTAGGCTTGGAGATTTGAAGGACATCTACCTGGACTTTTAAACATTGTTTTGTTTTCCTTTCAGTTAGTTTTACAGTTACCTTGTATTTGTGATAAGCAATATTGGTCTTTCCATTTGAGGTAATGCTTATGAGGTAATGATATAAAATTTCCTTTGAAAATATCTATTTAAGGAAAAGAAAGTCAAGTAAAATAGTAATAAGTGTGGAGAAGGGATTATACATAGATGTTAAAAATTATGAGGTAACATGTAATGCTATGTGAATACGGAAAAAATATGAAACTGTTATGAGAAGACTAAAGTTTGAAAAGCGTTTACCTGGAGTAACTACAGAATGATTGCAAGAATAATTTAAATTCAAGAATAAAGAAAATGCTAGCGCAGAGGGTAGCCACAAGAGGGCAGCGGATCAGTGACTGTGAAGCCAAGTTGGTTGGTACAGGTCTCCCTTACCCAAGCCCTTGTTCCTCAATGCGTGGTCCACAGCCCAGCAGCATTAATCTCACCTGAGAGCTTGTTAGAAAGGTAGAGTCTCTGGCCTCATCCCTGACCTTCTGAATCAGAATCTGTATTCTAACGAGATTCCTTAAATAATTCTTATGCACGTTAGCATTTGAGAAGCACTGACTTAGGCTCAGAGCTTTGGGGTCTCCTTTGGCTACTCTTCCCTCTCTGGGAACAGGGCCAACATAGTTATAATTTTGAAGAAGTATATTTGCCATAGATTCTACTACTACTTAGGTTTGAATCCCTGTTCCTCCTCTAACAGTAGGACTTGGGTAAAAAACTGCATTTCCAACACTTAAAGCATTGCTTTAATAAGCAGATGCTCAGCAAATGTATAGTTAAATGAATAAACCATTCAGACAGAGAAATCATATTTCCTAACAGTGTTTCTGTGTTCTTGCCATCCTTTATTTTGTCAGTTTGATGGAAGATGAGGGTTTATTTGTACCTTTTAGTATCAACTGCTTTAAATCTTTTTGTAACAAGACAGGAAATAAATGTTCCCTCATGTACACATACCTGTTCAAATGTTTTTGACACATTCAGGTGAACTTTTCCAGGGCCTTCCTCCATATTCTAGTGTCTGCTTCTACTAATATAAGACCCTGGGTGTGCAAGCCATGTACACGTTGAGACAGAGTTTGAGCAAGAAAGTGTTCACATTCTGATCATTTCACTGGTTTCAGAACATCTAGGACTTAGGGAAATCAAGGTAAAAGAATAAAACCCACTTGTGTTTCCTTGCCTAAAAATCAATAGGTTATTCCAGACAAATATTAAAAATGACTTGTATACTTCAGGAAGTAGAGCCAACACCAAAAAGAATACTCCAGTGTTTTCCCTTTTAATAGGTACAAGTGCAGGATATTGAGAAAGCAATAGAATGCTCCAAAAAGTCTAAAATATAAGGCCTCCTGCCTCTGTAGGCTTTGTGTGCTTTCCAGTCATTCACCCGCTGCAAATCGATTTACAGTTGAATGGTTTCTCCATTAGTTCTGGTGCCAGAATATATTGAGAGGAAAGAAGAGTCTAACTGATGGGGTTACTCCTGGGCTGAGGTGAATCTCCCAGGCTCCATCCTTGAAATCTTACAGGGTAGCTGGCCAGCAACTCAAGAAGGAGGTTTTCATAACTGCAGCTATAAAACCAGTGCATAAAACTCTCCCTACCATTAAAGCCTAAGTAGTGGGATACCCCTTCCTCCTTTCTAAAGATGCAACCTTGTGATTTTTCTTTCATTTCATTTTTACATCCATTCATTCTTTCATTCATGCATTCAACAAATATTTTTGACTACCTTCTAAATGCTAGGGATCTAGAAGAAAAATGACAAACAAGGTCTCTGCTCTGGGGAAACTGACTTTTAGAATGTTAAAGCAGAGAGAGACAGCAGCCAAAGAAATAAAGATTACTTCTATTATAGAAGAAGGAAGAGCAGGATAATGTGATTATGCATGTGGGACATGTGCAAACTTAGAATGAACCATCAGGCAAAGGCTCTCTGAGAATATGACATTTGCTCCAAGACCCAAATGGGCGTTAGCCGAGCAAGCCTTGCTGGAAGAGACTTCAGTTGAGGACAGCTACAAAAAATTCCCAAGGCAAGAAGATCAAGTTTGGCATGTTTAAGGAACAAAAAGAATATCAGTGTGTCTGTATCAAATTGATCAAGGTTGAGAGTGGTATGTATAAAAATATACTGGCAAAAGTTCAGTGAATAGATATATTTCTGTGTGGTGGAGGGCACGGGGAAGGTGGAGAGGACATGAGAGCACAGTGTAATGAGCCTAGAAGCCCCAAGCTCTGCTGTGATTCCACTTGTTCGTACTGTGTACGGTTAATCAGTGATTGTAGGGAAAGAAAGATGCTTTGCATTATTGGGGCTGGGTTGACTTGAGTTTTGTTGATGCTCAGAAGTGGACCTATTGGAATGGTCTTCACCATGAACAGAGATCGTATCTGATCATATCAATTTATGTTGTTAGGTTGCACACTTATTTTGGAAGCTACCCAATCAGCTTGAAGAGAAAATTACAGTGTAAAAATCCAACCCACTCATGAAAAGTTTTAGATAATAAAAATTTTAGAGCTATCAGTAACTGTTATAATTAGCTCCTGCTGAAAATCTGTATTTTTTTCAGAGCGTCATTACTCTTCATAATTATTTCTATAATTTCCCCATAGAATATGATCCATTTTATCTGAACTGCTAAAATCAAACACTAGTAGCTGATCACTGTCTGTCTGTAACTTGCATTTCTCTTTATCCAAGAAAATATTAGCTCTTATTAGCCAGATAGAGATCTATTATGAATGTCAATGTAACTTAATTAAAGCATAATATTAATTATAATACTATCTTCCAGACTCAAATACTTCCCCAGTGATGTTTACTTGCCTAGAATTTCACTGATGAAATGCAAAAATAAGTCGGATAAAGGCATTTTTGGTGAGTAGAGAGATTTAACCAAAGCCTTTCTTAATGAGAAAATAATGTAATAGAAAGAGTAGAAAGAATTGTATCTGCTAAATTATATCCAAAAGAGTATCACAATAAAATAAGTTGTTTTACTGACTTTATACCTAAACATTAAGTAATATTTATTAAACTTCTGCATTTTTTTGCACTGTGTCGTAAGCATTAGTCAACAAGGCATAGCTCATATCCTCTGCTAGATTTCACGTATTTTATTCATTTTTATTTAAAATGCCCACACAATTTTAGGCATTAGAAAAAGCTCAGCCATAATCACCATTTTTGCCTAATTTTAATATATGTAAGTAATAGTATAAAAAAACTGAAGTGTATTCTGTATTAATGAGGGTGAGTGCAACTTCTTTGAGGAAAATTGTCCTTTTCTGTGCAGAAATATTTTACTGGATCTCTGGTTAGGCAAGGTAAGGGCCAAACCTTGGTGCTGAAGTGGTGTTTTTGAGGTTGGGGGAATATTAGGGCAGTGAGATGTTATGGAGAGATAATAATTCTCTCCGTGAGTAACTGTCTTCCACAAATGTAGAGATTGTTATAATAACTAATTTGGAACTTCCTGGTTGGGGTTATAGTTGTCCTAGAAACAGAGTTGTCATCCTGAAACTAAAGAGGGAAAGGGAGTACTTAGATTATGAGAGCGGCCCCAGCCACGAGAGAAAAGGTGACAAGACAACACCAGGAAAAAGAATCATTTCCTGGCCATCCTCAGAGCAGTTGGAAAGCACATGGCATTTCTAGCTGTCTCCCAGGATGAGGGCAAGAATTACGGAGAAGTTTGTGTGTACTCAGTTTGTACCTTAAATTAGGTCAGCTGAAATGCTTTTGGATGCAGGTAGCAAAAAACTGAACCCAAACTGAATTAAAGAGTAAATGTTTGGGGCTCAAAGGGCTAAATCTTTGTCGAGAGACTGTGTGTGGGTTGAAGCGAGATTCAAGGTGCAGAAACCTGTGAGAAATGGCTCTTCGAGTCTCCCCTCATCCATCAGCTTTGCCCTCAGGTTGGCTTTGCCCTCAGGTTGGCTTTGCCCTCAGGTTGGCTTTGCCCTCAGGTTGGCTTCGCCAGATGGCTGCCAGCCTCTGCTGCTGTTCCTCATTCACATCCGAGGTAAGAGAAGAAGCAGGCTTCCCCAACCACTGAACAAGGGAAGGTTCACATCCTGATTGCCTAGGCCTGAGTTACCTGAACTAATAAAGGTGTCAAGGGTACAGGATTACTCCGATTAGTTTAGCTATACCAGGTCTAAACCCCGGACCTGGAAATGGCGTCATACCTACTCCGACAGGATAGCATGAGGGAGCCAGGGAGGATGTTTGGGAGATGACTTTGATATCCTTTATAAAATCTAACAAACTTTCTGAGCTTTGACATCTAGAAGAGTTTTGGGAATGAGTTTTAGATCCACTAAAATTTCAATGAATACTCAAGAAAATTTCATTTTGATTCTCTTTCCATAGCTGGTACATAATAAAATCATCTTAAATTTAACAATTCCATTTTCTCGGAGTTAAACAATACCCATTTAAGCTATAGTATTTTTTAGTGAAGCCTGCCATACTTAGAACTGAGCAGTAATGAGCAATTTGAAAGCATTTAAGAACCAACCAACTCACGAATTCTCATGAAGACAGAAGGTGGGTACTGGAAGAGCTTGATAGTCTTGAGACAGCACAGGGGGCTGGTTTCTCATCCCCACAGACAGAAGCTAAGGCACACTGCCCACATATAATACCAGCTGTGCAGCCTGAAAAGGGATCCCAGCTGTGAAGCTCCAAAGGATTTTCCAGGACTCACTTTGGGCATCCTGCGCCAGTATGTGGGGCTCTCCCAATAAATACCAAAAGTCTGAGCAGCAAGAATTCCTGCCAGCAGCGCACAGCTGGAGTGATGCTTCAAGCAGCAAGCAATATTTTCCAGATGTAGAGATTCAGTGTGCTGAGAGATTTGCATGGGGACTACAGGGTAGCTGTTGATCGCTGCTGACTGAAGAGAGTATGTTTGTGGCTGGTGCCCTTCTAGACATGAATTAGAGAATTTAGTTTGTGCTTGCTTTAGCACAGTGAAGAAAGAACTAAAGAATAATGAAGGTGAAGGTTTTAAAACTCAGGAGACCCTGGACTCGACCACAGGCTGAAATCGAGAGTACTTTACTTTCTTCTTGAATGATCTCCTTTTGACTTACACTAAAATCTGTCTGGCAAATGCTTCCCTTCTAAAGGCTTTCATAAACTACACTTGGTAGAACTTTATTTATTGTCTATTTAGCAAGGTCTTCAAGATTAAATACATGAATATTTGCATTTTAAAGAACGTTAACTCCCTTGATTATGAACTCAGCCAGGAAAACAGAACAAAGTTGGGTGGCAAATGCATTATGTATGTGAGTTTGTTTTTAATTGATTGATTTGAATAATTTTCGTCATGCTGGCTTGGATTGACAGCATATGCTGTTCTGTAGCTGCTGCTGCAGACTGTATTAGCCTTTTCTGAAGGAGGGCAGTTTTTCACCTGGCACACTGACCTTGAACAGGAGAAGAGCAGACTGTGGGCTGTAAACTCATCTCAGCTGTTGCAAAGATTCTGCCTCGCAGGTGCTACAATCCCTACCCCTATACCTCACAGCTTAGAAGAATTCATTTCAGGAGTTGCCTCCTAAAATGTAAATATTACTGGGAAAATCCTTATATTTAGCCAACTCACATCTGGTTTCTCCTTGAGTTTAATTTTTTGTCGTACATTCCAGCTGGGGTGGTACCTAAGATTTTTTCCCCTATATTATCTGAATTCCTTATATTTGGGCTGTTCCTCCTTCCTATAGACGTTGCTATAAAATTATAACACACACACACACACACACACACACACACACACACACACACACACCCCTGTTTATGCAACCAGTCCCCTGAAGCATGTGCCACAAATCACCATTTTATATTGATGTAATTATAAACTCACTGGTAATATTCATGCATTTTAGCCCTCCTGAGCTCAGTGTCACATCCTATTCTTGGTCTTCTATTTTGCCATTTTCTAACAACAACAGCAACAAAATGTTAACCTGTTGCTAGGTAACCTGGGCAATTTTGTATGTAGCCCTGTACTTTCTTCATTCTTCTGGCCTCCTTCTTGTGGTCTAAATATAATTGCTTTTCTTCTGAAGACTTTTTCCCCATTCATGGCAGCCATTGTCATCGGATAACTGTCATCCTATTATTGTCGCTATTGAATTCAGTGATGAGAAGCCACCATTTGCTCATCCTTCCACAGAATAGAAAATTGACGTGTTCTTACGATGCATCTGTGTGCTTTCAGTGAAAGAGTTCCTCTCTTAGAGGTCACATTATGAAAGAAGGCTTTCAACGCTTGACAACCCTCCCTCTCTAATTTGTCTCCTCTTTCTAACCCCTATCATAATCCCTTTCTTTCAAGAAGTAGGTTTGTGGTTGTAGTATTGTCATGTTTTGTGTATGATGATTAAATTCTGACAGAAAGTAAAGTTACTTTGTAGATGCTTCACCGTGAATGATGCTCAGTCTGTGAACTGGTAAACATCAGCAACAATAAAAACGACAATAATTACGACTTTAGCTATGGGCCTGTTGTGTGCCAGGCACTGCTAAGTGATTTATATACATTATGTCATTAAATCTTCATAAACTCTATGGGACACTGCCACTTCCGTTTTATAGAATCATATGCTCAGTGTGTAGCCAAACCAAGGTTTCTTCACCTATGATGTCGTTAATTATAAGAAGTAACATCAATTTAACAACAGCTTAAATGTAAATGTTAATCAGAAGATGAATCTTGAATTCAGAAATATTAAACTATGGAAAAACATGCACATTAGAACCAAGAAAATACTATATATATATATATATATATATATATATATAAATGTATATAACCTACTACCATTCTCTTGCTTACAAATTGGAATTTTTTCCTTAATTATTGTTCCAAGTAAATAATGTAACAGTGTCATCTAATTTCATTGTTTCCCTCCTCCACACCCCAACCCCCATTTCCCTACTACTGTTTGATGGGGCTCTTTTTTTAACTATTATTTAATTTGTGAAGAGGTGCCTTTGCAATTAGTAAACCTGGAGTCAAAACCTGCCTCCATCACTTGCCCGATAAATCATTTTAAGCAAGACCATTCTCTGACCTCACTTCTCTGGATATATTTTGTTTACCCTTACCAAATTTTTGATAGACAGATTTATATAACTGTGTAAGTCCCCCGTCAGCCGTGACTTCTTTAATAACAAAGTCTGTCTTTTGTTTATCCAGGTATTTCTCTATAGTACCTTGGTACCTTGCACATACTGAAGTAGGTGTTCAATAAATATTTATTTAATCACATTTATTAATACACTTTTTTTCCCCATATGGTTAGCCACAGTGTGCTGGTATTATGAGAACCAAGCAAGTAATTTGGGAAGAACTTTCCATCTCTTCCCTAAGAAACATCACCTCAGAGCTGTGTTTTCACTTGTTCCTTGAGGATTTGCTTCAAGAAGCCAAGACCCTGCCCTTTCTGAAACAAAGCTCTACCCTCTCAAAAGTTGGATTTGTGCCTTCTTCCCTGAAGAAGAGAGAAGGCACAAATCAATGATGTAGGGAAAGGTTGAGCACAAAGTTAATTTTACTAGGCTTGAAAACTTTGTAATCTTTAGTAAACTGACTCTTTAAAAAGTTTCACGAAATGAATAGAACAAATTTTCTGAGTTCTAGAGATGAATTGAAACTTTATTCATCAAACATGGCATAATAACACATGCACTTTGATAATCTCCTTGTTTTAAGAAGATAGCCAGTTTAAGTGCATAAGTTAAGCCATAAAATTGTGGTAGGGGATGTCTGTTTCCTAAATGATTTTACTTAGCTAACAGTGAAATAAACAGGTTAGCTTAATTGTGGCATTATTGTTTTGCAAAGTATGCTGAACTCTTGGTAAATGCATAGGTGTCAACAAGCTAGAAGAAGGGAAGAGATAGGAGATAAGCCTCTAATTTAATTAGGTGATTACTCATTTAATTTCCTCCGTCTTTTCTTTGTTTTCTATTACATTTCATCTCAGAGCCGTTTTACATAAAATAAACCAAATTAAACTGAAAGGGAAAGGTAGAGAGATATCCTGATTGACAAGCTGGGGGAAAAGCTTTACATGGAATCAGCATTAAAATAAAGACAAACTAGAAAAAGAGCCTGAACATCAAATATTTGTTTAAATTTTGGGCTTATATTGGATTTCATTCAAGATTTTGAATCTTGGGTTTAGTGGAACAAATCAGTGATGTTTAGGTTGTGCATTGCTGGATAATAGGAATGTGCATTTTCCCTGTTTTGATTTATAGGTTCCCCATTACTTATTTGATAATTAACCTCTCGTATCATGCTATTTCAACCATATCAAAGTTCACAAATTACAAACATTACTAGGATGTAGAATTTCCTCCAAGGGCTATTACTTATCTATTCCCATAGCAGACATTTTCTTTTATCTAACCAATGTTTTACATATTTTGGGGGTTGTAAAATCAGCTTTTTCCTTCCATTTTCAGGAATCACGTTTACATCGTAAACTCCAGACTCCATTTCAGCGTGCTGGTAACACCATTAGACTCAGGTTGGTAAATACATATGTGGGTGCAATCATTCCCCAACTCCACACCCAAGGCAAGCATCACTCATCGATTCTTCCTGTTTAGCCTGTATTTAAACTTGGAATTCAATGCCACATACCAGACATCCGCTACTAAAGCAATCTCAGCATAAAACCTTTTTGCCAATCTACACTAGACATTAATCTATCCCCTTCCTTTTCTTTAATTATTGTAAGTATTGTGCTCTTAACTAAATTGTTCCAGGATTCCTTCTCTACCTGATCAAATGTTCTCCTGCCTTAATATATTTTTCTCTTGAATTACAAAGTAATATTCTTTCACTAGGACAAAGAGGATTCCTTCATGGAGGAAAAAGCCCTTCCAACAGGAATTCCAGTCTTGAGGTTTGCTTTGCACTTTGTCTGATAGGAATGGGCAAAATATTAATCTAGGAACTTTGTAAGTGAAGACATGGAATCAGAATTACAAGGTAAACATGAAGTCTTAGATCTTTATATCTTTTGTGTGTACCTGCTTCATGCATTCTTAGGACATTTTAAAATCAATCAAATCATTGTCCCTCTGATGTTTTTATAATGTGCTCATTTGCTTCAGTCACAAAGTGGAAACTTCTTCAGAGTTTGTTCAGAAACAATGCAGAGCGCATCAATTTTCACTCACAATAATTGTGGTGGGAAAAGGACAGATATTCTAGCACTTAATTAGGAGTTATATCTCTATGTGTTCTTTTCCTCTAGATCAATTTTATCAAAGTTCTAACTAATTTTATTAGTGTAGGCAAAGTTGAGCAGATCCTGCTGGCGTTGTTAGAAGATAAAGGGCCTAACACACCTTCACTGTAGTAGATTATTTATTTCTTTTATTAGGTACAGTTGATTTACAATATTATATAAGTTTCAGGTGTACAACATGGTGATTCACAATTTTTAAATGCTATAGTCCATATATTATAAAATGTTGGCTATATTCCCTGTGCTGTACAATATACCCTTGTAGCTTATTTACTTTATACATAGTAGTTTGTACCTCTTAATCCCCTACTCACCTTGCCCCTGCCCCCTTCCCTCTGCCCACTGGTAACCACTAATTTGTTCTCTGTATTAGTGAGTCTGTTTCCTTTTTGTTATATTCACTAGTTTGTTGTATTGTTTAGATTCCACATATAAGTGATATCATACAGTATTTGTCTTCCTCTGACTTACTTCACTCAACGTAATACCCACTAAGTCCATTCATGTTGCTGCAAATGGCAAAATTTCATTCTTTTTTCATGGTTAAGTCATATTCCACTATATATACATACTACATCTTCTGGATCCATTCATCTGTTGATGGACACTTAGGTTACTTCCATGTCTTGCTGTTGTAAATAATGCTGCTATGAACAGTGAGGTGCATATACCTTTTCAAATTAGTGTTTTCATTTTCTTTGGATATATACCCAGTAGTGGAATTGCTATATCATATGGTAGTTCTATTTTTAGTTTTCTGAGGAACCTTCATACTGTTTTCCATAGTGGCTGCACCAATTTACATTCCCATCAACAGTGTATAAGGGTTCCCTTTTCTCCGCATCCTTGCCAACGTTTATTATTTGTGGTCTTTTTTTTTTTTTTTCCCTGGTATGCGGGCCTCTTACTGCTGTGGCCTCTCCCGTTGTGGAGCACAGGCTCCAGACGTGCAGGCTCAGCGGCCATGGCTCACAGGCCCAGCCGCTCCGGGGCATGTGGGATCTTCCCGGACCAGGGCACGAACCCGTGTCCCCTGCTTCGTCAGGTGGACTCTTCAACCACTGTGCCACCAGGGAAGCCCCAATTTGTGGTCTTTTTGATGATAGCCATTCTGACAGGTGTGAGGTGCTATCCCAATGTGTTTTTTTTTAAATTAATTTTACATCTTTATTGGAGTATAATTGCTTTACAGTGGTGTGTTAGTTTCTGCTTTATAACAAAGTGAATCAGCTATACATATACATATGTTCCCATATCTCTTCCCTCTTGCGTCTCCCTCCCTCCCACCCTCCCTATCCCACCCCCTAGGTGGTCACAAAGCACCAAGCTGATCTCCCTGTGCTATGTGGCTCCCAATGTGTTTTGATTTGCATTTCTCTGATGATGAGTGATGTTGAGCCTCTTTTCATGTGCCTGTTAGTCATTTGTATGTCTTCTTTGGAAAAATGTCTATTCAGGAGAGCTTCTGGGTTGGTGAACACATGGAAATTAGTGGAGAGTGGTGACCTGGGGAGAGAGCATCAAAGATCTGTGCCCTTTCCTCATGCTTTGCCCTATGCATCTCTTCCATCTGGCTGTTTCTGAGTTATCCTAGCTCTTCCCGTACCTCTTTTTAACAGTTCCTCAGAGCTATCTGAGAGGCTGATTCCTGGCTATAGTCCTCAGTAACGTTCCCTAATAAAACAGAACTCTAAAAAAAAAAGAAAGAAAGAACAAAAGAAAAGAAAAGAAAAATGCCTATTCAGATCTTCTGCACATATTTTAACTGGTTTTTTTTTTTGATGTTTAATTGTATGAGCTGTTTATATATTTTGGATATTAACCCCTTGTTGGTCATATCATTTGCAAGTATTTTCTCCCATTCAGTAGGTTGTCTTTTCATTTTGTCAGTGGTTTCCTTTGCTGTGCAAAAGCTTTTAACTTGGTATCATGTGTTTACTTTTGCTTTTGTTTTCTTTGCCTTAGGAGACCAATCCAAAAAAATATTGCTACAATTTATGTCAAAGAGTGTTCCGCCTATGTTTTCTTCTGGGAGTTTTATGGTTTCCTGTCTTACATTTAGGTCTTAATTTGAGTTTATTTTGTATATGGGGTTAAAGACTGTTCTAATTTCGTTCTTTTACACATAGCTGTCCAGTTGTCCCAGCACCATTTATTGAAGAGATTGTCTTTTCTCCATTCTGTATTTTTACCTCCTTTATTGTAGATTAAGTGACCAGAAGTGTGTGAGTTTATTTCTGAGCTCTCTATTCTGTGTGGTAGATTTTTAATAAGCATTTGCTGATTAGTTTTATGGTAGTGATAGAAAACTGGTATCTCCAGACATACCTCAGTAATATGTGGTGCAAAAATAGTGCTTTGAGCTCCCTATCACCACCCACATGGTAAGAAGATCTCTCCTATAACTCTGTCTGGTTAGAAATATAAATATGAAGTTCAGATAAAATATGGGAGCTGAAAATATAGCTTGATCACCTTCACATCCCTACTGGAACTATGGATCATATCTACAGGTGTTATGCAAAGATATAGAATGGATAAGATTTCCTAGAGAGAGAGAGTTAAACATTAGAAAAAGTCAATGATGTCATCCCAGAGTGGGGTAGGTCAGCTCAGAGAAGGAGTCTGAGAAGTGGTCTGAGAGGTAGGAAGAAAAGCAGGAGGTAATGGTAACAGGGGACTCAAGGGAAAACAGAGTTCCAAGAAGGAGGAAGGGTGCTTACCTTATCAAAGGATTTTTTGGATAGAAAATTTAATGTATAGTAGGTTCAAATTGAGACTACAAAGAAAGAAGTACCAAAGAAAATAACGGGAAGCTTATAGTTAGGGTTGTGGGAAGTTGATAAATTATTTACCGTGTCACTTCCTTTTTCATGAGAAATTGAAGGTAAAATCGTTTAATAAATATACTTGGGGTAAATTTGAAAGTTTGGGACAGCTGCTGTGCAGATGGAAAAAAGAGACAAGTATGAATAAACAGAAATATTTTAGAGAGCTTTGAGAACCCAGGTGAGACTAGAAGATACAAATTGTAGTGGCACCAAATTATGTCACTGTACAAGTTCCTCTAGCAGCTCAGGGGCACCGTAGCAGCAGGGAAAGATTAGAACGAATTCATCCTTACTTACAACACGATGACTTCAAAAAATGAATAGGAAACCAATAATAGCCAAAGTTGGACTTGAAATCCTGTTCAAAAATATCAAAGAAGTATGGAGTATTTTTTTTTCCTTATTTTTTTGGCTGCATTGGGTCTTAGTTGCACCACACGGGATCTTCATTGAGGCATGTGGGGATCTTTCGTTACAGTGCACGGTCTCTTTGTTGCAGCACTCAGGCTTTTCTCTAGTTGTGGCATGAGGGTTTTCTCTTCTCTAGTTGTGGCACGTGAGCTTCAGGGAGGATGGGCTCTGTAGTTGTGGTGTGCGGGCTCCAGAGCATGGGCTCTGTAGTTTGCAGCACGCGGGCTCTCTAGTTGAGACACACGCGCTCAGTAGTTGTGGCATGCAGGCTTAGTTGCCCGGCGGCATGTGGGATCATAGTTCCCAGACCAGGGATTGAACCCGCATCCCCTGCATTGGAAGGCGGATTCTTTACCACTGCACCACCAGAGAAGTCCCTGGAGTATATTTTAAAGCTTGAACTGGAAGTCAGATAATCTGGATTCTATCACTAGCTCAGCCACTAACTAGCTATGTGACTAGGTTAAGTGACCAGTTTACCTGTCCTTCACCTTTCTGGAACTTAAAACATCTATGAAATAAAAAAGTAGAAATGGTTAATTTTAAAGTCTCTTAGAGCTCTAAAATCTGAGGTCTATGAGTCTATCTTTGTGATATTCACTTATTTATTTAACAACTCTTTATTGATTATCAGTATGTGCCAACCACTGTTTAAGACATCAATTATAATAATGAACTCCTGAGTTCCTTTTTTACATTCTACAGAGAGAAATCAACAATAAACAAGTTAAATGTATATAAAATTTAAAATAGTAACAGATGAGATGAAAGGACAAAAACCCTAAAATACAGTTGACCCTTGAACAACCAGGGGATTAGGGATGCTGACCTCCACACAGTTGAAAATCTGCATATAACTTATAGTCAGCCCTCTGGATCCATGGTTCCTTTGTATCCTGGGTTCCTCTGCATCCACAGATTCAACCAACCAGGGATCGTGTGGTACTGTAGTATTTATTATTGAAAAAAAACCTGTGTATAAGTGGACCCACACAATTCCAACCCATGCTGTTCAGGGTCAACTGTAATGTTATAGGAAAGGACTAAAGGGAAGGTACTCTTAGAGAAATAAGGGAAGAACTCTTTTAGGCAATGACATCTGAGCTGTTATATCAATGAAAATGAAAACCAAGAGCCAGCCATGCAAATATTTAAGGGAATAAACACTCCAGGCTGAAGAAACAGCTAGTACACAAGCCCTGGGAGAACCAAGTTTAGTATGTTTGGAGAACAAGAAGGCCAAGAGTGTTTCACCTCTGTGATATCCTTCCCCGAATTCATATAACTCCAGTCTAATCATGAGAAAACATGAAACAAATCCAAACTGAGAGGCATGGGTCATTCCACCAAACACCTGACCAGCATTCTTCAAAAGTGTCAAAGTCATGAAAAGTAAGACAAGACTGAGAAAATATGATAGATTTGGGGAGACTGAGGTGATGAGATGACTGAATACAAGACGGTATTCTGGACTGGAACCTGGAACAGAAAAAAAGACACCCGTGGGAAAACTGGTGAAATCTAAATAAAGTCTGCAGTTTAGTTAATAGCCTTGTACCAGTGTTAATTTCTTAGTTTTGATAAATGTATTAGGGTTATGGATAAGATGCTAACGTTACAGAAAGCTGAGTAAAGGGTGAAGGGTAGCTCCCTGTACTCTTTCTGCAACTCATCTGTAAATAAAAAATTATTTCAAAATAAGTTTTAAAAAGTTGACTTGTAACTTATTTCTTGATAATAAGGCATAGAGGAATTAAAATATGTCAAGTATGATCCACAGTTCAAAAATCTAATAAAAATTTGAACTTTTCAATGAAAAAACAATTGCTTGGATTGATAGGTATGGAAGCAGGAAGACCAGTTAGATTATTCCATATCCCATGTAAAAAATGAGATGGCTTGAATAGTATGGTCACAGTGAAAATGAAGTGCTGTCAATGAATTTGGGATATATTTTGGAGGTAGAGCTGACAGCACTAGATGAATGATTAGGTGGCCAGGGACAGGGGTGAGGATGATAGGAATGAGAGAAAGAAAAATATCAAGAATTATGCCCAGATTTTTTAACTTAGCAATCAGAGTTTGCAGGTGTCCTTTTCTAAGATAGGGAAGTCTACATGAGGAACAGCTTTCCTGGAAGTGGTGATGGAGGATTGTTTCCAGAATTCTTTTTAGGCATGTTGAGTTTAGTGTACTTATTGACACCCCAGGGGAGATAGCAGGTGTGCAGTGAACTCTACAAATCTGGAACCTGAGGGAGGTCAGGTCTGGAGATAAATATTTGGAGGTCATCAAACATAACTGCATTTTAAAGCCACGGGGCACAGGAGATCATCTAGGGGCAGAAAGTAGTGTTGGTAGAGTAGAGAAGCCTGAATTGCATCACACTCCAATATTTAGAGAACAGGCAGAGGGGGAGGAACTAGAGATGGGAACTGCAGAGTTACAGTGAGGTCGACAGAAATCAGGAGAGTTGGGCTCAAGAGGACAAGAAGAGGAAGAAGGGAATTGTGGAGCGTGTCAGTCCTGCTGAAAGGAGAAGAGGAGGACAAAGAAGTAATCCCTAGATTTGGCAATATGGGAAGCGCTGGTGACTTAAAAAGAGCCATTTTAGTGGAAGGAAAGGTCAAAAACCCAATGGCAATGGGATTATGGAGCTAGCAAATAATGACTGCTCTTTTCAGTGCATTTGCTGTGAATGGGAAGCAAAGAAATAGGGTTGAGGCAGGAAAGGGATATGTCGTCAAGAATTTTGTTTGGTTTGGTTAAGATGTATGTCCTACAAACTGAACTCAAGCATTGTCCAGAAAAGTTGCTATGGATTGCTATTAATGTCTTCCATCTGTCTCCTAATCCTTGGAAACAAACACTCTTCCTTTCTATGTTGTTTCCTTTCTTTCTGATTATCATAGTTTCTTGGTCATTTTAACCATAGAACTTGCAATTGTTCAATACATATAAGTCAGATGAATAAACCGACTTCTTCCCATTTAAAAATTCTTGAAATATATTGAATTAAATTCTAGAGAGAGATTTTAAAGATTTAATCCAAGTATCTTATTTATAGATGAGAAAATTAAAGCACCAAGTGCCTAAATAGAATGCCTCAGTGATGGATGCAGAAATATAACCAATATTTTTACTGTCTGGGGAGACACACATTTCTCTTCTTTGATTTTACCTCAATATATCTGAATACTTTTCTAATCCCAGCGGCAGTAACCTGCACATCTGAATGCAATAAAGCATCTTACCCTTAATCACTGAGACTGGAAAGTTGTCATTTTATACCACACCCAAAGCAACTTCTATGAACAATTGATATACCTTTGTTAATACAGTTAAGAAATCCTGTGGAATTTTGAATTGGGCAATGAGAAGTATTTCATTACAAATGGTAGGAGATGCTTTGTTCTTACAGGTTATGAGCTCTCTTGTTCAATCATGAGTTCATAGAGAGCAACGTGTGACTCTGAATTTCCAGTGCCTTGCTCATGGTGGATGTCCAAGAAATCCTTATTTATTGATGGAAAGAATGAATAGAGTAGTTGCTGTTCAGTTTACTTCTTAGAAAACTGCATTGTAATTAGGACTCACAATTCTGGTTCTTGCCTGACTTTCGTTGGTTAGTCTTCTGATTAACATTAATATTCGAGGTTATGTTGTTCATTTCCATGTTTCTTTGATTAGTTCTACATAACAACAGTTTCCTTTCTTCCCTAAGGATTTGTAAAGTTAGGTATCTGTGTATCATCTTCTCTTGTCCTTGATCAAGTAAGAGGCTCAATATCTAATCATTTTTTTAATCTTGAGATATATTTGGGTATTAATACTAGTGCTAACTTATGAATTAAAAATTGAGAACTTACTGCTTCTTATAGGCATTATAGAAACATACAAAAATATTTACTTAAAGGAAATATTACTATGTACATCATTTTCTATATGCCTTATAGGATTGTATGGTTCAGTGGCCTAAGCTTTGAGTATAAGAACTGACTTTTAAGTCTGTTTCTGAAGCTCACTGTGTAGAATTGACTTCATCTGGAAAATGAAAAGTGAGTCCTGTCAAATAGTTGTTGTAATGGTGAACCTTTCCAAAACCATCTGAAATATCATTTTAAATAGAAGATAAGAGAAAAACAGTGAAATTCCAGTTGAGGAAACGATACTTAAGAGGATATTCTTTAAATATATTTAATTATAAATTTAGTATAAAATTTCAAGAGGAAAAAAATTTGTTCTATTTCTAACAGTGTTTTTGAAATATTCTGTAATGTTTGAAGAGATTTGACTCAACCTTAAGGAAAATCTAAGTTAACAACAATTTAAAGTGATTTTTTAAATCTAAGATGGGGAACAGCTCAAAAGGATAAGCAAAATATTCAAATTCAAGGAATCTAGGATTCCCTGACAACTTGTAGGAAAGTTACTTTATTTTCCTGTGATACACTGCACATCTGTAAAATTACTTGTCAGTAAGGACTTTAATAAAGGTAAGCTTTAATGTCAGATAAAGTGCTCTGTGGAAAACTATGGAAATCTGGAATTTTACAATCTAATTTTCCTTTAGAAAGTAAATTAATATCCCACTGGAGACTAGGTCAGTTTTTTATTGGCATGATCCTAGTCATAGCTAAGCCAGATATGAAGATAATTGAAATGATTAGACTCAATAGAGCAAATACAAAATATCTAATTGGAAGCATGCAAGGAAATTTATGATGTTTGAGATTTTTCCACTAGAATTAAACCCTTAAGATATGTGGCAGGGTGTGACTCCAAAACTACCAATTCACAACTAATGGCTCCTTTACCACATAAGAACAAGTGGAGCCCAGCCCATATTCAGACTAGTCGCTTTATACTCACATTTGATATGTGTAGCAGTTTCCACTTTTCAACTCATGGTAAAATCATAAAAGAGGAGCAGAGATTTTGCCACCACTGAGAAAGCTTCTAATTCTTAGAAAGCACCCACATATGGTGTCTAGAGGCTGCTGCAGACCTTATGTTTCCAGAGGTAAAGGGAACAAATCATCCATGGTTTGAAGTTCAGTCCCTGGTTTGTAGTTCAAACCATGCTCAAAAGGTTTTTGAGTTAAACAATGGCTGAAGCCAAGTACAGAAGAGAGGAAAGCCTGGTCAAGAAGACAGACTCTAAACCCACACACATATGATCACCTTATCTTTGATAAAGGAGGCAGGAATGTACAGTGGAGAAAGGACAGCCTCTTCAATTAAGTGGTGCTGGGAAAACTGGGCAGGTACGTGTAAAAGTATGAGATTAGATCACTCCCTAACACCATACACAAAAATAAGCTCAAAATGGATTAAAGACCTAAATGTAAGGCCAGAAACTATCAAACTCTTAGAGGAAAACATAGGCAGAACACTCTATGACATAAATCACAGCAAGATCCTTTTTGACCCACCTCCTAGAAAAATGGAAATAAAAACAAAAATAAACAAATGGGACCTAATGGAACTTCAACGCTTTTGCACAGCAAAGGAAACCATAAACAAGACCAAAAGACATCCCTCAGAATGGGAGAAAATATTTGCAAATGAAGCAACTGACAAAGGATTAATCTCCAAAATTTACAAGCAGCTCATGCAGCTCAATAACAAAAAAACAAACAACCCAATCGAAAAACGCGCAGAAGACCTAAATAGACATTTCTCCAAAGAAGGTATACAGACTGCCAACAAACACATGAAAGAATGCTCAACATCATTAATCATTAGAGAAATGCAAATCAAAACTACAATGAGATATCATCTCACACCAGTCAGAATGGTCGTCATCAAAAAATCTAGAAACAATAAATGCTGAAGAGGGTGTGGAGATGGGAACCCCAATTTTTTTTTTTTTTTTTCTTGCACTGCTGGTGGGAATGTGAATTGGTTCAGCCACTATGGAGACCAGTATGGAGGTTCCTTAAAAAACTACAAATAGAACTACCATATGACCCAGCAATCCCACTACTGGGCATATACCCTGAGAAAACCATAATTCAAAAAGAGTCATGTACCAAAATGTTCATTGCAGCTCTATTTACAATAGCCCGGAGATGGAAACAACCTAAGTGTCCATCATCGGATGAATGGTTAAAGAAGATGTGGCACATATATACAATGGAATATTACTCAGCCATAAAACGAAACGAAATTGAGCTATTTGTAATGAGGTGGATGGACCTAGAGTCTGTCATACAGAGTGAGGTAAGTCAGAAAGAGAAAGACAAATACTGTATGCTAACACATATATATGGAATTTAGGGGAAAAAAAATGTCATGAAGAACCTAGGGGTAAGACAGGAATAAAGACACAGACCTACTAGAGAATGGACTTGAGGATATGGGGAGGGGGAAGGGTAAGCTGTGACAAAGCAAGAGAGTGGCATGGACATATATACACTACCAAACGTAAAATAGCTAGTGGGAAGCAGCCGCATAGCACAGGGAGATCAGCTCAGTGCTTTGTGACCACCTAGAGGGGTGGGATAGGGAGGGTGGGAGGGAGGGAGACGCAAGAGGGAAGAGATATGGGAACATATGTATATGTATAGCTGATTCACTTTGTTATAAAGCAGAAACTAATACACCATTGTAAAGCAGTTATACTCCAATAAAGATGTAAAAAAAAAAAAAAGATTCAAGAGCAGTGAGACTAAAAAGATTGTTTTCTAGCGTTTTGGAATTTTCTAAATATGAAGATTCAATATACAGTTGAGCCTTGAACAATATGGGTTTGCACTGTGTGTGTCCACTTATATTGGGATTTTTTTCATTAGTAGTGCTACAGTGTCACACAATTCACAGTTGATTGAATCCATGGATAAGGAGGGCAGACTGTAAATTGTACTTGGATTTTCAACTGGGCAGAGCGTCTGAGCCCCTAACCCATACATTGTTCAAGAGTCAACTCTGCATCATGTATACCAAATGGCTTCTCTGATGCTTGGAGAAACATCTTTGTAAGGTGACAGCTAGAGGCCTTCTAGGGTTCCACTGATGGTTTTGAGGTAAAAACCAGATGATAACATTCTTTTAGGCTTCAACTTGTGCTTTTCAGTATGCATGGTTGAGAGTGGGTGGGTGAAAATTCTATAGATGTTTTTGTATCATTTTACAGTTCTTCATTTTATATTTTTAATTGTGGGAAAGCTGCGTGCAAACCAAATTATATTTTAAATGTACTCATTGAGCATGTTGAACAAAGAGATACAAGCATGTATTCTCTGGTAAACTCAGCAATCACCCTGCAGTCTCCTTTGTGTGAATCTACACGTTCATAATTGGGTTTGATTAAAGCCATGTCCACATGCCTTATTAAATTCAGTATTTGTATAACAATTTTACTTCTTTGATGGCAAATCACTAATTACTTCTTCCAATTCTCCTTTGAGGTTGAGAGGGAAGCATTATTAATCCAATGTTGTCTCTATATATGATTAACTAAACCACTTTGACTCGAAAGCTAGTTATTGTCTCCCTATCATACTAATACAAAGTGTTGGAATATATAAATAGGTGAATTCAAATTGTCAGAGGTTTACCTTTAAAACTGGATATCTGGGCTTCCCTGGTGGTGCAGTGGTTGAGAGTCCGCCTGCCGATGCAGGGGACACGGGTTCATGCCCCAGTCCGGGAAGATCCCACATGCCGCGGAGCGGCTGGGCCCATGAGCCATGGCCGCTGAGCCTGCGCGTCTGGAGCCTGTTCTCCACAACGGGAGAGGCCACAACAGTGAGAGGCCCGCGTACCACAAAAAAAAAAAAACCAAACAAAACTGGATTTCTTTACTACTAACACTGTAATGTTCATTCTTTACCAATAGAAGTGAATAGAAACATCATACTGAAAATATTTATACTATGTACGAGTCTAGTATATAGTACACGGGCTGTCAAACTGTGGCCTGCAGGGCAAATCCAGCCCACCATTTGTTTCTGTATGACCCAGAAAGGTGTCCTTTACATTTTTTAATGCTTGAAAAAATTCAACAGAAAAATAATATTTTGTCACACATAAAAATTATATGAAATTTCAATTTAATTATCCATAAAAAAGTTTTATTGGTATATAGCCACAGTCCTCATTTATATACTGTCTGTGGCTGCTTTCACGCTGCAAAGGTAGAGGTGAGTAATTTTGACAAACTGTCTGACCTGCGAAAGCTAAAATATTTACTAGCTGACCCTTTACAAAAAAAGTTCACTGAAACCTTACATATAATGTATGAAGTGATTTGCATCCCAATAGTAAATAGCCCAACAATGAAGAACAGTATTCATGTTTGATTAAAATGAAATACAAAAGAAAATAAAGTTGTCTGAGGTTGAAATATGTTTAAAGTATGTGGACATGTAAGATCTAATATTCCAAAGAGAAAAGATTCATGTTGAGAGAATAGATACACAGGTGATTTTAAAATGAAGTTAATTCCCCTTTTGACAAAATAAAAATATTTAATTATAAGTAGATGTGGAAATGAATCTGTACATCATTTTCATTTTGGGGCACTTTGACTTATGATACAAATTTCTTTTGGCTGTAACTCAAAAAAGCAAAGGACAGAAAAGAGTAAAGAGGTAACTCCAGAATATGGAGAGATAAATGATAACACAATTAGTAACACAACTGAGTAAGTTACAATAGAAGACACATGTTTAGTGAAGTTGTTAAATGCCTCCTGAATTCCATACATCTGCACAGTTTTTCAATGTTTAGTTCTATTTTGGAAGTGTTGGCTTTCTTTCTGATAATGACTATAGACTAAAGAAATAATTTTGTATTCTACTAAGTGTAGTAGACATTTTACAGTACTATCTGGATAATCAGCATGATTCCTCAACCTGTTTAACAAGACTGACATTAAGCTGAGGCCACACCTGGACTTCTGAGGTAGAGCAGTGTTCTCAGATAGCAGAGTTTAGAATTATACGTATTTTCATGCAAAGAAAGCTAGTCAATCAGGAGGGGAAATAAGATCACTTCTTGTGCATTGACTATACTTACTTGAAAATAATATTTCTAATATTTCTTCAATCACACCCTGATTGATCCTATAATTCTAAATGTCCTCGCATGTTGTGGTCTTTCGACACACTCAGGTTACCTCCAGTAATTTACGGTAAGGTAATATGTGGCAACAAAGAGAACAGGAATTCTCACTGAGGGAATAAGAGTGTCATTACAGGAGGGCCCCAAGGAGACAGGAGAGAGGCTTGGCTAACCAGAACACCTACAGCAGCTCCCGGAATAAGGCAAGGGTGACTGCATCAGCACGGCAGGCACTGCACACCCTTCCTTGATGGTGGCTCACTTCCTTCTGTTGTTTCTGTGGCTCTTGCCACAAATTGCACAATTCCCAACAGGTATTAACCTTCAGGATTCAGAAGCAAGAATCAGAGTTCCTAGAAAGTCTCAGGAATTCCTAAAATCACAGGTTACCTATGTTTTCCATTCCACTTTACTTATGTGCTGTTAGGTAATAATAAATGATCATAATAATAGACAATCATTTTTCTGTGCTAGAATTATACAAGAATTCTCAGAAGTTTTTCTATAAAAAATAATTAAAAATTGGGGTTCCCAGAGCTTCCCTAGCAGCGCAGTGGTTGAAAGTCCGCCTGCCAATGCAGGGGACACGGGTTCGTGCCCCGGTCTGGGAGGATCCCATAGGCCGTGGAGTTGCTGGGCCCGTGAGCCATGGCCGTTGAGAGTGCGCGTCCGGAGCCTGTGCTCCGCAACGGGAGAGGCCACAACAGTGAGAGGCCCGCATACCGCAAAAAAAAAAAAAAAAAAAAAAATTGGGGTTCCCATTATTACGGGCCTAATATACTAATATGTAAATATATATAACATGTAAATATATAATAACATGAAAATATATAAAAGTATATAAAATATAAATATACATAAAGTATAAATATGTAAATATATATAGCAAAAATATAAAATATTTTAAAATATTCTCTACCTGATTATAAAAAAGACACTAAAAGAAGGCAAGATAACACAAAGTAAATGTCAAATAAAAGCAATTAAAAAAATAGAATGACAAATATTTATTATTCTTAAAGTAAAACTTCAAAATCCGCCTAGAATTAATTGCCTGTTCAACGTAGAAATTTTTCATTTATTTTGCATTGATATTGGTCAAGTTGCTAAAAGTGTGTCCAGAAGTATCCTCAAGTTGGGTATTAGGGTACTTTTGTTTCATAAAATTCATGTCTTTGTTTAAGGATGAAAATATTTTGTCTGCTTGCCCTGATTTTGGTTTAGCTGTTGAAATCAATATTGCTTTTGATAATTCAGATCTTGGCTCTTTTTCTGATTTCATATAACAGTATTCCACAACATAACACATCTTTTTCTCTCAGTATTTTTCTGTTATAGTATTTACAAAGATCTGTAGCTTATGGTAAATATTTCAACACTGAAAACACCAGCAAACATTATTAGGTCATATTCAAATCATCTAACATTCAGATCTCCTAGCAAGGTTCATAACACTTAATAGGATCATGCATGAAAATTGCCAATTTAAGGACTCATTTTGCTTCCAAAACTTATTTCTTGGAACACGTCTCACAGAATTTGTATTAAATGTATATGCATATAAACTTCTTAATTTCTTTTAATTTGCAAGAATAACTCATTAACAAGAGATGGAGCCACAGAAATACACTTATAACTTAGCCACAGCTACAAGCAGGAGTGACTGGTTGGATTGTAACCACTCTACTTCTACATGTTCCTGTCCTGTTCCCGGAAATGCTAACTGTAACTTTTGACTCCACATGTCAGCATTTCCTGTTCCTTCCTGTTCAACTTTACATCAGTGGCTTCCATGTATCCAGTGATATCTCCAGGTTGACTTTTCAGCTTTAATTCTTCACAGGAGAACTGTAATACTTGCCCCTGTGCTCTCAATTTCTCAACTGATTTTTTCTAGGGATTCAGCATTAAAAAAACACACAGATTTCCTAAGAAATGCTGGGAAAGATTGTCCACAAGGAAATACTATGACCAACCAATTCCCCTCTCTCTATTGATGCATCTTTATTGGGCCTCATAGCACTTACTTACTCAGAGCTTTCTGCTTGCCTTTAGAATGTGTTCTCTAACTGGTCCAATTCATATCTATTATCACCTTTTTAGACTGTACTATTCTTTCCAGGCTGTTCTTAGATCAGATGCTTATCTCTGGTCCAACTAGCTGTGACTTGGAGGAAATGGGGTCAATGACCTGTAAACTGCTGCCTCAGCTCCAGGTTAGGAGTAGGGCAGCTTTTCCTCAAACAGAATTTATAGCTAAGCTGGGCACAGTGATTAATTGGTGTAATACTATCCCTGTGACTTGCTACAGCTTCCTTTTAGGGAAAATACTGCCTGTAAACTGAAATAAAATACCATTGCCTTGTGAAGAGTGGATGCCCTTACCCTGTAGCTTGTTTTGTTCTTCAACTCCTATATACATACTGAAGACTAAAACTGAGGCAGAGCTTAACTGCTCTGCCAAATAAAAGAGAGGAGAAGGCATATAGGATTTGAGTATTTGGGGAGGGAAACTCAGAAGACAGGACCTAGGGAAGGTAAGGACAATGTGAAGAGAAGAATCCAGGAAAAAGGAATTCCTCTTGGTGGCACAACCAGGGAAGGGACTTTAAAATCAACAAACAAAAAAAAACAAAAGTAGGAATTGGGTGTCTTTTTTTCCAGCGACATATTCTCTCCCATTGGTTTATTTCCTTTCATTCTTTTCCCTCTTTGCTTTTTTATATTGTTATAAGATGGTATTAAAACGGAGACTTTTGGTTGACCTCCAAAATCTCTTCTCCCTTCTTCTGTGGTGATAGAGCCCCTAACTTTTTGGGTACACACATGGCCATCCAGATTGAAGACTACATTTCCCAGCTATCCTTGCAGTGAGGAGGGGCCACTTGGCTGAGTTCAGGCCAGAGGGGTCTAAGCAAGTGGAAGAGTCATGTAGCAACTTCTGGGAATCATGCCTCAGAAACAGCATGAGTGCCCTTTACCTTTTTTCCCTTTATCTCTTTCTTCATCCTGCTGCCTGATATTTCCATCTTCAGCTTTGAGGTTGAGTCCATGCATAGCGGAACAACAAAAGTAGTATCTGCATGTTATTATATACTATAATATTATATATTATACTATACCAGCCTTGGACAGCCAAATGGACTTTCATTTAACAGAGAAATAAGCTTCTATCTACTTTAACCCACTGTTATTTAGGAGTTTCTTCACACACATTGTACTTAAGTAATATAGTTGCATGGATTTTGCTGTAATCCACCCTTTTCATTTAACACTATATGATACATTTTTTTGTTGCCAAATATTGTTTGTAACTGCTATAGACTGAGTGGTTGTGTCCCTACAATTCATATGCTGAAATCCTAACCCCAATGTGATGGTATTAAAAGGTGGGGCCTTTGACAGGTGATTAGGTCATGAGGAACTCTCATGAATGGGATTAGTGTCATTATAAAAGGGACCCCAGAGAGCTCCCTCACCCCCTTCATCACTGATCTTGACAGCATCTGGAATTGTGAGAAATAAATATCTGTTGTTTATAAACCATCCACGTGAGAAATAAATATCTGTTGTTTATAAACCATCCAATCCATGGTATTCTGTTATAGCAGCCTGAACAGATTAAGACAATAATCATAATTTTTAATGGCTGTTTACAATTTCATCTCATAAATGTGTCACAGTTTATATAAGCAATTCCCCATTATTGAATGTTTATGTTGGCATTAATTAATTTATTTAGCTCTAAAAACTCCCTAGTTTTAATATACTCATCCCTACTAGAAGCACTAGTATATAGTACAAGATGGCTATCTGGTTAGCATGATATTATTTATTCAATTTCTTTCTCATCCCATTTTTATTTGTGCTGCTGCTGGTATCTGATATTAAATTCTTATACCATTAATTTCTGTTTTATTTATTCTATTCCATTTATCTATTCTTAGGCTAATACTCTATTTTAATTATCATACCTATAAAATGACCTAACTACAAATAATATGTTAAAATACTTATGACTTTCTTTTTTTACTTAGGTCAGTCTATTTTACCCATATGTCTTATAACCATGGTATCATTTTTAGAGCTGAGTCTGTTATTCAAAATGAATACTACTAAGATACGTTGCTTCCTCTCTAAACAGTATTTATTTTACAGTTCCTTCAAATGTATTGTTTCATTTGAGTTCTAAATGGAGGTATTATGACATTATTCATGTTAGCCGTATTCAACGACTCTGTCTCCCAAAATTTGAAACTGGAGGATTTTAAAAAGAGGTTACAATCAGGCTCTCTGAAATTGTTCTGAAATGCTCCTAAGGAGACAGCTGTCAGCTCCTTTGGCTAGAGCCCCCAGTGTTTGCTGCAGGTTATTGATGGTGTTCAGCAGTCAGGTCAGAGCCCGTTAGACTCTCGCTAACTTTGGTTGCAGCTGTTTGCAGTCATGCTGAGCATGTGAGGTCCAGCAGCACAGACCATCAAAAAACTCTTCCCCGCCTGCTTTAAAAATAAATCCGTATAAAGTAGAACAAATAATTGAAGCTTTGTAACTTTTCAGCTTGGGGACTCAACTCTGATCTTAAGTTGATGAAGCGTTAGTAGATCTGCTTAGAAAAGAAGTGAAAGGCTGTTGTTTGAATAATAAAACATGAGAGAGACATTTTAAAAGATTTTCAGTTTGTACTGCTGACAGCAGGATGACATACCATACTCAGAGTTCATTGGACTTCGCAGAATAGCATCTATTATGTGCAAAGAGATATGGAAAGAATATATTCTGTACTTTAAGTGCTTTAACTACCAATAAGATATGGTTCAAGTGTGATAAGACAAGAAATTCAAGCAATTTCTAAGATCATGTATATTTTAGAAAAGCTTAAGTGCCAACTGGATTAGCTTGGAAATGTTGTATAACTATATATCCATAAAATAGTTAGCTTGTGGGAAGCAGCAGCATAGAACAGGGAGATCAGCTCGGTGCTTTGTGATGACCTAGAGGGGTGGGATAGGGAGGATGGGACAGAGGCTCAAGAGGGAGGGGATATGGGGATGTAGGTATGCATATGGCTGATTCGCTTTGTTGTGTTATTTAGGAGTTTCTTCACACACATTGTACTTAAGTAATATAGTTGCATGGATTTTGCTGATTTGCTTTGTTAAGTTTCTGTTGAAACTAACACAGTACTGTGAAGCAATTATACTCCAATAAAGATCTATTAAAAAAATCAAATGTGTTTTAAAATGTTATAAAGAAAAACTTACAGCCACTCTAATCAGTAGCAAGAAAGTAAAATGGAAGTCTTATAAAGTGCTGTGTAGCTACCTTTAAGAAATTCCATAGAAATTAACTTTTACATTGTGGCAGCCCAAAACAGAAAAATGGATTATGTGGGGATAACGATCAGATTGGAAAGGAATCGTCAAGGGCAATTATCAAGCCACAAAATAGTTACAGCTTAAGTCAAGCTGCTTAAGTCAGTATGTTTATGCACACCGTATATGCTTAGTCCTATGCTTATAAAGTCATAGGGGCTTTATGAACAAAAACACAAAAATAAGCAGTAGAAAGGTGGCTCTAAGTCAGTTTCCCAGGTTGGTTCCATTAGAACAAATTGCCACAGGATACGAGCACATGTGCCATGAACAAAGTGTTCCATGCTTATGTCGTTTAAGGAAATGCTAAGCACATTTCTACATTGCAGGACTTCTCTGAGCCTTCAATAGACCAAGATAGATTGTGCACCTCAAAAAGGGCTTTAGGAGGCAGCAATTTCCCAAACTTACTTGACCTCTACTGAGGTGACCTATTTCAATCTCCTAGAGCACTGGTTTGAATGATGCAGCTAAAAAGAAACATGTAGTTATTCAGACTTCCCCCCCGCCCCAGAAGTCAGACATGCCAAGAGAGCAAATGAACACTTTCTTTGATATGTTGCAGACAGAAAATTTGGGACTCTGGTTCTGGGGAATTGTGGGATAGCTTTTTAACGTCCAAAGAGTATATAAAAATTGCCTTAAAACAGAAGACGGGAACTCAGGGTTCCATTATAAAGTACTTCATTTGTTCCATTTGTAAAATGGAATTTTAGATCTCGGAAAGATATTCTTAAAATAACACCTCATTTAGCCAATCCTCTGATTTTACAGATGGGGAAGTAGAGGCCCAAATCAGTTAAGTGGTTTATCCGGGATTATTCAATTAGTTAGGACTCTAGTGTGGGATGAGAGCCCAGTTCTGATAGCACTTGTGACATTCTCTCTTCATCTCATAACTCCCCTACAGCAGGTCAGTTATTTTTTTTCAATTAAACACATAAAGAAAAAAATTGAAATTCTTCCTTTACTCAACCCGTCATCCCACAGCTCTCTCCAGAGTTAATAGTTTTGTTGCCTTGTTATTTTGTGCCCAGATATCTGTACTTCCCTAATTTATTCAAAACTGTATTGTCCATCTGTAAATTTATTCAGTGACCATTCAGTGAGCACTGACTCTGTGCCAGCCATACACAATTTGAGTCTCTGCTCTCAAATTGCTCAGTCTAGTATGAGAGAGAGAACATTCTCTGATAAGTGCCATGACAGAAGTTAGGGAACTTAAGGGTCACATTTCTTGAATTGTGAGAAATCAAGGGAAATTTTCTAGAAGGGACAAAATCTTAACTGAGTCTCTTTGGGGGCAAGTAGGTGTAAGGCAGATAAATAATGGATGACTGTTTTGAGAGCAGCGCAGAAAAAGCATAGAAGCAGGGAAAGTATGTAGTATGTCTGACTGCTGATAGGGAATATGGCAGGGAAATAAGTTTGGAGACACAGAGAAACACCAGATCATGAAAGGCCTTGTATACAATGCTAATGATCTGTATCCCACATGTTAAAAAAGATCTAACTGGCAGCAATGTAGAGAAGGGATTAGAGTGAAAGAAGGCAAGAGGCTATGGCAGTGGTCCAAGGAAAAAGTGACGAGGGCCTGAAATATGACACAGGAATGAGAATAGAAGCATAGAGCCTTTCCTCCCAAGAGAATGAATGCGGCCTGGAACTAGGAGATGAAAGTGAGAATGGAGAGTGGATTGTGTGGGATTTATTTTAGAGATAATATCCCAGGCTTGCTACTAGATGAGATGGTATGGGTGTAGACAGAGAGAGTGAGGAATTGAAGATAACTTCCAGTTTTCTGGCTTAAACATCTAGGTAGATGACATTACCCTGCTCTGAGCTACAGAAATAGGAGACAAGCAGGATTAGGAGAAAATGTGTTTTGGACATGTTAAGTGAGACATTCAAGAGAATGGCAAGTTGACAATTGGATGTATGCATGTTGAGTGCAGAGGAGAGGTTTTGGGCTAGAGATATTAATCTGGAAATCCTAAGCATATAGTATAGGTACCGTGTTTAAAGTTATTAAATGGATGAGCTTCTTTCTGAGGAACATGCACAGAAAGAAGAGTAGGTTTAAAACACAGAATATTGAAGGCAGGAAAAGAAGAAGACACCAACCAAGGAGACCTAAGAATGATCCAAGAGATGGGAGTGATGTAAGATGAGAACTGATATGTCTATGGACTTATAAACTAGGAGCTCAGGGGGTGAGGGATAAACAGGCGAAGAAAACAGAGATTTAAGAAATACAGGAGAAAGAGGTGCAATTCTGGAGTTGGCTGGGAAATAGGCAATGATTGAAAGTGGGTAGGGTCACAGATAAACTTGACTTGGGAGGGCAGGAAATTGGGGATTTTTCCCCCCTGAAAATCCTATCTTTTCTCTGTAAAATAGAAGCAATTTTATTTTCTGAAACAAAGAGAGGGTATTGTACTTCAGAGGATTTAACTAGACTAGGAAAGATTTACAAGTAAATGTTGCAGGGAATGAATGAGGGAGCCCATCCACCGTGGACTCAGAATGATGTGCACCACTGATGGTCCAGCTAAAGCGGAACTCCAAGATGCTGAGGGGTCACTGGTCCATTCTTTTTAAATGTATAGGAGGCAAAGATTGGCTTTTAAGCAAAGAGCTAATTTTTATAGAGAACTGATGAGCTTCTGGGCTAGTCTAATTTTTGGTTAATTACCCACACCTCAGGTAAGCCTGCAC
The DNA here is from genome assembly GCF_008692025.1 of Phocoena sinus. NCBI lineage: Eukaryota > Metazoa > Chordata > Mammalia > Artiodactyla > Phocoenidae > Phocoena > Phocoena sinus. The sequence continues at coordinate 54,694,940 of NC_045769.1, forward strand.
AGTAAAGTTCAGCAGTCGTAACTCAGAATGTCACTATTCACTTGATACTGCTGATACCTGAAGTACGGTCTGTGTGCAGAAGAGGAAGTAAGTAGCCTTAATCCTGTGAACTTGAAGATCAAAGTTAGCCAAGGGTCATAGTCTCAAGATAATATAGATCATTGCATTGTGACTTTATCTGATTAGATGATTGATATTTTTACCTACCTTGTTGAATACTGTCAACCTAAAATTTAGTCATATGAAAATTCTTTTCTAATAGGAAGGTTTGTTTGTTTTTTAGCTACAACTGGACCCCACAGTATAAAATGGAAACATTAAAGGGTGTGATAATGCTTTTAGGCATGACTCTGTTTGTGGGGGGAGAAAAGTAATAAAGAGTGAAAAAGTCCACTTAAGGGGGAAATTTAAGACTAAATCAAAGAAATTTTGAAATGAGACATTAATTATTCTCCCATTATTTGTTTGTATAAACAATATATGAATATATATGTAGATATACTTCCTACTGTAACTTTGGGAATCTTAAAAAAGTTGAGATTAGAGAACAGTAGTGTATGGGGCTGTAACACATTGAATTGGAAATCAATATTCCTCTAAAAGGCAGTGCAAGATAGCAGTTATGAGCACAGGCTTTGGGGTCAGACTGCCTGGATTCACATTCTATTACATCATTCCTAGCACAAGAACCTTGAACAAGTTAATCTCTTTATCATTCTGTTTTCTAATCTGTAAAATGGGGGTCATTTAAATAGCATCTATCTCATGGGGTTTTTATGAAAATTAAATGAGATAATCCATGTGTAGTGATACTTTGTAAATACTCAATAAATGCTAGCATAGACCTTTGAATTTTTTCCCAATTTCTGGATTAAACAATACAGACATTCTTATATGATAGGAGATATATTTTGAAATACATGAAATTAATTTGAGAACATACATTATCAAAGAAAATATACTGTCAGCTATGAGCAAAAGTCAAACATCCTGTTTCATTTACTCATTCAATATTCAACAAATATTTGTTGAGCAGCTACTAAGAGCCAAACACTATTCCAAGTGTTTGGCACAGGGGATAAATCAGGGAATGACCACAAAAAGCAAAGATCACTGTTGTTGTGGAGCTTAAATTTTAGCAGGGGAGATAGTCAATAAAAAATAAACACAGTAAATGAATAATTTTAGAGTGTGTTGGAAGGTGATTAATGCTATTAAAGCAAACGACAAAGAAATGGTAGAGAGGAGTAAAGGGGATCGTGAGTGGAGTTGGGAGGTTGAGAATGGAGGGGGAACAAAGCGAGGTTGTGATCACGATTAAAAAATGGGCAGAGGGCTTCCGTGGTGGCGCAGTGGTAGAGAGTCCGCCTGCCGATGCAGGGGACACGGGTTCGTGCCCCGGTCCGCGAAGATCCCACATGCCGAGGAGCGGCTAGGCCCGTGAGCCATGGCCGCTGAGCCTGCGCATCCGGAGCCTGTGCTCCGCAACGGGAGAGGCCACAACAGTGAGAGGCCCGCGTACCGCAAAAAAAAAAAAAAAAAGACAGGAAATAAGTGTTGGCAAGGATGTGGAGAAAAGGGTACCCTCGTGCACTATTGGTGGGATAGTAAGTTGGTGCATCCACTATGGAAAACAGTATGGAGGTTCCCCAAAAGATTAAAAATAAAACTGCCATATGATCCAGCAATTTTACTTCTGGATATTTACCCCCCAAAACCCCAAAATACTAATTCAAAAAGATATATGCACACCTGTGCATATATGCAGCATTATTTACAATAGCCAAGGTAGGGAAGCAACCTAAGTGTCCATCTATAGATGAATGGATAAAGAAGATGTGATACACACACACACACACACACACACACACACACGCACGCATGCAGGAATATTAGCCATAAAAAATGAAATTTGCTATTTGTGACAATTCAGATGGATCTAGAGGATATTCTGCTAAGGGAAATAAGTCAGACAGAGAAAGACAAATACTGTATGATCTCACTTACAGTGGAATCTATACAAACAAACAAACAAAACAAAATGAAAACAGACTCATAGATACAGAGAAAAATGGGCGGTTGCCAGAAGGTGGGGGAGTAGGAGGGTGGGCGAAGTAGGTGAAGGGGATTAAGGTATACAAACCTCCAGTTACATAATAAGTCATGGGGATGTAATACACAACATAAGAAATGTGTATGGTCAATAATATTGTAATAACTTAGTATGGGGACAGTTGGTTACTAGACTTACCACAGTGATCATTTCGTAACGTATGCAAATGTCAAATCATTATGTAGTATATCTGAAACTAAATACTGAATATCAACTATATTTCAGTTTTTAAGATACTAAAAATAAAACTGCTATACTGCTTTTAAAAAATTAAGTAATCAGGGTAGGGCTTATTGAAAATGTAACATTACAAAAAAACAAAACATTTGAAGAAAGTAAGAAAGGGAGTTTCAGGGATTGTATAGTTTGCTCGCGGTGCCGTAATGAAGTACCACAGAATGGGTCACTTAAACAACAGAAATTTATTATTTTCTCACAATTCAGGAGGTTAGAAGTCCAAGATCAAAGTGTCAGCAGGGTTGTTTTTTTCTGAGCCTCTCACCTCAGCTTATAGATGGCCATCTTCTCCCCGTGTTTTCACACAGCCTTCCCACTCTGCATGTCTATGTTCAAATTTCCTCTTATAAAGTGGATTAGGGTCCACCTTATTTGCCTCATTTTTAACTTAATCACCTCTTTAAAGGTCCTATCTCCAAACAGTCACATTCTGAGGTATTAGGGGTTAGGATTTCAACAAATGAATTTGGGGGAGACACAATTCAGCCCATAGTAGGGATATTTCACAAAGAGAAAACAGCTAGTACAAAGGCCCTAAAATGGGGATTTACTAGAGTTATTTGAGGAACAGCAGGGGCTAGTGTGGAGTGGAGTAGGTGAGGATAGAGGGGAAGGGGGATTAGGTAGGGCCTTGCAGGCCATTTTAAGATCTTGATGTGTTACTCTGAGTGAAATGGAAAATCGTGACCGGGCTTTCAGTGGGGTAGTGACACATTTACTTTATATTCTAAGTCACTGGCTGCTGTGTTGAGAATAGGCCACCAGGAATAAGAGGAGCAGGGAGACCAGCTAAGAGCCTCCACCATGAGCCAGGAGACAGAGGATGAGGCTCAGAGCAGGGACACAGCAGTGCAGATGGTGGAGAATGTCAGTATGCATTCTGATATTTATATATTAATTTATCAAGCATTGATTGAGTGTCTGCTAGTTGTCATGGTTGCTAATGGGGGAAAATGGTCAGAAATGTGTCTAGAAAGATTCATAGTAAAAATGAGGTGTGAAAAAAACTGATTTTTTTTTCTTCAAAGAGAAGAAAATAAGAGACGGAAATGCTTATGAAGATAGTGAAATGTAAAATCATTAAGTGGTTATAAAAAAGGTAATTTAATTAGAAATCTATTCAAGTATCAAGAAGTTTGTTTATAAGATGATGAAGAATGCCATCCCAATTCTTTTCAAGAGCTCTGGTACCATCTATTTCCCCTAGCCTTTCGGCTTCTCTCTGCGTTCCATTTAAAATAAAACTTGACATTTCCTCCTTTCATAATGCAGACATCTGGTTGCAGCATGTAGGGCATTTCTAAAGCACTGGAAGGAGAAGCACTGGTGTGAAACAAAGGGCAAGACAAAAAAGGAGGGAAGAATGGATGAGCGGAAGGAAACAAGGGATGCTCGGTGAGGGTGATGGCCAAACAAAATTCATGCAGCCCCCACGCCAGGATCCACAAAACAAACAAACAAAAAGTTTAAATTGCATGTAATCAGGGACTCAACGGAAAGGGACTTAGCTGTTACAATCAGGGTTAACAACTACCATGCTTTAAAAGTACACTGAATTAATTTGCTAGGGCTGCCATTACAAAGTACTACAGACTAGGTGGCTTATACAACAGAAATGTATTTTCTCACAGTTCTGGAGGCTGGAAGTCTAAGGTCAAGATGTTGGCAGAGTTGACTTCTGAGGCTTCTCTCCCTGGCTTGTAAATGGCCGTCTTTACAGTGTCCTCACATGGTGTTTCCTCTGACTCACGTACCCCTGGTGTCTTTCTGTATGTCCAGATTTCCTCTTCTCATAAGGACACAATTCAATCCATGACAGTACTTAACCAATTTCATTTAATATTTTAACAAATCTTTATATATTCCTTGAGTCTGTGTTAGAGTTGAACTTACAACTTTACAAATGCAAACTTATTAGTGACACAAAGTAAAATGCTTCATCTTTAGTAGAATTTTAACAAAGGTACAGTAAACATTGTATGAACTCACTACCTTTTCATCATTAGGAGACAAAATTTTGATTAGCAAAATTAGCTTTCAGGCCATGTATGTTTTTTTGTGCAGCTTGCGGGCTCCCAGGTTCCCTAACCAGGGATCGAACCCACGCCCCCTGCATTGGAAACGTGGAGTCTCAACTGCTGGACCGCCAGGGAAGTCCCAACAATAGTTTTCTTTAGGTAAATTACTTAGGTTAATTAGCTCCTTCTATTGTTCTATAAACAGACAAAGATACAGGATCTATTTTAGTTCTACAGTATTATGTATGAATCCATGTACAAATCATGGGAAGCTAAATGCATAATTCCTATCATGATACAATGTGTTCAGTTAGGTTTCATTTATTACATCGTCTCAGGATAAAATATTTCAGAAATAAAATTAAAGGAGAATTTTCCACATTTTTGGTTTTAAAAATTCTTCACAGCTTGAGAATAATAATTATGTCTGTATTAAAGATCAGCTGGTAAACTAGTTTGGAAGGATCTTAATTCTCTACTAAAACCAAAAGTAAAAAAGTTCATTTAGGACTTCCCTGGTGGCGCAGTGGTTGGGAGTCCACCTGCCAATGCAGGGGACACGGGTTCTATCCCTGGTCTGGGAAGATCCCACATGCTGGGGAGCAACTACAACTACTGAGCCTGCGCTCTAGAGCCCGCAAACCACAACTGCCGAAGCCTGCGCCCCTGGAGCCAGTGCTCCAAAGCAAGAGAATTCACCGCAATGAGAAGCCCGCACACCGCAACGAAGAGTAGCCCCCGCTCACCGCAACTAGAGAAAGCCCGGGCGCAGCAACGAAGACCCAACGCAGCCAAAAATAAATAAATTTAAAAAATTAAAAATAAAAAATGTTCGTTTAAAATACTGTGTGAAACCACTTAATATTTCTCATCATATTTCACTCTTTGTGGTGCAGAAGGAACTATAGTTTGGGCCAAGTTCTTTGGAATAGGAGTCAAAGTATTTATTACATTTCATGGAAATGGAAATGTGTGTTTGAGTATATCTTAATATCTTACATTTTCTAAAAATTTTTCTTTCAAGTGCAAATCACTTATTTATCTCTCCAAAAGATACCTGTTCTTTTTTTCCTCTGCCCTTCTTGTTGAAGAAAATGTGGATCACTGAAGATAAAGCAAAATCTAATGTTTTGACTTTACGGCTGTTGGAATTTCAGTCTCATAGCTGTCCTGTGCTCTGGTTTAAACATTTGCCTATAAAGATGTGTTTAGGAAATGGCTGCTACCATGTGTTAATTTCACAGTGGGCAATGCTGCCAGTCAGTTAGATTGCCCCATTTTTTCCAGTCTATTTTTTCAAGTTGCAAATTCTAAATAAGTAGTCTGTTAAATTACTTCACATAATTTTAAAATAACATGTCATTACCATCAGCCACTAAGTAGAATGATTTAATTTTAAATTCCTTCTCCTTTTGCTTACCGAAGAAATGATTCTGTGATCAGTTTGACCTTTCAGCAGCATAATTGCCAAATAATTAACAATGATAAATGATTACCATCTGAAATTTTTAACTAATCGTTAAAGGACAACATACATTTTATACAACCAGGAACTATTTATTTTCTATAAAATATTAGAAATATTTATTTCATCCATTCAACGCATACTTTTCAAGTGACTATTATATGCCAGAAACTGTCCTCAAGGAGTTTATATTCCTAAACTAAATAAAACAAGTGATATAGTATATTAGAAGGTATTAAGTGATACAGAAAAAAATAAAAGTAGGGAAAGGGAATTAGGAATATGTATGTGAGGTTTAGAGGGTACAATTATAAGTAGGATGTTTAGAAAAGATGAGTGAAGCATGTGGGTACCTGGAGGAGGTATAGGTGACCAACCATCCTGACTTGTCTGAGACTAACATTTTCCCAGGATGCATCCTGGTGCTGAAACCAGGGCAGTCCCAGCCTAGGCAAACCAGACAGTTGATCGCCTGAGGCATGTTCCAGATAGAGGAAAACGAAGAGCAAAGGCCCTGAGAGGAGAGCATGTCTGGCAGTTTCAGCAACTAGTAAGGAGGCCAGTGTGGCTAAAGAGGAGATGAGTTCTGTCATATGAAGGATCACATCATGTAGGACCTTGTAATGGATGCAATAGCCCTTCACCAGAACCCGCTCCTCAGGCTTGATGCACTCATCCCTAGCTGCTGACAATAGGCTCACCCATGTTCCTTCCAGGGATCTTGCCCTCAGCTTTGGAGACCTCAGCCTGCCCCAAGGTTGTGTCTCTTTGAGGGAGCAGCCCATGACTAATGACTGGCTAATGTGGGAAAACAATGGCCTGGCCCCCTCCCCTCAACCTGGTCCACCCCAGCTTAGACCTCCTGCTAAAACTGGCTGAGGTCTCGTTTGCAACCAACTGCAATTCATCTTTTCCCTCTGCTTCACTTCCTTACAGGTATGTTTCCTAAGAGCACTACCCAGTAAACTTTCCAGATGCAACTCTCCATTTTAGTAACTGTGTCTAACGAACCCAAGCTAAGACAGGCCTTGAAAGTGATTTTGAGAGGTAAAATCTTTGAAATGTTTTGAAAGAAACTGAACCTGGAAATAGTTTCTCTCTCTCTCTCTTTAGTCATCTAAAAATACAGAACTTTCTTAGTTGCCTATTTCAGATTATTCTTTTGAACTTCGTTGCAATTATTGCATAGGATGGGAGAACTGGGTTATAACCCAACCAGAAATTTTAGGTTTGCTGAATAGCTGGCATTTCCCTCTTTGTCTCAAAATGTGGGCAGTGGGTGGACCAACTCTTCAGCTGATGCAGAGAAGTTCATATATTCCTAGATGGATTACATCATACTTTGAATTCCATTGTGTTATTGGGACTCCAGTTGCTATTTTAAATAAAGTAGGTACAACAAAGTGCAACAAGAAAAGGGGAAATATTTGCCCTCAAGGATTTTATTCTACTCTCTCTGATCCACTTTATTGAAAATTTTCAATAATAAATGGCTTACTCCAGCATACCTCAGGACCTTAATTTCCTGTGGAGCCAGCGTTGTAGGTAGTGGTAAGGGGGATGAGGAAACACCAGATGGGAAAACAACAATCTCCTTCTTTCTAGTCACACACAGCCACTTAAATGTCCAGCTACCCAGAACAAGTATTAGCTGCATTTATTATGTCCAGCATTTTCATATTTCAGGCTTCACTGAAGAGTTTCTAGGTAAACAGTAGGCTCCACATTCGTATTACTTAGGAAAACAATGAATAGGAAAATATAAAGTAGGTGGTAGCTCCACTTTTTATTATGTGCACACAGAGGCCCTTTGTCCCTCAGTTCAAATTTTGTTTTTACCAAACTCTTTCAGTGTAAAAGTCTCCCTGACATATGAATTTTTTCTGGGTACTTGTGAATTTTCTATATGATTAAAATTTTTTAGAGCTGATTTATGGTTAATTGTGTTTATGGTGTGTGTGTACAGTCTTAGCTGTTCAGACTCAGAAACAAAAATAAAGGATTTTTTCCTTGATAAAATATTTATAAAAGCTGTGGAAAGTACAGTGTTTGAGAGTAAGTAGATCTGCATTTATTCCTGACTCTAAAACTGATTCAGGTGTGACAGACCTTAGAGGGAGAGGTCCTGTAAGATGATAAGGTTCTAAAAAACAAGCAGATTTTGAATATTTCTTCCACATGAATTTAATTTAAAAAGTGGACAATAGTGGTGACCCAACTGTGGATCCTGGGTCTCACTAAACAGTTCCACAGCCTCTAGTAAATCCCCTAATCCTTCAGAGCCTTGGCTACCTTATCAATTTTTAAAATTAATTAATTTATTTTTATTTTTGGCTGTGTGGGGTCATCATTGCTGTGCACGGGCTTTCTCTAGTTGCGGCGAGCGGGGGCTACTCTTCGTTGTGCGCAGGCTTCTCATTGCGGTGGCTTCTCTTGTTGCAGAGCACGGGCTCTAGGTATGTGGACTTCAGTAGTTGTGGCTCGTGGGCTCTTGAGCGCAGGCTCAGTAGTTGTGGCGCATGGGCTTAGCTGCTCCGTGGCATGTGGAATCTTCCGTGGCCAGGGCTCGAACCCGTGTCCCTTGCGTTGGCAGGCAGATTCTTAACGGCTGCGCCACCAGGGAAGCCCCTACCTTATCAGTTTGACAGAGTTGATACCTACACTGTCTATCTCAGAACTGGGTACATGTATTCATAGCTGTGAGCATGATTTGACAACCAGAAGGAACAAGGTGTTATTTTTCATTTTTGAAATTTTAAAATGGAAGTAAAAGCCATGTATTCTCTCCCCACAGTAGAGCATAGTTTTGAAATTAACTGATGTAATACAGATATAAAGTACTCTTAGCTTTTTAGAAAACATTTTATATTCACATAAATTCACATGCACACAGAAATATATCAGCCTAACAGAATCCTCTAATGTATAGAGTGTAGCACATTTTAGGTGTTCGATATGTTTTTGTTGAATGAATGAATGAGGCTAAAAAGCAACAGTGGATTGATATTTCCTTCTATTGTACTAAATCATGTGGAATTTTTTTAAAGCCAGTAATGCCCACAAATAATTAATTGATTTAGATTTCTATATTTATACTTAAATTTCATAGATGTAGCTTTACACGCAGAAACCTGGGCTCATCCAGTGATTTCAAACAAGTATCGGATACTATTTAAATTACCAAATGATAATTCTTAGAAAAAATATTACTTAAAATTAGGCTTGCAAAAAAAAAAAAAATTAGGCTTGCACTTCACCATAGCAATACAAATATTCAATTATGGAATTTGTTGTTTTCCTTCTGCTTCAGAGTTTAAGTAACACTTCATGGTTGTCCTTTTACCTATCCAAAACCAGACAGATCTCAGGCTATGGCCTTCAAAATATATCACAGAGGGGACCTTGAAGATGGCGGAAGAGTAAGACGCGGAGATCGCCTTCCTCCCCACGGATACACCAGAAATACATCCACACGTGGAACAACTCCTACAGAACTCCTACTGAAGGCTGGCAGAAGACCTCAGACCTCCCAAAAGGCAAGAAACTCCCCACGTAACTGGGTAGGGCAAAAGAAAAAACAGAGACAAAAGAATAAGGACGGCACCTGCACCAGTGGGAGGGAGCTGTGAAGGAGGAAAAGTTTCCACACACTAGGAAGCCCCTCCGCGGGCGGAGACTGCGGGAGGCAGAGGGGGGAGTTTCGGGACCGCGGAGTAGTGCACAGCGACGGGTGCGGAGGGCAAAGCGGGGAGATTCCTGCACAGACGATCGGTGCCGACCGGCACTCACCAACCCGAGAGGCTTGCTGCTCACCCACCGGGGCGGGCGGGGCTGCGAGCTGAGGCTCGGGTTTTGGTTTTGGACGGAGCTCAGGGAGAGGACTGGGGTTGGCGGCTTGAACATAGCCTGAAGGGGTTAGTGCACCACGACTAGCCGGGAGGGAGTTCGGGGAAAAGCCTGCACCGGCCGAAGAGGCAAGAGACTTTTTCTTCCCTCTTTGTCTCCTGGTGCGCGAGGAGAGGGGTTTAAGAGCGCTGCTTAAAGGAACTCCAGAGACGGGCGCGAGCCGCGGCTAAAAGCGCGAACCCCAGAGACGGGCGCGAGCCGCGGCTGAGGGCGCGAGCCCCCGAGACGGGCGCGAGCCGCGGCTGAAAGCGCAAACCCCAGAGACGGGCGCGAGCCGCGGCTAAAACCGCGGACCCCAGAGACGGGCGGGAGACGCTAAGGCTGCTGCTGCCGCCACCAAGGGGCCTGTGTGCGAGCACAGGTCACTCTCCACACCCCTCTTCCGCGGAGCCTGTGCAGCCCGCCACTGCCAGGTTCCCGGGATCCAGGGACAACTTCCCCGGGACAGCGCACGGCGGGCCTCAGGCTGGTGCAACGTCACGCCGGCCTCTGCCGCAACGTCACGCTGCCTCGGCCGCCGCAGGCCCGCCCCGCACGCAGTGCCCCTCCTTCCCCCATCCCCCAACCCCCGGCCTGAGTGAGCCGGAGGCCCCGAATCAGCGGCTCCTTTAACCCCGTCCTGTCTGAGCGAAAAAACAGACGCCCTCCAGCGACCTACACGCAGAGGCAGGGCCAAATCCAAAGCTGAGCTCCTGTGAGCTGTGAGAACAAAGAAGAGAAAGGGAAATCTCTCCCAGCAGCCACAGAAGCAGCGGATTAAAGCTCCACAATCAACTTGATATACCCTGCATCTGTGGAATACCTGAATAGACAAGGAATGACCCCAAATTGAAGAGGTGGAATTTAGGAGCGAAATCTATGATTTTTTTCCCTTTTCCTCTTTTTGTGAAGGTGTACGTGTATGCTCCTGTGTGACATCTAGTCTGTATACTCTAGCTTCCACCATTTGTCCTATGGCTCTATCCGTCCATGACTTTTTTTAAAAATTCTTTTTCTTAATAATTAAGTTTAATTGTAATAACTTTATTATACTTTACCTTCGTTCTTTCTTTCTTTCCTTCCTTCCCTCCCTCCTTTAGACAACGAATCACCCCAAATTGAGGAGGTGGTCTCAGGGAGCAGGATTTATGATTTTTCCCCCTTTACCTCTTTTTGTGAAGGTGTATGTGTATGCTTCTGTGTAAGATTTTCTCTGTATAGCTTTGCTTCCAACATTTGTCCTAAGGTTCTATCCGTCCCTTTTTTTTTTTTTTCTAAATATTTTTTAATTCAATAACTATATTATACTTTATTTTATTTTTACTGTATCATCTTTCTTTCTGTCTTTTTTTCCTTCTTTCCCTCCTTCCTTCCTTCCTCCCTCCCTCCCTCCCTCCCTCCTTTCTTTCCTTCTTTGCTTCTTTCTTCCTTCCTTCCTTTCCTTCTTTCTTTCCTCATACTTCTACTAATTCTCTCTACTTTTTCTCCCTTTTATTCTGAGCCGTGTGGATGAAAGGCTCTTGGTGCTCCAGCCAGGAGTCAGGGCTCTGCCTCTGAGGTAGGAGAGCCAACTTCAGGTCACTGGTCAACAAGAGACCTCCCAGCTCCACATAATATTAAACAGCGGAAATCTCCCAGAGACCTCCATCTTAACACCAGCACCCAGCTTCACTCAACGACCAGCAAGCCACAGTGCTGGACAACCTATGCCAAACAACTAGCAAAACAGGAACACAACCCCACCCATTAGCAGAGAGGCTGCCTAAAATCATAATAAGGCCACAGACACCCCAAAACACACCACCAGACGTGAACCTGCCCACTAGAGAGACAAGATCCAGCCTCATCCAGCACAACACAGGCACTAGTCCCCTCCACCAGGAAGCCTACACAACCCACTGAAACAACCTTAGCCACTGGAGACAGACATCAAAAACAAAGGGAACTACGAACCTGCAGCCTGCAAAAAGGAGACCCCAAACACAGTAAGATAAGCAAAATGAGAAGACAGAAAAACACACAGCAGATGAAGGAGCAAGATAAAAACCCACCAGACCTAACAAATGAAGAGGAAATAGGCAATCTACCTGAAAAAGAATTCAGAATAATGATAGTAAGGATGATCCGAAATCTTGGAAGTAGAATGGACAAAATGCAAGAAACAGTTAACAAGGACCTACAAGAACTAAAGATGAAACAAGCAACGATGAACAATGCAATAAATGAAATTAAAATCACTCTAGATAGGATCAATAGCAGAATAACTGAGGCAGAAGAACGGATAAGTGACCTGGAAGATAAAGTAGTGGAAATAACTACTGCAGAGCAGAATAAAGAAAAAAGAGTGAAAAGAACTGAGGACAGTCTCAGAGACCTCTGGGACAACATGAAACGCACCAACATTCGAATTATAGGGGTTCCAGAAGAAGAAGAAAGAAAGAAAGGGACTGAGAAAATATTTGAAGAGATTATAGTTGAAAACTTCCCTAATATGGGAAAGGAAATAGTTAATCAAGTCCAGGAAGCACAGAGGGTCCCATACAGGATAAATACAAGGAGAAACACGCCAAGACACATATTAATCAAACTGTCAAAAATTAAATACAAAGAAAGCATATTAAAAGCAGCAAGGGAAAAACAACAAATAACACACAAGGGAATCCCCATAAGGTTAACAGCTGATCTCTCAGCAGAAACCCTACAAGCCAGAAGGGAGTGGCAGGACATACTGAAAGTGATGAAGGAGAATAGCCTGAAACCAAGACTACTCTACCCAGCAAGGATCTCATTCACATTTGATGGAGAAATTAAAACCTTTACAGACAAGCAAAAGCTGAGAGAGTTCAGCACCACCAAACCAGCTTTACAACAAATGCTAAAGGAACTTCTCTAGACACGAAACACAAGAGAAGGAAACGACCTATAGTAGTGAACCCAAAGCAATATATAAAATGGAAATAGGAACATACATATCAATAATTACCTTAAATGTAAATGGACTAAATGCTCCCACCAAAAGACACAGATTGGCTGAATGGATACAAAAACAAGACCCTTATATATGCTGTCTACAAGAGACCCACTTCGGAACTAGAGACACATACAGACTGAAAGTAAGGGGATGGAAAAAGATATTCCATGCAAATGGAAACCAAAAGAAAGCTGGAGTAGCAATTCTCATATCAGACAAAATAGACTTTAAAATAAGGACTATTAAAAGGGACAAAGAAGGACACTACATAATGATCAAGGGATCGATCCAAGAAGAAGATATAACAATTGTAAATATTTATGCACCCAACATAGGAGCACCTCAATACATAAGGCAAATACTAACAACCATAAAAGGGGAGATCAACAGTAACACATTCATAGTAGGGGACTTTAACACCCCACTTTCACCCATGGACAGATCATCCAAAATGAAAATAAATAAGGAAACACAAGCTTTAAATGATACATTAAACAAGATGGACTTAATTGATATTTATAGGACACTCCATCCAAAAACAACAGAATACACATTTTTCTCAAGTGCTCATGGAACATTCTCCAGGATAGATCATATCTTGGGTCACAAATCAAGCCTTGGTAAATTTAAGAAAACTGAAATTGTATCAAGTATCTTTTCCGACCACAACGCCATGAGACTAGATATCAATTACAGGAAAAGATCTGTAAAAAATACAAACACATGGAGGCTAAACAATACACTACTTAATAATGAAGTGATCACTGAAGAAATCAAAGAGGAAATAAAAAAATACCTAGAAACAAATGACAATGGAGACACAACGACCCAAAACCTATGGGATGCAGCAAAAGCAGTTCTAAGGGGGAAGTTTATAGCAATACAAGCCCACCTTAAGAAGCAGGAAACATCTCGAATAAACAACCTAACCTTGCACCTCAAGCAATTAGAGAAAGAAGAACAAAAAAACCCCAAAGCTAGCAGAAGGAAAGAAATCATAAAAATCAGATCAGAAATAAATGAAAAAGAAATGAAGGAAACAATAGCAAAGATCAATAAAACTAAGAGCTGGTTCTTTGAGAAGATAAACAAAATAGATAAACCACTAGCCAGACTCATCAAGAAAAAAAGGGAGAAGACTCAAATCAATAGAATTAGAAATGAAAAAGGAGAAGTAACAACTGACACTGCAGAAATAAAAAAAATTATGAGCGATTACTACAAGCAACTCTATGCCAATAAAATGGACAATCTGGAAGAAATGGACAAATTCTTAGAAATGCACAACCTGCCAAGACTGAATCAGGAAGAAATAGAAAATATGAACAGACCAATCACAAGCACTGAAATTGAAACTGTGATTAAAAACCTTCCAACAAACAAAAGCCCAGGACCAGATGGCTTCACAGGTGAATTCTATCAAACGTTTAGAGAAGAGCTAACACCTATCCTTCTCAAACTCTTCCAAAATATAGCAGAGGGAGGAACACTCCCAAATTCCTTCTACGAAGCCACCATCACCTTGATACCAAAACCAGACAAGGATATCACAAAGAAAGAAAACTACAGGCCAATATCACTGATGAACATAGATGCAAAAATCCTCAACAAAATACTAGCAAACAGAATCCAACAGCACATTAAAAGGATCATACACCATGATCAAGTGGGGTTTATTCCAGGAATGCAAGGATTCTTCAATATACGCAAATCTATCAATGTGATAAACTATATTAACAAATTGAAGGAGAAAAACCATATGATCATCTCAATAGATGCAGAGAAAGCTTTCGACAAAATTCAACACCCATTTATGATAAAAACCCTCCAGAAAGTAGGCATAGAGGGAACTTTCCTAAACATAATAAAAGCCATATATGACAAGCCCACAGCAAACATCATCCTCAATGGTGAAAAACTGAAAGCATTTCCACTAAGATCAGGAACAAGACAAGGTTGCCCACTCTCACCACTCTTATTCAACATAGTTTTGGAAGTTTTAGCCACAGCAATCAGAGAAGAAAAGGAAATAAAAGGAATCCAAATCGGAAAAGAAGAAGTAAAGCTGTCACTGTTTGCAGATGACATGATACTATACATAGAGAATCCTAAAGATGCTACCAGAAAACTACTAGAGCTAATCAATGAATTTGGTAAAGTAGCAGGATACAAAATTAATGCACAGAAATCTCTGGCATTCCTATATACTAATGATGAAAAATCTGAAAGTGAAATCAAGAAAACACTCCCATTTACCATTGCAACAAAAAGAATAAAATATCTAGGAATAAACCTACCTAAGGATACGAAAGACCTGTATGCAGAAAATTATAAGACACTGATGAAAGAAATTAAAGATGATACAAATAGATGGAGAGATATACCATGTTCTTGGATGGGAAGAATCAACATTGTGAAAATGACTCTACTCCCCAAAGCAATCTACAGATTCAATGCAATCCCTATCAAACTACCACTGGCATTTTTCACAGAACTAGAACAAAAAATTTCGCAATTTGTATGGAAACACAAAAGACCCCGAATAGCCAAAGCAATCTTGAGAACGAAAAAAGGAGCTGGAGGAATAAGGCTCCCTGACTTCAGACTATATTACAAAGCAACAGTAATCAAGACAGTATGGTACTGGCACAAAAACAGAAAGATAGATCAGTGGAACAGGATAGAAAGCCCAGAGATAAACCCACGCACATATGGACACCTTATCTTTGATAAAGGAGGCAGGAATGTACAGTGGAGAAAGGACAGCCTCTTCAATAAATGGTGCTGGGAAAACTGGACAGGTACATGTAAAAGTATGAGATTAGATCACTCCCTAACACCATACACAAAAATAAGCTCAAAATGGATTAAAGACCTAAATGTAAGGCCAGAAACTATCAAACTCTTAGAAGAAAACATAGGAAGAACACTCTATGACATAAATCACAGCAAGATCCTTTCTGACCCACCTCCTAGAGTAATGGAAATAAAAACAAAAATAAACAAATGGGACCTAATGAAACTTCAAAGCTTTTGCACAGCAAAGGAAACCATAACCAAGACCAAAAGACAACCCTCAGAATGGGAGAAAACATTTGCAAATGAAGCAACTGACAAAGGATTAATCTCCAAAATTTACAAGCAGCTCATGCAGCTCAATAACAAAAAAACAAACAACCCCATCCAAAAATGGGCAGAAGACCTAAATAGACATTTCTCCAAAGGAGATATACAGAATGCCAACAAACACATGAAAGAATGCTCAACATCATTAATCATTAGAGAAATGCAAATCAAAACTACAATGAGATATCATCTCACACCAGTCAGAATGGCCATCATCAAAAAATCTAGAAACAATAAATGCTGGAGAGGGTGTGGAGAAAAGGGGACACTCTTGCACTGCTGGTGGGAATGTGAATTGGTTCAGCCACTGTGGAGAACAGTATGGAGGTTCCTTAAAAAACTACAAATAGAATTACCATATGACCCAGCAATCCCACTACTTGGCATATACCCTGAGAAAACCAAAATTCAAAGAGAGTCATGTACCAAAATGTCCATTGCAGCTCTATTTACAATAGCCAGGACATGGAAACAACCTAAGCGCCCATCATCGGATGAATGGATAAAGAAGATGTGGCACATATACACAATGGAATATTACTCAGCCTTAAAAAGAAATGAAATTGAGCTATTTGTAATGAGATGGATAGACCTAGAATCTGTCATACAGAGTGAAGTAAGTCAGAAAGAAAAAGACAAATACCGTATGCTAACACATATATATGGAATTTAAGGGAAAAAAATGTCATGAAAAACCTTGGGGTAAGATAGGAATAAAGACGCAGACCTACTGGAGAACGGACTTAAGGATATGGGGAGGGGGAAGGGTGAGTTTTGACAGGGCGAGAGAGAGTCATGGACATATACACACTAACAAACGTAGTAAGGTAGATAGCTGGGGGGAAGCAGCCGCAAGGCACAGGGATATTAGCTCGGTGCTTTGTGACAGCCTGGAAGGGTGGGATGGGGAGAGTGGGAGGGAGGGAGACGCAAGAGGGAAGACATATGGGAACATATGTATATGTATAGCTGATTCACTTTGTTGTAAAGCAGAAACTAACACACCATTGTAAAGCAATTATACCCCAATAAAGATATTAAAAAAAAAAAAAAAAAAAAAAAAAAAAAAAAAAAAAAAAAATATATCACAAATTCTCCTCACACCTGGGCCATTATCAGTCAGGTTCCACTTTTTTTGATTATTAGCATACTAATTCAATATTATATTTCTCTATTTTATTGTCTTAAATGCTTTAGGAAATACAAAATTATGTCAGAATTGCTTAACATATAATGATAGTTGTTAATGAACTCTATTATGTACCAGATTCTAGTCCAAGAGGTTTATATGCATTAGCTTAATCCTCACACCAGTCCTGAGGTAGGTATAATTATTATCTTTATTATCATTATTTTATTATTGTATTAGGTCATCATTATTATTATTATTATTATTATACAAAGAACATAATGCACAGAGAAGTTAAAGATCTTTCCTAAGGTCACACCCCTAATATGTGATAGAGATTTGAACTCAGGCAGGCCAGCTCCAGAGCCCGTGGTAGGCAACAGATTTTATTACTTCTCATCTAAAGAGCTTTATCTTAATTGGGCACATCATTCTTCACTTGCTTGGAGCCCTTCTTTATAAGCCTGGGGGGAAAAATATCACATCTTACTGAACACACATTTGTAGACACAATTTACCAGGGGTCCACAGACTTAAAGGACCAGATTGTAGATATTTTAGGCTTTGTGGGACATTCAGTCTCTATCAAAACAACTCAGATGTGGTGTTACAGGGAAAGCATCCATAGACAATGTAAACAAATGAACAGGCTTTATTCCAATAAAGCTTTATTTACAAAAGTAGGTTGCAGGCTGGACTTGCCCATGAGCCATAGTTTGCCGACTCCTGTTCTATACCTTTATTTTTTTTATTCACCAAAGGATTCACAACTGCTCATGAGCACAGCTTCAGTTTAGCAGGAAATGGCTACTATTCTTGCACTCATGTGCAGACAGCTCTTAGAAGAAAAAGACTCCTTGGTATGGCTTTTAATCTACAGCCTTTTCTTTACCTATCTAACCAATTCTCAGTCCTGGGTTTAAAACCCTGGGTGCCAGTTTCCCATTTTTTTTCAGAAAAGACAATGCATTTTTGTTATTAGAGTTTCTAAAAGAAGCGTTTAGATTTTGTCAGACATTTTTGTTCTCCAACAATAGAAGAATATCATTTTGCTATCTCAAATGTAATAATGAATCAGGAAATGATTGTTAATTAGATGTTAAAATCATCAGATTAATAGTTGTTAAGGAAGAGGATACTCACTGGATTTCAAAATATGACCTGCAAATGAATCCACTTATTAACTACAAAGGAAAAATAAAGCTTTCAGTAGAGAGACCAAATGCAGAGTCATCAGGAATGGAATAAACTGGAATTATGTGCCTCCATTTATAATGCAATGAGAAGGACAAAACATTACCTACATAATGTTTTTGCCCAAAATGTTTAAACTGAATCTGATCATGAGAAAATAATCTGACAAATCACAACCATGGGGCATTCTGTATAATTGGACCTAGACCCTAGACAAAATAAAGAAAGTGAAGAGTATTCTGGATTAAAGGAGAAAAAAGATCTGACAACAGAATGCAATGGATAGATCTTGAGTGGATCTTGGATCTCAAACAGCTATAAAACATTTTTGAGTCTTGGAATGTATATTAGGTGATATTACTGAATCCATATTAATTTGAGGGGGACTGCAAAAAAGGCAATTGAATATTTCTACCCTCAAAGAATCCACCCTCTATTGGCAGAGGCAGGCTAATAAGCAAGTAGTTACACTAGAACATCCTTTGGATTTCTCTATGGCTAGATAATCATTATCTAAAATAATATATGAAAAATAGAGATTCCACAACAGTCACATAGTTATCAGAAGGTTAAGTTTGGACCCAGCTACTATCCATAAGAAAATACTGTCTAATAAGGAAGATTAAAAAAATGCCTAAATCATCCTTGAATTTTATTTAAATGCCACATGGATTGAAAATAAAATACCAAGGGGATTCATCCCCCCACCAAAAATAAAGAGAAATAACATACAATTAGGTAAGTTAAAGCTTCAAGGAAGAAGCAACATTAAGAAATGGACCTTGAATAAAAGGAAGGATTTCAACAGGCAGAGATGGGAGGGGAAGTGTTCCAAAAGCACTGAGGCAGGAAAGCAGGGGCCTATTTCTGAAAGCTTAAGTGGTCCAGTTTTCTTGGGGCACAAAAGATGGAAAAGTAGGTAGAAGGCACTGTGTGGAGTCTTTGAATGCCAGACTGAGAGGCAAACATTCAACTCAATCATCAGTGGTTTTAAATGGAGTAGCACTTTGATCTGAGTTATAATTTTAGGATGATAATTCTTTAAAAGTGCACTGACAAAGGCACATAAAAACTGAAAATAGGCAGAAAGAGTTAGGTGATGTATTAGTCTGCTCCTGCTGCCACAACAAAAATACCATAGTGGGTGGCTGAAACAACAAGAATTTATTTTCTCACAGTCCTGGAGACCAGAAGTCCAGGATCAGGGTGTCAGTATGGTTGAGTTCTGGTTGGAACTCTCTTCCTGGTGTACAGAGGGCCATTCTTTCGCTATGTCCTCCTCATGTAGCAGAGAAAGAACTCTGGTGTCTCCTTCTCACAAAGACATCAGTCAGATTGGATTAGGGTTCCACCTCTTTTAACCTTAATCACTTCCTGAAAGCCCTCTTCTCCAATACAATCACATGGGATTTTAGGGCTTCAGTGTATGAATTTAGGGAGGACACAGTTTAGACCACAGCATGTGGTTACTGTTACTAAAATTCTATTGAAGAATACAATTATCTAAATTTGGATGATAAAGTAGGAACAACAAGGAAAGGCAGATGCTAGAGATGAACTTAAGTCATAGGATTTCAGAAGTAGAAGTGAAAGATGAGGGTGAGGCAGCACAGGAGGGAGGAAAAAGCCAAAACTAACTTCAGAATTCTCAATTGGCATGACTGTTTGCCACTACTAGAAAGTGAGAATAAAATAGTAAAAAAGAGAAGCTTGGTGTATACAGAGCTGGCTTGGCGTAGGACCTGTGTAGCCCAACAGGACGCCACTCTCAGAAGGGAGCCATGCATAGTTTAATGCTCTGCTGTCTTGAAATTCTTAACAATTTCATCTTTGGACTTTTGTAAGTAGAGTTCAGTGGGGCAATGGAGTATGCCTATGAGCAGAGGAGATACACGCAAATGTCTGCCTGTAGCTCCTTACCATCCCATTTGCCTTTAAGCGCCGCATGGGCACAGAATTCTGGTGGACCTGCAATGTACGGAGTTCAACGAGACTTGAAGCAAGTAAAAGGTAAGCATGTTATGCCTACACCTGAGTAAGTCGCGGTGCTGATAGCTGCCAAGAGACCACACCTTCCCTGTAAACCAGAACTTGCTTCAAATGCAGAAGTAAGACAGTGGCATTCTTAGAAACTCAAATGAGCAAGGAAAACTACATATACTTTCTTATTCATCTTACTTCCTTTACTAACCAACCACTTAAGCTGAGAATGACGGTGTAGAAGGAAAGGAAAAGATAGTTCATTTCCTTTCACTCCTTTCTTTCTTAGCAGTAAGGCAAAAGCACACAGTGTGGGTAGGATGCATGAGTATCAAGAAGTGAAATAAAGTTGAGTTAGTTTTGTGCAGTACTTCCACTGTTCTGTTAAGAACAAAATGCATATGCACGTACACAAATTGTGTCATTTCTGTGATTCTGCGTACTTTAAATGTTCTATTTATGTTTGAAATTGGCATTGCACAACATAAAGATGAATGGTAAAATTCATGCTAATTATTACAAATTTTGATTTTTTTATGTAGGATGACATTAAATATCAAACAAAAATACCACAAGTTAAAAGAGAGAGCATGGGAAAAAAGAAAAAACCTTCTATTTTAGTACCTTTAGTAGTACTTTTCTTCCTGCTTTTCCAACAAAGGGTCCTTCATTTTTATTTTGCACGAGGCCCCACAAATTATGTAGCTGCCTTTCAGTATGTGTGTATCTATGTGACAGAGAGAGAGAAGTAGAAAGGGATAAAGAGAGAAGACACACATCCAAGTGTTTCCACACAGAAGATGTATATAAACCTACTATGTGCCGAGCACCTGGCCCTATATTAGGCACTAATGCAAAACTGAAGAAGACAGACTGCATTTTGTTGGTGGAAAGTGATGAGTCATATTTGGAACTTGTTGAGTTTAAAATAACAGCAGAACTTTCAAATGGAAACAATCTAAAAAACAGCTGGACATGTATGTGTGGTGCTCTTAAAAGATGTGAAGGTAGAGATAGCTGTTTGAAAGTCATTTGCATAGAAGTAATAGATGTTATAATAGCAACAAAAAGATGAAATACATAAGATTAAACTTTAAAATAAATGTGTATCATTTACACGAAAAAAAAAGCACTACTGAAAGACACAAAAGAAGACTTGGACAAATCAAAAACATTTTATGTTCTTGGATTGAAATAACTAGCATCATAAAAATGCCAATTCTTCCTAAATTAATCTGTAAATTTAACCTGATCCCAATCAGTGTAACAATAAAAATACTTAAATTTTAGAAATAGACAATCTGAATCTAAAGTTTATATGTAAAAATACATAAGCATAGCCGGGAAAATTTTGTTTTATGTAATACCAGCACGAGAAGGGCTTTACAAGTATAACACAAAACGCAGAAGCCATAAAGAAATGATTGGTGAATTTGTTTATATAATAATCAGAAATTTTATAGGAAACAAAACTATCTTACATAAACTAAAATTTGAAAAATAATATGTACAACATATATTAGAAGCCAATTCCTATAAATTTATAAGAAAAAAGACCAACTGTTCGATACAAAATAGGAGTACATGGGGCAAAGGATATGAAAAAACAGTTTACTAAAAAGGAAATACAGATTGCTCTTAAATGTATAAAAAAGACACCAATCCTCACCCAATTATATACTACATTAGATGCTATATTTCACTTATCAGACTGGCAAAACCCCAAAATTTTTATGACAGTTATCAAGCATTGCTGGAGGGGCTGTAAATTGGTATAACCTCAATAACAGGCAATTTCACAGTAATCAGTCAAAACAACAAATGCACATAATCCTAGCAATTCTAGTCCTAAGCACTTATCCTATAAGTACAAAATGATGTTTCTAATAGATTGTAGTAGACTTGAAGCAGACTAAATGTTTAGCATTAGAAGACTGGTTTATAAAAATTATATTTAAATAATGAAATACAATGCTGTCTCGTGTACTGGTCGTAAAAGATCTCCAAAATCTATTGTTAAGTGCAAAAAGTAATGTGTAGAACAGGGTACATGGCATGCTAATATGTATGTGGGGAAAATTATATATATACACATAATTATATAATAAATATACATATACGTGTACATACACAAACTCATATATTTGTAAATGCATAGACTATTCTTAGAAGGCTCTGAAGAGACTGTAATCGTGATTGCCTCCTAGGAGAGAAATTGGATGGGTGGGGGTCAGGGAGAAAAAGAGACTTATTTTTCACTGTATATTATTTCATACTTTTGAATTTGATACTGTGTACATATATTACTCAGAAAAAATATTTTTAGATTAAGAGGGTCAATATTTAAAACCAGTGAAACATTTGAAATAGGTTAGATCTCTGAGTGTAAGGACATTGACATAAGAAGACCAAAGACCATGACAAATATCTCTGTTTGAAGCCTCCTTCCCTCAAGAAGTATCAGCTAGACACTGCAGCAAAATGGGCTAAGAAATAGGAAACAGGATAAAATAGTGTCACAGACATTGAAAGAAAAGTGTTTGAGAAGGAAATCAAGTTTTCCAAAGGAAAAGATCAGTATATTTAGCTATAAAATAGTTGTAAAATTTTGCATATCAATATTTGCAAAAAAACATGACATTAGAAAAGATCAGTATACTTAACATAAATCCTGAAAAAACAACATTCTAATAGAAAAATGATCAAAGAACTTGAAGGGACAATTCCCAAAACAAGAAAATACAAATTTCCAGTAAATGTATTAACTTGTAATTCAGGAAGTGCAAATTAAATGAAGAAATCTCTGCCTATACACTTAGAAAATTTTTAAAAAATTAACATAATTCTCAGTGCTAATGGGAACATAAATTGAGACTGTATTTGGAAAGCAGTTTGTCAATATATATCAAGAGATTTTATAACTGTTAATAAATTTGATACTGTAATTTCTACTTCCAGGAATTTCTACCAAGGAAATAATCAGAGTGATATAATGCTAATGTATTACAACATTTATATCTGATGGCAAAACAGAAGTCAATCTTAATGTTCATCAGTGTGTCAATGTTGTCAATGTCTCCTTCCTCCAGTTTTAGAGCATTCCAATTAAGCCTCTTTCTTCCTTCAAGGTTGTTATTTCTAAATTATAAACATAGTAAAGAGAAGAAAAAAGGAGAAGGAGAATCCCTTCAGCACTTCGTAGAGTACGGATAAGATACAGTCCAAACTCCTTTGTTGTTGTTCTTTTTTTTTTTTCTTTTTTTGCGTTATGCCGGCTTCTCACTGTTGTGGCCTCTCCCGCTGCAGAGCACAGGCTCCGGACATGCAGGCTCAGCGGCCATGGCTCACGGGCCCAGCCGCTCCGCGGTATGTGGGATCGTCCCGGGCTGGGGCACGAACCCATGTCCCCTGCATCGGCAGGCAGACTCTCAACCACTGCGCCACCAGGGAATCCCCAAACTCCTTTGAATGAGTAAAAAGCCTTCCGTGATTTTGCATTGCCTTTCATTCTGCCCTTAATGCTCATCTTGGGTCTTCTGTCCCACACTTAATGAGCTGTTTACGGTACTCTCAACACACCTGGATGCTTTATGCCTCTGTATCTTTGCTCAGGTTTCCTCTGCCTCTAGTGATGCCTGAGTCTGCACCCATTCACATGATCAACACACATTATCTTTCAAAAACTCAACTGAGGAGGAAAGTAAAATCCTGGACCACACCCTCTACCACCCCGGGTAGAAGTGATCACCGCCTCATTGTGGTTCCACATTTTCTTTTAGTGCCTTATTTCATTTTGTAGTGCATATGTCTTCTTTGATAAGTAAACTGTAAACCACTTGATGTCAGAGGACTCTCTTATATTTTTATTTCCAGGGCCTAATTTAGAGACTATCAAAACTTAATAAATGTTTGTAGATTAAAAAAAGAAGGGGGCTTCCCTGATGGCGCAGTGGTTGGGAGTCCGCCTGCCGATGCAGGGGACACGGGCTCGTGCCCCGGTCCGGGAACATCCCATGTGCCGCGGAGCGGCTGGGCCCGTGGGCCATGGTTGCTGGGCCTGCGCATCCGGAGCCTGTGCTCCGCAGCGGGAGAGGCCACAAAGAAAAAAAGGGGAATGAGTGGTTAACAGTATCAGAAAATTCATTGAATATGATAAGTAGTCATTGTTAACTTTGAAAGAACTGTTTCAGTTGATTAACTGGGAGGCAGCAAGTAGTGAATGAATAGTGAACAAATAATCGTTTCAAGTCTAGATGATTTTTTTTTTCCCCAAGAAATTTATTACTAAATGGAAGGGGAAAGAAAAGATAACAGTTTAAAAGAATTCTTTGAATTTTGGTTTTTATAAATAAATCGAAATTTAAGTATGTTTGTAGGCAAAGAAGAAGAAACCACACCCAAAAGAAAATTCTAATGTCACGTGGCAAGATTAGTCTGATTTTAAAATATGAATATTGTTAAGTGGTTCCACTGTTTATGCATCACATTTATTATTGGTAACTTGGATAAGGAGCTTCTGTTGGTTCTGCCATTTTCCCAACCCCTTTCCCAGCCTCCCCCAAAGGAGGAAATACTAATCAGATCTATCTAAAATTTGATGGCACCAGCCAGGCTCAGGGTCAGTGTATGTGAATCCTGTGGGTTTTATTTATCTTCTGCTTGCCTACTTGGTGCTAGGCATGTGAAACAAACAGGCTTTCTCTTTCTCTTTTCCTAGTAATCTCATATGATTATTTCCATATCTGTTAACCTTATTATTTTTTGGCCACACTGAAGGGCTTGTGGGATCTTAGTTCACTGACCAGGGATCAAACCCAGACAGTGAAAGCACAGAGTCCTAGCCACTGGGCCTCCAGGGAATTCCCATGTTAACCTTTCCTTTTTTCTATCTGCTTATCTTCTGTATAATTTCTTCAGATCTGTCATTTAATTTACCAATAGTTTTATTCTACTGTGCCTAATATGTATTTTAACTAACCAATTGAGATTTTTATTTTAACAGTTCTAGTTTTTATTTTTAAAATTTTTATTGGAGAAGAGTTGATTTACAATGTTGTGTTAGTTTCTGCTATACGGAAAAGTGAATCAGTTATACATATTTATGTATCCACTCTTTTTTAGATTCTTTTCCTATATAGGTCATTCAGAGTATTGAGTAGCATTCTATTTTTTATTTTTAAAAGCTTTGTTTGGTTTGTTTTCAAATTTGCCTGGTTTTATAGGCGAGCCTCTTACTGCTTACTCATCTTTTATATAATTTTTAAATTTTTTCAACATTTCATAGTAGTTTTTAAAATATTTTTAGTTTGGTAACTTGAATGTTTGAATATTTGGCCTATTGATTATGAACTCTCATTTAGTTGATACAGTATTAATCTTTGGGATACTCAAAGACTTAAACTAAAGATGTGTTTCTCCCCAAATCCTCTTCTGTGTGGAACTGCATGCCACACTAGTGACCTGGGACCACTGTAGCCCCTTCTCAGGTCTCCAGCTTCAGGAGAGAGCTTGATCTCCCTTAGTTCCCTCTCTTGTGCCTAGGCTGCGTCTCTGGGTGCTGGCAACCAACATCAGGTCGGTTTGCCCTGGTGGTTTAACACTGCTGTGTTTTCTTTCCCCCATGTCCTGTAAACCCAGAAGCGCCTGACATTCCTCCTCCTGTTTTCTTGTAAACCCCTTCGGATCAAGCTTTCTCCCGTCGTTCTATCAAACCTGTTCTTCCTAAGGTTGCCAATAGCCTGTATGTTGTTGCTAAATACAACTGCCTTTTCTCAGCCTCATCTTTGTTGCCGTGACAGTTAATTTTAGGGGTCAACTTGGCTGGGCCATGGTTACCCAGATATTTGGTCAAACGTTTTTCTGGATGTTTTGGTGAAAGTGTTTTGGGAGGAGATTTACATTTAAATCGGTGGACTTTGAGTAAAGCAGATTGCCCTCCATAATATGAGTGGGCCTCATCCATTCAGCTGAAGTCCTGAATAGAACAAAAGACTGACGTTTCCCCCAACAAGAGGAATTCCACAGCAGAAGGCCCTGGGACTTGAACTGCACAGTCAGTCCTGCTTGGGTCTCCAAGCTACCAGCTCACTCTATAAATTTTGGACTTGCCAGCCTCTGTAATTGTATAAGCCAATTCCTTAAAACACATACAGACATTCTACCTATTGGTTCTGTTTCTCTGGGAACCCTGACGAATACACCCACCCTGTTAGTAGTATTAGACCGAGGTGATTATTCCCCTATTTTTGAAATATTTCTTTACTTGGTTTCTGATAATACATGCTCCTGTTTTTTTTCCAACCTCATTGGTTTTTCCCTTTAAGTCTCTTTTGTGGATTTCCTCCTCGTCTTCCCAGTCTCTAAATATTAGATCTCCAGAACTGACAGTTGAGTCTTTAGACCTCTTCTCTCTATACTTGCTCTCTTGTTAATCTCACCAAGTCTCATAGCTGTGACATTATCTTTTTGCTGATATACCATAAAGTTCCAAATGTATATTCCTAGCCCAGAACTCTCCCTTTAACTCCAGACTCATATTTCCAGCTGTTTTATTCTAAATTTATGCTTATTATCTGATACATATCTCAAAGTTAACATTTCCAAAACCATATTATTAAGCCCTCTTCCCTTTCCATGCCCCTCAAGCCAAACTGCTCTTCCCCACGATTTCCCCCTAGTAAATAGAATATTGTTCTAATTGCTCAGGCCCCAAACCCATGAGTTATCCCTGTATTCTTTTTTTTCCTGACCCCCCACATCTAATCAGTCATGGAATCCTGGGGCGCTATTTTTAACTTATAATCAGAATCTAGCCACTGCTTACCACCTGCTTCCCCCGCACTGGGACAGGCCACGATCACATCTGCCTGGAGTAGCAACTCTCACCTCTCAGCTGGTCTCTGGGCTTATACCCTTCCCCACAAGGCATTCAGTTCTACACTCAGCAGCCAGAATGAGTCTTTAAAAGTACAAGCCCTGGCTATCATCCCTCTGCTCAAAACCATTCAAAGATTTTTCAGGTGGCTCAGAGGAAAAGCCTCAATCAATTCTCTAAAAGACCCAACACAATCTCTTTCCCTCTCACTCTGTTCCCTTCCACTTCCCTGCCCTGGCAGGTACGGCTTCCCCTCAGGGGCTTTGCTTTGTTGTTTCCTCTGCTTGAAATGCTTTGCCCACAGACTTCTGCGGAGTTTCCTCTTATACCTTCTGTAGTCTTTGTTCAATGGCTACCTTCTTTGTGACGCCTTCCTGGTTACTCTATCTAAAATCCAACCTATCTCCCATTCTCTCTCTGTCGTCCTTCCTTTACTTTTCTCCACAGCATTTATCTAAAAACTATACATTTTACTTCTTTATTTTGTCTGTCTGCCCCTCACTAGAGTATAAGTTCCATGAGGATAAGAATTTTATTTTATTCACTGCCGTATCCTCAATTCCTAAATACCATCCCTCACAATAGAAGGCACTCGATAAATATTGCTGTAAATACCCATTCTTGGCAAGGGTATGGGGAAAGATGCAATCTCTCACATTTGGGGAGGTAAGTATAATTTGGCGCAATATTTTTAGAGGTTTTACATTCTCCGGTGAGCCATTCACTCACAGTGAATGCATTTGCACCTAGACCTGCTCAGCTTTGATCATTTTCGTTACCTGCCTGGCCTCTGCAGCCTGTTGAATTTTCTACCCCTGGCACACAGGTACTTCTCATTTTGATCTTCCCTGAAATGACCCTCTCTCTGCTCATGTAGCCACAGCAAGAATATTCAAAATTCCCCTTCAAGTAGCATGTTCTTTAGTGCCTCTTAGCCACTGTGTATATTGTTTCTTCTGCTTTTTCTCCCTTTTTCCAGCCTAGACACTGCCCACTCTTTCTTCTAGACTCAGTTCAAGCATCAAAGCCTCCATGAAGCCTTCACTAGACACCCTGGCCGTGACTCCTCTCTGGGTCTCCACAGCATTTTTGTGTAGAATTTAATGATTAGTATGTATCACATTGCACTGAGTGTGTGTTTGGGTTCCTGTCTCCCAGTGAGACTGAGAGCAAACTCGTAACGTCCTCAACCTTGTCTCTAGCTCTCTGGCAAGAGAGCAAGGCTGGCACTACATTTTCGGTTGCGTGAAAAAATAAATCATTGAATGTCTTTTCCCATGTTTCTGTTCACTTCCACCTTTTTTCCAACTAAAATGCTTAAAAGTTGTTTGTATGACATTAAAATGACCATGGAAGCATCTAAGCATAATTTCTGTGCAGACAGAACATGCAGGATCGTTTCTCAGGAGGGTAAGCTGAGAGCCAGCAACAGCTCTTGTCCCAAATTTGCTGCCATACTTTACAATGAAAAAGTCTAAACTATAAGTGTTTTTATCTTAGGAATGGTGATAAGATACATTTATTGGCTTATTTGCATACTTTTTTATGCAAAAATTAAGGTTTCAGAATAAAATGGTCAACTAGGACCCTGTGGCTCCCTTTCTTCAAGTCCCCAAAGGGAAACACACTTTTTATCCCTTTCTTCCCCTAAATCTAAGATAATATTACTGAGGCATGAACCTAGCTTGTATGACATGTTTTGAGCACTGATCCACAGTGCCAGAATCAAGTAGCTCCACACCCTAAGAAGTGGCTCTAACCCAGGATGACACAATCTGTGTTTGTCAAATTGCCAATTAAAAAAAATTGTTTAAAGGCCCTTTGTTACATAATAATGTTTTATTCAGAAGGAGAGGAAAAGTTGGACTGATACAAAAGGCAGTTCTTTCCATTTTCCACTTTATACCATAAGCAAATCAGTCCTTTGCTTTTTGTGTTGCTAGTGCGTACTCCAACTTTATGCAATGGGACTTCTCCCAAGCTGCCATTCAGCTGCTAAAGTCACAGCCGATTTTACCACCTCTCCAGAGTGGCTGGAGAGAGTGACGGAGTGAAAGGAGCCTGGACAATGGCTGGAGGTTATTTTCAAATGTGGTTTGTCCCTATTTTGTTCAAGAACACAGGATTTTTAAAAAAATGAACAAAAAGCAAAAAACCAAACGCCCAGACAAGAGAGCCATTTCTGAGCATGAAACAACTGAAGGTAGAACGGAACACTTTAGTCTCTGGCCTCAGATTTTGAGAGTCTAGAGCAAAACACATTGCTTGATCACTGAGGTAAATGTTGACTTTTGTAATCAGGCTGATGACTGGAACATATTGGAAAAACAAAAGTAAACCTTATGACTTGGACCAAGCTTGTTTTTAACATTCTTTTCTGTCTTACTAATAACTGGGACCTAGCCCCATATTGAAATACCATGTAACAGAAACTAAAGAACTTTCTCCATAACTTAACTAATAATACCTTTTAAATGAGACCTGATTCTTTCATTATGCAGATTAAACTTGACAAGTGCTTTTACCTCTTCAGCTTTGAATAAACTATTTTTAGCTCTAAAATTTTTTAGACCTATAATGCACATAATAAGTAAAAATATTCTGATTAAGCAAAATTATATTTTTCTATCCTAATCATGAATAAATTGAAGAATTTTTCTAGGCTAGGGTTTTAAAGGCACATCAACAAACCAGAAAATAGGATACTTGAATGTACATTTTTAATATCCAATTATGAGACTAGAAGAAATTAACATAATTTTAATTTTTATATTTGGGCGGGTAATAAAATATTTCAGCAAAAAATATTTCACAAAAATTGTCTTTCCAGTGCAAGGTTTAGAGATGTACACATCCTGCAGGGACTATCTACTGTTTTTGTCAGTCTGGTTCTCCTCTCTCCCCTTTTGCTGGTAATGCCCCTGTGTCCTTTGGAGGAGATGTCCTCCCATGATGGGAGCTGCCTGTGATGATTTATCACATTCATATGACCCCAAGTATTAGCCACCCCTGATATTTTTCTACATGAACTGTCCATCAGATGCAGGATGCACACCCAGTGCAACCTGTGGCTCTTCTCCTTGCAGCCTAAAACACTAGTTTGCTATTGTACAGACTGAAGACAAGTCAAAAAGAAACAGGTTTGGGAGAAGGGGCTGAGAAAGATGCTGACTTTGCCTTGGTCTCTGGTTCTGGTCCCTGAGGTTCTCAGAAATGCTGTTCTTCCATCAGTGCTTTTGAGCTACGCTACCTCAGTGTTGTTCCAGAAAATCCATCACACCTCCACCCCAATCCAGTTCAGACTGGCTTTGGTACTTGCAACCAAAGAGTTCTGACTCAGGAACACTTACTGGAGCACATATGGTATTGACATTTAGTGGTACTTATTGGAAGAAAATTTATTGGACAGAACTATAAAAACTGGCATAGACAGTTTACTGTATTATGTAATGTACTGTATATTGCCAGAAGCATGTAAAACAATTTGTCCAAACAATTTGCCTTTAACTTGACCTCCTTTGTTAATCTCTATTACAAAGCTTATATTAAGAGTGACAGTAAGTTGGTTGCTCAAATTAGGGACTTTTCCTTAGTTGAAATTTTATTTCATTTTCTGTTATTCAGAATACTTTTAAAGCACTATTGATGTTCAAGAGAAAAACTTGTATTATGCCTAAATTATGCACATCTATTTACACACATACAGATGATACTGCAACTATTCATAAACTTCCAGCATATAGCAACTAGTAGTCAGGAGGCCTGGACACTAGATATTTTGTTAACTAAGTCTAGTGTTGGGTATGTTGCTTAATTTTTCCAGGTCACAGGAAAATGAGGATGTTGGAATAGGTGGGTGTCTTCCAGCTTTAAAACCCTAAGATTCCACTAGTAGAAAAAACAGTTCTGTTAGAAAAAGATTTTGCTGATTTTATAAAAAAAATCAAGCAGTGCTTTTTACTATTTCCTTTGGCCTGTTTACTAAAAACATTGTGTGAAAGTGTCATTGGGGGAAAAGAATCCCACCTGATACAAATGAATGCAAACTATGTTGGCCTTGGAAAAAGTTCTGTTGTCTAAAGGACTCCAAATACATTGGCCTAGATGCTGAACAAATAGGTGGCAAAACAAAACAAAACAAAGCAAACAAAACAAAACCAAACCGTACCCTTAAAAGAGTTATTTATATAATTTCAGAACCATAAAAGTACATTTTAAAAAAATAGCAGATCTTTTTTTTTCTTTTTTTTTTTTTACATCTTTATTGGAGTATAATTGCTTTACAATGGTGTGTTGGTTTCTGCTTTATAACAAAGTGAATCAGTTATACATATACATATGTGCCCATATCTCTTCCTTCTTGTGTCTCTCTCCCTCCCACGCTCCCTATCCCACCCCTCCAGGCGGTCACAAAGCACCGAGCTGATCTCCCTGTGCTATGCGGCTGCTTCCCACTAGCTATCTACCTTACGTTTGGTAGTGTATGTATGTCCGTGCCTCTCTCTTGCTTTGTCACAGCTCACCCTTCCCCCTCCCCATAAACTCAAGTCCATTCTCTAGTAGGTCTGTGTCTTTATTCCTGTCTTACCCCAAGGTTCTTCATGACATTTTTTTTTCTTAAATTCCATATAACCAGATCTTTTAAACTTCCTCAGTGAAAGAAGTTTTGAGCTTGGAATTAAAATGTCAAAAATTAATAAAATAAGTACTCAAAGTAATTTTTAAATAAAATTATTAAAGATTTTTCTTAAAAATTTACTAATGTATTAAGTGTACATTATTAAAATAAATGCTGTATATCTTTAGATTTAAAAATACAGTACCTTGACAATTTTTCAAATATTGATTTTGAAGTGCTAAATACTCCCAAAGGCAAGAGTTGCAGGATGAATACTAGCTCAGTGCTGCAGGTTTGGCACCATCTCACAGCTTTGTGACTGTGGTTTGTTAGGCAATTTTGGTTGCAAAATATAGAAACCCAAACATGTGACCTCAGGGAAGAGGGTGTTGGGGTTTGTTCTTGTTTGTTTGGTTTGTAAAGAATACATATGTAAATCAGAAAAACTGAAATCTCAGCCATGATATCCGGCTTCCTTCCTAGGAATAACAGGAAAGTTGAACAACAAAGCTTCTTAGGAGGAGAGGAATGCCAATTGAATTGGGCTTTTCGGAACACAGAATTTGAAGGATATTCAGAACCCAATGTATCAGTAGGACTTCTCATCCTGCTGGAGCATCCCAATCACCTGAGGAGTGTTTTAAAAATACAGATTTTGAGGTCCCATCTGCAAAGGCTCAGGTCTAGTACACTTGGGGAAGTTCTGGGAACACTTTGTTTTTAAAAAGATCCCAGCTAGATTTTGAATGCCCTGCTCTCTGGGTTGCCTGGGTTGCCTCTTCTCTTGGTGTCTGCTTCCTGATCAGCACACTACCAGTTGATTCCCTTAAGATTCTTTACTACAGGCTCAGTGCCTCACCTCCTTCAAGCCTTAGCTCAAATGTCACCTTCTCAGTGAGGCTTTCCCTATTCCTGTGATTGAAAGTTGTACCCCAGCCCCTGGCACTTTCTAGTTCCCTGCCCTGCATAATGTTTATCCAACACTTACCACCTTCTAATATAATATTTGATTTACTTATTTATTGTTTATTGCCTGTCCCATTTACCAGAATGCAAGGTTCATACAGAATTTTTGTGTATTTTGTCCATACTGCATTCCCAGAACCTAAAACAGGAAATTCTTAATAAATATTTGTTGAGCAGATGAGTGAATGGATGTTTTCTGCTTAGTCATTGGCTGACATTATCTTCTGCTCACTGGTGATGTGTCAGAGCCCTTCTCACCCATGGCTACCATCTGTGCCTCCCTTTGGGTCCAGCTTCCCCAGTTGATTGTCTGATTGGACCAACACTTTTTTCTTCTTTTTTATTTGGGTGGGGGCCCACCACGTGGCATGTGAGACCTTAGTTCCCAGACCAGGGATCGAACCCTCGCCCCCTGCATTGGAAGCACGGAGTCTCGACCACTGGATCACTAGAGAAGTCCTTGGACCAGCTCTTTTGGATTGTTTTTCCCAGGTCATTTTTGAATGGGTGTGAATTGGCTGTTTAACAGGTCAGGTGCCCTCCCAGGAGTATTCCACAGAGGCACAAAAGAGTACTGCCTGGGGCGCCCCCTTCAGCAGGGCGTGTGGGTGGGGCATTTTCTCCAAGAAGCCTATTTTGGTGCAGAGTGAGTGTTCAGCAAGTTACTTGACCCTGCTGAGCTTTAGTAAGACTGCATTAACAGTGCAGGTCTACCTTATCTCAGTGAGTTCTTCAGAAGTTCCAGAGAATGATGTTTGGGAAACATACGCATATAAAATATTAACTTATTATAAAAATAAAATGAATGTGAGACGTTACATAAATTCAGATGACATTTAAGTATGGCATTTAATAAAAAGCCTAAGGGAAGTTGTAGGGGAGAATTTAGGAATTTAAGAACGAGTTGCTTAAAGTGCTTTTGTGATTCTCCCCACCCCCCAGTCCTGAATGTCTTTCAAATGTTATTCTTATTTCACATTGATTTCTATTTGGCAGGGGATTCTGGTACATAACTTCCAAAGTGATATTTAAGATGAATACATGCAAAGATCCACACTCAGTCTCCAAAAACAAATTGCACAAATACAGGTTGGAGGAGATATTGTTTTACAGGTGTGTATGTGTTAAAGTCCTAAGAAAGATTCAAGGGTTTTTGTTTGTTTTATGAACAGTGTGGGGTGGTAGAAAAATATGAATGTGATATCAAGCTGAATTTTGAAATATCATAAGAATGTAGAAAACTGTATTTCTTTATTCTTCTCTGTATACCTGGAATACTGGACTCAGTTCTAGATGCCACATTGTAAGGGGCACTAGGGTATGTTTAGATAAGTGTATGGAGGAGATGAATGGGGCTTGTGTATGGAGGCTGGTGTGAGAAGGCACATGTTCTGGTTGCTGACTTCAGATGTTTAAAGGCTGTATATGGAAGGGGAATTGGGCTGTTCTGTATTCAATACATCTGAGTACCAGATTCAGATTCACTGGGTACTTTAATACAATTGTATTCATACTAATGATAATGATTTAAGGTGTTATTATTTCCCCCTTTTAGAGTTGAGCAAACTCATAACTTGGAGCTGTTTTGTGCTTGTCCAAAGTCATACAGCTAGAAGTTACAGAGCTACGATCCGACCACACCACTTTGGAGTTTAATTCCAGTGGTGTTTTCTACTAATACCATTGTTACCTACCAAATCTACAGAAAGACACATTTCAGTTTCATGTAGGGACTAGCAGGGCTGTTCAAAGATGAATACTATTGTGAGGTAGTGAGTGGTTCCCTATCACTCAAGAGTTCAAGCATATGCTGGACAGCTACTTTGCAAGGATCTGGTTGTCCCTTCAATTTATACATATATAAAGAAGGATATGTTTACCTTATTAATAAAGTACTAGAAATGAAGCTAATCATAGAGCCAAAGGAACTCCAGAGGGGAGGCTTAGTGAATTTAAGTGATTGAGCTGTGTTCATTTAGTAGTTATTGGAAAATACAGCACCCAAACTTTGTTCTCTGCATTTATAGTCTAATGTGTTTTCTGTTGCAACAGTTCCCCTTATCTAATAACTGGGTCCACACTGTTGTGGAACAAGAGGGTATGGAAAGAGGAAGGGCAGGGATATTTGGTGAATTACTATAATAGATTGTTTGGCATGAACTTGCTTTATTAAAACGAGCCAAGAATGCGAGTGGTAATAGGAGAGGGTTTAAAATGATAAACAGAGAATGCCACATGGTAAAGGAAGGAAGAACAGAATACTGTGGAAGGTTAAGTAAGGAAGGCAGGGACTGTGGATTGCAGTGTATTTCCCTCTTGTTGAGTAGATGTTCAACATCTATTTGTTGGAATGAATAGTGACATCAGTACTTGAACAAATATTTAAAGAAAACCTTCATAGTGCTGAGTACTGTGCTATGTCTGAGAGCCAAAAATGAACTAGACAAAAATCTCCATCCTTTTAAGGAACTCACAGTCTAGTAAGAAAAGACCACCAAGCAAAGCAATGGGAAAAAAGAAAGTGCTAGGGGTTATCGTAGAGAATAGATCAAAGTTTACATGAAAGCAGAAAAGAATGAATAATTCAGTGTAAGTGTGTGGGGTGAGGATATGAGGGTGGAAAAAGGACAGGATGTCAGGGAAGATTCAACGGAGGAAAAAATGCATTATCTTTATTATCTTGAAGGAGACTGGAAGTTCACCCGGTTAAATGAGGGATGAATTTCAGATGGAGGAAAATATACAAAGGCACAGACAGAGACTGTATGTGAGTTGTGGTGGGAATTAAAGCTGAAGCTGAAGAGATCTGTGGATCAGATCATAAATGGCCTTGGATATCACGGTAACTGCTTGAAACTGATTATCCAGGTGGAAAGCCTTTGAAGAGGGAGGCTCTGTGTTTTGGGGGCATTCCTAGCAGTCCTTTGGAACACAATCAGAAGTGAAATTAGCAAGGCTTGACCTAAATGGTGGCAGAGACTGATGTAGTGGAGACATTATCAGTCATAGATATAAGAGGAAGTATTAATCCTTGGGATTTTCAGTCAGAGAACTTTAGCAGAGAGAAACTTAGTTGCTTAGTTGTTGGAATGGTAAATTTTTTTTCCTAAAGAAATTAGGTGATACTGAAGTGAGTGGCACAGTGAGTAATAAGTAAGGCCTGAGATTGAGAACACATGCTGCCCTGAGCCTGTGTGTATTAGCTGATGACTCTTTTGAACTGAATTCAGGAAATGACATAAAAACGATTTGTGCAAGAAAATTGGAAGAACAAGGACTCTGAAGTCACTACATTTGGAGAAAAATAACTAGTGTTGGTGAAGATGGGGAAGTAGCCATTATCAGAGGGCCATTTGTGGATAAATTTTGGTCTATCCAATGGAAAGATCCCCAAAGGAAAACAAATGCCCTGAATCCACCTCTTCCTCACTACAACCCATTCCCCTGCAGTTGCCTTATCCTTCAGACACATCACACGTCTGTGTGGGAGATCCATCTCCTGGCATCTCCTGGCAGTGGGTACTTGCGGGTAAAGGAATCCCAACAAACCCGGGATGACAACGTTAGAATTTTGAAAATCTTGGAGACCATATACTCGAACATACATATTTCAGTATGAGGACAGAGAAAACAAATGACAGGCAAGGCGTCAAGGGGAGGGGGTGTCTTTCCTTAAGTCCAGGCTCCCCGACTCTAGGCCCAGTTCTTCCATAATCCCACGCTGCCTGTGGGCTTGGGAGCTGGAAGCTCGGCGGGTGGTGAGGAGAGCGGGGTCCGCCTGGTGGCGTCGGAAGCCCCCTCCTCGCCCAGCCCCCAATCCCCAGCCCCCGTGGGACTCCCAGCCCCGCCCCCTTCCCGTGCGGGCGGTGTCGCTGCGCCGCTGCTACCCGGGCGCGCGCGGGGCAGCACGGACGCGAGTCGGGCCGAGGGTGACGGGAGGTCGCCGAGCCTCCCGCGCCGCCGCCCCTTGCCTGACGCACAGAGGGGCCGGGACGCGATTTGCCGCGAGTGACTGGAGCCGCTGCCGCCGCCACCGCCTCCCGGGCCCGCTCCGCCCTCAGTCCGCCTTCCTCCCGCCTCGCCCTCCGCCTCCGCTCGCGCCTTGCTCGCGTCCCCACGTCCTCCCCACCGCCCCGGAACGTCGGGCAGCCAGCGCCAGCGCCAGCCAGGTGAGTGTGGCCGCCGCGCGGCCCGGGCGGCCCGGGCGGGAGGAGCGCGCAGGCCCAGCGGCCGGGCAGGGAGCGCGGGCGGGCGGCGGCGGCGGCGGCGGCGGGCCCGGCTTTCTTCCCCAGCGTGGGCCGCGCGACTGAGGGAGGGGCGCCCCCGCCCCGCCGCAGCCCCCGCCGCAGCCCCCGCCGCCACCGCAGACAAAGCAAGCGCCAGAGGTGGGAGCCCCGCGGGCGGCCCCTGCCTCCGCGCCGCCTGCCGGGTGCGGTCGCGGCCCGCAAAGCCCGGGCGGCCCGCGCGTCTCCCCTCCTGAGCGCCCTTGTTCATTTCTGGGTGAAAGGGACCCGAATCGTGCAACAGGTACGGGCATTAGTCCTTATTTAACGGCGGGTCTTGTCAACCCGGCGTGCGGGGACCAGATGTGGCGCCCGGCTCCCGGGCGAGCCCCCGTGTCCAGCGCCCGCGGCTTGCTCCTTTGTGTGGCCGGTGACCAGCCCTGGCCGGCGGGTGGGGGACGCCCGCCCGAGGCCCCCGGGCTGCACCGAGGCTCCTGGACGCCTCCCTCGGGGTGTGGGGCTTGGCTTCTCCCGGGCCTGCGGGCTGTTAACCTCCCTCCAGCCTTAGGAGGAGTCACAACGGGAAGGGAGAGCGGGTTGGCAGGGTTATCTGGCTGTGTATTTATTTTTGTATGTGAGGTAGACTCATATTGGAAAGGAACCGCAGTCTGGCCGGCTCTTGAGGGTTCCTGTGGCATTTCACCCTGGGATGCACCGTTTGGTCCTGGTTGCTGCTGCGACTGCCGCCGTGGTTCTCTTCTTGGTGCTTTGACATCTTTCTCTCTTACACAGACATCACCCAAGAAGTTGGAAGCGCCGTTGAGGGAGTAACTCGATACAGCTGTTTGACAGGTCGCCTCTTTCTTCGCATTTTGTCTGTGCCAAGTATACCCACCATGCATGCTAGCATAGGTTGGCAGACCCTCATATTAAGATCACTACTCAAAATACCCCCATATTGGGAAGTAGTAACCCGTAGTTTTTACTCTGGCTTGATGAACCTTATTTGTTTAGATGTGAGAAACTTTTTCTTCCCCCCAAGGAAGAATACAAAATAAAGAACAGTTTATCTTTGTTTACATACCTGGGGTCATGCTGTTACCTAGCTGGTTTTCATTGGTATGCTATTTTAGTATAACAATACTAAATGGAAGGAAAATATCTGCCTTCTGCTTTGAGCAATAAAGTACTTCTTTGTTCTAGAACCAGGAAGCTTTTATACATAATACTTTGTGTGGACAAAAGTTAGTGACTGACTGTCTTTACCCCATGACCAAATTCAGGAAAAAATTCCCAAAGGACTTAGAAAGCATTACACAACTCTATAGATTGTTTTTGTATTCCAAATTCAAGGAAATCATTTTGTTGTATATTTATTCAAACAATCTAGACTAAATTTAACCTTAAAAATTGGGCCTACTCTGTAAATTCCCTAGCATTAGGGAATGAATTGATTGCACTTAAAAGTTTACCAAGCATTTTAACTCCTGTGAATAATAATTGGAAGGAGCTGGTGATGGACCTAGAATCTGCCAGCAGAATGCAGAACATGGAAAGAGGTAGAGGTTGCAAAGTTCCATCTACTTGTGTTTTAGTTGATTGATGGGCATGTCTGAAAACTAAATGTCCACTAATTTAAAAACAAAATACTATATTTTAGCCTTTTTTTTAATGTACTCTATAAAGACTCCTTGAACCTCTCTCTACTCCCTAAAAACAAACGATATTAATAAGGACTTTTCTTTTGAAGAAATACAATAATACCAAATTAATCTGATCTGCAGAAAGTTTCTCTGGCATAATTAGTAGTTTCACTTTACTAAAAATACCATTCATCTGTGTAACATCTAACTTCAAAGAGCTTTCATAGCTGTTACAAGCAGCAGGAACAGCCTCCTGAAAAAAGTAGGATATTAACTATTAAAAAGTAGCAGAGGGACTTCCCTGGTGGTGTAGTGGTTAAGAATCTGCCTGCCAATGCAGGGGACACGGGTGCGAGCCCTGGTCTGGGAAGATCCCACATGCCGTGGAGCAACTAAGCCCGTGTGCCAAAACTACTGAGCCTGTGCTCTAGAGCCTGCAAGCCGCAACTACTGAGCTCGCATGCCACAACTACTGGAGCCTGAGCACCTGGAGCCCATGGTCGGCAACAAGAGAAGCCACCGCGATGAGGAGCCCGCGCACCGCAATGAAGAGCCGCCCCTGCTCGCCGCAACTAGAGAAAGCCAGCGCGCAGCAACGAAGACCCAGCATGGTCAAAAATAAATAAAGCAGCAGAAACTTAAATTTCTAGAATAGTTTTCTTTTATTAAAATATAACTCATATACTGTAGAATTCACTTTTTTAACATGTACAATTTAGTGGTTTTAGTGTATTCACAAGGTAGTGCAAACCTCATCACTAATTCAAGGAACGTTTTGAACATCCTGAAGGGAAACCCTCGTACCCATTAGCTGCCACTCCCATTCCCCTTCATCGCACTTGGCAGCCACCAGTCTACTTTCTGTCTCTATGGATTTGCCTATTGTGGACATTTCATATGAATGGAATCACACAATTTGTGGCCTTTTGTGTCTTTCACTGAGCGTAATGTTTTCAGGTTTCATGCATATTATGCGTGTATCAAGATACTTCCTTCTTATGGCTGAATAATATTCTACTGTATAGATACGCCATATTTTGTTTATCCATTCATCAGTTGATGGACGTTTCAGTTGTTTCCACTTTTTTGGCTAGTATGAGTAATAATGCTATGACCACTCATTTACAAGTTTTTGTGCGGACATGCGTTTTCAGTTTCCTTGGGTATATAATTAGCTATGGAATTGCTGGATCACAAGGTAACTGTAACTGTTTGAGGAACTGCCAAACTATTTTCCATAGCTGCTGCATCATTTTACATTCCCACCATCAAAGTATGAGGGTTGCATTTTCTCCAACACATGTCAAAGTTGTCTTTTTGATGATAGCCATTCTAGTGGGTGTGAGGTGGTATCTTGTGGTTTTCATTTGCATTTTCCGAATGGCTAATGATGTTGAGCATCTTTATGTTCTTATTGGCGATTTATATATCTTGTTTGGAAAAATGTCTGTTTAATTTATAGTAGTTTCTTTCTTTCTTTTTTTTTAATGACCTGGCTATTGTAAATAGTGCTTCAGTGAACATTGGGGTGCATGCGTCTTTTTGAATTACGGTTTTCTCTGGGTATATGCCCAGTAGTGGGGTTGCTGGGTCATATGGTCATTTTATTTTTAGCTTTCTAAGGAACCTCCATACTGTTCTCCATAGTGGCTGTATCAATTTCCATTCCCACCAACAGCGCAAGAGGGTTTCCTTTTCTCCACACCCTCTCCAGCATTTGTTGTTTGTAGATTTTCTGATGATGCCCATTCTAACTGATGTGAGGTGATACCTCATTGTAGTTTTGATTTACATTTCGCTAATAATTAGTGATGTTGAGCAGCTTTTCATGTGCCTCTTGGCCATCTGTATGTCTTCTTTGGAGAAATGTCTATTTAGGTCTTCTACCCACTTTTGGATTGGGTTTTTTAAATTTTGAGCTGCATAAGCTGTTTATATATTTTGGAGATTAATCCTTTGTCCATTGATTCGTTTGCAAATATTTTCTCCCATTCTGAGGGTTGTCTTTTCGTCTTGTTTGTAGTTTCCTTTGCTGTGCAAAAGCTTTGAAATTTCATTAGGTCCCATTTGTTTACTTTTGTTTTTATTTCCATTATTCTAGGAGGTGGATCAAAAAAGATCTTGCTGTGATTTATGTCAAAGAGTGTTCTTCGTATGTTTTCCTCTAGGAGTTTTATAGTGTTTGGTCTTAGATTTAGGTCTCTAATCCATTTTGAGTTTATTTTGGTGTATGGTGTTAGGGAGTGTTCTAATTTCATTCTTTTACATGTAGCTGTCCAGTTTCCCCAGCACCACTTATATTTTTTTTTTTTAAAGTTTTATTTATTTATTTATGTCTGTGTTGGGTCCTCGTTTCTGCGCGAGGGCCTTCTCCAGTTGCGGCAAGTGGGGGCCACTCCTCATTGCGGTGCGCGGGCCTCTCATTATTGCGGCCTCTCCTGTTGCGGAGCACAGGCTCCAGACGTGCAGGCTCAGTAGTTGTGGCTCACGGGCCCAGTTGCTCCGCGGCATGTGGGATCCTCCCAGACCAGGGCTCGAACCCGTGTCCCCTGCAATGGCAGGCAGACCCTCAACCACTGCACCACCAGGGAAGCCCCAGCACCACTTATTGAAGAGACTGTCTTTTCTCCATTGTATATTCTTGCCTCCTTTGTCATAGATTCGTGGACCATAGGTGCGTGGGTTTATCTCTGGGCTTTCTATCCTGTTCCATTGATCTATATTTCTGTTTTTGTGCCAGTACCGTATTGTCATGATTACTGTAGCTTTGTAGTATAATCTGAAGTCAAGGAGTCTGGTTCCTCCAGATCCGTTTTGTTCCCTCAAGACCGCTTTGGCTATTCAGGGTCTTTTGTGTCTCTATACAAGTTTTAAGATTTTTCATTCTAGTTCTGTAAAAAATGCCATTGGTAATTTGGTAGGGATTGCATTGAATCTGTAGATTGCTTTGGGTAGTAGAGTCATTTTCACAATATTGATTCTTCCAATCCAAGAACATGGTATATCTCTCCATCTGTTGGTATCATCTTTAATTTCTTTCATCAGTGTTATAGTTTTCTGCATACAGGTCTTCTGTCTCCCTAGGTAGGTTTATTCCTAGGTATTTTATTCTTTTTGTTGCAGTGGTAAATGGGAGTGTTTCCTTAATTTCTCTTTCAGATTTTTCATCATTAGTGTATAGGAATGCAAGAGATTTCTGTACATTAATTTTGTATCCTGCAACTTTACCAAATTCATTGATTAGCTCTAGAAGTTCTCTGGTGGCCTCTGAGGATTCTCTATGTGTAGTATCACATCATCTGCAAACAGTGATAGTTTTACTTCTTCTTTTCCAATTTGTATTCCTTTTATTTGTTTTTCTTCTCTGATTGCCCTGGCTAGGACTTCCAAAACTATGTTGAATAATAGTGGTGAGGGACTTCCCTGGTGGCACAGTGGTTGAGAGTCCGCCTGCCGATGCAGGGGGCACGGGTTTGTGCCCCGGTCCAGGAAGATCCCACATGCCATGGAGTGGCTGGGCCTGTGAGCCATGGCCGCTGAACCTGCGCATCCAGAGCCTGTGCTCCACAACGGGAGAGGCCACAATAGTAAGAGGCCCACGTACTGCAAAAAAAAAAAAAAAAAAAAAAAAAGTGAGAGTGGATATCCTTGTCTTGTTCCTGATCTTAGAGGAAATGCTTTCAGTTTTTCACCATTGAGAATGATGTTTGCTGTGGGTTTGTCATATATGGCCTTTATTATGTTGAGGTAGGTTCCCTCTATGCCCACTTTCTGGGGAGTTTTTATCATAAATGGGTGTTGAATTTCGTCAAAAGCTCTTTCTGCATCTATTGAGATGATCAGATGGTTTTTATTCTTCAGTTTGTTAATATGGTGTATCACATTGATTGATTTGTGTATATTGAAGAATCCTTGCATCCCTGAGATAAATCCCACTTGATCATGGTGTATGATCCTTTTAATGTGTTGTTGGATTCTGTTTGCTAGTGTTTTGTTGATGATTGTTGCATCTATATTCATCAGTGATATTGGTCTGTAATGTTC
This sequence comes from Phocoena sinus, assembly GCF_008692025.1. NCBI lineage: Eukaryota > Metazoa > Chordata > Mammalia > Artiodactyla > Phocoenidae > Phocoena > Phocoena sinus. The sequence continues at coordinate 54,737,426 of NC_045769.1, forward strand.
TTTTTTTGTAGTATCTTTGTCTGGTTTTGGTATCAGGGTGATGGTGGCCTCATAGAATGAGTTTGGGAGTGTTCCTTCCTCTGCAGTGTTTTGGAAGAGTTTGAGAAGGATGGGTGTTAGCTCTTCTCTAAATGTTTGATGGAATTCACCTGTGAAGCCATCTGATCCTGGACTTTTGTTTGTTGGAAGATTTTTCATCACAGTTTCAATTTCATTACTTGTGATTGGTCTGTTCATATTTTCTGTTTCTTCCTGGTTCAGTCTTGGAAGGTTATACCTTTCTAAGAATTTGTCCATTTCTTCCAGGTTGTCCATTTTATTGGCATAGAGTTGTTTGTAATAGTCTCTTACGATGGTTTATATTTCTGTGGTGTCTGTTGTAACTTCTCCTTTTTCATTTCTATTGATTTGAGTCCTCTCCCTCTTTTTCTTGATGAGTCTGGCTAAAGGTTTATCAATTTCGTTTGTCTTCTCAAAGAACCAGCTTTTAGTTTTATTGATCTTTGCTATTGTTTTCTTTGTTTCTATTTCATTTATTTCTGCTCTGATATTTATGATTTCTTTCCTTCTACTAACTTTGGGTTTTGTTTGTTCTTCTTTCTCTGGTTCCTTTAGGTGTAAGGTTAGATTGTTTGTTTGAGATGTTTGTTGTTTCTTTTTTTTTTTTTTTTTTTTTTTTTATGCGTTACGCGGGCCTCTCACTGTTGTGGCCTCTCCCGTTGCGGAGGACAGGCTCCGGACGCGCAGGCTCAGCGGCCATGGCTCACGGGCCCAGCCGCTCCGCGGCATGTGGGATCTTCCCGGACCGGGGCACGAACCCGTGTCCCCTGCATCGGCAGGCGGACTCTCAACCACTGCGCCACCAGGGAAGCCCCTGTTGTTTCTTAAGATAGGATTGTATTGCTATAAACTTCCCTCTTAGAACTCCTTTTGCTGCATCGTATAGGTTTTGGATCGTTGCGTTTTCATTGTCCTTTGTCTCTAGGTATTTTTTGATTTCCTCTTTGATTTCTTCAGTGATCTCTTGGTTATTTAGTAACATATTATTTAGCCTCCATGTGTTTGTGTATTTTACATTTTTTTTCCTGTAATTGATTTCTAATCTCATAGTGTTGTGGTCAGAAAAGATACTTCATATGATTTCAGTTTTCTTAGATTTACTGAGGCTTGATTTGTGACCCAAGATGTGATCTATCCTGGAGAATGTTCCACATGCACTTGAGAAGAAAGTGCAATCTGCTGTTTTTGGATGGAATGTCCTATAAATATCAATTAAATCTGTTTGGTCTCTTGTGTCATTTAAAGCTTGTGTTTCCTTATTAATTTTCTGTTTGGATGATCTGTCCATTGGTGTAAGTGAGGTGTTAAAGTCCCCCACTATTATCGTGTTACTGTCGATTTCCTTTTTTATAGCTGTTAGCAGTTGCCTTATGTATTGAAGTACTCCTATGTTGAGTGCATATATATTTATAATTGTTATATCTTCTTCTTGGTTTGATCCCTTGATCATTATTTATTGTCCTTCCTTGTCTCCTGTAACATTATTTTAAAGTCTATTTTATCTGATATGAGTATTGCTACTCCAGCTTTCTTTTGATTTCCATTTGCATGGAATATCTTTTTCCATCCCCTCACTTTCAGTCTGTATGTGTCCCTAGGTCTGAAGTGGGTCTCTTGTAGACAGCATATATATTGGTCTTGTTTTTATATGGGTCTCCATTCAATGAGCCTGTGTCTTTTGGTTGGAGCATTTAATCCATTCACGTTTACGGTAATTATCGATATGTAAGTTCCTATTACCATTTTCTTAATTGTTTTGGGTTTGTGTTTGTAGGTCCTTTTCTTCTCTTGTGTTTCCCAGAAAAGTTCCTTTAGCATTTGTTGTAGAGCTGGTTTGGTGGTGCTGAATTCTCTTAGCTTTTGCTTGTCTGTAAAGCTTTTGATTTCTCCATCAAATCTGAATGAGATCCTTGCCAGGTAGAGTAATCTTGGTTGTCGATTCTTCCCTTTAATCACTTTAAATATGTCATGCCACTCCCTTCTGGCTCCTAGAGTTTCTGCTGAGAAATCAGCTGTTAACCTTATGGGAGTTCCCTTGTTTGTTATTTGTCATTTTTCCCTTGATGCTTTCAGTAATTTTTTTTGTCTTTAATTTTTGCCAATTTGATTACTATATGTCTCGGCATGTTTCTCCTTGGGTTTATCCTGTATGGGACTCTCTGCGCTTCCTGGACTTGGGTGGCTCTTTCCTTTCCCATGTTAGGGAAGTTTTCTACTATAATCTCTTCAAATATTTTCTTGGATCCTTTCTCTCTCTCTTCTCCTTTTGGGACCCCCATAATGCGAATGTTGTTGCGTTTAATGTTGTCCCAGTGGTCTCTTAGGCTGTCTTCATTTCTTTTCATTCTTTTTTCTTTATTCTGTTCCACAGCAGTGAATTCCACCATTCTGTCTTCCAGGTCACTTATCCGTTTTTCTGCCTCAGTTATTCTGCTTTTCATTCCTTCTAGTGTAGTTTTCATTTCAGTTATTGTATTGTTCATCTCTGTTTGTTCTTTAATTCTTCTAGGTCTTTGTTAAACATTTCTTGCATCTTCTGGATCTTTGCCTCCATTCTTTTTTCCAAGGTCCTGGATCATCTCACTATCATTGTTCTGAATTCTTTTTCTGGAAGGTTGCCCATTTCATTCTCCACTTCATTTAGTTGTTTTTCTGGGGTTTTATCTTGTTCCTTCATCTGGTACATAGCCCTCTGCCTTTTCATCTTGTCTATTTTTCTGTGAATGTGGTTTTTGTTTCACAGGCTGCAGGATTTAGGCTGCAGGATTGTAGTTGTTTTTGTTTCTGCTGTCTGCCCTCTGGTGGATGAGGATATCTAAGAGGCTTATGCAAGTTTCCTGGTGGATGAGGCTATCTAAGAGACTTGTGCAAGTTTCCTGATGAGAGGGACTGGTGGTGCGTAGAGCTGGGTGTTGCTCTGGTGTGCAGAGCTCAGTAAAACTTTAATCTGCTTGTCTGCTGATGGGTGGGGTTGGGTTCCCTCCTGTTGGTTGTTTGGCCTGAGGTGACCCAACACTGGAGCCTACCTGGGCTCTTTGGCAGGGCTAATGGTAGACTGTGGGAGGGCTCACGCCAAGGAGTAGTTCCCAGAACTTCTGCTGCCAGTGTCCTTGTCCCCACAGTGACCCACAGCCACCCCCTGCCTCTGCAGGAGACCCTTCAACATTAACAGGTAGGTCTGGTTCAGTCTTCCTTGGGGTCACTGCTTCTTCCCCTGGGTCCTGATGCACACACTACTTTGTGTGTACCCTCCAAGAGTGGAGTCTGTTTCCCCCAGTCCTGTCGAAGTCCTGCAATCAAATCCCACTAGCCTTCAAGTCTGATTCTCTAGGAATTCTTCCTCCCGTTTCCAGACCCCCAGGTTGGGAAGCCTGATGTGGGGCTCAGAACCTTCACTCCAGTGGGTAGACTTCTGTGGTATAAGTGTTCTCCAGTCTGTGAGTCACCCATCCAGAAGTTATGGGATTTTATTTTATTGTGATAGCGCCCCTCCTACCATCTCATTACGGCTTCTCCTTTGTCTTTGGATATGGGGCATCTTTTTTGGTGAGTTCCAGTGTCTTCCTGTCGATGATTGTTCAGCAGTTAGTTGTGATTCCAGTGCTCTTGCAAGAGGGAGTGAGAGCATGTCCTTCTACTCTGCCATCTTGAACCAAATTCGTAGTTTCTAAGTTTATGTTTTCACACGTATTTTCTCATCTAGTCTTTGAAATAACACTGTAAAATATTTATCTCTATTTTAATGCTAGGAAGCTAAGGTTCAAAGAGGTTAAGTAATTTGCTCAGTTTTTAACCTTATGGAGTTAATAAGAGTCAGGGTCTGAATGTAAACTCAGGTCTTCTGATTCTGCTTCCTGCATTCTTGCCACTTTATGAGGCATACAGAAGTTAAATTGTGTTTGCAGATTTGCTTGGCTAATCATTGACAGAGTAGGGGGAAAATAAAATAAATGAGACCAAACAACAACAAAAAGCAGGTGTTGTGGCCACACTGCCTCATGTTTTCCAGGTTTTGTTATAGTTTTTCGAATAAATTCTTTGATTTCTCCTGTCCTAATAAGGTAGATATGATTTCCATATTTTCTTTGGGTAACAAACCTAGTAACAGCTTTTTACTGGCATAGCTAGTCCTAGAACCCACTGTTTACTGAGCCATCGCACTGTCTGTTCCCCTGGAGCTTCCATGTTCGCTATTTTCCCACTAATTTATACCCTTTAACCTTAGAGTAATTGAATAACTTCACAGTTTTCATAAACATTAAGTTATTTCTGGGTTACACAAATTAACTTTTATTTTTGAACAGGGCATTTGCCAGATTCACATTGAAGTGCAGGATTACTAAGGTATATATTTCAGTTTTTATGTGCTACTTACTCTGTATCAGACATAGCAGGTTTGTGAAATTCTCAGCTCCCTAGAGGGTAGGTAGAGGCCACATGTTATTTATTCATCTTTGCATATCCACTGTCTGCCATTGTGCTCAAATATGTCATAAGAGGTACTCTAACCTTTGTTGAATGAATGAATACAAATGCATTTTTTTAATTGCAAAAAAAAAATTCAGTAAAAAATATCCAGTACTCTTTCTTAGAATAAAGGCAAATAAGAAAATATTTCTTATCCCTGGCATATGACCTAAAAAATAATAAATGATAAAAATTAGAACTTGACTTAAAACAACACTGTCTTATGGAAGGAAATACATGTTCCATCCTGGGATTAAAAACAGGCTCTAAGTACCTGGTGGCTGGCACAAGTGCTTACTTAGCTCAGTGCCCACATGTAGGATTGTACCCTAAGTGTTTGTTAGATAAATGAATGCCCAATGAGTGAATAAAAGAATTAGTTTTCACTATAACAAGTAGAGGAGATACATCAAATGGCTATTAGGCCGTACTTTTCATTTGTGTATTTTAATTGTCAAATATACATGTTAATCATAAAAATACAAATAACACAGGAATATATAGAGTAAAAGTAAAAAAATCTGACTTCACTATTTGTCCCCTTCCCTTCTTTCACCCTAAACACCAATTCTGTCCCAGGTAACCTTGTTAACAGTTTGGAGTTTATATTTCCAAACCTGTATCTTTGCGTTTATGTGTATATGTACAAATACACACTGAATACACCTGTATGCCATACTTAGTACATACATGTGTATTCAGTGATTTTTCTTATACAAAAGAGATCATACTACACATATTTCTTTGTTTTTCACTTAAATCTATTAAGATATTTGCCTCTATAATCACAAAGGATAAACATAATATTTATGTCTCACTTTTAGTTTACTATTCTTGAGTGTTTGGTGTCAAGATTAAGCTAGCCTCTAAGAATGAATTGGGAAATTCTCATTTTTTCCTCTGTGCTCTGGAATAGTTGAAACTGCCCTGTAAATATTTATTGGCAGTCACCTGGCAACCTTGCAGGGAGTGAAGAGATCTGGAACAACCTTTCTGATTTTTCCTGTTTTTATTGTTTTATCAAGGTTTGGCCTTTATTTTCTGTTACATTTTTGGTAAACAAGTTCTTCCGCCACACACATCCCTTCCCCCAGCTCTGATGAGTAAATTGACAAACGCAAATGATTAAATGAATCGATGGATGCAAGAGTATATGCGCTTTTCTCTTAGAGATATCGAGGTAGAGCCCTGCTCTTACTAATTGTATAATCTAAGCAAGTTACTTACCTTTTTCAAACTTCTGTTTCCTTATCTGTAAAATGGTAATAATCTCTACATCACAGAAATCTTGAAAGTATTAAAGGAGATGTGAGCTAATATGTGAAAAACTTCTGTTGTTGCATCTAATAAGAATGAAAAAATTTATAATACTAATCTGTAATATGCTATACAAATGTAAATTTGTCACTGAGGTTACTGTAAATTGTTTTAGCCTAACAAGAACAAATTTAAGGAGAAAGGATGGTGACGCTAGGGACAGTTTCCACTAATAAATTGGAAGGATCTATAAAAATTTCCAGGCCGGGCTTCCCTGGTGGCGCAGTGGTTGAGAGTCCGCCTGCCGATGCAGGGGACACGGGTTCGTGCCCCGGTCTGGGAAGATCCCACATGCCTCGGAGTGGCTAGGCCCGTGAGCCATGGCTACTGAGCCTGCGCGTCTGGAGCCTGTGCTCCGCAACGGGAGAGGCCACAACAGTGAGAGGCCCGCGTACCGCAAAAAAAAAAAAAAAAAAAAAAAAAAAAATTTCCAGGCCATTTGGAATTTAATTTTGATAGACAGTTATTTTTAAATACTTGTATGCTTTTGAGGCAGGATAGCAGGGGAAAGTAGTAAACAGACCTGGATTAATTTTGCATTATCACTTATTAGCCTTGTGACTTTGGATGAATTAATTTCTCAGTAAAATGGGATAAATACACCTACTTTGTAGGTAGTCATGAGGAAAGAAGTTAATATAGTGCTTGGCATCTAATAGGTGTACAAATTGTTAGGGTTTTTTTTCTTTTCATGTAATGTGTGCCCAACAGTGATGAACATGAGGTATTGGGTGCTGTTATTTTAAGGCTGTGTGATGTAGTGGCAAGAGTCCTTAAGTTAGAGTTTTAGCATACGTATTACACTGATTAGGCATTGACCTTGGACCAGTCACCTGCTAAGCTCTTTCTGTTTCCTTACCTATAAGAAAAGAGCAAGAGAACTGACACTTGTTGAGGATCTATTTTACATGCAATTTACTAGGCAGTTTACAAATCTTACCTCATTTTATCCTCTCAATAATTTATCAGATAGAGATGATTGTCATTTCTCAATTTTATTGTTGAAGAAACAAAGGCACAGGAATTAGATTTTCTGAGGTCCATTTGGTGGACCCCGCAGTCCTGTCCATGTTCTTTCACTCATTACAGCTATCCCCTCCCGGGACGGTAGGGTGTTCCCCTGCATACAGGGAATACCAAATGAGGAGCATTCTGCAAACTGAAATACTAAGTGTATTAAAAAAGTTAAACCAATGTAGGATGAGACTTTTTATTTATTAACGATTTCCATTAATAAAATACAGAGATTGTTAATGTGTCCTAATGCCTCTGCTTAAGAGTAGTAATTTAAGGTGTTTTTTTGCGGCATACAGGACTGCCATTGCCGCGGCCCCTCCCGCCGCGTAGCACAGGCTCCGGACGCACAGGCCCAGCGGCCGTGGTCCACAGGCCCAGCCGCTCCGCGGCACGCGGGATCCTCCCGGACCAGGGCACGAACCCGCGCCCCCCGCATCAGCAGGTGGACTCCCAACCACTGCGCCACCAGGGAAGCCCTAATTTAAGTTTTTAAATACTTGTGTTGCTCATAATCGCTTTACCTAAATTTATTAGGCTTCATTCATTTCCAGTTTGACCAGGTAAAGAAGAGGGGGTAGGGAGTGGTTGTAAAGGGAAAGATAAGCTTTACATCAGTGTTTGATAGTGGTGTGTATGTATGTATTTATGAATGGACGTGTGTATGGAAGAGCTGGGAAGTATAGTTCTCTGGCAGTTTGGCATTTACAGAAACTACAGTTTCTTGGAAAGGAGTAGAGAATATCTGCATTATAATTCATTGTCTGCTACAGGACTTGCAGAGTCATTTAAAAAATGAAACTGCCTTTGTCAGCTGGTTTGTAAAGAGCTATTGCTTACATTCTTGAAAGATAGTAATATTGTCTTTCATTTTATAGGGATTGCCATTTTATTTGATCAGATTTAGTGATACTGATTTGGCATTTCTGCAAGCATTGTGCCAGGGATATGCAAAACAAAAAATGCTGTTGAGACATCATAAATTAAATTGCAATTCAGTAATAGTATAGAAGGTTTAGAGATTATCTCTTGAGGCTTCAGTATCATTTTTATCCTATTTAGTATGAGTGAGAATTCCTATGTTTAGAGAATTTTTTCAGAATAGGCTTGAATTGCTCTCGGTAAATTCTCACTGATACTGAATGCTTGCTATTTTGCAGGATACAGAACACTGTGAGCTTTATAAGAGTTACACAACATGGTTCTAGTCTTCAAAGAGTTTATATTTAGTTAGGGAGGCAATGAAGGAGGAGACCAAGTGAAGGGACACAGAGAGTTCTAAAACTTGTGTCTGCTCCTTGTAAGATTAGTTTTGCTGCATTGGACTTTGGTGAGACACTGTAGGTTCTCCTGATGGATACTATCAGAAACATCCCAACTCTTTGAAAACTGGTAGTTGTGTATCTTGTATGTCTTGTTCTTTCTATAGTGTTCTCTTTGCTTTGTAAAAATTACTGTTTGGCCTAAGTACCAAGAATAGTTCCTCTTCCGAGTACTTTTCTGTTTATCTCCTGGGCTGTGGACTGGGTTTTTCTTTTTGTGATGGCTGTTAGAAAGCCAGAGCCAGATTTGTAGCCTACCCCAGAGTAGGCATATAGGTTTTTTTTTTTTTTTTTTTTTTTATGCGTTACACGGGCCTCTCACTGCTGTGGCCCCTCCCGTTGCGGAGGACAGGCTCCGGACGCGCAGGCCCAGCGGCCATGGCTCACGGGCCCAGCCGCTCCGCGGCATGTGGGATCCTCCCAGACCGGGGCACGAACCCGCGTCCCCTGCATCGGCAGGCAGACTCTCAACCACTGCGCCACCAGGGAAGCCCCGGCATATAGGTTTTATGCTGTACATTTTTTCAGCTTTTTTCGTGGCATCATTTTTGGTGTTTTCTTTATTCTTCTGCTAATATTTTAGATCTATTAACTTTTTATAGTTCATGTATTCTTATAAGTCTCGTTAATCCTTTTCAGAACAAAATAGGGGTATATGTAAATGAATATATATGAAATTCATGAAGGAACATATCAAGGCAAACAGATCAATATAGTAGAGTAGTATGGCGAATAGGTTTTATTTCATGGGCCAGCTTTGGTTGATAATGATGGCTGCATGGAGGACCGCGTTAAGAAGTAGTTGGAGGCAGTGTGTAGATTTAGTGGGAAAGGCTCCTGTGATCATTGAGCAGTGTTGTTGTCATGGATGTAGGAGTAGTGATGGCGTGTCTGTATTTGCCGTCTCTGTTACAGACAGACTACAGGATGCTGAATAGCTCGATAGATGGGTGGCTTTTAATTTAAGAGCTAGGTTTTGTTGGGAGGGATAAGGAATTGGGGAACAAGCTGATTTGTTGGGGTCGGGAGTCAGATTGGTTTGGCTAGAATAAAATGTTCGCACTGCATAAGGAGAAATGAGGTTGATGGGAAAAGTGAGGAAGGGGGTGTGGGTAACTGGTAGGTGGAGGAGATTAGATTTTTTTAATCTCCTAAAATTCTCTCTAATTATTCCCCTATGTTATTTCCAGGGCTTTGCCTGAGTTCAGGTCCTTGTCATACTTTTAATTTTTTTTTTTTTTTTGCGGTACGTGAGCCTCTCATTGTTTGTGGCCTCTCCCATTGCAGAGCACAGGCTCTGGACGCGCAGGCCCAGCGGCCATGGTTCACGGGCCCAGCCGCTCCGTGGCACGTGGGATCTTCCCGGACTGGGGCACGAACCCGTGTCCCCTGCATTGGCAGGCGGACTCTCAACCACTGTGCCATCAGGGAAGCCCCATACTTTTAATTTTAAAAGTTAATTGAGTAGGTAATATACTCATGTTTTAAAATTTAAAAAGTGCAAGAGGACACAATCAAAAGTCTTTTATTTCTGTTCCTCAGCTACAGAGTTCTCTCTACAAAGTCAACCAGTGTTATCAGATTCTTATGTATCCTTCCAGAAATAATTTTTGTATACGTATGTGCTTTCCCAACCATTTTACACAAATGATATTTCTGTACCTATGCACATACTGCTTCTTCCATACTATATACACTTTCTTCTTTTTTTTTTAAATTAATTAATTTATTTTTGGCTGCGTTGGGTCTTTGTTGCTGCATGCGGGCTTTCTCTAGTTGCAGCAAGCCGGGGCTACTCTTCGTTGCGGTGTGCAGGCTTCTCATTGCGGTGGCTTCTCTTGTTGTGGAGCACGGGCTCTAGGCGCGCGGGCTTCAGTAGTTGTGGCTCGTGGGCTGTAGAGCGTAGGCTTAGTAGCTGTGGCGCCTAGGCTTAGTTGCTCCGCGGCATGTGGGATCTTCCCGGACCAGGGCTCGAACCCATGTCCCCTGCATTGGCAGGTGGATTCTTAACCACTGTGCCATCAGAGAAGTCCTTTATTCTTTACCTTACGTCTTTCACTTTACCTTACATCTTTCACTTCGTGGAGATTTTTTTCATATCAGTGCACAAAGAGCTTTCTTCCTTCTTTCTTTTTTTTTTTTTTAAATAAACTTTGCTTTGGAATAATTTTAGATTTACAGAAAAGTTGCAAAGTTTCCATATACACCTCACCCAGTTTCATTTCCCTTTATTTAATATTATCATCTTATTGTGGTACATTTGTCAAAACTAAGAAATCAACATTGGTACATTAGTGTTAACTAAACTCCAGAGTTTATTTGGATAGAACCAGTTTTTCCATTAATGTTCTTTTTCTGTTCCATGATCCCATCCAAAATACCATAATTACATTTAGTTGTCATTTCTCCATAGTCTCCTTTGACAGTTTCTCAAGGTTTTTAATGACCTTGACAGTTTTCAGGAGTACCAGTCTATAGACTGTCTCTCAACTTGGGTTTGTCTGATGTTTTCCTCATGATTAGAATGGGGCTATGGATTTTTGGAAATACTGCACAAAGTTGAGTTGTCTTTCTCAATGTCTCAGCAAGGGAGTACTACCTGATATTTACAAGACATCACTGCTGATGTTTAACTTAGATCTCTTGGTTAAGGTGGTGTTTTGCCAGGTTTCTCCACTGTAAAATTGCTGTTTTTCCCTTTCCATACTTTATTTTTAGAGGTGAGTCACTAAGTTTAACCTACCCTCAAAGTGGGAGAGGCAATTTAACGAGCTTTCCTTTTTAAAAATGTGATGTTCCTTTAGACGGGTGTATCATATATTTTAGTCAACTATTCTCCTATTGATATATATTTAGATGATTTAGTACATCGTAATAGTTAAGATAGTAGGCTCTGGAGCCCAAATCTTGGCTCACACTAGCTATGTGGTCTTGGGCTAATTTTATTTGGCCTCTTAGTTTCTCCATCTGTACAATATGGGTGTTAATAGCACCTGCCTCATGGGATTGTTCAGAAGATTAAATGAGCGTATGTGTGAAGTGCTTAGAACAGTGTTTGGCACTATACTAAGTGCTAGATAAGTGTTTGCTATTATCATTATTAATTTTTTTTGTCCTTAAAATAATACTGCAATGAATAACTTATTATTTCAACACAGTGGTGGGACAGGCAAGTATAGTATAAGATAAATTCCTGCAAATGGGTACTTGCGTTTGTAATTTTGATAGATATTGCCAAATTTCCCTCCATAGAGGTTGAACCATTTTGTATATCCACCAGGGATATATGACAACATCTGTGTTTCTATGTCCCTTTTACCAAATTATTTGATCTTTGCCAATCCATTGATGCATATCTCATATTTTGAATTCATTTGACCGTCTTTTCATTGAGCCATTTAAGAGTTTAGATTTTGATGCTGCTGGTTGTGAAACAACTTGTGCTTCATAGGCTGGGAAGTGATAAAAAAAATTGTTGTTTGGGGGAAGTAATTACAGTAACTAGATTAGGCATAGGAGAGACTAGAAGTACAGTTGTTGCAAGATGGACAGTCTGTGAAGTGGGACACCCAACTGCTGGCCTCTCTTCCAGTGTAGCAGCATGGTGTCTTGGTAATTGTTTTAGAAGGAGTCTCCATCTTACATTTGCAGCCAGCAGTGAGCGAAGCTGCAGGGGTGGAGGTTGGAAGAAAAGGCTGAGGTTGCATTAAAATAAAACTGAAAGTTAATCTGACACATCGTTTATGAGATGCATGTTTATTATGTTGTGTAATGATTAGGCAGAAAGTAAAAGCAGGTCACAACATGTAATTAACTTTAACATCCAGTTTTAGAAGTGTTTCTTTCTCCATCCGTTCCCCAGTATGTACAGTCATTGCCAGCTGGTAGTTTTTTCTGATATCATGTATTGTGCAGTTGTTGTTATCATTAAAGTACCCCCCCTCATCCTCCACAACTACACTGTAAAAAACAAAAGTGTTAAGTCTTACTTTGCATTAGCTGGAAGTGGGTGGTAGTGGGGTGATGGTCCTTGCTCTTTTCCTTAGTTTGAGTTTCATGTTTGGGAGTCCATGAGCCCAGCCTACCCACTCCAGACATTCATAATTTCTTTACCTCTCACACACTGGGGGCTGCAAGAACCCTGGGGCATGAGAACAGATTGCTAGGAGTTGAAGGGCAGGAGAAAATGACCACCATTCTGAGAAAATGACCACCATTCCGAAAGAAGGAAAGGGATATCAAACCAGAAGGGAGTAGTAGACACCCTGAAAATGGAATCTGAATCCTTGGAATTTGAGATTCTTGGCTTCTGAATAATTAAGCTTAATAGAGTGAACTGGGCAAAGGAGAGCTCAAGTGACCTATTAACTCTTTTGACCCAGTCCCCCCAGGCGTGGTATCAGTACTAAGGCAGCTTTCCTACTGGACTAAGCAAAATAAAAACAAACGAAGCCCTTAGGCTTTCAGTCAATCCAGGTCAACCAAAAGGGGAACATTTCTCCTGGCTACCTTAAACTACAAATAAGTCTGTTGAAAGACTGAATTCAGCCCTTGCTTAAGTCCTTTACTGCTTTGGAGAAACTGGAAGATAATGGCCTCCTGAAAGCAGGAGGTATGAGTATGCACTGGGAGTGGTAGAAAACTTAGAAGGCAGGAGAAAGGGATGCGTAGAGGCAGCTGAGAAAACAAACATGGATTTTTACAAGTTTCACCGGTCTTGGATTATCTTTATTCACAGACAATTAAAAGCTCTATTACAAATATTTCCTCCCTGTAGGACAGGCAGCTAACCAGACATGCATCTTGAGTTGTGGTGAGGTGGAAGCTATTACTGTTACTTTGAATTTAGGATTTGTATCTAATTTACTTCCAAAATACCTAAGAACTCCAAGATCAGGATGGGGAGTGATGTTTTAGGGCATCTGAATTAAACAGATGACAACACTTGGACTACAGTTTAATATCTTAAACATACAATTTTTGTTAAAATGCCATTTGAGTTAACCTGCTTTTGTACATTGTGACGATATTTAAACCTATCAGTTACTTATATGTTAGTGTGAATCATTTAAGCAGACAATTATTGCTTTTCTCATTAATTCTTGAATGAGATCAGATACTAAGGAAATAAGAATGTTGGTAGAAGAGGAGAGGTAATTTTATAATTTACATCTTTTGTGCAGGATCATGCTAGACACTGTGGCTGTTAAATTTGGGTGACATTTAAGAATTGAGCGCAGCTTGGCGAAGTAAAGCACAGCGTTGGAGCCAGGATAAGTCTGGATTAGCACAGAGCCTTGCCCTCCTTAATCATTCCACATGTGGTAACTAATATCTCCCCATCCGCCCCGTTTGATCGTTGTTATTTAATTTATTTTGGAACACATTCAGATATTAGAAAGTGGAAAAAGGTTTCAGTGAAGTTTCCCACCCATCTGTAGCAAGACGTAAAGAGTTCCCTTTTGTAGCCACACCTACTTCCTTCCCACCTACCCCCTTTCTCCTTAATGCCTGGAAACCATTAATCCATTCTCCATTTCTATAATTTTATCATTTCAAAAGTGCTATATAAATGGAATCTACAGTATATAACCTTTTAGGATTGATTTTTTTCATTCAGCATAATTCTCTGGATATTTATTTAAGTTATTCCATATTTAAGTAGTTTGTTCCTTTTAAATTGCTGAGTAGTAGTCCATAGTATGGATGTACCACAGTTTATTTACACATTCATCCATTGAAGGACATCTGGGTTGTTTCTAGTTATTGGCTGTTATGACTAAAGCTGCTGTAAACATTTGTCTGTAGGTTTTTTTGTGAACATGAGTCTTCATTTTTCTGGGAAAAATGATCAGGAGTGTAATTGCTGGGTCGTATGATAGTTGCTTGTTTACTTTTTAAAAGAAATTGCCAAAATGTTTTCCAGAGCGGCAGTACTCTTTTACATTAGTGCATGTGTATTATGGGCTGAATATTGTCCCCCCCGCAATTCATATGTTGAAACCCTAACTCCCCAAACATGTCACAGTGTGACTGTATTTGGAGATAGGGCCTTTAAGGAGGTGATTAAGAGGGCTTTACCGTGGGTCCTAATCCAGTTTGACTGATGTCCTTATAAGAAAGAAATTTGGACACACATCCTTGAGGGATATGCACACTCAAGCGGAAAGACCATGTGAGAATGCAGTGAGAAGTCAGCCATCTGCAAACCAAGGAAAGTGGTCTCAAAAGAAACCAAACAAGCTGACACCTTGATTTTGAACTTCTAGCCTCCAGAACTGTGAGAAAACAAATTTCTGTTCTTTAAGCCACCCAGTCTGTGGTATTTTATTATGGCAGCCCTAGCATACTAATGCAGTGAATAATCTAGTTTTTTTTGCATCCTTGTCAGCATTTGCTTTTTAACTTTTAATTTTAGCCATTCTCACAGGTACGTAGTGATGTTTCACTGTGGTTTTAATTTGTGTTTACCTGGTGGCTAACAATATTCAGCATCTTTACATGTGCCTATTCGTCATCTGTAGGTCCTCTTTGGTGAAATGTCTATTCATGTTTTTTGCTCATTTTCTCTTGTTTGTTGTTTTTGTTGTTTTAGTGTTGAATTTCAAATATTCTTTCATATATTTTAGATACTAGTTCTTTGTCAGTTAGGTGGTTTGCAAATATTTTTTCCCACTCTGTGGTTTCTTTTCATTCTCTTAACATGGTCTTTCACAGAGCAAAAGTTCTTAATTTTGATGACTTAAATTTTCACTTTTTCCTTTTATGGATTGTGCTTTTGGTATCAAGTCTAGCCTAGCTCTAGATCCTGAAAATTGACTCCTAAAGTTTTAGAAAACTTTTTTTTAAATAAAAGTTTTACAGTTTTCTATTTACATTTAAGTCCATGACCCATTTTGAGTTAATTTTTGTATAAGGTGTGATCAAGGTTTATTATTTTTGTCTATGCATATCCAGTTGCTCCAGCACCATTTGTCTTTCTTCATTGAATTGTTTTTGAACCTTTGTCAAAAAACAGTTGGGCATACTTGTGTTGTATATCCAGGTTCTGTGTTCTGTTCCATTGAGCTGTGTGTTTATCCCTCTGCCAATGTCACTGTCTTGATTGCTATAGGTAGATAATAAATCTTGAAATCTGGTAAGACTGATTCCTCCTGTTTTATTCTTTCTGAAAATTATTTTAGCTATTCTAGTTCCTTTGCCTTTCTATATAAATTTTAGAATAATCTTCTCTATATCTACAAAGAATCTTGATGGGAGGGATTTTGTTAGAAATTGCATGAAACTCAGTATCAATTTGGGGAGAATTGATGTCTTGAGAATTGATATATTGAGTCTTCCAATCCATGAACTGGTATGTTTCTCCCTGTTTTATAGATCTCCTTTGATTTCTCTCATCAGCATTTTGTGTTTTCAGCATGGAAGTATTATACATGTTTTGTTAGATTTATACCTTAGTATTCTGTTTTTTTGGGTGATTATAAATGGTGGTTTTTTTCAGTGTTCACACGTTATTGCTAGTATATAGAAATGCAGTTGGTTTTTGTGTTAATCTTGTATCCCGCAACCTTGCTGAATTCATTGATTAGTTCTAGGAATTTTCTGTAGATTCCTTGGGTCTTCCTACCTAGATGTCATCTGCAGAGAGGAGCAGTCTTATTTCTTCCTTTTTGATCTGTATGCCCTTTATTTCTTTTTCTTGTCTTATTGCACTGATTAGAACTTTCAGTGCTATACTGAATAAGATTGGTGAGAGTAGATATACTTGCTTTGTTCCTTATCATAGGGAAGAGCATTCAGTCTTTCACCATAAGTATGTTAGCTGTAAGGTTTATTTTGTACAGGCTCTTTATCAAGTTGAATGTGTTCCCCTCTTTCCATAGTTTTTTTAAGAGTTTTTTAAAATTTTTATCATGTATGGGTGTTGAATTTTGCCAGTTGTGTTTTCTGCAACAATTGATATGATTATGGGATTTTTCTCCTTTATCCTGGTAATATGGTGGATTACATTGATTTTTGAATATTGAACCTGCTTTGCATCCCTGGAATAAATCCCAGTTGATTATCATCTTTTTACATATTGCTGAATATTATTTGCTATTATTTCATTAAGGATTCTCATGTTTATATTTGTGTCTTTCTTTGGTTTTGGTTTTGGTAGTAATACTAGCTTCAGAAAATGAATTAGGACATGTACCCTCTTCTTCTCTTTTCTGAGATAGATTGTGTAGAATTGATTTTAATTCCTCTCTAAACATTTGGTAGATTTCTCCAGTGAAAACTATCTGGGCTCAGAGATTTCTTTTTTTTTTTTGAGTCTTATAAATGTATTTTCCTTGATAACCTTTGAAGAGCTATTCATATTATCTGTTTCATATTAGGTGAATTGTGGTAATTTGTATTTTTTGAGGAAGTGGCCTATTTAGTCTGAGTTGTCAGTTTAAAGTGTGTAGAGGTGTTTATGGTACTCCCTTATCCTTTTGCTGTCTGCAGTTTATAGTGATATCCCTGTCATTCCTGATATTGGTAATTTGTATTTCTTTTTTTTCTTTGCTCCTTTTTTATCCTGCTTTCTTAAGGTTTTTTGCTCTTCTCTTGAGATGGGAGCTTAGATTTATCGATTTGAGATTTCTCTTCTTCTAATGTATGCATTTAGTGTAATAATTTTTCCTTCAGCACTATAGTTGTGTTCCACATTTTTTAAATTAATTAATTAATTAATTTTTGGCTGCGTTGGGTCTTCATTGCCGCACATGGGCTTTTTCTAGTTGCAGCAGCGAGCAGGGGCTACTCTTCGTTGTGGTGCGTGGGCTTCTCATTGCGGTGGCTTCTCTTGTTGTGGAGCACGGGCTCTAGGCACGCGGGCTTCCGTAGTTGTGGCACGCGGGCTTCAGTCGTTGTGGCTCGCTGGCTTGAGTTCAGGCTCAGTAGTTGTTGTGCACGGGCTTAGTTGCTCCGCGGCATGTGGGATCTTCCCAGACCAGGGCTCGAACCCATGTCCCCTGCATTGGCAGGTAGATTCTTAACCACTATGCCACCAGAGAAGTCCCCCACATTTTTTGATACATTGTATTTTTATTTTCATTCGTTTCAATGTTTGTTTTTAATTTCCTTTGAGACTTCCTGTTTGACCCCATGGGTTAGTTAGAAGAGTATCACTTAGTTTCCAAGTAGTTGAAGAGTTTTCCTTTTATCTTTCCATTATTGCTTTCTAGTTTGATTTCCATTGTGGTCAGAGAGGATACTCTGTGTGATTTCAGTTATTTTTAATTTGTTGAGGTGTGCCTTATGACCCAGAGTTTGCCTTAGTAGTATGGTCTATTTTAGTATATGTTCCTTGGGCCTTTGGAAAGAAATATGTATTCTGATGTTGTTTGGTAGAGTGTTTTATAAATGTTACTGCATCCTGTTGGTTGACAGTGTCTTCGAGTTCTATATCCTTGCTGATTTCTGTCTAGTTGTTCTATCAGTTATTGAGAGAAGGATGTTGAAGTCTCCAACTATGATTGTGGAGTTGTCTGTCTTTTCACTTGCTTCACATATCTTTCAGTTCTGTCATTTGGTACATTTAGGATTGCTATGTCTTCCTGATGGACTGACCCTTTTATCATTCTGTAATATGCTTCTCTGTCTCTGATAATTTTCTTTGCTCCGAGTCTATTTTATCTGATATTAATATAGCCATTCCTGCTTTCCTTTGGTTAATGTTTGTATGATTTGTCTTTTTCCATCCTTTTACTTTCAATCTGCTTTTATAATTATATTTGAAGTGAGTTTCCTGTAGACATATAGTTTCTTGTAGACATCATATAGTTGGATTATATTTTTTAATTCACTTTGCTAATATGTCTTAATATATTTAGGCTATTATATTTAATGTAGTTTTAGATTTGTTAGGGCTTAAATGTGCCATTTTCTTTTTGGTTTCTGTTTATCTCTCTATTTTTCTTTGTTTTGTTCTCTTTCTGTGGGTTACTTGAGCATATTTTAGAATTCCATTTTTATTTTATCTATTGTGTTATGGATATATCTCTTTATATATTGGTTTTGGTGTTTGCTATAATATAGATATTATATATACATAACTTATTACGGTCTATTGTTGCCATTTTACCATTTTGAGTGAAGTATAGAAACCTTACTTTTCTTTACATCCCTGCACCCTCCCCTCTTTATTATATAATTGTCCTGAAATGTTTACTGTACATTCATTTAGAACCACATCAGACAGTTGTAACTTTTCCTTTAACCATCAAACATAATTTAGAAAACTCAGGAGGACAAAGAAAGCCTATTATATCTACCCATATTTTTGCTTCCTGTTTTCCTTTTCCTTTCCTGATATTTGGAAGTTCCTTCTTTCATTATTTTCTTTCTGTTTAGAGAACTTATTTTAGTTATTATTTTAAGGTTAGCTTGTGGGGGACAAATTGGCTTAGTTTTTTTCATCTGAAAAGATGAAAAGTTTTTTTCATCTTGATTTCCCCCTCATGACTAAAGGATATTTTTGCTGGGTATAGCATTTGAATAATATTGGGCCACTTCCTTCTGGCCTGCATGGTTTCTGATGAGAAATCACTGTCATTTGAGTTGTTTTTTCCTTGTGGGAAAGGTTTTGGTGTTTTCCTGAATGCTTTCTTTGTCTTAAGTTTTCAAAAGTTTAATTATGATGTGACTTGGCATAGATTTCTTTACGTTTATCCAGTTTAGGGTTCACTCAGCTTCTTGAACCTGTAGCTTTATGTCTCTTGCCATATTTCTTCAAGTACTATTTCAGTCATCCCCTGTCCCTTTTTCTTTTTTTCTGGGACTCCAGTGACAAAAATATTAGATCTTTTGTTGTAGTCTAACAGGTCTCTGAGGATCCCTTTGTTTGTTTTTCACTCTGTTTTCTTTCTGTTACTAAGGTTAGGTAATTTCTATTCTCTCTCTTGTAGTTCACTGATTCTTTCCTTTGTCCCCACCATTCTGTTTTGAGTCCATCTACTGAGCTTTTTTATTCAGTTATTGTATTTTTCAGTTCTAAAATTTCCATTTGGTCCTTCTTTATATCTTGTATTTCTTTGCTGAGATTTTCTGTTTCTCTTTTGAGGCTTTCTGTGTTTTCATTACTTTTGAGCATAATTGCTCATTGAAGCATTTTCATTATGGCTGCTTTAAGATCATTGTCAGATAATTCTAACAGCATTCCATGTGGCCTCCACTGACACAAGAATGGGGGAGTACTGGAACGTGGGGGCTCATTATCAGATGAAAGTCTTGAATTCCACCTTGGCATTCTATGACACCACTCTGCTGGGCATGCCTCATTATAACCTTGTGAGGGTGGAAGTCTAGGCTCCCCATTCAGCCTTTGTTGGCATGGATGAGAGTGGGGTCATGGTTTTTTGTGTAGTGTTTAGCTAGAGTAGCACTGTTACTGTCTAAAAGTTTTCTGTCTTGCTAGACTGTCCCTACCTGGTCTTTTGGCTAAAGAGAGCAAGCTTTTGTTGGGGCTTTTTTGTCTTTGCCTCTTTTTTTAAAAATAAATCTATTTATTTATGTATTTATTTTTGGCTGTGTTGGGTCTTCATTGCTGTGCGTGGGCTTTCTCTAATTGCATCGAGCAGGGGCTTCTCTTGTTGTGGAGCACGGGCTCTAGGTGCATGGGCTTCAGTAGTTGTGGCACGCAGGCTCAGCAGTTGTGGCACATGGGCTTAGTTGCTCTGCAGCATGTGGGATCTTCCTGGACCAGAGTTGGAACCCCTGTCCCCTGCATTGACAGGCAGATTCTTAACCACTGTGCTACCAGGGAAGTCCCTGTCTTTGCCTCTTGGTGTTGCCAGGTTTTCAGCTGCAAGTCTGAGATACACAAGGCAAAAAGAAAACCCAGGAATCTAACCACTGACTTGTTCCTCAGGTTTTGAGGTTCCTAAGCGTTTGCCTTCGTCCGTCCACCTTTCACAGACTTCTTATGTTTATTATGTGTAATGTCTAGGGCTTTCAGTTGCACTTAGTGGGAGGAATAGGGTGAAGTACCTTTATTCAGTCATCTTGGAAGTAGAACATCCTGTCATTCCTTTTCAAAAACCTCCAGTGACTCTCTGTTGCCTGTAGTTGAATATCTAAGTTTCTTAGTTTGTCAGAAACCTTCCCAATCTGTGCACAATCTTAGCTTTTCTTCCCATTTCCAACTACTCCTGTTTGTCTCCGTCACACCATCATACTGAATTTTCCCCTCTGTTATAAATAGATTCTGTACTCCTATTGTCTGTATATCATGGTCTTCACCAATTTGTTCTTTGGCCTGAAATGCCCCAATCCTTCATCTTACGGTGATGCATCACCTTAACTGGTGACTGCATCATCAGTTGTTCCAGAGGATTTGAAGCTGGAATTATTGTAAAATGTCAAAATAATATGTTCTGTATTATAATAATTACATATTCCTTCTAAAGTAAGGGATTGTTGTAATTTTAATTGTTAAAATACCTACATCACCAACAAATGATTGTGGAGGACCTACTCTTTGTTGAATAATGGACTTAAATGTTGGAATACTGTTAGATAATTTAAAGATTTACATTTAGTTGAATGACAGTTCTTTCAGAATAAAATGCTATTAGTGCTAAATGACGCCTTAGTATTTTAGTCTGTGTTAATAATTATAAAGACGCAGCCAATGGTTTGGAATCCTAACTGCATATTATGGTCAGTTGGGTAGCTCTGAAACAATTCTTTTGCCTAGGTCCAGACTCCAGAGATTCTGATTCAGTTAGCCTGGAGTGGATGTTTTTTAAAAGCTCCCCAAGTGATTCTAATACATAGCTGGTTTGAGAACCACTGGTCTAGAATCAGGTTATTAAAAAATATAAGTGAACACCAGTGATTTCAGTCACTTTTAAAGTTTTGTCCCAGGATGCTTCCAGCTGTGCAGCTTTGAACTTTGTCTTTCAGTTTTTACCTTAGCAGATTTTTAAAAACCATGTTGTACGTTATATGAAATATAATCTGGTTTGCAAAGAGAAGACAACATTTTGTGAAAATATTTCTTTAGGCACTTAAAATTACGAAGTTTTTTCAAAGATTTATTTTAATTCACTATTGATTTTTTAAAAAGATGGTTGTAGGAACAGTAAGATAATGAAGCAGCCTGTTACACAGTCCATTTAAACTAGACTGACCTTGAGTATTTTTGGTCAAACACTTAAGATACATAGAAAGAATATAGTATCTTAGCTAGTTGTAAACAAGGAATTTGCTACTAGAGCAGAGAAATCAGACGTTGGTAGTGATTAGTAAGTATAGCACTCTTGAATGTCTTATGTTAAAATTGGTGTAGACATTTGACATCTAGGTAGTTAGTATGTTTGACTAAAAAGGTTAACAGGACTTTTAGTTTCAATAATAAAAGTGGTTACAGCTAAGGAAAGAAAGGCAAGTCAAAGGAAGAAAAAGAAAAAAGAGGTCAGTTAATAGAGGAGAATGTAGAGAAAAGAAATAGGATCAAGAATTCAATTAACTTTTGTGACAACAAAGCCTTTCCTCTGAGGAAGAAGAAATTAGGTGCTCTAGTTCGTTCTTCATTTTAGGGACGCTTACTCAGTTTACTGTATTATGTATGACCTCTATAAGCAAGATACAGAAAGAATTATAAAATGACACTGACTTTTTTCCTACAGTTAGTAATTTATTAAGTAATAAGTTTCTAGTTTCATACAGGAACTGGCATGACTGAGGGGACTACTGCAAAAGAACTGATACTTTATATTACGTTAATTTTAATGAATGACAGTGACAAAGTTATTGGCTCATTGTCAAATTAGTATTAATACTTGTCAGATCTTCTGTTTTTCTAAATAATGTTTTAATATATATTTTAATGGATTCTAAGAATTTTGAAGGAATTTAATTAATGTCTAGGATATCTAAGGGAAAATCAAGAGAAGACATTAGTTTTCATTATGCCAACAGTTTTCTAGAGGCTTATTAGGTATCATTATATGTATAGATTCATTTCAGACTTTATTTACCATGGCTGTATCTTGGTCCTTCTGGTAGGAAATAAAGGTGCCAACTCCCATGGACTCTTTTGTCTGGTGAGCAGGGCTAGGGGAAGTCTCTGTACTCCCAAACACTGAGGGGAAATTTTGAATTTATTCTTTATGCTACTGAAAGTATGCCTATTGCCATTTTTGGCACACGTGTCTGATTACCAGTGCTTCCTACGGAAAATAATTACTTTCCTTATTCCTAAAGAAAATAAATTAAATCTTTATGAAAATTTACCACTTAAAATATCTCCAGACTAACTCAGCCATTTGTCTTACATTTATTGAGCTCTTTCTATGCTCTAGACACTGTACTTGGCACTGGTAGGGAAGGAGCAGTTGCATAATAGATAGTAAAATTGGCTCAGTCCCTGTCCTTCTGGAGCATATACTTTTTTTAAACATCTTTATTAGAGTATAATTGCATATACTTTTACTAGATGCTAAACTTTATACTTGGAGATATAGGTTATGAAAGAAACATGTAGGAACGACAAGGCAAACAAGGGTTGATCACATGCTAGGTCCCCAAAAAAGTTTAAGATAAAGTGACCATCAGAAAGCCATCAGGAAAACCAGGGGAGTGAGGTATAGAAGACATCAATAACAGTTATGATTTTGCATATTTGTATGTAATAGCATTTTCTTCATGGAATCTTTCACATGTATTGTTATATGATTAATAATTTAAGGATCCATTTCTTAAGATTAGAAAATAATTTTATTTATCCCTGTAATGTATATATTGGAAAGGAGGACAAGTGAACCATTTGTAATATTTTCCTTTAGATTTCTTTCTGATAGAAAATTATATAATTGGCTTAGTTTTATATCAAGAAAAATAAGATTAAGCAGTGTTTAGATTTTTGTAGAATTGAGTTTAAATCAGGAATTACTGCATTTAAAGCACTTAGACCAAAAAGATGATTCTTGAACTTAAGTATTATAAAGTAAAACTACTTTTGGTTTTGTATTATTTCATATACATAAGCTTATTTTAATCCCAGTTCATAACTTAAAAGGCTGTGAACAACAGTGTTCTTAACAAACTACAGAAAATAAAAAATTGGAAAGCTGCATCAGATTATTTGTTTTCCAAAGATGAGTGCAAAATATTAAGTCTAGGGCTTGTTCTAGCTTTTATATTAAATAAGAAGCAAAAGCATATGTCATCTCCCTGTGAAAGGTGTATTAGTCTTAAAATTATATTTTCATTTTGTTTTAGCTTTTATTTTTTCATCATGTAGATAAAGACTTTCCTAACATTTTCTACCCTTGAGAACCTATTGTATTCTAAGTAATTCCAAAAATAAATATGACTTGGTCCCTCTGTCAGTGAATCCCCATTCACCTTAGAATGGGACTTACACTGTGTGATAAGTGTAATAGAGATAGTATAAAATAAAATAGTAGCACTAAGGAGGGAGAGAATGGTTACTCACCCTCACGTTGTGTATTGTGTCAGGGAAGGTTTCACAGAGAAGGTGAAGCTAAGATAAGGTTTAAAGAATAAACAGGAATTTCTTTGACTGGATAGATAAGGATATTTCAGTATAGATAGCATATGCCAGAGCACAAGCAATGCAAGAGCATTGCAGGTTCAGAGAACTGCACTTGCTTTCTTCCTGATGAGAAGGGCATGAAGTAGAGCGGAAAGGGCATGATCTGGAGAAGACTTAAGTCTTGTAAAAGGGTTGCCATGGAGACCATTAAAGGTTTTAAAGTGGAGTAGTGAGGTGGTTAATTTTGCAAGTGTGTGAAAGTGGAGAGTCTGGAGTCAGGAAATCGTTTAGAAATTATACAGTTAATTGAATCAATAGTGCTGTTGAAGAGAAGAGGATAGAGTCAGCACGTTATGTAGTCATTTGTATAGAGGGTATAGGAAAAGAAAAACCTCTCAGGTTTTTGGCTTTGGTTTTTATAATATGTGTGTGTGGGTGCACAAATATTGTAGGGGAATAATGTAGGAAAGCTTATTATCAGATACTACTGTAATTTTACCTAATTTAAAAATATTGAAATAATTTCAGACTTACAGAAAAGTTGCAGAAATAATTCAGAGAATTCCCTTATACTCTTCTTCACCCCAGATTCCCCAGATGTTAACTATTTACCACAGTCACTCTTCATAAAACAATAAATAAATATTTTTTTCTGAACCATTTGAGAGTAATTTGCTAAATTATGGCCCTTTGCTCCTAAATCCTTCAGTTTACACGTTCCAAAAAACAAGGATATTTTCTTATATAACCACAGTATAGTCATCAAAATCGGGAAGTTAGCATTGATAGAACACTAAATCAGCTTAATTAAAATTTTGCTGAATTTCCTAATGTCCTTCTGAGTAAAAGAGAAAAAAATTTTTTCCCCGGGTATAGGTTCAGTCTAGGATCATTTGTTACTTTTAATTGCTGTATCTCTTTAATCTCCTTTAATCTGGAACACTTCCTTGGTCTTTGTGTTTCTTCATAAAAAGTTTTTGAAGACTACAGTTTAATTATTTTGTAGAAATATTCCACCATTTGGGTCTGTCTGATGTTTCCTGCTGATTAGATTTAGGTTATGCATTTTTGGCTGGAATACTACAAAAGTGTATCGTGTATCATATCTGAAGGTCCATACTACTGTTTCGTTACTGGTGATGGAAATTCTTATCACCTGTTATGGTAGTGTCCTCCAGGTTTTTCCACTATAAAATTACTTTTTTTCCCTTTGTAATTAATAGGTATCTTTTGGGGAAATACTTTGAGACTCTGCAAATATCCTGTTTCTCCTAAAATTTTGCCTAATAGTTTTAACACACAATAATAATTTTTACCTGAATCATTGTGTACTTTTGACACATACCCATAAATCTTTGAGCACTTCCTTCTGTTCTGGCAACAAGGTGTTTCAGAGTTCTTTTGTACTTTCCCTACCCAGTGTTGGAATCTGCCATTTTTTCAAGGAGCCCTGATTCATTTTAGTGGCAGTAGTATTTAGAAATCAAGATCTAGGCACTGTGCTCATTGCTACTGAGAGGTCATTGATTTTTAGACCCTTGTATCAGTTAGGGTTTTCCAGAGAAACAGAACCAATAGGAAATATAAATAAGGAGATTTATCGTAAGGAATTGGCTCATGTGATTAGACTGGCAAGTCTAATCTACAGGGTGAGCTGGCAGTCTAGAGACCCAGGGAGAACTAATGTTTGATGGTCCATTGAACCAATGTTCCAAGGCCATCAGGCAAGAAGAGCCGATATTGCAGATTAAGTCTGAAGGCTGACTACTTGGAGAATTCTTTCATGTTAGAGGAGGGTCAGGTCAGTCTCTTTGTTCTGTTCAGGCCTTCATCTGTTTGGATGAGGCCTACCCATAATATGGAGGGCAAGCTGCTTTACTAATTAAAATGTTATAATCATATCTAAAAACATCCTTGCAGAAACATTCAGAATAATGTTTAATCAAACATCTGGTCACTGGGCCAACTGACACATAAAATCAACCATCAGAACCTGCTCAGTGGGCGGAGCTAGGGGATACACACACACCTATATTAAGTGAAAACTATGAGTACATATTACTTTTCTTCAGCCATCATTACGGGGCTCATTGTAGCCTCCCTCCCCACTTTACATATTTGTAACTCTCTTCTCTGACCATGAGAACTCCGGCTCCCGTTATCCACAGTTTACTTATTTATTTGCTCAACCCTAGAATACACAGAAAGTAATTCAGAATTGCTAATCTTTAACACTGTGAAAAACAAAATATTTATTGGAATTCAGTGTTTATTTAGTTTCCTGTTTTTTATTTTTTTTAATTGGGGTATAGTTGCTTTACAATGTCGTGTGTTTGTTTATAGCCTGAGAGTATTATTAAAAATACTGTGTTCAAAAGTTACTTGGGTTAGTTCTCCCCTCCCCCTTTCCTCTTTAGTGTAATTGTGTTTGTCATCTGAAATGCCATTAGAGACATTTCTTTCTGTTTGATTTCTCTTTTAGGGTTCTTTTTTTTTTTCTCTCATCATTGTTTATTTTGTTATTTTTGACAAATGTTATTTTAACATTCACATAGTTCCAAAATTTAGAACTATACAGAAAGAGAAATATTAGTCATCCCTCCCATGTCTTCTACTCCTTTTCCAGTCCCCCATCCTTTCCATCCATTCTCTCCTACTTCCCATAGGCAATTAGTCTAAGTTTCTCTTTTATCTTTTGTTTCTCTTTGCACAAGATGAGCATGTACATATATATATTCTTCTTTCCTCTTTTTTACTACACAAAAAGTAGCACACTGTGGGCATTCTTTTGCACGTTGCTTTTTCCACATGTCTTTGTGTACTGGATATCTATATTATTTCATAGGGATCTCCATTCATTTTTAGAGCTGCATAGTGCGCCACTGTGTGGCTATACCAACTGTTTATTCAACTGTTCTTACACTTTGGACATTCATGTTATTTCTAATTGTATTTTTCAATAACAGGTAATACTGCAATGAATAATCTTGCATAATATTTGTTTTTATATTGTTGAAAGTGTATCTTCCCCCTTATTTTGTATATTTATGTTTTCTCCTTTTGTTTTTTCTGGATTAACCTTGTCTGTTTTCTTAATTTAAAAAAGTCTAAGGTTTTGATTTGTGAATTAGATAAAGTTTTAGAAATTCTCTACCTCATTAATTTCTTTTTTAATCTTTATTATTTCCATGCTTGTGTTTTCCTTTGTTTATTTTGTTCTTTTTGAATTAGGAATTTATTTTTATTATTGATATAAATTTTCAAGTGTATAGATTTTCCTCTTTTCAGTGCATTAAATGTATCATTTTTTAGAAAATCTGTAATTTTGGTTCATACTTACTTGTGTAAGTCAAGTTGTTTAATAGTAGACAATTTAAAAATTTGGAGTAGAATGCCCTTGTATTTTTGATTCTGTTAGTGATGTGATGTCTAATTTTATTAGACTTGTGATCAGCCTTTACATTATTTCTACTTCATGAAATATACTTTAAGACCTACATATGATCCCCCTCTACCCCCATATTTTTGGTCAGTGTTCAGGTCCACTTGAGGAGGAGTTTTTATTATCGGGGTATAAAGTTTGATATATAAGATTTACCTTTTTATGTTATGTAAGTTGTTTATATTCTCAGTTAAGTTCATGAGTATGTGTTAGTCTTACATATTACTAAAGTTTTTCTGAATCTTTTTGCATCCCTTGTAGTTTCTGCCTTTAAAGGTAATTGCTGTGGTATTTGAAGCATAAGTATTCTTAATTATTATATCTTCATTGTGTAATATGGCTGTTAACATTACATGTTGCTTCTCTTTGTCACGTTTAATGCTCTTTTGACTTGAATTCTTCTGTATCAGGATCACTACTCCTGCTTTTTGTTTACTGTTTTTATTTGCTTGAATATGCTTTTACTATCTCTTTAATTTTTAGTCTTTTTGATTTACCTTGTTTTAGGTTATCTTTTTTTTTAATTGAGGTATAGTTGATGTACAATATTATGTTTCAGGTGTACAACATAGTGATTCACAATTTTTAAAGGTTATATTCCATTTTTAGTTGTTATAAAATATTGGCTATATTCCCTGTGTTGTACAGTATGTCCGTGTAGCTTATATATATATATATATTTTTTTTTAGTATGTGGGCCTCTCACTGTTGTGGCCTCTCCCGTTGTGGAGCACAGGCTCCGGATGCGCAGGCTCAATGGCCATGGCTCACGGGCCCGGCCGCTCCGCGGCATGTGGGATCTTCCCAGACCGGGGCACGAACCCGTGTCCCCTGCATCGGCAGGCGGACTCTCAACCACTGCGCCACCAGGGAAGCCCCGCTTATATATATTTTTAACATCTTTATTGGAGTATAATTGCTTTACAGTGGTGTGTTAGTTTCTGCTTTATAACAAAGTGAATCAGTTATACATATACATATGTTCCCATACCTCTTCCCTCTTGCGTCTCCCTCCCTCCCACCCTCCCTCTCCCACCCTCCCTCTCCCACCCCTCTAGGTGGTCACAGTAAGCAGGCCTCCCACTGCTGTGGCCTCTCCCACTGTGGAGCACAGGCTCTGGACGCACAGGCTCAGCGGCCATGGCTCACGGGCCCAGCCGCTCCGCGGCATGTGGGATCCTCCCAGACCAGGGCACGAACCCGCGTCCCCTGCATTGGCAGGCAGACTCCCAACCACTGTGCCACCAGGGAAGCCCTAATTAGGTCTTTTTTTATAAGTTGTATTAAAAAATCATTTTCTGTTAACAACTGTTGAGCTCAATCTCAGTTTTGTCATTTTACGTTATATATATACTACTGTATGCATTATGTTATATTTTTCTTTGTTTCTTTGTGATGTGCTTTCTTTGCACTTCCCTTTAAAAAATTTTCTTTGGGTATTTTGGATTTATTATTTTTTGTTTTTGTTATAGTAGCTACTTGTGTACTTATGCCTTTTTAAAATGCCCTCTTCCTTGTTTTCTTGTTTAACTTTCTACTGTCCTTTATTTTAGTTTTTAATGGTGTGCTTTGATTCTTACCTATTGCTGTTTGAACAATCAGTGAGTTTATTTTGTGTTCTTTTTCTCTCTTCTCCCATGTTTTTAATTGAATTATGTCTACTTTCTCTTCAAACTTAACTGCAACTTTGTTTTGCTCTTAGTTCTACAGTTAAATGTGTTAAATCCTCACCATCAGTCTTTTGCTGAGGTTTCCCAGTCACCTACTGGTAGATATATCTCAATTTTTAGGAGATTTCTTAAGAAGAGCTTGTGGGCACAGTTTTCCCTGAGTTCTTGCATATGTAAAGTTGTTTTTCTATAGCCTTGATACTGGAAGGACAGCTTGGTTCACACTTTTTTTCCTTGCTTACAGTGTGCCCTTGTTTTTTATGTCGTTTTTGAGAAATCTGATGCCATTCTTAATTCTCTTGCCCTTGTAAGTTATTTGACCCTTTTGCTCGGTTTTATTTTCCCTTTTACTTTTAAAGTCTGATAGTTTCGTTAGGATATGTCTTAGAGTTTATTGTAGCAGGTCAGTTTCCCCTTCTACCTACTGGATCCTTTTAATATATATTATTGGGGCTTCTGTTTCTGAAAAGCTTTTTTTGGATTGTAGTTTTAAATATTCTAATGTTTTGTTTTTCTTCTATGGGGACTCTAGTAACACATAATTATATTTTCTTTGTCTGTCTTCCATTTCAAAAACTTTCTATTTTTACTTCATTATCTCATTTTCATCTTCTTGGTTCTTTTACTGTCTTCTTCAGTGTCTTTTATTAAGTTTTTATTTGAATTTTTTCTTGAGCACCTTGCAATTTGGTCTTCAATTCTGATAGAATTTTATCTTTTTCATTCACCTCTTTTTTTCATTTCTGTTAGCTTTTGTTCATTCTGTTTTTCATTTGTAAGTTTGTGATCCAACGTGTTTTTTCATATACCAAATTTGTATTTAAGGAGATACAATTGAGTTTGGAATGTTTATTAACGTTTTCTGCTTTGTTATCGATTTGGAGGGGTATTTTTCATCAGTGTAATTGTTACGGTTTAATTTTGTAGTAGTTTTATAGAGATGAAAATTGCTCATGCCTCTGCATTTATGTGAGCAAGGCTGATGTTTTAGGGACTTACGAGAATACTAATTTAAGAGTACCCTCCTCCATTACTGTAGCAGAGTACTTACCTCTGGTAGGTGAAAGGATTGTGTGTCTTTCAATTTGCTTCAGTGGTTGGTTGATAGATATTGATATCAAGGAAGATTCCTGGGAGCGGGGAGGATCTTAAGGATGGAGCTCAGGAAGGATGATTGTCTTATTTTTAGTCCCTTTAATTTTAAGCATTGAAGCCAGTGTAATGAGCTTAAGCTAAAATGGGATTTATTGAAAGCTGGGATTTCACCCTACACAGAATGGCAGCTGGGCCCTCTTAGGTACTAAAACCAGGGTGAGAGGTAAAGCAACCTGCTTAAGGTCACACAGCTGAAAAGGGGCAGAGTTAGGATTTGACCCCAGGTCAGTCTGACTCTAGTTCTTAATTATGACACCCTTCTGCTTCTGCTTATTTTCAGGGCTTCCACAAACAGTACAGAAGTCATTAAAAATGGGAAGTGCTGCTTTGTTGCCTCCTACCTAACTGGTATGCTTTGTACCAGAAGCAGGGGCCACTTCAAGCAAGCCCTTTTAAACTTAAATCATTTTTCTGTAAAGTAAACAGTTCCTCACTTTAAAAAATTTGATTTTGTATGTAGTGTGTTCCAATAAAAAAGTAGTATTCTAATTGCTGTTGCCATAGTCTCCCTTCCAAAATATAGGATTAGTTGATGGCAGACATGATATTGCTTCAATTATTCAAAATACTTGCTGTCAGAAGCTTCTTTTTGGCTGTCCAGAGGAATCCCAAAGTTTCTTCTGTGGTTGTTTTGTGGATTCTACAGATCAGATGATCTGACAAGTGAGATGTGGATGCTAGAATCAGGAGCCATCTAAATATTGCAAGAGAGAACTAGGAACTGGAAAAGTATTTATAGATATTAAAATGAGAAAGTGAGGTAGAGGAGGGGCTGATGGTGAATGCTGTAATAAAAGTGAAGATGCAATTTCAGAAAATGAAAAAGTGTTCATTTAAATAGTGACTTTTTCCAAGTGTTGAAAATAGATAATGAAAACTCACTTAGGCTATAAATGTAGTAAAGTTAAATAAGCCATTTCTAAAAGCCAAAATTTAGAGTTGGCTCAGCATAAAGAAGGCTTTATAAAATGCCTCTCTTCATTCGTGATCCCGATGGGCCAGGTCCCAAGATGTTTCAGTAAAGTTCCCTGAACTATGTAATTTAATATTCTCCTCAGAGTAAATGCATGCTCTTTTCATAGTGCTTTATCAAATTTAAAATTATCTGATTGTTTTTACCTTGCTTCTTCTCCTTCTTCCTAATTATTCTGCCCAGTGGCACTTAAACGAGAAAGCTGGCAGGATTGTGAGAAGGGATTTTATTCAATGAATATTTATTGTGCATTGGTCATGTGCCAGGCTTTCTCCTGGGCAAACAAGTGGATGCATTCAAATGGCTGACTTAACACCTACTTAAGATTTCAGAAATAACTTTTTTGGCTCTGTTGACTGTATAGGTAAAACAAATTGTTACTAAATTGGAACATGCTCTTAAGTGTTAATATGTGTTACATGCAAAACCTTTGGACTCTCTTTCTTTTCTGAGTCAAACAGTATGGTACTTAATTGAGTCTTGCATCTAAGAGATCTTCCTGTCTTCTGACCAGCCGCTACGTCACAGTGAATGCCTGTTGTGGACTTAAGTTTTTGCTTTTCTTAGTAATTTAATTTCTTATAAAAGAGTATAATATAGTGATATATAAAAGAGTATGAAAGTGAGAGGGAGACTGCTGAGAAAATGACTCCAGTTACAAAGTGAGAAAAACCTAAAGGGACAGGAAACAAAAGTCTCCAGTGCCAGTGCAGCGGTGAAAGCAGGGATTCCACCTGCCTATCTGCTTCTTTGTATCTTCTGGTTATTTTGTGTGTCAGAATTGGTCTCCTCCTCAGCAATTTTACATGGGGACCAAATACTCAGATCTTTTTACATAAAGAGCTTTAGGATATGTTGGTGAATATGTGAATATTTTTTAAAATTGTATGTAGTCTGTTTCCTGTTTCTTCTTGATTTTGAAATAAAATATTGCTAAATGTAAAAAAAGTAAAGGATTGTAGCTTCCTCTTTTACAGTATTGGTATGTTTAAAGACTTAGTTTTCTTAATTTAATCATGGACATTTTCAAACATACAAGAGCAGAGAGAGTAGTAAAATGAACCACTGTTCACCAATCATCTGTCTACTTTCAACAGTTGTCAATGTGACCAATCCTATTTTATGTATGTTCCCCATGTATGTTCCTCCCCATTATTGATGCAGATCCCAGACATATTTTGTTTGTAAATATTAAAGTATCTGTCACTAAAAGATAATGTACTCTTTTTAATAAATATAACCTTACTGTCATTACATCTGAAAAAGTGAACAATTCTATTTGAGAGGTGTTAAAGACCTTTATTATTCATATCATAATACAGGTCACTGTGTTAAACAAGAGCATGAGAGGTAATGTCACTTAAGCCTTGGACTCAGCCTTAGGTTTAAATGCCAGTTTTGCTGCTTTTCAATAACTTCATGACCTTGGGCACGTTAACCTCTCTTCATCTCACTTAGCCTCAGTTTCCTTAGCTGTTAAATGGTAATAACAGTAATTCTAGCCTCATAGGATAGTTGTGAGGTGTAAATGAAGCAATGAACATGAAGTGATTAGGATACTGCTTTGTATATAGAACATTCTCAATAATATTAGTCATTGTTGTTATTTTATTTGGAGGTATAAGGAAATATACAGATAACTAATTTCACATTCCACCTTTTAGTGTAGGTGATGTTTCAAAGTGATTTGCATTCAGTGATCCTCTAAGCCTTTGACTTTTAGGGAATGCCGAAAAGTCTTAGTATTATTTTAATTCAAAGGTATATTTTACACTTTTCTCAAAAGCAAACAGTTTGTTTTAAGACATGTGATACTGTTGAAAGCAATAAATATTTAAACTTTACTCAAATCTTGGATATTTTTATGTGTGTTGGTATGAAAACTTTGAGATACCCTGAGATAAGACCATTATTTATAAATCTCCATATAGGTTAAAAATAAAAAGCAAATCTAAATGCCAGTTTACCTAAAGTGATAGTTTGGGCAACTGTGAACATAAAAGTGGTATCAATATTATTGCTTACACTCTCCTTTCTTCCCTCTATTTAATCCATTTAATCTTTTTTCTTATCTTACTCCATCCAGAATGTACAATGTTGAAGGAAATTTGTCTTTGCAGCTGAAGTTCTTTCATAGTAGTGTGTTCTAATTATAGTGGAAGTCAGGGGATAAAATGCTCAGCATATGCAATTCATTGTACAGACTTTCTGGAACATAATGCTTACACATCTTTAGTTTTTATTTTTTAATACTTAAAGTGCTCATCACTTTCATGCAGATTTTCCTGATTTACAAAATGAGCAATTCTGTTTTTTGTTTTTTATTTTTTGTTAGCTTTATTGAGGTAAAATTTATAGCCATAAAATTTACCCAGTCTAAGCGTACAATTCAGTGATTTTTAAAATAGATTTACAGAATCATCACCACAGTTTGATTTCACAGCATTTCCATCACCTCAAAAAAGAATCCTCTGCCCATTACCAGTCATTCCCCATACTTACCCTGCCTCTAGGCAGCCACTAATTTACTTTGTCTCTATAGATTTGCCTCTTTTGGATATTTCATATAAATGGAGTCATACAGTTTGTGACTTTTTGTGTCTGGCTTCTTTCACTTAGCATAATGTTTCAAGGTTCATCCATGTTGTACCATGTGTCTATATTTCATTCCTTTTTATTGCTAAGTAATATTCTATTATATGGATGTACCATGTTTTGTTTATCCATTCAGAATTGATGGACATTTGGTTGTTTCCATGTCTTTAGTGTTTTGACTAATACTGCTATGAACATTTGTGTGTAAGTTTTCACGGGGACATAATTGTTTTAAAAAATTATTAACATATGTAGAAATAATGGTTCTCTTTTATTCATGTGTTTTAAATTTTGATTTTATTATGTGACAGTATAGTGGAGAGAAGCTCTGTGCAGGGTTTTAGGAGTCTGAGTTTCATGTTAGTACTCACGTGCTTTGTGGCCTTAGAAGGGTAAATCTATGTCTGTAGATCTCAGTTTCTGCTCTAGATTGAATATTTGTATCCCCCCAGAATTCATATGTTGAAAACTAATCCCCAGTTGATGGTGTTTGGATGGGGCCTTAGGAGGTGATTAGTATTGAGACCCCGGAGAGCTCCCTTGCCCTACTACTGTGTAAGGACAAATGTAGAAGATGGCTCTCTGAGCACCAGGAAGTGGGCCGTTACCAGACACTGAATCTCCTTGTGCCTTGATCTTGGACTTCCCAGCCTCCAGAACTGTGGGAAATAAATTTCTTTTATTTATAAGACACCCACTTTATGGTATTTTCATTATAACAGCCTGAACGGAAATGTGAGAAATAAACTTCTGTTGTTTATAAGCCATTCAATCTATGATAGTTTTATTATAACAGCCCAAATGTACTAAGACAGTTTCCTTATTAATAAAATGAAAAAATTCAAGTAGATGCTCTCCATGGTTCTAAATCCCTGGTTATAAATCTATTAATTTCTATATGACCTTGGGCAAATTATTTAATTTCTCTGTGCCTCAGTCTTCTCATCAGAAAAAATGGGGATATTAATATAACTATATGTTGTTCTGAGGATGAAGTAATATTCTTGGAACATAAAAAAATGCCAAGATGTATTAAGCTATGTGTAATATGTTTGTGCCCATTTTAGTTTGTTGGAGCAAGAAGGCCTTAGTGGGAATGCTTTGGCTGTGGCCTTCGTGGAGAATCAGTGGTAGTAAGCTAGTAATTGGTGGAGGAAGGAAAATTTAGCTGCTAATAATAGGTACCATTTATTGAGTGTTTAACATTCTGGAGTGTACTAAAGACTATACATACATTAGCTCACCTAATCCTGGGTCCTGTGGGTTCGGTTATTATGCCCATAAAAGAAAGCAAAGGAATTGCCCAAACCACCTAGCTAGTAAGTGGCTGCCTCAGAGTCACACCCTGGCTCTAAGACCATGATGTTTACCACTGCACCAGACTGCCTTTCAGGGAGAACAACTCTTTGGAACAGAATCCCATGGCAGAAAGGTCTTCATCTGGGGAGGACTTTGCTTGAGAAAGATATCTAGTATTGCTAACAATCCTGCTGAGGGATAACAGGTGCTGGTTCACAGTTTTCCGTATGTCTTATATTACTTTGTTCCATGTGATTGTGATGTGACATTTTAGTTACTGAACAAGTTAAAGGAATTGCAGTATGTTCAGTATTGTTTTTGTAGTTTTACCTCAAAAATACATTATAATATACATGGTTTTTTTAAATGGACTTTTAATCTGATGGAAGACAACTTTCACGTGTTCCACTGGCTTCTTTCTACTTGGGTAATGCCATAATAATTTCCATTTTTTTGAGCAGTTTTATGTCTCTTTAGTTAACTTAAATTTTTTAAACTTTCTTTTGTACTATATTTTTAACTTTTTTTCCAGTGTGGTGTTTGGTATATACCAAATATTTTCATTATATAAACAAAAAAACTTAATAGTGCCAAAGCCTTAATTCATGTTTTATATATAATTTCATTTGAACAAAAGTACTCTTTTGTATATGTGTGGTATCCAACATATAAACAATTTGGTACTAAAAATTAATTTGTATGCCAGTTATTTAGAATTAGGAACTTGATGATACATATGAACTTCTGTTCAAATCCGTTAGACTATTATATGTCTGAATTAGATTTAGCCTGAGATTAGCTCAATGAAAGGCATGTATGTCTTTGCCAAGTGTAGAGGAGGAACATTTCTTTCTAGGATAAAGGTCAGTAGAGAACAGGTTTAGTGATGACCCAGAGAAATTGTGAGATAAAGAGGAAGGGAGGAGACACCTATAGCAGGTCAAGAGAGGCTGGGATCTAGAAATAAGACCGTGAGTTTGTAAAGTTATCACGTGCTTCCCCTGTTGATGGAGGAAGACCTGTACCCAGGCAGGGGAACTCAGTGAACACATCCATTGCCCTGGGGAAGGAAGCCATGCAGGCTTCTTGGAGTGCAATACTCAGATGCAGAAGCCGTGCAGGAAGAGAGCTCACCTCAGAGAGCTGTGACAGCAGGTGAAGAAGCTCAAGCTATAGGGTACTCTATAGCTGGGGATGCCAGAAATACCTTTACCTTATTGGAATTCCATCAGCCTGATTCACTTCTCTAAAGCAATGTTCCTTTTTCCTTTTGCTGCTCCAGTTTTGGTGAAGGAGGATTTATCTGTAAATCAACACAGACAAGAAAAGCCAAAGATTTGAAAAAGTCATGGAGTAAAGGACTTCTTGAAGCTGGACCTTCAAAACTGAAAGTTTGCCGCTGCTAAGGGTTTGGTAGACTAGCTAGAGAGGTGGGGAAATCCTTAAAGAACTGACTTCCCTTTGACTTTGTAGATATTGGTGTGTGGCTCCTGTGAAGAGGGGGCAGGGCAGAGAGGGTGATGTAGGGGTAGCTGCTTATGTTGTTTTTGAAAATAGTTTTTAAGTGGTAGGCTATCATTACCATAGCTGTTGAATTTTTGACGTTTAAATACAGTGTAGGACTTTTCATGTCCAATTGGACCTTCAATATAGAATTTTCTCGTCTTTCAAGGTAGATTATATTTTCATAGAAACCTCAGAACTTTCCGTTTCCTTCCTCCCTCCCTCACTGAATAAACTAGGTCCTGATCCATCTGTAAAATACTTGATATTTCAGCTTTCAGTTTTATTTAGAAGAATTACTGTTTTGGATAGATCTGTATTTTGATGAAAGTTAATAATTATTTTATCATTTTCATTTAAAGTCTGTCCAAAAGGATTGTTTTTCTTTCATTTAGAACTGTCAATGTTATTGTAAAACCAGATTAGTAATTATACACTGGCACCTACAATAATAAAAAAATGACAGATATTTTCACCTGTTGATCTGCTTTACTGATATATTTTCCTAAAGTTGAGTAATGTTTATTTCTGCATAATTTTATATATGGATACATAGTGTGATGAGCCCAGTTAGGTAGTAGTGAGTACCTATGTGTGCTTGTTTGTTTTCATCTAGGATTGCTCTTGCTCTGTCAAAAT
Organism: Phocoena sinus; assembly: GCF_008692025.1. Taxonomy (NCBI): domain Eukaryota; kingdom Metazoa; phylum Chordata; class Mammalia; order Artiodactyla; family Phocoenidae; genus Phocoena; species Phocoena sinus. The sequence goes on from NC_045769.1 coordinate 54,774,414, forward strand.
AGTTGAAGGTATTTCTAATCTGAATTTAAGGACAGCTATAGTATTTGTTCTGAAAATGCAGGGCTGAGGAGCCTGCATTCTGATTTTGTTCATTGCCGTTATGTGTCTACATGATGTAGACTCATTAGAGATGATTTAGTTAGCCTTAGGCTATCTTAATGGGTTTTCACTGGTTGTTAAAAATGCCTCTTCGAAGAATCTAACTAAATTTTCCAAATAAACTGGTTGATTTATACTTATTGAGAGAGGAGTTCCAGTGTACCCACTCATATCATCAATTACAGTCTCCTATGAAGTGTAATTTGCCCAGTCTTGATTAAAAGGCCTGCAGTTCTCTTTTCCTGCTCCTTAAACACATCCTCTGCTGCCCTCTAACGGCTGCCCATTGGTAGCACCCATTGAGGTCCCCCTTACCATCATCATAGACCTGCCTTCCTCTGGCATCCAGTGATTTACGTAGCGGCTGGATCCGTGGGTGAGTGTCCCAGTAGAAGGAGCTGGGAGGAGCCGCTCTGAAGGAAAAGTATGCACAGGTGGTCTGTGATCACACCACAAGGTGTTGACTGTCAGGTAGTTGTGATAACGTTAGGTTTCCTAGGGTGTGTTTCACTTTACTGTTGGTCTCATATGTTTGTTCATTTGTTCATTCATTTATCCATTCATTAATCAGATATTTTTTGAATGCCAAATATATCCAGTGCCTCGCCTTGACTCGATCTAGTAGGTGCTTATTGTAGATTTGTTAAATGAGTGAATGAATGAGTAAATAAATGTAAAGATAAATAGGACTTGGTCTCTAACTACTTAGTTGCCCCAGTTTTCCTCTTTTAACTCTTCAAGGTCTTGAGAAGTTCAAACTAGAAGATAGATACAAATATCAGTTGAAACTTAGTCTCCTTACATTTTTCAGAATTTCTCAGAATTCATCATCCCTAACGTAGGATTCTGTTTTTAGGTAGGGTTTATTTTGCACCTAGGGACGATGTTAATTTACTTTGCTGTTTCTTGCTTTTGGTTGAAAGCAACATGCAGTCCTGGTTGCACATTTTCCTTTATGTTCACCAGTTTCCAAGGCACTTCACCTGCTATAAACTCTGGCTTTCTGCTTCTTTTATGTATTATAAATCGTGACTTAAAATAGATCATTTTAAATAGCCATATATGAAATATGACATGTTTGTGTTAAGCATGTTGTGAATTTTCTGCCATTTTTTTGGTCTGCTTCACTTGGCAAATTTTTTAAAAGACATGTTTTCCTTGTCACTTTCCATTGATTCATATCAGGTATATGTCTGCCACTGACTTCATTGCTTGTTTGAGAATATAATTCACTCAGATATGTTTAGGTTGAATAAGCTTCTTGTGAAGAATAATGATCTATATCTACCTACTGGAGAAGAGCATGAGCAGATACCTCATGTTATTTAACATTTATTGTGGTGATGGTAGCGGATGGTTGTATTGTCTTTTGCAGGATTTTCTCTTTATTTTGTGTGTTTTGTACATTATTCTATGAACTATATAACTAGAAATAGGCAGATTTTTTTTTCTTATGGCTGTGCTAATGACTTGAAAAATGTAAAACAAATGACTTGCAAAACCACATTTAATTGGAACTAGTAGTACAGTAATCATTACTTTTTATTATCCATCTCTTTTATGATAACAATGAAAGAGATTGATGTAAAGGAGACTGTAGAAGGGAGGAAGATATAAAGAGTAAACATTACAGCTTTCATCTCTTGACTGCTTCACATTTTATTCATCAATTCGTTTGATATTGGCCCACACAGCCAAAAATCTATATTTCTCATTAAATTACTTTTTCATCACTTTCAAAATGTTCTTTAAAAAAAAAGACTGTTGGATTAAAAAAAATTAGTATTTTGCCATGCTGAGGTGGTTTTGTGAAGTCATGAAAAGTTTGGAAAGAGCATGTGTCTCAGGAAAACAGTGATGAAATGTAAGATTGCTTCTGGGTACTATAGTTTGCCAAGGTTAAATCTAGACTAGAGATTGAAACCATCTCCCTTTTGCACTTTAAGTATGTGGAGAACACAGTGGTGAAAAATTTGGCACTTGCTGGCATAAAATTGATAACCTGACTTGCAAAGCTTAGATAACACAGATATTATTCAAAGGATTACCTGCAGCTATCATTTCTTATGCCTTAGGAATTCCAGAGGTTCTTTTTTCTTGGGTACTGGTTAATTAGGTTTTATTGTGGCAAGGCTTAATCCTCAGTGTATTGATGGACATTTTCATTCAGAATAAATGGCAACAGATTGGGGAAAAAAAAACCTACAAAGAAGAAGCAGCGGTGCTGAGTGTTTGCAGATAAGACCTACCAAACTCTGAATTGCAGTTTTGCTTCCTGTACCAAGTTTCTCCATTGACTAAAAGAGAAGGCTGCTCTAGCTAAAACTTAAGCAGAAAGGGGTTCATTAGAAAGATCTATATAACTCAGAATTTATGAGAAGGATGGAGAAATAGGCTCAGAAAATAGGAAGGACACAAAGGCAGTTGAGAAGTTGTCTGGAGCATCCCATTGACAGCCTAGATCAGCAGTTCTCTTGTTACTAGGTTTCGGGGGGGTCTGTGAGTTCAAAACTATTTTAATAATAATTCTTAGTAATGCCCCTTTCACTGTGTTGACATTTGCACCGATAATGCAAAAGCTAGGACTCCATCTTGTTCAATTGGCCAGATGTCACTGGATATTTTCAGGGCTGTTTTATTGGTAAGCTGATCATGTGATATGAGAACATCATTACTGGAACCAGATTGCCTGGGTGTGAATCCTAACTTCCCCAGTTACTAGCTTTGAGATGTTGGGCCACATTTAACCTCTCTCAGCCCCATTTTACTTTTCTATAAAATGGGGTTAATAATAGTAGTTATCTCATAGAAATGTTGCAAGGAGTAATTAAATTAATATAAGTAAATCATTTAGAACAATGTATGCCTTGTAGTAAACACTCGGTAAATGTTAACTTGCTTAATCATCATTATCAGACTTTTACATCTGGTCTTTGACAAGCTGGTCACCAGAGAAGGGAGCTTAGTCGTGAGTCTGAACTGTCTGGTTCTTGTAGTGCTGGAGAAAAAACTCATCAGGTCAAGATACTGATCTGGAAACATGAAGTGCTACTATTTTAGGTTAAACATGTAAAACATGAGCTTTTCCCTCATTCTTCCTACTAGTTGTATGTTAGCCTGGGCAGATGTAGAACAAAACTGAATTAACAAATTGCAAACAAATATTCGAGGATAAAACTTGAAGAGAATATATCATATTTACTTTGACAACATGTTTTCTTTTGTAGATATATACAAATAGTAGTGATTTTTTTTTAGTTGTATATACAAAAGCTGTAAAATAATATTTCTTTAAGTAGTCTTGCTTCTGTAGTCATCTGACAAGTAATAAGACTATGTCGTTTTTCTTCCCAAGTAATCTGGGAATTTTTTCAAAAGACTACATTTTTTTCAGGGCAAGGCTGTGGCTTGAGTTTTTAGCTCCAGCTGAAAGCACAGTGCTTGAAATGGGATAGGTTCATAGCAAGTATTTGCTGAATAAGTAATATAGAGTCACATTTTCTGCTCTGCTGGAAAATTATTTTCAAGAGAGTGTGCTTTCTGATTACTGTAGTTAATAACACTATTGCATATTTGAAAGACCTAAGAGAGTAAGTCTTAACAGTTCTCATCACAAGAAAAGAATTTTTGCAACTCTTTATAGTAGTGGATGTTAACTAGATTTGTTGTGGTGATCATTTCACAATATATACAAGTATCAAATCATACTGTACACCTGAAACTAATATAATTTTCTATGTCAGTTATAGCTCAGTAAAAAAAGAGGAGGCTGTTTATAAAAGAGTATACTTTCACTAAATGCAATGCAATTTTACAGTGTCCTCCAAGGAACTGTCACTATGTAGTGATGGTACGCGGGTGTAGGACAAGGGAAGGAGGGATAAATGTGATGGAGAATACTCTCTGAGACATGAAATTAAGTTTAGGTGGCTAATATAATTGAACCTTTGATTTTCTTGTTATGTTTTGTTTTGAAGTTCCTGCTTTTCTTAAAATCGTGCTTTGATGGTATATTGGGCTGGCCAAGCATACAGATGCCTGCCATGCCAAAGCTCCCATTTAAAGGAAACTGTCTTGCTCTTAGCCCTTGCTGTATGAATAGTCCCATTTTGTATTTTCTATAACCCCTGGGGGTACCTGAGTGGACACTAGAAAACTAAACCAAGATCAGTGAATTATGGCTTGGTACAAAAAGATAACTAGGCTAATCAGATTTTTCCCTGGCAAATTTAAAATATAAAATGTGGAGAGATAGAGACAGTTAACAGTGAGGGCAAAAACTGAAATAGTATATTGGGAAATAACTTGAGGTAAACATGAGGATAAGGTGAGTTATCATGTGTTATGGGGAAGCAAAAATATGAGAAGTGAGAGGAAGCCATTTAATAGTGGATCTGAAAGAATCAGGTATTTGGAATTAAGCTGCGTAAATAATAAGGAGAGTAATAGAATATTGCAAGTTTGATTAATTGATTCATTCCTTTATTCAACAAATAATTTGTTGAGTTACTGCTATGTACCAGGCACTGTTCTAGCCTAAGAGCATTGCTCCGAAAAACAGTTAAGCCAGTGATTCTCAACTAGCTGTGATTTTTGCCTGCCAGAGGATATTTGGCAGTGTCTAGAGACATTTGGTTGTCACAACTGGGAAGGGGGAATGGTATTAGTATTCTAGTGGGTAGAGGCCAGGGATGCTGCTAAATATTCTACAAGGCATGGGACAACTCCTTACAGAAAAGAATAAATAATCTGACTCAAAATGTCCATAATTCTGAGATTGAGAAACCCTGCGTAAGCCATTAAGTATAGGCATACCTCAGAGATGCTGCTGGCTCGGTTGCAGACGACCACAGTAAATACTGCAATAAAGCAAATCACATGAATTTTTTGGTTTCCCAGTACAAATAAAAGTTATGTTTATGTAATACTGTAGTCTGTTAAGTGTGCAATAACATTATGTCTAAAAAAACAATGTACATACCTTAATTAAAAGTATTTTATTGCTAAAAAATGCTAACCATCATCTGAGCCTTCAGTGGGTTGTAACCTTTTTGCAGTGGTAACATCAAGGATCACTGATCACAGACCACGATAACAAATATAATAATAGAAAGTTTGAAATATTGCAAGAATTACCAAAATGTGACGCAGAAACACGAAATGAGCAAATGCTGGTGGAAAAATGAGCAGTAGACTTGCTTAATGCAGGGTTGCCACAAGCCTTCAATTTGTAAACAACACAATATAGTGAAGTATAATAAAATGAGGTATGTCTGTATATATTTCATAGAGTAATTATTATCTTGTAGTTGACATTTAACTTTCTGTGTTTTCAGAAAGGAAAATTTACTGGAGGAAGTTTACTGGAGTAAAATGGAGGCCTCAGTAATATTACCCATTCTGAAGAAAAAACTAGCCTTCCTTTCAGGTATGTTTTCTTCTTAAAATTGGAAGTGTTTGATGTATAAATTTGTTTAATCTTTTTTTCTTTGATAAGTTTGGCAGAAAGGCATTTCATTTTTCTCTGAAGGTTTTGTTTTAAAGGTATTTCTGAGATATCTTTTACTCAGAATGGATAGCGGTGCAAGCCAACTCTGTCACTGTTGGTGCTTGGCAGCTAGTTTTTATTCTGTTCTGTAATTTGATTAAATGACCTCTACAAGGTAGATGTCATGACATTTTACTTCTCATATAAAAATGAAATAATTAATACAGGCTGAGAATAATTGCCTAACCAGCATCTAAAGTATTGTTTCTGAAATATAGAGTAATTCATTTTTGTGTTATCCCATTCTAGCTTTTGCCTTCCATCTTCCTATGAAGGGGGAGTTATGAAATAAATTACATGGTTTTCACTTTTTACTGCTCAAACTTGGTTATAAGGCTTGAATTTACCTTCCATTATTAACCCAAAGTCTGCATTGACTAAGAAGAGTCAAAGAGAAGCTTCGAGATATGTTGCTAGTGTGAAAGCAGTGGTGACGCTGGGTGTAGCAATTTTCTGGAATTTTGGACCATTGAGTAAATTTGCACATGCTTTAGAATAGGTACTGTGACCCACCTATTGAAGATTATTTAAGTTGTATTATCTTGCTTTTTCTCTCTTATACTTTTTAGGTCCTATCAGAATTGTCTTGATATTTAGGCTACTAATGTCCTTTTCAATGTATATTGTATCTCTCTGTAAATTGGCATGTTTTTCTAGTGTACATTATAAAGGAGAAAATAAGATATTGAATTCCGCCAGTAATATTAGTTCTTTATTTAATATGTGTTTTCTTTTTTTAAAAAACTTCTTCCCTTACCAGTTGACACGTTTTCTCTCCATTTTTTAATGATATGAATGGTATTGGAGGAAACGTTCTTATTCACAGTTTGTGCATTTTGTACAAGTCCAGCAGTATAAATTCCTACAACTGGAAGTATTAAAGAGAATTTACATTTACATTTAAAGGTTTTGTCTGATTGCCCTATAAGAATATTGTGGCAATTGTTGATCTCTCACCAGTGTATGAAAATGCATGTTTGAAAACAGAAATAGACCCACAGGCATAGAAAACAAACTTATGGTTACCAAAAGGGAAAGAGGGGAGGGATAAATTTGGAATTTAGAATTAACAGATAAGCACTACTAAATATGAAATATATAAACAACAAGGACCTACTGTATAGCACAGGGAACTATATTCAACATTTTGTAATAACCTATAATGGAAAAGAATCTGAAAGAGAATAGATATATATGTATGTGTATAACTGAATCACTTTGCTGTACATCTGAAGCACTGTAAATCAACTATACTTCAATTAAAAAAAAAAGCCAGTTTGCCCATACTGTTGCCAAGAGTGGATATTACTATTTTAAAAAAATCTTTATCAGTGACATTTTTTATTCTTATTTTACTTGTCTCTGTGCAGCATTTGACCCTGGTGACCATACCTATCTTGAAAGCCTTTTTCTTCTTGACATCTGCCTTCTTTTGCATCTACACTGGTGATTATTTTATTGTACCTTAGTGAAAGCTGAGGGCATGAGGTTAAATGTAATCCTGTATGTTAGACCTGTGCTCTGCAGACAATTTCACAGTGGGTCAGAGTGCTGAAGTTCAGATATGAACCTTTTTGCAGTTTGGTTTAATGCAGGGCTTAGCGATTTTTGAGGAGAAAATGAGACTTCTCTGAACCCAATTCCTCTTGACTTGCTATTGACCGTTAATTATTTCAACCAGTAATTTTCAAACTTTTTTAATAATAGAGAAAAACTTCTCAAACCAACAAAATCATTCAGGGGATACAGTTTGAAAACCATGGTTGCAGTCTATTAAAAAAAAATAAAACTTGTATTCTAAACAAAACAACATTTGCAGTTGAAGTCACTATTGATTATCGATTAAGTTGAACCATTTGAAATTGCCATTTATTGAGATTAAACAAAGTGGTTGACTATCAGTAATTTACATGGTTAATCTGATAAAAGATCATTTATGGTTGGTACCTTGTGAATTGCATCCATGTTATTCATAGGAATCATTTTTTTTCAATTCAGTCCTTTAAGTTTTTGGTGATAGAGATCATATAAAATTGTTTGCTTTAGTGTTTGCTGGCTTTTAAGTTTCTAAAATTGCCATAAATGTCAGTTGGATCAAAAGATGGACTTCAGTGTGAAAATCAATCATGTGGGGAGCTTTCAAAGAAGCTGTGTGTGTATAAAAGTACTAGTTATATTTTAATGCTTATGGAAAATCGAAGAGAACTTGAACATCCATGAAATGTAAGTGCGTTCCAGTTCCTGGCTTTCAGAATTCTATATCCAGGTCCCGTGCACTCTTCTCAGCTGGACAGGGCTTTCCCTTTATTGCCTCATGAACAAAAAGAATGCCTGTCTGACCTTTGTGAGTTAACTCAGATCATTCCTCATCACGGAATGCTCTTTTGACTTGGTTTATAAATTCTATTCATTTTTCTTAAGTTTTACTTTTCTATGAAGTTTTTTACATTTATTACAGCTCTTATCATTTTCTCCATTTTCTAAATCCCTTTTTATAATATTTTATATATTTTGTACAACACATCCTAACAAATTATCTGTCATATTTCATACTGTTATTTCTTACGACTTAAAGTTTTTCTTCCTAGGTTGATAAGAAATTTGTTGTTTTACTTGCAAATGTTTACTGTACTAGGCACACAATAGGTGTTTGATGAATTGATTACAATCAGAAGCAGACTAAATGGAAGAAATTAAACAAAATGAGAATTGCTATGTTTAAGTGAATATTTCATTGGTGAATTTTTTTCCTCTTATTTTTTCTAAATTTTATATAATTTTGCTGTACTACTATAAACATTTACAATATATAAAATAAACAGCCATTAGATTGTTTTTTACTGATGTCTTAAACTTGTAATTGTTGTAGTAACATTGGATGCAAATATATTTAATTCATTTAGTGCTTTAAAATCTCTTACATGTTAAATTTATATATTTTTTTCTTTAATAGGAGGAAAGGACAGACGAAGCGGCCTCATTCTGACAATTCCATTATGCCTGGAACAGACAAATATGGACGAGCTGAGTGTCACCTTAGACTACCTACTCAGCATTCCAAGGTGACTCTAAAGGTGTCTTTTCTTAAATTTCAATATGTTTTCATTTACTTACGAATGATTCCTGCTATTGTTAAAGTATACTTTGCTATCTTATCTGCTTTTATTAGCAGTGAAATTATAATTGAAAACACAAGAATCAATAATATATGATGCCATAGCAGATAAAATAAAGACATTTTATATTCTTGATGCACTAAATGATACTGATTTCTAAAATGTATATACTGTCAACTTTTAAGGAATGCAAAGATTGAGCATCTGTCTGTATACCATGTAATTTAAGAAAACTTAGAAAAATGAATTCAGTAGAAAGCTCTTGTGTTTAGGTAGCTATTTCACTAAATAGATATAAATACATCTGTATGTTTTAATCTATTGAATGAAAGCTATTTGGAGTTTAAAACATTTTTATTTAAAAAAAATGCAAAATATGTTTATATTTTAATCCAAAGATCATTGGATTTTTAATTTTTATATTTCTTTGGTGAAGACAAAACTTAAACCTTTGTATTTGCTTGAGCCTACCCATCATTTCAACAACAAGAACAGAGAAGCCCCCTCCCCAGCTTCCTTTCCCATATGTGATATTTGGGGACTGAAATCTGACTGCACATTAGAATCATCTGGAGATTTTTTCCAAAGTTTTAATGCTTGTGGGTCCACCTCCAGAGAGTCTGATCCAATTGTTTTTGGGAGGACTGCTCATCAGACTTTAAAAAAAATTCTTTAAGCTCCCTGGATAATTCTAATATGCAGTCACATTTGCAACCCACTGCAGCAAAGTGCAGGAATGAGGGCAGATTGTTTTGTGTGTGTTTGTAAAATATAGGGGTGGTAAAAGGAACAAAACTATCTTTTACATAATGCTCTTAAGCTCGAAATAGTGAATTTTAAACATTTTAGTCAGAGCAAACAATTCTTTGTATCCTTTTCCTATATTTGCATTATTGACATAATAGATTATTTCATTTTAAACCACCTTGAAGAATACAGGGTTAAAATTACATTTTAGAACAACTGACTTGTTCTAAATCACATCTGCTTCCAGTATTGGTGTATAATGATTCTGTTGCTGAATGTTTTTTCAATATTGGGAAAATAGAGGTCTTAAAGTGAAAATTTTCAGTCTTTACTTTCTGGAAAAGAAAGTTATCAGACTTCACAGTGTATTAGTACTGAATAGCCTTGCTAATTCTCTGAGCTGCTGATTGCCAATTTGTATTCTTCATCATTAGATAACGAACTGCTTTTTAGGTAAATGACACTAGCTAAACATATAACTAACAAATTATGAAAAAATATTCATGGATTCATAGATGGTTAAAAGTGTTCAGGGAACTTAGAGACCATCTGAATCAACTGCCTGATTTTACAGTTGAGGGAATTGAGACTTGGAAGTTAGTTACTTGCCAAAGATCACACAGCTAATTAGCAGTAGAGCTGGGATTAGAATCTGCAGTTCCTGACACCAGTCCAGAGCTCCTCATACTTCAGATGAATAGAGTACAGTGTAGTTGCATCTTATGTGGGGTGAGGTTCTGAAGTTAAAATGTAATGCAAAAATTACTGATAGTCAAAATTACCCTTGAAAAATGCCTAAGGAAGAATTAGAGACTTATGAACTATTTTTCCGTGAACATGCTAGATTTTCTTCCAGCATTGGAACATGTCAGTCATTGAGGCTGAGTTCTGGAAGACACCGTCGGCTTGTGGTTAGGTTTGTGATAAGAAAATGCACGCTTGTATATACTAGAATCAGGATCAGCCTGCCAGGATGCTCACACTGTAGGGTAAATGACCCGTTTCACTCATGCAGCCTGTCTGCTCACTCTGGGTGTGCAAACAGGAAGTACAATGGAGGGCAAAATAGCCTACACTATTTAAACGTTCTCTCTCTCTTTCTTTCTTATATAGATATACATATGGTACTATTTCAGTGTAAATTATGAATCAGTTTCTGCAGAGCTACACATACCTACCTGCCAGCTAATAGAGAAGATGTAAGTTGAAGCAAGATGAAAGAACTTAATTTAGCAAGACAAAATAGATACCTGGATACTTTATTTTTGATAATTGTTCTGCTAAAGTTTGACCGTCTCAAATATTTGTGAACGCCATGACTTTTTAGCCTTCTGCTTTCTTGGATCAACCTCCTATAACTTTGGCATTTAAAAACTTAGTTGGCAGCTTTATATCAGCGCTTGCCATTTCATTAGAGAGCTAGAGGGTTTTTGAGCTCTTCATTCCAACTCTGGACAGTAGTTTATTAGGTGCAGCCTTAAAAACTGATTTTTCTCCTTCAGAATGCCTGCCATTAAAACTGCTTTTAAATTGTATTATGAGAGATTTCAAATACACAAAAAAGTTGAAGGAATAGTGGAGTAAACACCATTATGCCCATCACTTAGAAGCCTGCAACTAATGTTGTAATACTTTATCACGTATCTATGTGTTTATCCACCCCTCTTTCCATCCCAGAACTGTTTTGTTTTTTTTTTTTCCCAGAACTGTTTTTAAGTTTACCCTGTCAGATCAGTCTCAGCTTGGGTCTAGAAGGTTTTTCCTTTTTTAGTATGTCTGCATTTTTTTTGGTGTGACTTGTTTCTCCCAGACTCTGCTGTTAAAGCTTAACTCCTCCCTACTGTGAATGTCTCCAGACAGCTCCAGCAGTGTAGCTAGCTAATGCGGCCTCTTCTTTATAGGAGATGTCCAAAAGTAGTCTTTCATTGCAGTGAAAACGTTAACATTCTGAATATAGTAACAGCTTTTTAAAAGTTATTTAAAAATGGAAAGAAACTATTCAGTTCTTACCCATATTTTATGCTTAGTTTCATGACCAGGAGCAAGGTATGATACATACTTATTTTAAATGGGTAACCCAGTACAGTTGAAAATGGGGTCATTTCCTGATTCCTTTACACACAGCTTGGTCCTAAGCTTGTTTTTGGTTTCTGACTCTTGAGCAGAGGGCTGAGAAGAAAGGAGAAGTTCAGGTTAATTGTAACCTGACCTGAATACTAAGTTTATGTTCAGGTAACTTCTCATGTCCAGGTCTGTGTGGAGTTCAGGACTAACCATTACTGCCCCATTTTCTACAAAGGGTTTTTAATAAAAAATAACATAGACTGACACAGCTGGGCCAACCTGAGTGTTAAATTTTAGGAGAGGTAAATGGAGTTTTTCTTTTGTTATACCAGCGATTGCTGTACACTTTAGACATAAACAACATGATTAGAAATTATGAGTCCATGACTCAGAAAGCAGAATCAAATTCAAGATTACCTTATGGAGATGAAGAAAAGATATATAAATTAATCTGCAAATCTTTTCGTTAAAAAAGTAAATATTGAGATTAGCACTAAACAAAACCTCACAAGTAGATCTTTATCTCATATCATTTCTTTATATATTTCAAAACTTTAAGTCAGAAGCATATTCACATTCAAAGTATAAAATGAAATTTGTGTCAGTACTATTACACAAAGTATGATTATAAGATATTGAGACTACCAGCTTTTTAAAAACATGTGGCAAAACATATGCATCAGTGTTTCCCAACCTTCTTTGTCATTGTTATCTTTGTAAGGAGCCCTTTTAGGCAGCTTTTCCTATTCACTTCTGCTTGATGTCATAGAGTTTACTGTTAAATCAGTCTGATATTAGAGTGCAGAGCCATGTTTCATTTATCTCCATATTTACAAGGCCAATAAAAATGATTTGGAGACCTTAGGTGTTTGTTATGTGGATATTGAAGGAACCAACCAGACTTAGCAATAAAGTCATAGAAACGACTTAAAATATATTGTGAAAGGAGATATAACAGCTGTGTATGGTGAAATATCATTTGAATCCCATACAAGTAGTTTTGTTACTGCCAGAATTCTATGGGGCATATATTCTGTACATTCAGAATTTAAAAAAATTTATCTGTGGACATTTTTATTCAAAGAAAATCTTACAGAGAAACTAAATTTATAAAAGAGCTAGAAGTGTAGGCCCACAGCCATTTCTGCTCATCCCCACCTTCTCAAATTCCACTTCCACTGCAGTGCCCCCTCACCCGCTTTTAAGGAGCCTCCTTGGAGCTTACAGGACTCTGCAGAGCACTTAGAAGGTAATTTGAATATGAATATAACACTGATTGGTTCAGTATAGTCTGTGAGAGTGTGACTGGGATGGCTCTTCTTTTTTTTTAATTTATTTTTTATACAGCAGATTCTTGTTCGTTATCTACTTTGTACATATTGGGATGGCTCTTCTTTATTTTTGTTTTTTTATGGGACATGCTTCTAAGAAAGTTTAAGGCAGTGCCTTCCTTTCTCCTCAGCAAATGCACTTCTGGCAAATGACGGTATAATTGTGTTGATCTTAGAGTTACTTCAAAGCACTGTAGTTAAATGCTCTGAACATGCTTTATGCTGTTGATGAGTGATTTTTTAATATTTACTTCATTCATTCAACGAATATGTATTGAAAACTTATAATGTCCATTTTAAAATGTGACAGCTAAGCTAACATTTCCTTTCTTTACCACGTATTTTTAAATTTCCTGTCGCCTCTGTTCCCTTTTCATGTGCTTAAGTTCACGTCGAGGGATGGCTGGGTTGTCAAGCTGGACTAGTACAGCAATAGCCAAGCTAATTTCTCTATCTCCAGTCTCTCCCCAGTTTGTACACAAGGACAAGATAAATTTCACCAAAACAACAGTTCTATCATCCTTCTCAGTTTTCTAGGACCTCCTCTCCTTTCCACACAATGAATTTAATTCAATGGTCATTTATTTTGTTGCTACCAAGTGCAGACATTGTACACCGTGCATTGTGAAGGCAAGAAAGACTAGTGTGTGCTCTCAGGGACAGTCTTTCAGCCTTCTTAACTGCTATGCCAAGACATTGTGTGATTTGACTTAACCCTTTCATTTCATATTTCTTGAGCGCTTATCATGCAAGGCACTTAGTTTTATAGCACTTGTATTAACTCAGTCTTCAAAATAACAATATTATTATCCCTATTACATAGGTGAAAAAATGAGGGCAGAGAAATTTAAGAAACTTACCCAAATTAATAAGTGGTACCTTTGCTTATATTCCTCTTGCTCTGTATCCTTTTATGTTAAGTTTCATTAGCTCCTTTATGTCGGTACTTCCCAGAGTCTTCCAGCTGTTCTCCAGACTTACAGCACTTGCCGTTTCTGACTCTTAGGCATTTAATCATAATGTGTTTAATGGTAATTCTTGAATTTTTACATTTATTATTTAAGTTTTACATTAAAAAAATTTCAAAGATATATGTTTCCCTAGTAACATTAAAAGGGTGACATCAGTGAGTGTAAAGTAGACACTAATTAAAATACTTTTATTTTACCTTTTCACCTTTCTAAATGATCTTAAGCTTTTTGAAGGGAGAAACTGTGTTGTATAATACATATTTTTTCATAATCCTGTGCAGTACCTCATATTGATACTTAGTAATCAATAGTCAGTGGATATGGGTTTCTGCTCTTTATCTTACTTAAGTTTCTTCATAGCTCTGTGTAGTGAGGGCCAGGCTATACACATAGCTGATGAAAGAGCATTTAAGAAAGAGTATCTTAGACAGAGGGAGCAGTAAGTGGAAAGGCCCTGAGTCAGGAGCAGGCTCAGTGTGTTGTGCAATCAGTAGGGAGGGTAGTGTGGGTGGAGCAGTTTGAGAGAAGGAGGGTTCTGGGAGAGCCCTCAGAGGGGCTGCAGTCAGCACTTAGAGGACCTCCTAGGCCATGGTAAGGACTTCAATTCTGAATGAGAAGGAAGGCCATTGTTACATTCCTACCGAGGAGTGATATGATCTGCGTCTTCTAACATTTGTAGAGGCCCTCTGTATTAAAAGCTGGAAGCTGCCAACATATCATTAAGACAATAATATCCTTGCTTTCTGGAAGCATATTATCTAATGAAGATGAATTATAAACAAGCAATTATAATAAAAGCATAAGTAAAATTAGTGCCATTAAGTAAGTATAAGCAGAGCTCTCTGAATGGAAAGAAGGAGCCCTTAGTCGTAATCAAAGAAATTAGTGAAGAGCTGCAGAAAATCCATTGACAGTCTTTTTCTAGCCAAAGTGAGTGAGCTTATTAAGGACCTGCTCCACCTTTAATAGCTGTTTTAACTTAGCCACATCACCCTTGAAAGGCTCTAATGGAGTAAGAACAAGGAAGTGGGGTGTTAATAGATTTTTTTTTTTTTGGTTAGTGGTCTTAAAATTATAAAATGTTAATAGTAGTATAGGAATTTACTAATATAGCACTGCAGCTACACACCCTTTATAAGGGACATAATATGCTTCTAAATCGAAGTATGTTCTTGTAAAAAACAGTTTAAACCATTACTCCACTTGTAGGATTGCAATTTTTTTAAAAAAGGGACTTCCCTGGTGGTCCAGTGGTTAAGAATCCACACTTTCAATGCAGGGGCATGGGTTCAATCCCTGGTCGGGAAACTAAGATCCCACATGCCGTGTGGCACAGCTAAAATTAAATAAGCAAACAAACTATTCCTTTCAAGTAGTTGAAAGATCACTTGATCTTACAATCTTCAAATATGTAGTATCTTTGAATTGTGTGTATTTTCTTTATCTATCTTAGTAAAATGTGAGAAAATTATGATCAAGGGTGTTTTTAAGTACTCTAAAAGATACATTTAGAGTATTTTATGCCCTTAAGATCACTGCAGATGGTATTTGCAAGCTTCATTACTTTCTTTGTCTTAATATACAGATTAATTTAGTGTGCTTTGAAAGATAGATGTCTCGTTTGTGTAAAACTTACTTGTTTAACAAAATGGTTGTGTAACCTGTACCTCATAGTTGCAGGTGCCAAATTATGGGGATGACTTACTTCTCTTGGGCTCTAGTCCCAACCAGCAAAGGCCCTCCACTGGGCAGCTCCATGTATCTTAGCTCCCCTTCCTGCAAATTTCCACACTGCACTGGTAGAGTCCCTGAGTTGCTGCCACTTCTCTGAAGACCACTCACTGACAGTAACTCTACTAGGCTTGTCTTTCTTTGGCTTGTATCCTCCGTAAGTCAGGGTGGTCTTCTCCTTACCTGATCCCACAACTAGCAGTTAGATGTCAGATTTGTTTCCCCCAGCAAGTCTTTATGTGCTGTTGCTGATGCAGAAGAGATCACTGTATTATTGCCTTACCCCCACGAATGCTTAGTGGATCCTTTATTTTGTAATGCAAAATCCAAAAATAGAATACTTCAACATTTTTTTATTAAGATATAAGTCACATATCATAAACATCATTTTTTAAAGTGTACAGTTCAGTGGTTTTCAGTATATTCACAAGGTTGTGCGACCATCACTCTCAAATTCCAGAACATTGCCATCAGCCCAAAAAAGAAACCTATACCCATTGGTAGTCCCTCCTCATCCCATTCTCCCCTCCTCCCAGCCCTTGTCAGCCACTAGTCTGCTTTCTGTCTCTATCGATTTACCCATTCTGGACATTTCATATAAATGGAATCATACGATACGGACTTTTGAATCTGGCTTCTTTCACTTAGCATGTTTTCAAGGTTTATCCATGTTGTAGCATATATCAGTACTTCATTTCTTTTTATGATTGAATAATACTCTGTTGAATGGATTACCCCATTTTTTTCCCCATTCATCCATTGTTGGACATTCGAGTTGTTTTGGATTTTGGCTGTTATGAATTATGCTGCTATGAATATCTGTTTGCAGGTTTTTTGTATGGACATATGTTTCATTTTGCCTCACCTCTTGAACAGTTCTCTGCTTTCTTTGGAAGCTCAGCTTCTGTCCCTGCCTACAGAGTCACCTATTCTTCTTCCAAATCTTTAGCAATATCATCCTCATTCTTGTGACCTTACTGTTTCTCAATAGAATTGGATATCTTTCTCCAATAATCCTCTTGAGGTTAATGTGAATGTTTGGAGAGAATAAGGGAGGATTAGTAAAATTCCCTGGACTGTTGGATTTAAATCTCAGGAAAGGGCCTGCTATTAACCTATCCTATAATGTAGGCAATTGGGAGAACTTTGTGTGGAGAGAATTTTCACTAACAAATCCTTGCTCTGCTAAGCAAAGCTGCAGTTTCTTCCACTATATTAGAGGGAGGGCAGTTGAGATCTTTATGTTGTTGATTTTATAAGTAAAACAAATAGTAATAGTAATAATAAATAATAATAATATAGCTATGTAGTTTTGGTCATAGGATAGAGTTTTTCCATGTTGTTGCATTTTACTAGGGCAGGCTTCTGAGAAGTGTTTAGTAGGTACTTGAATAATTGAATATAATATATAGCAATAACACATTTTCCAACACTCAGGATAATATTGTGCTGGTCAAGTGCCTAAGAATGCAAAAGTGAAAGCAGAGGTGGGTCAGACATGGTGTATTCAAGCTTTGAATTCTTATATACACCAATGCTACTTCACCTCGTTAAATTTCCCCAAAAGAATACCAAGAAGCTTATTTCCAATGGTTTAATAATAGCTTACTTTATTTTCTACCTGTTTTGAAATATCACTTCACAACCTTACACTTCTGGCAGGAAGGGGAGACAAGAAGTACGTCCACACTTGGCAGTCATTAGTTACCTACTTCACTGTGATCCCATTTTACAGATGAAGAGATTGAGAGGCTAGTGAGACTATTTGAATGTTGCTTTGATTTCTTCTCTTTTTAAGACATTGAATTTACATGCTTTTAGAGTAACTTTCTTACCAAATTAGCTTATAAATTGTCAGTGTTTCCTGAAATGAGAAAAATAAATTGCTTGAGAAAACTGAAAGGACACTGAAGAATTCATTTATTGACAGTGCAAACCAAGTCAATTGAGATTAATGCTGCTCCATGTATGATTACACTGTAAACTTTATTTAGGATTATTAAGAATAAAATAGGAAGCTTGTTTTAATACTCTGTAATTTTGTTTCATTTCAGTGAAAAGTGTAAGGCTAGAGGATTTACCGTGATTGTGGATGGCAGAAAATCCCAGTGGAATGTGGTGAAAACAGTAGTCTTAATGCTACAGGTAATTTTATTTTTGACTATTAGGAAGTGGTTTTATTGTACAGCAACAGGTTAGGTGATAGTGGCAAATGCATTTTGTTTATTGGACTGTGCCCAAGCTTCTCAGCAGTGACTGAGTTCTGAAATGCACAGGTCACTATTGGATTGTTTAGATTCAGTTCTTACAGGTTTCACTTAAGTAGTAAAATAAATTTCAACCTTATTCTAAAGGTTTGTAAATGACCAAAAATAATATGTCATGTTTAAGTAATTTAAACAACTAGGCCAATGAGTCTCAAAGTGTGAGGGCAGAGGTTATCAGACTCATCTAGGAGCTTTTGCACACTGTAGTAGCTGCATCATCCCACCTCCACCCCCTCCTAATACCACAGGTAGGGAGTAGGACTGGGTAAGTCTAATCTGAAAAAGCTTCTCAGGTGGTTCTGATAGGTTTCTCCTTTCTGTTACCCTTTTTCCTTCAAAAATCACCAGGATTCATAATAGTCTTATATCTGTCTCTGATCTAGAAGAAACGTACTCTGACAGCTGTGTCCTTGGGGGCTTCAGCAGCTCACAGATAAGCATTTCATAAACAGCTGTGATTATAGAATCCCTGATCTGGTCCTAGTCTTATGTTTATATTTCCTTGTGCTCCTCACAGAATGTTTCTGTAATCCCTTGCACATAGTAGGTACCTAGTAAATACTTGTTGGTTTATTGTGAGAGTATTGAGGATACTGTCATCTGAAAGAGAAAAATACAGTATTTGAGTGATTGAAAGGGGACAGATTGCTCTGATGTACCTGGGTTTCCTTAGAAGGGCTTGTAAAGAAAGTAAAAGTGAAGTGAGTTAAATAAGAGAGGTTATCTAATTTAAATGAAAGAAGGTGAAAAGGACATTCCTGGCAGGGACACTGATTCAGTGATAGCTCAAAAATTAAGTGAATACAATGAAAGGAGCTGATGACAGGCCAGTTTGGGGGCAATATATTGGCTGTTACGTGGGATGTTGAACATTGAATTAGGTAAATATTAGTGAGACTGAAGGAAAGATCAAGAATTTTAAAGGAACTGGGAAATAATCGGTAGCTGCTTTAGGGTTCTGTGGAAAGAAATATAATTTAAAATTTTAAATGATAACTAGGGAGAATGAATCTTAATGGTTTATTTTTATTTGTGATAATTAGGAAAAAGAAATTCAAGGGATGGGAACTGGTAATTTCAGTTTTAGTTTTAGTGCTTAGTATGGTTCAGGTACTGTGCATAAGCTTGCTCTATAAATGATCTCATTTAATTTCATCCTCACAAACTTGGGAGGCAGGTTCTACGATCCCCAAAGGTCTTCAAGGATTTTAAGTAATGTACCCAGGTTCTCGTGGTGAACATGGGAGAGAGTCACGATTGGAACCTGGCACAACCTAAGCCCCAGGTTTTTATACTTTAAAAGTGTATATTTACCAGTGGGATGTATCTGAGGTGGTTCCCAAATTATCTCCCCGTTACCTTATTCTTAACTGGTTGGCCTAAACCTTCATCATTAGAATCACTCCTTTGGGTTGGAAAGAACAGAGGTCCCAGTGGATCAGTTTTTAAGGGAACACAGATTGGTGTCCCATAATAACTTTTTCTGTCACATGTGTTCCCAGCACTTTTGTATTCCAAACCCTGAAGATTAACTCTTCTCTGTACAAGTTGTTAAAATAACTATTAGATGAGAAATCCATTAATTATTACCTTGTGTTCTTCCATTCAACTGTGTCACAGATGAGCTGTTTGGGACTTGCTGTTTGAACTGGACTTTGATCAGTGGCACTTTTGAAGAACAATCAATGGATGATTTAATCCCCTCTTGGGATTTCTTTTCTGATAGGTATTTTAACAACTTTTGGACTTATTAATAGTTAAGATTTTCAGAAGTTGCAATGACCTGTTGTTTGCTCCTAGTCAAACAGTTTCTACATACAAAGTTATTCATTGCTTTTATTTCAGAAGGTACTGGTACTGGCTGTTTGGGAGCCCAGAGCTTAGTGCTGGCTCTGCCTGTAACAAATATTCTCTAAAATGAGTGGCTTGGTTTCTCTTGTTTCTCACAGCTTTAATACGCAATGATTTTGAAATAATATTCTAACACAATCAACATATAAATAAACCTCATTCTACCCTAAATTTCCCAGCCCCTCTGATAAAAGTTTTGATAACACTGAGGTTTTTTTTTTTTTAACTTTATTCACAACCCAGTCATTGCAGGAGGTGCTAGATTTGTGATGTGCACAGTGACATGTTTAAATTGAAAAGTTTTCTATTTTCCCCTAATCAATACTTATAATTATATAACATTATTATTCAGTAGTGCCATTTATGGTCTAGAATAGTGGTTGACCACTATTTTATAAATAGAGTTTATAAATAGAGTTTTATTGTTTACATATTGTTTATGGCAGCTTTCATACTATGTGGACAGAATTGAAATAGTTGCAGCAGAGACTGTATAGCCTGAAAAGCCTAAAATATTTATTATCTGGACCTTCAGAAAGAATTTACTCACCCCTGGTCTAGAACATTTGGAATGGTATGGTAGAACGTTAGCGTCCGACCGACCTGGCTTCTAATCCAGTGCCATCCCTCACAACTCTGTTCCCTTGGACAAGTTACTTTAGTTCTCTCAAGCTCAGTTTACTTTTCTGTAAAATTGCAAGGATGAGATCCACTTGTTAATGTGAATTCATTTATTCAACAAAGATTTATGGAGTATCTTCTATATGTCAGGCACTGTCATAGGCTCTGGAGATATAGGAGTAACATTATAGATAAGGTACCCGCCATTGGGAAGCCTATATTCTGTTTGAGGAGTCAGACAATAAGCAGTTAGGCAAATTACTAAGTAATGTAACATCATATAAGGATAAATGCTATGTAGAAAAATAAATTGGTGAAAAGAGACTGAGTCAGATGCTGCTACTTTAGATAGGGTGGTCAGAGAAGGTCTCTCTGAAGAGGGAATATTTGAGTAGAATCCTAAATAAACTGAGGAAGTACTCCTAGGTATAGGGCAAAGAACATTCCAGGCAGAGGAAACATCAAGGGCAAAGTCCTGAACTGGGAGCAGACTTGTCACATTCTAGGAACAGCAAGAAGGTCAGTGTGGCTGTGTTAGAGGAGTGAGCTGAGAGGGGAGAGGTGTGAGATGAGGTCTGAGGTCATGGAACCCTGAGCTTGGAGGGCCTTCTTGGCCTTGGTAAGGGGTTTGAATTTTATTCTGAGCATGAGAAAACGTGAAGCAGGGAGGCCTGCTAAGAGGATATTTCAAAAGGCTGTCTAGTCTGGGAATGTTAGCAATGTAGGTGGTAAAAATGGGTAGGTTTAATTAAGATATATTTTAAAGATAGACTTCATGGGACTTGCTGATAAAATATATGTGGAATATATATTAAACTCAGTAAATGTTAATTTCCATTCTTTAGATGATATGAATAACTGCATCTAGTAAATGTGAAATTGTATTTGTTGAGGTTTAGCTTTGTCCTCTTCTTCAAGTTAATAATCACACAGAATCTTGGCCTTTTTGCATAATGGCTGGTAAGAAACTTATTTTGTGAGAATATTGATTTATGTTATTGGAGGAAATTCTCTAAGATGATTGTGTTATAAAAAATGTTTTTCATATCATAGAAAAACCAAATTTAATAATTTCTCAACTAAAAATTATCTTACAGCTTAAATATATCCCTGTTATAGAGATTCAGTAAAATACAAAAATAATGCACAGGTACTGTCTGTATTGCATTGTTTTTTGATATCTTCTCTGAATCAGCTTGTCTTTCAAGTATTTCTGTATTGCCATGTACATTTTGAAGTTTCCAGTATTGCTTCTATTTTATTATTTTAATTATTTTCCAAAGGTCTCCTAATTACTCAGCCTAATCGTGAACATCTAATAATTTATAACTTTAATAAATTATTCATTTTACATGTATAATTCGTAATTTTTTTTTGTATTCTATAGAATGTTGTTCCAGCTGAAGTGTCCCTTGTTTGTGTAGTGAAGCCAGATGAATTCTGGGATAAGAAAGTAACACATTTTTGTTTTTGGAAGGAAAAGGATAGACTTGGCTTTGAGGTAAATATACTCTATAAAAAAATAGAAGTGTGTTATATCTTTAAAAACAGCATTTTGCTGGTATTATTTTGTTTGTTCAGCATTGGATACTAAGCAGTGCTTATGCAATGCTCAATCAGTGCCTAAGTAATGATTAATATTTAGTCAGCATTCACATACTTGTTGAATGAATTATGATTCTTTGTCAAGGCCACAAATGCTTTCTTGTTTTCATTTTAATCACTCTTTGTGAATCTTTGGAATAAGTAGAAGCTTTTTATTAAAAACATTTTTAGGGACTTCCCTAAAAATCCGACATGCTGCACGGCACGGCCAAAAATAAATAAATAAATGAAAATAAAAACATTTTTATTACATTACCAAGAAGACGTTTAACTAATACTAGGAAATCCTAGACATTTAGAAATTGAAGTTAGAGCCTATTTTGTATGATGTCATAATTATTTCTTAGTATCTGGTTTGGTTTTGATACATGAACACAGTTATCCATCCTTTCCTATTGGCATTACTCTCTCCCTCTTACTTTTCTTGTGTGAAAGCTTGGTTGACCCTTGAACAACATGGGTTTGAACTGCACAGGTCCACTTACAAGTGGATTTTTACAGTCAGCCCTCCCTATTTTCGGGTTTAACATCCACAGATACAGAGGGCCAACTGTATTCATTGTACTTTGCCATTTTATATAAGGGAATTGAGCACCTGTGGGTTTTGGTATCCATGGGGTTTCCTAGAACCAATCCCTTGTGGATACTGAGGGAGGGCTGTACCTATTATTGTAGATCAGAAAGAAGTCCTAAGATGGAATACAAATTTAAACAATTCAGTCATATTTTTCCTTCCACAGCCTATTAATCCCAGCTTCCTAGTAGGAGAGTTGATAGATACTAAACTTTACATTAGTTAAAATGTGGAAGCACTGAAGGGTGCAAAACCTAACTCAACCCTGTAGAATCTAGCCTTGGAATGTTTACAGGAGTCAGACAATGAAGACTCATTGTGGACTTTGCCAGACTACAATAGTCATTTTTATTTTCAGTAAAGTCAGTTTTTTTTTGTATGGAGGAAAAGACTCCAAGGTGTCTTAGATAAAGATTTAAGAAAATCTAGTTAAAAGTTTTTAAATGAGGTAGCACAAAATGTCTTTAAAATGTGTGATTTTTTTCTGCACTTAAAAAAGAAGTTAACTGCAGTAAAATTCATCCATTTTAGTGTACAGTTCTGAGAGTTCTGACAAACACAAACCGGTCTGTAACCATCACCATAATCAAGAAACTAAGGAATATTTCATTACTCCAGAAATTCTCTCATGTTCTTCTGTAGTCAACTCCTTCTTCCATCTTTAGTCCCTGACAACCACTGATCTGTTTTATGTCCCTGTGGTTTTTGCCTTTTCCAGAATGCCATGTAACTAGAATGATAAAGTATATAACATTTTTAATCTGCTTCTTTCACATATGCATTTGTATTTGGGATTCATCCATGTTGTTGGATGTACTGGTACTTCCTTTCTTATTGTTGAGTAGTAATCCACTGTGTAGATGTACCATAGTCTGTTTATCCATTCCCCAGCTGAGGGACATTTGGGGTTGTTTTCAATTTTTGGTGATTATAGATAAAGTCACTGTAAACATCTGTGTATAGGCTTTTGTGTGAAGTTTTTATTTTAAGAGATAAAATACCTAGGAGTGGGATTCTTGGGTCATATGGTAAGTGTATGTTTAATTTTATAAGAAACTTCCTAATTGACAGTTTCAAGGTGGCCGTATCATTTTGCATTCCCACAGGCATAGTGTAAAAATTCCAGCTGCATCTTTGTCAGCACTTAGCATTGTCAGGTTTTCTTTGTTTTTAAATTATACTTACTCTAGTAGGTGTGTAGAGGTATCTCAGTGTGGTTTTGACGTGCGTTTCTCTAATGATTAATGACGTGAGTATATTTTCAAGTGCTTGTTTGCCATCCATGTACCTTCTTTGGTGGTGTCTGTTCAATTCTACCCAATTTTTAAAAAAGAATTAAGGCTTTTTGTTTCCTTACTATTGAATTTTGAGAGTTATTTATATATTTTGGATAGAAATCCTTTATCAGATATGTCGTTTGCAAAAATTGCATCTCCATCTGTTTGCTTTTTCATTCTTTCAGCATTTTTAAAGAAGTTTTTAACTTTGATGAAGTCTGATTTTTAAATTTTTCTTTTATGAATCAGGCTTTTGGTATCATAGCTGAGAAATCTTTGCCTAATCCAAGATCACAAAGATTTTCTCTCATGTATTGTTTTAGATGTTGTATAATTTTAGGTTTTATATTTAGATCTATCCATTTGAGTTAATATTTGTATAAATTATAGTCTGACAATATGTATTTTATGACTTGGGTTATTTTAAGTTTGTTAAGGTTTGGTTTTTGACCCAGTATATGCTCTGTCTTGGTGATTTCCTTATGCACATGTGTTCTCCATGTACTGTGCATGTGTATTCTGCTGTTGTGGGTGGAGTGATCTGTAATTGTCAAGATTGTTCATAGCGTTGTTCAGGTCTTCTATAGTCTTCGTAACATTCTGTCCACTTATTCTATCAATTACTGAAAGAGGAATATTGCATTCTTCAACTATAATGGTGGATTTATTTCTCATTTCTATCAGTTTTTTCTTCATGTATTTTTAAGTTCTTCTGTGGAGTTCATAGATTTAAAATCATTATGTCTTACTGAGTTGACCAGTTTATCATTTCATTATTAAATGTCCCTTTTTTATCCATGATAATAATCTGGTTCTGAGGTGTACATTGTCTGATACTAATGTAGCTACTCCAGCTTCCTTTGACTACTGTTTGCATATTGTATCTTTTTCCATATTACCTGTTTACATATCATCTATTTACCTATTTCTTTACATTTAAAGTGGATTTTTTATAAATATAGTATAGTTGGGTCTTGTTTTCATATCCAGTCTGACAATCTGTCTTTTCATTGGTTTATGAGACCATTTATATTTAATGTAATTATTAATATGGTTGGATTAAAATCTTCCATCTTGCTAGATTTTATGTATTTTTTTCTTTTTCTGCCTTCTTTTGGATTGAGTATTTTTATGATTACATTTTATTTCCATTATTGACTGGTAATTTATATCTCTTAAGTATTTTTTTCCAGTGGTTGCCCTAGGTTTACAATATACATCTTTTATTAACGGAGTCTTATCTTCAAGTAATATACCACTTAACACTGGTAATTCCTTAATACAGTATATCTCTAATACTTTCCTTCCATTGTTTCCATACATTTTATTTTTACTATAGTGTAAGCACACAATATATTGCTACTGTTTTTGCTATAGTCTCTTGTCTTTTATAGCAATTAAAATAATAAAAAATGAATTTCATTTTTACCTTCATTTATGACATTTCTTTACTACAAACTTTTACTTTGCTAATTATGTGTTGTGAATGATCATAAGATACATTTAACATATAGCGTTTCCGATACTTAGTTTTCCCCAGGGCTCTTCCTTTGGGAAGCATCTCCTGGAAGTATGGTTGCTCACAACACCCAGTGTTCTTCATTTCTTTTCAGCTTTTTGGTTGGTATGTTCCTTCTGCCTAAAGAACTTCCTTTAAAAATATCTTACATTGCAGGTCTATTGGCATTGAGTTTTCTCAGATTTTGTTTGCCTGAAAAAAGTCTATTTCAGTTTTGAAAGTTATGTTCTGTCGTTATAGAATTTTCTTTCATTGTTTGTTTGATTTTTTTTCTTTTAGCACATTAACTATATCACACCATTGCCTTCTCATTTCCTTGGTTTCTGAGGAGAACTCTACTATTATTTGTATCTTTGGTCCCCTATATGTTATATATCTTTTATCTTCCTTGGCCACCTTCAAGATTTTTGCTTTGTTTTTGGTTTTCCGCAAAAACTGAAAAAAAATTTTCAAATCTAGACATTTTGTAATGTCTAGGCATGTTTTATTTGGTGTTAATTCTGTTTGTTGTTTGCTGCACTTCTTGGATCTCTGGTTTGACTTCTGCTATCATTTTTGGAAAATTCTTAGACATTTTCATTTCAAATATTTCCTCTGCTCCATTTTGTTTTTCTACTCATTCTGACCTCCAATTGCATGTATGTTAGACCATTTGAAAATTTCTCACCATTCTAGGTTGGTGCTCTATTTTTTTTTCTTTTTGTGTTTCAGTTTGGGTATTTTCTCTTGATCCATTTTCAAGTTCACTGTTTCCTTGGCTGTGTTGAGTTTATTAATGAGCCAGTTGTAAATGCACTTTATCTCTTTTACCAGGTTTTTGGTTTGTAGCATTTCTACTGGATTCTTTCTTATGGTTTCTGTCTCTTTGCTGTAATCCCCATCTGTTTTGCATGTTGTCTTGCAGTTCTTCCATGAGAACTGTTAGCATATATCATAGTTATCTTAAATTCCATACCTAATAGTTCCAGTATCTGGGTCTGTCTTACTCTAGTTATGTTGTTTGGATTTTTTTCCTGACAGTGCGTTGTGTTCTTTCTTGCTTTTTGTATGTTGGGTGTTGGACATCTTGTTTATGACAGTAAAGACTGAGATAAATCGTATTTTTGCCTGCACATGGACCCATCTTGGTTTGTGCTAGGATTTTAGTGGGACAGGGGAGGGGTTGATTTAGTCTAGCCAGGAGTTGAATTGGCTTTGGCTTTTGTTGTTGCTCTTCTTTTCCTCAGTGTATCACAGGCTTTAGATTCCTCTAGAGTTAGTGTTTGGCTCACCCTCAGCTGTAGGTCTTTCCTTTGCACCTGTGCCTCAGAAAAGGTCTCTCTTTGCACTGTTGACCCTCCTCAGGAATAGAGTGCTGTTACTTGTTACTCAGTGTTTGTCGGTAGGGCATTTTCTGTTGTTCTGATTCAGCCTCAGTCTTCGGCAGGCTCTGAGACCCAGGGTTTAGGGCGTAGGGCCCTCTTCCCCAGCTTTAGGAGGCCTATTGGTAGTCTGGGCTCATAATATATTCCTGCCTCCATTGGGATAGAGGGCCTGTCTTTCCCCTTCCTATATCAGCAGTGGGGTTTTATTTGTGGTCTAAGGTCATCCAGGCTTGCTGCCTTCCCTCGGGACCTGAAGGTTTTTGTTCTCTAGAGGAGAAAGAGTTGAAGAATCTGGGCTGTCCTTCAGCTTCATGCCTTTACAGTGGTGGTTGCTGTGTCCTTCTTCCAGACCTCTTTTGAAGTTTCTTACCCTCCCTACCCCCAGTCTTTCTTATGAGTCCCTGGGAGGTCTGTGGAGAAGAGTCTACAAGTGAGTTTGAATTCTTCTTGTATCTTTGCTTCCCACAGGTTCTATGCTTTCATACTAAACTACATGTGGCCTTAAATAATTCATTAAAAACTTTAGCTGAATTCTTACCTGGCTTGTATCATACCTGGTATTTTCCCCAGGTAAGCAAGTGCTCCAGCTCCATGTGTCCTTGGATTTCATCTCTCCTTAGATTTCAGGTTAACTAGTTTTCCTGTGGACTTACAACTCTCTGATGGGTTCAAGAAAAGTTGTCATTTTCAGATTAATATGCATTATTTTGTTGTTGTAAGGATTGGAACAATGCTCTTTCCATCTTTCTACATATCCTAAGCAGAAGACAGTTGTTTTGTTGTTCAGTTTTTTTTTTTTTTTTTTTTTTGGCGGTACGTGGGCCTCTCCCGCTGTGGAGCACAGGCTCCGGACGCACAGGCCCAGCGGCCACGGCTCACGGGCCCAGCCACTCCGCAGCACGTGGGATCCTCCCGGACCGGGGCACGAACCCGCCTCCCCAGCATCGGCAGGCAGACTCCCAACCACCGCGCCACCAGGGAAGCGCATGTTGTTCAGTTTTATCTTGCAGACTTTTGTCATTGGTTGACTTGAGTGTGATGTAGACTTATTAGAAGCTGTGTGCCAGCAGTGTAAGGGAAGGCAGCCCTGGCTGCTGGATTATGTTAGGAAAGGTGTTACCCTGATTGCTGGATAGGAATCTGCATACCAAGGAGAAGAATCAAAAGTGTAGTGAGAGAAGAAAGCAAAAGCTGAATGTAGGAGGCCTGGATGTTGCCATGGTGAATGAGTATTTCATACAGGCAGGGAAGTCTACCTTTCATGCCAGGGGCATGCAAGAAATGTTGCTCTGAAGGAATGCAAAGCGGACGGAGCCCAGTGGTTCAGAAACTAACTGTGAACTCCAAATAGAAGCACAGATCCTTTTTGTGAGGAACCTGTCACATCCTGCTTAGGTGTGTGCATCTGATCAGAAATGTATGCCTAGTTGGGTCTCATGCTATATGAATTTGTAGTGGCTAAATACCTTGCATCTTGGAGGAAAAAATGGAAGACAGAGAATTCCTGTCTGCCTTGAACTGATATCATAGATTGATGTTTTAAGACTCAGGTGTTAAAGCTTCTTCTGTCAATATATTTTCTTTTAGACACCAAAGAGATTCAGTTAGAATATTTTTCCCAAGTAAATAAGCACTAGACACTTATTTGAAAGCCTAATGTCCTAATGAGATGAGAGTAATTTCAAATGCTGGCTAATATACCGCCAAACATAATCAGCTTTAAGGGGCAATTCAACACCAGCCATTAAATGATACTTAGAGTTATATAGAATTAAATTCAATATAGATGTTTGTTTGATTAATAATTATTTTCCTTGATATTATTTTGGATCATTTGGGCTGTTGTAATTAAGCCTATGTTTTTTTTTTGTTTTTTTTTTTTTTGCTGTATGCGGGCCTTTCACTGTTGTGGCCTCTCCCGTTGCGGAGCACAGGCTCTGGACGCGCAGGCTCAGCAGCCATGGCTCACAGGCCCAGCCGCTCCACGGCATGTGGGATCTTCCCGGACCGGGGCATGAACCCGCGTCCCCTGCGTCGGCAGGCGGACTCTCAACCACTGCGCCACCAGGGAAGCCCAAGCCTATGTTTTTGTATATATTCTAAATATTTTTAAAAGGATAACTTTGTTATGAGTACTGGTGTTCCTTTAAGCAAAAGTTTTTGTTTTACCTTATTGAATTATTCATAACAAAGACTTATTACTAGCTGTCCACAATATTCATCAGATAAACACCCAGTTGTCATTTTAATGACAACCTGTTCCCATGATTTCACATTTTCTTGCCTATCATCCTAAGTTCTTTCTTCTAGATGGGCTTCCTCTTGTTTACTTCCCTAATGTTTTTCATCAGCAACTGAATATTCCTTTCTCATTGGTCACCTAAATGTTTCTTTATATATCCTTCTTGTCTCTGAAATTGATACCTACCTGTTCATTTTCCTTTTTAGCAACTCAGATATTCCAGTACTTTCTGACCTTCAGCAACATTATACCTGGTGGCTTTGATACCTTTTGCTGGTTAGATGATAGTATCTATAGTCTGTCTAATGACAAGGTAAAATTGAAATAGTACTGGCGTTAACCTTATCCTCAAATTGAGAAAATAATAATCAAAATGATCTCACCTTCTCATTCTTTATTGTCATTCATGATAGTCAAAGTGTTTTTTTTACTGGTAATGATAACAAGCCACCATTCTAAGTTGTTTTCTTCTCTTACCTCATCTTATTACTACATCTGATCCTGTTCTCTTTTTGAGGCCATACTAATGTTAGGATCTAGGACCAAAGACTTCCTTCATGTTTCTCTGTCAAGAAAACCTCTGGCTCCATCTCTTCTGACTTCTTTGTACCTTTTGCAGAAAGTTATTTCCTTTAGTGAGAAAAATATCCTTCCACAAACAGATATAAGCAGACATACCCTTTGAAATAGTATATGTATAACACATACACATGAATCTGTACTAAGCACACAAAGATATATACAAAGACACGTTTTCACTTTACATCTTGCACACACATTGTTAGCATAAATAAAATTAAAAAACATCTGAGTGCCTACAGAGTGAAAGGTTCAGTGTTAGGTTCTCTGGGAATGTTTTATTAGGAGAGAATAAGTGTTTTAGTTACATATGGAAGAGTGGGAGTAAAGGAGAAATAAGTTTTAAGTCTTTTTGTAAATTGAATTCCAGAAAACCTTCATAGATGTTTTGATTAAAGACCATATGATAAATATCTTTCTCCTCAAATTTGCTGAACAATGCTGTGTGCTAGTTAATAACTACTGTGGCTTAGTTCAATTTGTCTTGTCTTAACCTAACATATATAAAATAAAGGAAAAAGTAATATTTATGTAGGACTTTACTATTTTAAAAATATTATGCTTTTTAAATTTCCTTTGAGAAGACTTGGCAAAAATTCATGTAGGTAGTGGTCTTTTTCCCTCCTTTTTGTAGTTCCTCCATTTTACTCTGGTTCCGTTTGTGCTTGTTACTCGGTTTCAGATTTCCCTGGAAATAGATCTGAAATTTAGATTTCTGATTATTAAAATGATAGCTGCTTTGAATATAACCAATAAACGTTTTCTTCAAGAATTTAATTGTATCCATACATATTAGGATATTCATGGAGGTGGATATTTGAAGATAATTAACAATTGCTTACTAGATAAAAATTAGAATATAATCCCCACCACATCCCTGAACAGATAAGATAAAGCATATGTTAAAGTGTGATTTTCATAAGGGTAAAATCATGACTCTCATGTAAATATAAAATAAGTGTAAATTAAACATATTATGCAAATCATTAACTAATGAAGTTATCAGTAATTTGTGAGGTGTGGTTCAAAGAGCATTTGAAGAATTTAGGATTTTTATAGGCAGATAAGATTGCCAAATTAGATACAAAACTAGTTAATGTCCTGCAGATCCATAAATTCTAAACTTTGAGGTTCTCTGTTACCCTACTGGACAGAAATTTTAACTACTGCACAGATCATACATTATTTGCATTTCTTCTGGACAAAATCTAAAAGTTAACCCTTGTCCCTACAGATGTTAGTACCTATTGATTAGTCTGTAGAAAGTCAGTCGAAGGCACGAGCTCCACACTGCATGAACTAACACCCAGTATTATCTTTTGACCATTCCCTAAGATTTAGATAGTTTTTTGGATATGTGAATTATATTTTTTATAGGATTATATTTTGTAAAATTTGAATTTGGACATTAGTGACATACTGAACATTCATATCACTGTAGAATAATAGAAACTACTTTCTGAAGTTTGATATTATGATTTTCATATCAATCTCTCTTTAAGCTTTGTATTCCTAGCCAGGACTAGTGTTTTTTTTAGTGTTTTCTCATATTATTTTCGAAATTGTTAAATGCTTAAAGGAAGACTTCATTTTAAAAAATGTTCCCCTTTTTAAAGATATAAGCAAGTTTTTTCACTTAAAATACATTATTTTTTTTTTCTTTATACCTTTTGACCCCCTTCACCCATTTCTTCCACCCCCCCCCCCACCCCACCTCTGGCAACCACCAAGCTGTTCTCTGTATTTATGAGCTTGTTTTTGTTTTTGTTTGCTAATTTTTAAGATCCCACATATAAGAGATGCTATTTTTCTTTCTTCTTCTGATTTATCCAGGAGGTACAGAGGTTTTGGAGGAAGCTCTGTGCTGTTTTCCATAGTGACTGCACCAGTTTACATTCCCACCAGCAATGTACAAGGGTTCTGTTTTCTCCACATTCTTGCCAACGCATGTTATTTCTTGTCTATTTGATAATAGCCATTCTGGCAAGTGTGAGATTATATCTCATTGTAGTTTTGATTTGCATTTCCCTGATGATTAATGATGTTGAACCTGTTGGCCATCTTTATGTCTTCTTTGGAAAATATCTGTTCAGATTTTCTACCCATTTTTTAATCGGATGTTTGTTTTTTTGCTATTAAGTTGTATGAGTTCTTTATACATTTTAGATATTAGTCCCTTATCAGATATATGATTTCTAAATACTGTCTCCCATTCAGTTGGTTACCTTTTCATTTTGTTGATGGTTCCCTTTGCTGTGCAGAAGCTTTTTAGTATGATGTAGTCCCACTTATTTATTTTTGCTTTTGTTGCTTTTGCTTTCGATGTCAGATTAAAAAAAATCAGTGCCAAGACCTCTGTCAAGGAACTTACATCATATATTTTCTTCCAGGAGTTTTAAGGTTTCAGGTCTTAACGTTGAAATCTTTAAACCATTCTGAGTTAATTTAATTGAGTTTAAAATCTTTCTGATATTATCAGTTGACTAGTTAGTTGGAGATCTGTCAGTCATTCAAGAATTTATCACTCAGCTAGAAATCGTAAATGATATGGTGGTTTTATTTTAAATGAAACACTCGTCAATAACAGAAACCATAAAATTCACTGATATTTGTTATATATAACAACTTAATAAGGAGCATAAGAATGGTAATCCTGAGAATTTGCCTCAAGGCAATTATCCCCAGATGAATAAATTGTACTCATTTCATCAAAATTATTTCAGTATCATAATGTCTTTAGTACTCTAAAAATTATGGTAAAAAAGATAGTATATAATGTGATTAAATCGAATTTGGATCTTCATTTATGGGGAATGAAAGACTTTCTACACAGTCAGTGAGTTGTCTACCAGGCCAGGCTTGCAGACGTTTTCTCATATATAGTTGCTTAAAAAGAAACGTAAAAATTATAAAAATAAACCAGCTGGATTTCTTTTTTTAAGTGTAAAAGTTAAATTTCAAAGATCAGTTTATAAAAATAGTTTCCCCCTCTGTTTTTGATGGCATAATACCATTTTTCATCCTAATTTATATGTAGTCTTAAAATCCAACATGAAAGTAGATTTAAAAATGATTTACAATTCGTTCTGTATCTTACATAACTATTTTAAAATTAAAGATTATGACTTCCATTTGTAGATGGGAAGAGCCAGAATTGGTCTTTCTTTTACTTTGGTATATGTTAAGATGGTATTATGAAGTTCACTTTAATTCAGTATTTTATAATATTAATAATTCAGTGAATTCTTTTTTCAAACTTAAAACAAGCTCATTGTATATTACTTTTATATTATGTTCTGGGAAAAAGTGATAAAATGCTATAGAACGATATAAGATTTTCATACCTGTTTGGGAAGTACTGCTTTAGAGTGATGCAGTGGACTGTTCTCTAAAATGTGCAGTACCTTTGGAAAATGTATTATTTTAAGTATTTTTTGAAAAAAATGAAATGTTGAGTTCGTGGTTCCATCTTCTCCACAAGCAAGGCATTGTGTGATTTTTAAGGAGATTTGCTTCTGAGCTAGAAAAATGGTCTTCCTATCAATTAACCACTTAATTAGAGTAGATGACAATGTCAGTAGATATTTGGAAGTTTTATAGTAGATAATAAACAACTGACTATATGATGTTTAAATGAACATTCTAATGCCTAGAGTCTTGTCCTTTTTAATACTTTTGCCCTAATTCATAGTGTTATTTCTTATTCATTAAGGAGTCACTTAACTAAAGATTCTAGCTTTTTCTATAGCTTTGGAAAATATTTCTTTAGAATTTTCAACAGTTATGTCATTATTTCTTTGTTTTCATATTTAGAGTCATAGGTGAAAAGGGGTCAGACATAATACATGTGACCTCAACATTATGTTTTAGACTCTTATTTTCTAGTTTTGTTTTTAATTTTGGTGATCATTGCTTTGGGGGACTGGATTTTTTATTTATCATTTTTTTCCTCTTTGCCGGTAATAAAACATCTCCTATAAGATAAAGTAACTCCCTGATTTGCATTGCTTTATGTTTAAACTTTTGTACAGGTTTGCTGTATTAGTGGCTTCTTTAAGAACTGTAACAGAAGGGAATATAGAAAATTTTACTAGTATTTTGTAATTTAAGAAGCTGCAATGAATGATTTTAGAGAAAATAACCTAGTGTGGGATTCCAAATCTGTTTTGCCACATTGGCTCTGAAATGTGTCAGTTTTCTCCTTTTTTTTTTCCATGTAGATTGTCCAGAAATCTTTCTCTACACAACTTCTTTTTTTAGCATTTCTTTAACATTTTACTTCAGGCCTGAAACTCCCACTCTCCCCCACCCCACCCCCGAAAAACGCAGTGTCTTATTTTTGCTTGTGCCTTTGAATTTATTCTTCTTGTGAAATCACATCCCTCTGTGACATTTGCTATCACTTAAGAATAGAGTTAAATTATCTGTCCAAAATTGATTTATCCTCTTGGAAGCAGTTGTCTGTAGTTTATACATTGCATTCTGGCAAGTGGTGTCGTTTTCCAAAGGCCGGTGAACAGTTCTTTACCTTTGTAAAGAGTGTACTTTTGCTGTGTGCTGGGAGTAGGGCTTCTCCTTCCTCTTTAGGATGCCACTCCTGACTCCCTTCAAAAAAGGTGATTCTTAGATATACAGCATTTTCATACAGTAAGATTCTTTCCTACTACTGCAAACTCTTCCTAAAATGTTTCCCTCATTCTTTTGAAACATGTATTATACAATAAAATAGAAGCAGTTATAGTTGTTTTGCCAGCCTCCTCTACACTTTCTCCTCTCAAGTAAAGATGAGATTACTGCAGTGGAAACACATATTTCACCATGGTAGATAGTTCTCTAAATTGTTAATTTGAAGTGATAGTAGTTTTGAGTCAGCTGACTGTTTAAACTATTGTGCTTTTTTTCACATTATTTAGCTTTGAGATACCTTTGCTGTTGATATAATTCTGTATATCTACATGGCAGATCTACTGTTTTCACTTAGAACAGCTACCAGTGAATTTTATAAGAATATGGATTCTATAAAATTTTTGTGATGATGGAGAAAATTTGTTCTATGCAGGTCTCTATAATTATGATGTTCTCTTGTTAACGTTTGTTTTGCGTAAGTAAAAATACAGTAGGAGTAATCTTAGCCAACTATTTAAAAAATTATATTTAGTAAGGGATAGTATACTCTCAAATATATTTTACATCATGAAAGAATCTGTACTATTTACATTTAAGTTGATTTTTTAGGAAAAGCTTTCAAGAGGAATATTCAGATGTAAATAAACTTTTGCCATATATAACAATAACTGCGAATTTTCCCTTTGGCTTATTAAACTTGAAATCTGTTGCTAATGATTTTATTTTATTTAGGAACTACAACTGCAAAATGATTTTAATGTATTTAAGTATAATAGTGAGATTAACCAGAGTGGGTAGAAAGTGACAAGTGCTCTTTTCATTGGGCAAGACAGGTCATATATTAGAGAAAATGGCCCAAATTAAATGTATAGGATGACAACTCATTAGAATTATGACCTCTTAGAGCTTAAAGAGACTTCACAGATAATTTAATGCAGCTGCCTTCTTTGGCACATGGGGAGATAAGCCTGGAGTGAATTCCTTTAGGTTGACTTCTACAAGTCAGTGAATTTGTGGCAGAGCTAGGGCACAAACATGGAATGATTGGCTCCTGACTCAGTATCCTTCCAATTATCATATAATGGTGTTTAACCTAGGAAAGGGATTTGGAAATCATTTGGGGTATTCTGGTAAAGCCTTTGGCCCTCTATGCTACTACGACCAAAGGGACAACATTTAGATTTAGTTAGAGTATTTTCAGTAAAGGCTCTAGAAGCAAACCAGAAAACTTTAATCTATTTCTTTTTTATAAAAGCGTGCACAACTCTCTCTGGAATATTGCAGAAATAAAAAGCTCATTTACTTTGTAGAAGCATGACTTATTTATCCTTATATTCCCAGCACTAGAACACATAACTTCTAATAAATAATACTTCTAATAAATAAATTTAATGTCCAGTAAATAATGAATGTTGAACACTTGACATTAAAATGTCAAATTATAAGGGACATGATAGCAATTTCTCAAGAGATATCTTTTCACTGCTTAAATTGAATATTGTGCCAAATAAGGAGAGCAGAAATAGAAGAGCAGAAGAGCAAAAAGACCATTCATTGTGTTACTTAAGTTTTCTATTCAGTCCTCTTTTCAGGAGAGAGTGCTCTGGAAATGTTATCTTTTCAGATGTGAATTGATGCTCAATTTAGCAAGTAGTTTATTTCCTCATGGAATAAATACATATTTCTTTGTTTCATTATTGGTATATTTCTGTTTAATAGATTGACAGTTTTGAAGAAAGGAAAAGCCCCTCCC
The DNA here is from genome assembly GCF_008692025.1 of Phocoena sinus. Taxonomy (NCBI): domain Eukaryota; kingdom Metazoa; phylum Chordata; class Mammalia; order Artiodactyla; family Phocoenidae; genus Phocoena; species Phocoena sinus. The sequence continues at coordinate 54,810,299 of NC_045769.1, forward strand.
TGGGATCTGATTGTGTTTAATTTTCTTAGTGTGGAAGTTTCTGTCTTGATCCCAAAAGGAGTTGGTGGCAGATTAAATGGTTTCTGTGGCCTAACTCCACTTATTATTTCATGTTTAACATCATGCCTGTCTCTAAGAACTAGTCTAAAGAAGTTGCATTAGAACAAGAGGATGAAATAGAGGCCCTCTTTAACAACTTTTTCACTAAGAGAAAACCATTTTCTGTGTTCTTTTTATTGTTTATCTTAAATTAGCTCCCATTAGTACCAAAACAGGAGAACAGTGAAATTGATATGCTAAACTCTTCATAGTAGAGATAGCATTAAATTGCCTTTTAAAATAGATAGGCATAATATAGTTTGTTGTTATTAAACTAACCAGAAATGTAATTTGATGTTCAATATCTTTTTTATTTTTCTAATGGAAAAAAAGAGGCACATAAATTCCTTCTGCTTTCTGTCATCACCACCACAAGATTGTCCATTTTTTCTCTAACCTCCTTATTTGCTGCCTCAGAAGAGTTACCCTTTCTTCAGTCTGAGTTGAGATCTCGTGGTGCCCCTTCTGTCAGTGATTCCCTACTTCTGTTCATTCTTTCTGTTTTTAGTATTTTAATATAGTATTTAGAACATATTCTTAAAAAATACATATAACATGAAGCTTAATAATAAAACACTTGGGCACCCACGACCCAACCTAAGAATCCAGATATCAACAGCTTGAAATAAATTTGAGTGCCCCTCCCTGGTCTCATTCATATACCCCCCATCCCTTAACACCTAACTTATTTGTGTCTACCCATCCTTTGTTCATGTTCTCGTGCGTGTGTGTGTGTGTGTGTGTGTGTGTGTGTGTGTGTGTATTAAAAACATAAATGGGAAAGACAAAATCTTTAGAAGAAAATAGGGAGTGTTTATCTTTTATTATTCTTTTATATCTATTTCTATAGAGTTCCCATTTAAAGATATTGTTTATTCTTAATATAGTTTCACCTATTTTTGAACTTTATAAATAATATCATGATTTTAGTCTTCAGTACCTTGCTTTTTCTCACTCATCATTATATGTTTAAGATTTATGCATATTCTTGCAGTAGATGTAGTTGATTCATTTTCACTGATGAATGTTATTCCATTCTGTGAATAAAAACAATTTTATTCTTATTCTCCTATTGATGGACATTTATACTTATTCTCCTATTGATGGACATTTGTGTTGTTTCCATTCTTTTGACATTATGAATGATGTTTACGTTCTTACATATGTCTCCTGATAAATATGTATAAGATTTTTCTGCTTGCAGAATATCAAGGCATAGGTTATAGAAATGTTCAAATTTTCAAGATAATGCCAAATTGTTTTCCAAAGGTGTTTTAATTTATGTATGCATTTATGCTGTGTAAGAATTCATGCTGCCCAGCAGCTTTGCTGACACTTGATACCAGCTAAACCTGGATATTTGCCATTCATTATGGTTTTTTCTTTTCTCACATTGTTGTTGGGTTTCAATGTTATTCTAGTCTCATAATATGAGTTGGAGTATTCGCTGCATTTCTATTCTTTGGAAGCATTTGTTTAAGATAGAAATGATCTGGGAGACTTCCCTGGTGGTCCAGTGGCTAAGAATCCGCCTTCCAGTGCAGGGGACGTGGGTTCGATCCCTGGTAGGGGAACTAAGATCCCACATGCTGTGGGGCAACTAAGCCCGTGCACCACAACTAGAGAGCCTGTGTGCTGCAATGAAAGAGCACGCCTGCCACAGCTAAGACCTGATGCAGCCATAAATAAATAAATGAATAACAAAATTTTTTTTAAAAGATTGAAATGATCTGTTCTTTGATATCAATTAGTTGAAGTATAGTTAATTTGCACTATTACATTAGTTTTGGGTGTACAGCATAATGATTTAGTATTTTTAGAGATTATACACCATTAAAAGTTATTACAAAACAATGGCTATAATGCCCTGTGCAGTATAATATACTCTTGTTGCTTATCTATTTTATACATAGTAATTTGTATCTCTTAATTCCATACCCCTATCTTGCCCCTCCCCCCATCCCACTGGTAACCACTAGTTTGTTCTTTGTATCTATGAGTTTGTTTCTGTTTTGCTACATATAATTATTCATTTTATATTTTAACTTCCACAAATAATTGATAACCTATAGTATTTGTCTTTTTTTGTCTGACTTATTTCACTAAGCATAATAATCTCTAGGTCCATCCATGTTGCTGCAAATGGCTGAATTTGTCTTTTTTATGGCTGAGTAATATGCCATTTTATATATGTATACATGTGTGCGTGTGTGTATTTACACACACGCACACATGTATATACACATATATCCCCCCCACACACACACACATACACCACATCTTTATCCATTCATCTGTTAATGGACACTTGGGTTGCTTCTGTATCTTGGCTATTGTAAATAGTGCTACTGTGAACATTGGGGTGCATGTATCTTTGAATTAGTGTTTTTGTTTTTTCTGGATATGTACCCAGGAGTGGAATTTCTAGATCATATGGTAGTTCTACTTTTAGTTTTTTTGAGGAAACTCCATACTGTTTTCCACAGTGGCTGCACCAATTTACATTCTCACCAACAATGTAATGTGGTCCCTTTTCTCCACATTCTCACCAACATTTGTTATTTGTGGTCTTTTTGGTGATAGCCATCCTGACAGATATGAGGTGATATCTCATTGTAGTTTTGATTTGCATTTCTCTGTTGATTAGCAAGATTGAGCATCTTTTCATGTGCCTGTTGGCCGTCTGTATGACTTTGGAAAAATGTCTATTTAAGTCGTCTGCCCATTTCTTTATCAGGTTGTTTGGGTTTTTTGATATTGAGTTGTATCAGTTGTTTATTAACCCTTATTGGTCATATTATTTGGATATTAACTCCTTATTGGTCATATCATTTTCAAATACTTTCTACCATTCAGTAGGTTGTCTTTTTGTTTTGTTGATGGTTTCCTTTTCTGTGAAAAAGCTTTTAAGTTTGATTAGGTCCCATCTGTTTATTTTTGCTTTTATTTACTAATTCTTTTTTTTCCCTTAGGAGACAGATCCAAAAAAATATTGCTACAATCTGTGTCAGAGAATGTTCTTTGTTCACGTCTAAGGATTTTATGGTTTCAGGTTTTGCATTCAGGTCTTTAATCCATTTTGAGTTCATTTTTGTATATGGTGTGAGGAAATGATCTAATCTCATTCTTTTAGATGTAGCTGTTTAGTTTTCCCAGCACCACTTATTGCTAGGACTTCCAAAATTGTGTTGAATAAAAGTGGTGAGAGTGGGCATCCTTGTCTTGTTCTTGAATTTAGAGGAAAAGCTTTCAGCTTTTTACCATTGTGTATGATGTTAGCTGTGGGTTTATCATAACTGACTTTTATTATGTTGAGATATGTTCCCTCTATGCCTACTTCGATGAGAGTTTTAATCATGAATGCATGTTGAATTTTGTCAAATGCTTTTTCTGTGTCTATTGAGATGATCATGTGATTCTCAATGAGGTGTATGACATTGATTTCTGAATATTGAACCATTCTTGCATCCTTGGAATAAATCCCTCTTGATCATGGTATATGACCCTTTTTATATATTGTTGGGTTCAGTTTGCTAGTATTTTGTTGAGGATTTTTGCATCTATATTTATCAAAGATATTGGCCTGTAATTTTCTTCTTTTTTTGTAGTGTCTTTGTCTGGTTTTGGTATCAGGGTAATGCTGGCTTCGTAGAATCCATTTAGGATTGTTCCTTCATCTTTGGTTTTTTGGAATAGTTTGTGAAGAATTGGTATTAGTTCTTCTTTATATGTTTTGTAGAATTTCCCTGTGAAGCCATCCAGTCAGTCCAGGGCTTTTGTTTGCTAGGAGTTTTTTAAATTACAAATTCTGTTTTGCTACTAGTGTTCAGTCTGTTAAGATTGTCTCTTTCTTCTTTTTTTTTTTTTTTTGCGGTACGTGGGCCTCTCACTGTTGTGGCCTCTCCCGTTGCGGAGCACAGTCTCCGGACACGCAGGCTCAGCGGCCATGGCTCACAGGCCCAGCCGCTCCGTGGCATGTGGGATCTTCCTGGACTGGGGCATGAACCCATGTCCCCTGTATCGGCGGGTGGACTCTCAACCACTGCACCACCAGGGGAGCCCTGTCTATTTCTTTTTGATTCAGTCTTGGCAGGTTGTACATATCTAGAAATTTGTCTATTTCTTCTAGATTGTCCAGTTGGTTGGCATATAACTGTTGGTAGTATTCTCTTGCGATTTTTTTTTTTTTATATCTCTGGTATCAGTTGTTATTCCTCCTTTTTTTCTTTTTTCTTTTGTTTATTTGGTTTCTCTCTTCTTCCTGAGCCTATCTAAAGGTTTATCAGTTTTGTTTATTTTTTTAGAGAACCAGCTCTTGGTTTCATTGATCTCTTCTCTCTTTTGGTATCTATTTCATTTATTTCTTCTCTGATCATTATTATTTCCTTTCTTTTGCTGACTTCAGGCTTTGTTTGTATTTCTTTTTCTAATTCCTTCAGATGGTAGGTTGTTTATTTGGAATTTTTCTTGCTTCTTGAGGAAGGCCTGTATCGCTGCAAACTTCCCACTTAGAATTGTTTTTGGTGAACCCCATAGATTTTGGAAAGTTGTATTTCCATTTTCATTTGTCTTCAGGTATTTTCTCATTTCCTCTCTGATTTCTTCATTGACCCATAGGTGTTTTTTGTAGCATGTTGTTTAGTCTCCATATATTTGTGGCTTTCCCATTTTTCTTTCTGTAATTGATGTCTAGTTTAATTCTGTTGTGGTTGGAAAAAATACTTGATATAATTTCTGTTCTCTTAAATTTGTTGAGACTTGTTTTGTGGACTAGCTTGTGATCATTCCTGGAGAACGTTCCATGTGAATTTGAAAAGAATGTGTATTCTGCTATTTTTGGATGAAATGTTTTGTAGACATCTGTTAAGTTCAGCTGGTGTATTGTTTCCTTTAAGACCACTGTTTCCTTACTGATTTTCTGTCTGGAAGATGTCTATTGATGTAAGTAGGATGCTCAAGTCCCTTACTACTATTTTATTGGTTTTTCCATAACATCTTATGGGAAAACCGAAATGAACTTTTTGGCCAACCCAATATTATTGTCAGTTTCTCCTTTTATATCTGTACTATTTGCTTTATATATTTAAGTGCTCCTGTTTTGGGTTTATATATGTTAACCAGTGTAAAATCCTCTTCTTGTATTGATACCTTTATCATTATATAATGTCCTTCTTTGTCTTTTGTTATAGACTTTTTTAAAAAAAAAGTCTGTTTTGTCCCTGCTTTCTCATCATTTCCATTTGCATGAAATATCTTTTTCTATCTCTCACTTTCAGTCTGTGTGTACCTTTAGCACTGAAGTGGGTCTCTTATGGGCAGAATGTACATGACTCTTGTTTTTTATCCAGTCAGCCACAGTGTGTCTTTTGATTGGAGCATTTAGTTTATTGACATTTAAAGTAATTATTGATAGGTATGTACTTATCGCCATTTTAATTGTTTTCTGGTTGTTTTTGTAGTTTCTTCTCTGTTGATTTCTTCTTTTTGTTTCTTCCCTTGTGGTTTGATGATTTTCTTTAGTATTATGCTTGTGTTTCTTTCTTCTCAGTTTTTGTGTATTTGTTGAAGGTTTTTGATTTGTGGTTACCATGGGCTTCAATTATGTTGACTTATAACTATACCTATTTGTTTTAAACTGGTAGTAGTTTAAATTCAAACACATTCAAAAATATCTACATATTTTACTCCTTCCACTTTGTGGGTTTTTTTGTTTTGTTTTGTTTTTTTTGCGGTATGCGGGCCTCTCACTGTTGTGGCCTCTCCCATTGCGGAGTACAGGCTCCAGACGTGCAGGCTCAGTGGCCATGGCTTATGGGCCCAGCTGCTCCGCGGCATGTGGGATCTTCCCAGACCGGGACACAAACCCGTGTCCCCTGCATTGGCAAGCGGACTCAACCACTGCGCCACCAGGGAAGCCCCACACTTTGTGTTTTTGATGTGACATTTTATATCTTCATTTTATGCCTTCACTGTTTATATAAAGTTATAGTTGCTGTTATAATTTTTTGTGTTTTAATCTTTGTACTAGCTTATTTAAGTGGTTGTTCCTCAGCCCTAACTGTATATTTGCTTGTCCTACTGAGATTTTCCCTTTTGCATGGATTCTTACTTCCCTTCACTTGGAGAAGACCCTTTAACACTTCTTTTAGAGTTGATTTAGTATGAACCCTTCTAGTTTTTGCTTGTCTGAGAAGTTTTTTTTTTTTAGTCCCTTCTTCGTTCCTCAGTGATAATCTTGCTGGGTAGAGTATCCTAGGTTGCAGTTTTTTCCCTTTTAGCACTTTAGGTATATCATGCCACTGTCTTCTGACCTGCAAAGTTTCTGCAGAAAAATCAGCTGATAGCCTTATGGGGATTCCCTTGTATATGAATCTCTGTTTTTCTCTTGCTGCGTTTAGAATTCTCTCTTTAACTTTTGCCATTTTAATTATGGTATGTTTTGATATGGATCTGTTTGGTTTCATCTTATGTGGGACCCTCTGTGCCTCTTGTACATAGATATCTGCTTCTTTCTTCGGGATTGGGAAGTTTTCAGCCATAATCTCATCAAATACATTTTTGATCCTCTTCTTTCTCTTTTCTCCTTCTGGGACCCCTGTAATGTGAAAGTTGATATGTTTAATGTTATCCCAGAGATCTCTTAAATTGCTCTCATTTTTAAAAATTTGTTTTTCTTTTTGCTGTTCTGACTGGATGATTGCCATTATTCTGTGCAGAAGACTGCACCACTTAGCCTGCTATTCATTCCTTCTAGTGTGTTTTTTATTTCAGTTATTGAATCCTTCATTTCTGATGGGGTTTTTCTTTTTTCTAGTTCCTTGTTAAAATTCTCACTGTGTTAATCTATTCTTTTCCTTAATTCAGTTAACATTCTTATTACTAATGCTTTGATTTCTTTTTCTGTAAATTGCTCATTTCTGTTTCATTATTTTTTCCTGGTTATTCTCTTGCTATTTCATTTGAGACCAGTTCCTCTGCCTTTTCATTTTACTTAACTTTCTCTGTCTCTATGAATTTTGGTGAAATAGTTACCTATTGTGTCTTAAAGGTTTGTCTTTCTGTGGGATCGTTCATGTACAGACTGCATATGCCCAGTGCCCAGTGGTTGGAGAGCTGGATTTGATGTGGATGCCAGTCATGTCTTTCCTCAGGGTATAATGGCCACTATGACCTTGGTAAGAGGTGGTGCTGGAGATGGAGGTGCCAGAGCTGTAGCCGGGTGTGAGACGAGGCTTCTCCTCTGCTCAGTGGCCGTCACTGGCCTTTCAAGTGTGGGGTCTGATCCCAAGTTGGTGAAGCAGAAGCCCTGAAGGTCAGGCCTGCTCTGACTTTGTTCCCCTTAAGTGTGTGCTTTCTACTTTCCCAACACCATGACCCTTGACCCAGAGTGGGGGAGTGCTGAAGCAAATGGGGCCTGTGTGCACTCTTGGCTTGTTTTGCTTGCAGACAGATTCTAAGCTGCACCGCCTTGCAGGTGCCAGCAGTTGTTTCTCCCCCTTCATTCAGACCCCAGCCAATCACACCTGCAGCCTCTGCCACCATTGCCCTGTCATGAAGCCACACCACAGGGCAGGTGGGGCCTTGTGGTCTCAGTGTGTATTGGGAGGTGAGCTGTAGGGGAGTGGCTGCTGTCAGAGTTCTGGGCTGCTTCTGATGCACTGCCTGAGTATGTGCCAAGAGTGGCTGTCGCTGCTCTGCAGCCGAGTTGCCTCTGAGTCCACAGCTGAGCTTTCTCCTGGTCATGTGACCCCCGATCCAGTACCGCTTGCAACATGGAGTAAGCAGGCCTGGAGCCTTTGCTTGGCTTCGGCTGGGATATGCACTGAGGCAGTTACAGGAAACCCTGCAGCCACTGGGCGGTCCTCACTCAGTTCTCTCCTCATTGCCTCATGGGCAAACCAGCATGCATGCTTCTCACAAATGGATTCCAGGCTTCCCATACTCCTCCAGTTAGTCCCAGCAGTCCTCCAGCCAACCACGGGCCTGTCCCCCCTGTGTTGGACCCCAAGAGTGAGATGCCCAGTCTGTGGCTTGAACTGCTCACTCCCCAGGGCGGGTCTCCACCCATGTAATCTTTCTTTTCTTCTGTGTCCCCTTTCAGGGGCACAGGTCCCGACCTTATCATGTCTTTTCCCTTCCTACCTGATTCCATGTGGATCTTATAGCCTTTCTTGTATGGGAGTCTTTCTGCCAGTTTCCAGTTCACCTTCAGTGAGAATTGTTTCACATGTAGATGTACTTTTGATGTGTTCATGAGGGGTAAGTGAGTTCCACATACTCCTCCTTGGCCATCTTGATTGATCCTTTGTTCTTTAATTTTTAAAACTCACTTGTAAATTGGCTGGGCCTGATATTTTCTTTCTGCCAAGGTTTTTTTAAAAGAGAGATTTATATGTGTTTTAGTTTTTTAGTATTTTTATTATAAGGAGTTATGAACACATCAAAAAGTAAACAGAATATTATAGTTAACTCCATGTATCCCTATACCCAGTTCCAACAACTGTCAACCCATGGGCCACCTGCCCCATCCTTACCCCTATCCACTTCGCCCAAGGAAGGCTGGGGATGTTATAGTGAAGGAAATTTAAGACATATGAATATCTGCAGACTCTTTTTTAAAATATATAGCCCAAGACCATTACCATGCCTTAAAATAAACAGTTCCTTAATATCAAAGAGCCAGTTGGTTTCAAATTTGATGAATGTTATAAAAGGATTTAGTAATATATAAAAATATTCTGTATAAATAATATATTTTAAAATTTATTCATAAATTTATACATAAATTGTGAATGCACACAGATTGATTTATTTCTTTGAATTAGGATCCAGATACTGTCCAGATATTGTGATTGGTTTGAGATGCCTTTCCAAATGGATAGGTGTTAAAATCTTGTTAATGATTTCTGATTTGATTGGTTATTGATTTCTAACTTAATTTCATTGTGGTGATAGAATGTTATGAGTTATTTCCTTTGAAATGTACCAAGGTTTTCTTTATGACCTAATATACACTCAAGTTTTAAAATAGTTCTTATTTGCTTAAAAAGAATATGTAATTCTCTTATTATTGGTTGTGGAATTTTGAGTTAGTCCATTAAATTAAGCTTTTTAATCTTAATTTCTCTTTTTTCTTACACAATTTTTTTTTTCTTGGGGAGACCAGGATATGTGTTTTACAGGATTTTTTGTTTCAGTGAGCATCCACGTGGTATAGTCTAACATATCATTCTCCTCTTTTGCATCTCTGTATTTCCATGAATTCATAGTTGGATTCAAACAGTTGATTAGATTAAGACCTGAATTTCTTTTTCCAGGGCTGTTCATTGGTGATGATGTTTCCTTGATCATGAGGCTCGTAGTCTTCTTTTTTTGTGATATTGGTAGCCATTGATGTTCAATGCCTAGATCCTTTAGTTTATTAAAGAATTTGAATTGATATGCAAATTGTTACTTATTTGGCCAGTGGAAGCCTTTTCCGGACCTTTTGGCACAACCCTAAAAGTTTTGGATGGCTTTCTTGATATTTGAATGGCAAGAGGTTACAAGGTCACCATGTGTATTTCCAGCCCCAGACCTAGAATTGGCCATTTCTCCAAGGAACCTTGATTCCGTTTAGGGGGAAACAGTGTTTGAAGACAACAATCTGGGATGCTAGGAGTGTGCATTTCTACAGAATGCCTTTGTCATTATTTCTAAACGTTTCAGTGGACAAAACTAGAAAATTTATATTATGTGAGTGTGCATGTTTTTATTTAAAATGAAATACATCATGAGTTTAATCTGATACTTCCAATTCAAATTGAAGACCACAGTGTAACTTTTTCCCTTTCACGTCTTCCTTCTCAAGAATTCTGTTTTCTCAAGGACATGAGGGATAGGAGAATAAGAATAACCCATATTAATCATTTGCTGTCTTTTTCATCAAGTGATCTCTGAATAGCAATGCTAAAACTACCACTAACAGTATGATCACTGAAAATGAAAAGAATCTAGTGATTCACTTCACCTCATTGATTATAGGTGTTCTGGGGTTTTTTTATGTCAGTTTTGATAAATTACTTTTTTTACAGGAATTTGTCCATTTCTTCTAAATTTGCATAGTTATTGACAAAAGCATGTCCTGTGTCCATCTGTATCTTTTAAATCACTGCTGTCTATGTAGCCATGTTCTTTTTATTCTTAGTGTTATTTATGTGTACTTTCCTTTTCTTCTTGCTTTACATTATCAGAACTTTGTTGATTTCATTTTAGTCTTTTCAAGGAACAACTTTTGGCTTTATTAATTTCTTAATTTCTCCCCTTCCTTCTCTTTTCTTTGGATGTATTCTGTTGTTCTCCTCCCACTCCCTGCCCCCCAACTTCTTAGGTAGGTCACTTAGCTCATTATTCATTAGCCTTTCTTTTCTAACATAAGCATCCAAGGCATTTAATGTGTTGTTATCAATAGCATTTTGTTATAAACTCTAATTATGACAGGATTTATTTTTCTCTGATAGTTTTATGAACTTTAAAAATTTTTTAATTTTATTTTTGGTTGCATTGGGTCTTTGTTGCTGCGTGTGGGCTTTCCCTAGTTGCATTGAGTGGGGGCTACTCTTCATTGCAGTGCGTGGGCTTCTCATTGCGGTGGCTTCTCTTGTTGCAGAGCATGGGCTCTAGGCGCACTGGCTCAGTAGTTGTGGCACATGGGCTCTAGAGCACAGGCTCAGTAGTTGTGGTGCACAGGCTTGGTTGCTCCACGGCACGTGGGATCTTCCTGGACCAGGGGTTGAACCGTGTCCTCTGCGTTGGCAGTGGATTCTTAACCACTGTGCCACCAGTGAAGTCCCCTTTTATGAACTTTTGATACCATGTTTTTGTTATTTTCCTAAGGTGACTCCCTTTCCACCCTTTTAGCAAAGCATTTTGTAGTCTTGGTTATTTCCCCTTATTTACTGTTTACATTACAACTTCATATATAGTATGGATATACCTAGTTTTGCATATTGGGTATGTTTCTGAATTTTTCTTTTCCTTCTTTCTTTTCCTGGTAGTTCTTTCACAAGTCCTCCTTATGTTGTTGAGTTTATTCCCCCCCTTTTTTTTAAAGTTAAGTTTATCAAGGTATAATTTACATACAGTAAAATTCCTTTTTTAGCCTACAATTTCGAGATTTGACAAACAGATATAGTCATAAATCCTTCATCACAGTTAAGATACAGAATAGTTGCATCATCCCCAAAGATTTGCTCCTCACATTTGATAGTCACCCCTTCTACCGCTCTCTCTATGGTGCCTGTCTTCTCTGCATATTCAGACTAGTTGGTTTTTCTGTGACCTCAGCTCTCTGAGGAGTTTCAGAAAAGTTTTAATTTTGTAGATTATCTGGGCTTTGTTGTTAGGGTGGGAATGGTGCTCTTTCCAGTTGGACACGTTATTTTTCTTATCAAGTGTTTTGCATTAACACTACCATTTGAATATCTTTCTCCCACATATGTATTTTTTTAATACTCATGTATATCTTCATTGAAGTTTTATTTAGTGCTAAAATGGTATCTTTGTTCATTTTGTAATTTGTATTTGAAATCTTTTAAAGTTTAAAGAGTATCATTTTAACAGGTAAGTTTCAAGTTTATGAATTCTCTGAACTTCTCCCTACTTTCTAGTTCTGTTTTTCAAATTAAATATTAGTATATGTTATCCTGAGTTTTACTCTACTATTAGAAGATATGTTTTGTTAATATATAATCAAAGGAATGATAGAGAAATTTCATGTTAGAAAGTATATCGTTTTTTGATTTCCAGATTTATTATTCATTTGTACTTATTATTGTAGTGTACCTAGCTAATTTTAAGACCACGTGAAAATTCTTTGATGAATACATCTTTGTACTAAAGGAATTGATTTTTACTACCAAGAAATTATTCATATTGATAAGATTTGAGAATATTTCATCTGAGCTACTAACGTCTCTTGTTTTTTATAATGTGTTATTATAAATGGTTTGTGATAGCTTATTTCTTTAACAGCCACAATTTATTGAATTGATTTTAAATGCTGTTGTATTATTTAAATAAATATCTATGTAATATTTCATCATGTTGGAAATAGTATTGCATATGCTAATCAGTTTTACCTCCTCATCACTTTTCATGGACATTAATAGTGACTAAGTTTTTTTTTTTCTTTCTTTTTACCTTTCTAGGTTATTTTAGTGTCTGCCAATAAATTGACTCGTTACATAGAACCATGCCAGTTAACAGAAGATTTTGGTGGGAGTCTCACCTATGATCATATGGACTGGTTAAATAAGAGGCTGGTTGGTATATTACAATGAGAAACATGTTATTATATATAAATAAGACATATTTTGATCGCTTTTTAATCAACTGAAAGGTAGATTGTTTACTTTTTACAAAACTAAAGAAATATAATGCATACCACATGATAGCATAATGCTTGAAGGCATATACTCTGGAGTCAGACTCACAAATATTAGCTATTACTGTTGTCATTAGTAGCAGTATTATAGTCAAAGTTGTAAATCTTTTGAGTTGAATAACAGCAGCATAATTTCCTGAGAGGTAATCTAGTTGATAACACCAATTTTTTTTATACAGCAGGTTCTTATTAGTTATCTATTTGATACATATTAGTGTATATATGTCAATCCCAATCTTGCAATTCATCCCACCACAACTCCGCCCCCCGCTTTCCCCCGTTGGTGTCCATATGTTTGTTCTCTACATCTGTGTCTCTATTTCTGCCTTGCAAACCAGTTCATCTGTACCATTTTTCTAGATTCCACATATATGCATTAATATACAATATTTGTTTTTCTCTTTCTGACATATTTCACTCTGTATGGCAGCCTCCAGGTCCATCCACGTCTCTACAAATGACCCAGCTTCGTTCTTTTCATGGCTGAGTAATACTCCGTTGTATACATGTGCCACATCTTCTTTATCCATTCATCTGTTAATGAGCATTTAGGTTGCTTCCTTGTCCTGGCTATTGTAAATAGTGCTGCAGTTAACATTGTGGTACATGACTGTTTTTGAATTATGGTTTTCTCAGGGTATGTGACCAGTAGTGGGATTGCTGGGTCATATGTTAATTCTGTTTTTAGTTTTTTAAGGAACCTCCATGCTGTTGTCCATAGTGGCTGTATCAATTTACATTCCTACCAACAGTGCCAGAGGGTTCCCTTTTCTCCATACCCTCTCCAGCATTTGTTATTTGTAGATTTTCTGATGATGCCCATTCAAACTGGTGTGAGGTGATACCTCATTGTAGTTTTGATTTGCATTTCTCTGATAATTAATGATGCTGAGCAGCTTTTCATGTGCCTCTTGGCCATCTGTATATCTTCTTTGGAGAAACGTCTATTTAGGTCTTCTGTCCATTTTTTGATTGGTTGGTTGTTTTCTTAATATTGAGCTATATGAGCTTTTTCTATATTTTGGAGATTAATCCTTTGTCCATTGATTTGTTTATAAATACTTTCTCCCATTGTGATGGTTGTTTTTTCATCTTGTTTATGGTTTCCTTTGCTCTGCAAAAGCTTTTAAGTTTCATTAGGTCCCATTTGTTTATTTTTGTTTTTATTTCCATTACTCTAGGGATGGGTCAAAAAAGGTCTTGCTGTGGTTTATGTCAAAGAGTGTTCTTCCTATGTTTTCCTCTAAGAGTTTTATAGTGGCCAGTCTTACATTTAGGTCTTTGATCCATTTTGAGTTTATTTTTGTATATGGTGTTAGGGAGTGTTCTAATTTCATTCTTTGACATATAGCTGTCCAGTTTTCCCAGCACCACTTATTGAAGAGTCTGTCTTTTCTCCATTGTATATCCTTGCCTCCTTTGTCATAGATTAGTTGACCATAGGTGCGTGGTTTTATTTCTGGGCTTTCTATCCTGTTCCATTGATCTGTATTTCTTTTTTTGTGCCAGTACAAAATTTTTTGTGCCAATACAAAATATTGTCTTGATTACTGTCGCTTTGTAGTATAGTCTGAAGTCAGGGAGTCTGATTCCTCCAGCTCTGTTTTTTTCCCTCAAGATTGCTTTGGCTATTCAGGGTCTTTTGTGTCTCCTTACAGATTTTAATATTTTTTGTTCTAGTTCTGTAAAAAATGCCATTGGTAATTTGATAGGGATTGCATTCAATCTGTAGATTGCTTTCGGTAGTATAGTCATTTTCACAGTATTCATTCTTCCAATCCAAGAACATGGTATATCTCTCCATCTATCTGTGTTATCTTTGATTTCTTTCATCAGTGTCTTATAGTTTTCTGAGTACAGGTCTTTTACCTCCTTGGTTTATTCCTAGGTATTTTATTCTTTTTTTGCAGTGGTGAATGGGATTGTTTCCTTAATTTCTCTTTCTGATCTTTCATTGTTAGTGTATAGGAATGCAAGAAATTTCTGTGCATTAATTTTGTATCCTGCAACTTTACCAAATTCATTGATTAGCTCTAGAAGTTTTCTGGTGGCATCTTTAGGATTCTCTATGTATAGTATCATATCATCTGCAAACCGTGACAGTTTTACTTCTTCTTTTCCAATTTGTATTCCTGTTATTTCTTTTTCTTCTCTGCTGTGGCTAGGACTTGCAGAACTATGTTGAATAATAGTGGTGAGAGTGGACATCCTTGTCTTGTTCCTGATCTTAGAGGAAATGGTTTCATTTTTTCACCATTGAGAATGCTGTTTGCTGTGGGTTTGTCATATCTGGCTTTATTATGTTGAGATAGGTTCCTTCTCTGCCTGCTTTCTGGAGAGTTTTTTAGCATAAATGGGTGTTGAATTTTGTCAGAAGCTTTTTCTGCATCTGTTGAGATGATCATATGGTTTTTATTCTTCAGTTTTTTAATATGGTATATCACATTGATTGATTTGCATATATTGAAGAATCCTTGCATCCCTGGGATAAATCCCACTTGGTCATGGTGTTTGATCCTTTAAAGTGTTGTTGGAGTCTGTTTGCTAGTATTTTGTTGAGGATTTTTGCATCTATATTCATCAGTGATATTGGTCTGTAGTTTTCTTTTTTTGTAGTATGTTTGTCTGGTTTTGGTATTAGGGTGATGGTGGCCTCATAGAATGAATTGGGGAGTGTTCCTTCCTCTGCAATTTTCTGGAAGAGTTTGAGAAGGATGGGTGTTAGCTCTTCTCTAAATGTTTGATAGAATTCACCTGTGAAGCCATCTGGTCTTGGACTTTTGTTTGTTGGAAGATTTTTCATCACAGTTTCAATTTCATTACTTGTGATTGGTCTGTTCATATTTTCTATTTCTTCCTGGTTTTGTCTTGGAAGTTTCTACCTTTGTAAGAATCTATCCATTTCTTCCAGGTTGTCCATTTTATTGGCATAGAGTTGCTTGCAGTAGTCTCTTATGATGCTTTATATTTCTGAGGTGTCTGTTGCAACTTCTCCTTTTTCATTTTAATATTATTGGTTTGAATCCTTTCCCTCTTTTTCTTGATGAGGCTGGCTAAAGGTTTATCAGTTTTGTTTATCTTCTCAAAGAACCAGGTTTTAGTTGATCTTTGCTATTGTTTCCTTCATTTCTTCTTCATTTATTTCTGCTCTCATCTTTATGGTTTCTTTCCTTCTGCTAACTTTGGGTTCTTCTCTGGTTCCTTTAGGTGTAAGGTTAGATTGTTTGTTTGAGATTTTTCTTGTTTCTTGAGGTAGGATTGTATTGCTATGAATTTCTCTTTTAGAACTGCTTTTGCTGCATTAAATAGGTTTTGGATCATCGTGTTTTTGTTGCCGTTTGTCTCTAGGTATTTTTTTATTTCTTCTTTGATTTCTTCAGTGATCTCTTGGTTATTTAGTAAGGTATTGTTTAGCCTCCATGTGTTGTATTTTTTACTTTTTTTCCCCTGTAATTTATTTCTAATCTCATAGCATTGTGATCAGAAAAGATGCTTGGTGTGATTTCAATTTTCTTAAATTTACCGAGGCTTGATTTGTGATCCAAGATGTGATCTATCATTGAGAATGTTCTGTGGGCACTTGAGAAGAAAGTGTAATCTGCTGTTTTCAGATGGAATGTCCTATAAATATCAATTAAATATATCTGGTCTATTGTGTCATTTAAAGCTTTTGTTTCCTTATTAATTTTCTGTCTGGATGATATGTCCACTGGTGTAAGTGAGGTGTTAAAGTCCCCCACTATTATTGTGTTACTGTCGATTTCCTCTTTTATAGCTGTTAGCATTTGCCTTATGTATTGATATGCTCCTGTGTTGGGTGCATATATATTTAGAATTGTTATAACTTCTTGGATTGATCCCTTTATCATTTTGTAGTGTCCTTGTCTCTTGTAAGATTCTTTATTTTAAAGTCTATTTTATCTGAGTATTGCTATTTCAGCTTTCTTTTGATTTCCATTTGCATGGAATATCTTTTTCCATCCCCTCACTTTCTGTCTGTATGTGTCCCTAGATCTAAAGTGCATCTCTTGTAGACAACGTATATATGCGTCTTGTTTTTGTATCCATTCAGTGAGCCTGTGTCTTTTGGTTGGAGCTTTTAATCCATTCACATTTAAGGTAAGTATTGATATGCATGTTCCTATTACCATTTTCTTAATTGTTTTGGGTTTGTCTTTGTAGGTCCTTTTCTTCTCTTATGTTTCCCACTTAGAGAAGTTCCTTTAGCATCTGTTGTAGAGCTGGTTTGGTGGTGCTGAATTCTCTGTTTTTGCTTGTCTATAAAGCTTTTGATGTCTCCGTCAAATCTGAATGAGATCCTTGCTAGGTAGAGTAATCTTGGTTGTAGGTTCTTACCTTTCATCACTTTAAATATATCATGCCACTCCCTTCTGGCTTGTAGAGTTTCTGCTGAGAATCAGCTGTTAACCTTATGGGAGTTCCCTTATATGTTATTTGTTGTTTTTCCCTTGTTGCTTTTTTTTTTTTTAACATCTTTATTGGGGTACAGTTGCTTTACAATGGTGTGTTAGTTTCTGCTTTATAACAAAGTGAATCAGTTATACATATACATATGTTCCCATATATCTCCCCTTGTTGCTTTTAATAATTCTTCTTTGTCTTTAATTTTTGTCAATTTGATTACTGTGTGTCTTGGCGTGTTTCTCCTTGGGTTTCTCCTGCCTGAGACTCTCTGCACTTCCTGGACTTGGGTAGCTATTTCCTTTCCCATATTAGGGAAGTTTTTGACTGTAATCTCTTTAAATATTTTCTCGGGTCCTTTCTGTCTCTTCTTCTGGGAGCCTGTAATGCATTTGAATGAATGTTGGTGCATTTAATTTTGTCCCAGAGGTCTCTTAGGCTGTCTTCATTTCTTTTAATTCTTTTTTCTTTATTCTGTTCTGTGGCAGTAAATTCCACTTTTCTGTCTTCCGGGTTGCTTATTTGTTCTTCTGCATCAGTTATTCTGCTATTCATTCCTTCCAGTGTATTTTTCATTCAGTTACTGTGTTGTGCATCTCTGTTTGTTTGTTCTTTAATTCTTCTAGGTCTTTGTTTTAAACCTTTCTTGCATCTTCTTGATCTTTGCCTGTGTTCTTTTTCCGAGGTCCTAGATCATCTTCACTATTATTATTCTGAATTCTTTTTCTGGAAGGTTGCCTATCTCCACTTCATTTAGTTGTTTTTCTGGGGTTTTATCTTGTTCCTTCATCTGGTACATAGTCCTCTGCGTGTACTTTTGTGTGTCTTTCTGTGAATGTGGTTTTCATTCCACAGGCTTCAGGATTGTAGTTCTTCTTGTTTCTTCTCTCTGCCCTTGATACACCATTTTCAGAGAGGATATTTAGACATCAATTTGAGTTGAAAAGCAGTTTGACAGGTTAAGGTTTTCATTTCTGAAAATATATCTTCTTTTTCAGGGCAGACTTTGGAAATTTGCCACTCTGTATAATATAGTATTGTTTAATTGAACTACCAGGGACTAAAAGAAAAAACTTAAAATTTGCTCACATTAGATTATATGCTAATTTTTTTTTAAGAATAATGAACTTTTGGATATTTGAGAATGGATAACCAGTTCTATTTTCACCATATTTGAACAATGATATAAAACCAATGAGTTTCTATTTTATTCTGAGCAGACTTGCCCAAATCCCTTTTTTGAAATATTTTAAGAAATCATGTTAAGATTATAACTAATTTATTTTTATGCTACATGCTTATATATAAAACTTTTTAAGTATTAATATGCAACCAGAATGATTAATAGAATAACATAAAGAAAAGTTCTTTAACTGAAATTAGAGGGTTAGAACTGGTCTGAATAATGTTCATGTAGTTAAAACTGTTGTTGGTATACATATTTCTCAAGGGAACAGGAATAAATATAAACTTGTCTCAGGAATAAAAATAATTTCTTAATGTGTTTAAATTAGAAAAATTCTTTATCCATTAAAACTATTCATTGTTTTAGGAAGCAGTTTTGTTTTCATTGTTTTAATTTTGTCTTCATTGTCTGCATTGTTTATGCTGTGTGGTCTGGTGATTAAAGTGTACTAAGTGAGGTCCAGAGAGGGAACCAGAATCCTGCTTGACTAATTCTGTTGCTCTTAGTTGAAAATCCTTATGTACATATGAACTTCTAAGATCATCCATAACATGTTAATAAAATCTCATACTTTAGGTTTTTGAGAAGTTTACAAAGGAATCTACATCATTATTAGATGAACTTGCTTTGATTAACAATGGAAGTGATAAAGGAAATCAGCAAGAGAAAGAAAGGTAAGTGTCTAGTGTCCTACAATTACACCTTTGCAAAGCTATAATTAGTGTGTTAAAAGATAACCTCTGTTGTTAATGCAAGCCAAGAGAACTAAGGTAAGCAAGCCTCCATTCAATCAAACTTGGCCTATAAAAGTTGTATTAAATTTATTTTTTAATACTTGAGAATTTGCTTTACATATAAAATTTATTGATTTGAATCCAGGTTTCTTTACAGAAGACTTTTAATTTTGTTGAATAATAATATATTTACCTTTTCCTGACACTGTGTAAAATAATTATTTTGCAAGAACATGTTTTCAGAAGGAAACAATTTTCTGCCTTTTTAGAGTTTTACTTTGCTTGTAAAGAATATGGAAAAGGTTGCAGCTTGAAATAAAATCATTATAACCTTATTTACATATGTTAGAACTTAAATGCCTATCTTGTGGAACTCCTACATCCTTGTAAAATATGTGATATTCATGAGTTTAACTTCGGGAATTTAGTATTTTATGACACTGGATCTAATTATAACTACCTAGATTTATCATTTTACAGATTTCCATTGAACTTGTCAACCTCAACAGTTTTCAGACCAATTTCCTTTCTCCAGGTAAAAAGTACTGTAGGAAGCAAATTAATCCTCAGTAACAAAGTAGTCAGTAGGCAGTAATTTTTCATTAGGAAATTTGAAAGGATCAGCATTCGTCCTTGTCTATCTCTTTTGAATCTGACCTTGAAAATACAATGGAACCTTGATAGAATGCATCTTGTTATTCCATGAATCCAAATATAGTCACAGACCAGTTAACTGAGATAATAATGTAGGAGGGATGTGAGAAGATCATAGTTTAACACCAAATCTTGATTTAAAATAAAGTAAAAATATGAAAACAAATGGTTTGAATATAAATCTAAAGTTACAACAAACATTTAGGAACATTACTATCTTATAGATAGATGCCATATAAAAATGTAAATAACAATTTTACATATATGTAAATGTGTGAGTGTGTGTATAGACATCACACACACATACTTAAATACTATGGAATTGAAAATATCACTCAAGTTACTTGACAAAAATTTGCCAAACCTCTTGCTTTCTGAGTAGTCCAGCAGGGTAAATCTGGTGTTTCTCAAAATCATGTTCTCCAGGAAAGACATCCTAAGAGGGTACTGGTAGAAAATGAGTTCATGGTCGTAGAGTTTAATGCTGTTTACTATGTTTCCTTCTCTGGGAATGACTGTAAACGTTTACAGATTACATGTTCTGAGAAAGTGTTGCAGTAAAGAAACCTGTTTAATTGCTTTCTTAAAATTTCCCGTACTTACATGACAGTGGAACCCTATCTTCTCTACTCAGTAGTATCTCATTCAGTGTTTTGGGAAACACTGGGAAATGATGGTTTGTGTGACTACATGAAGTGTCAAGTGAAATCTTGTGTTTGCCAATCCCTCCCTAAGGAACTCAAGTGTTATTACTTAGTCTCTTTTAAACCCCACACAATGAAGTCCCTCTTGCAAATTTTCATCACCTTCTTTATGTCAGTCCTCAGGAAACATCTGGGCTATACAAGAGGTGAAGACCTAGATCAGTTGACAAAAGTGAAATGTATAGAGCAAGACCTGTCAGTTACAGTAGCAAGGCCCTAGGCTTTGATTTGCCAGGTACTCTATCTTTCCTTCATCTTCTCCACTTTCCATATATGTTTAAGAAAATAAAGCCCATAGTCCAGCTGCAAATGAAACATAATTAGTACATAAAGAGTGTACATCTGCTAGGGTACACATACATACGAATATCAAGATTGCTATAGATAGGTAAACTTTGGATTGGAGGATGGCTGCACACGATTTTAATGTTAACGTTTCTGGATTATTATATAGTGACAAATTTCAGTTTGAAGCAGATATCCAGTGGAAAAATAATAAAATGGATTCCTTTGATATACTTGAAATAATACTGTAGTTAATAATGATAAATTATATTTTTCCAAGTAGTATATTTTGTTTTTTATCACATAGATATTTCTTTGGCTACTAGTGTTTAATTATCTGTAATGGGTTTCCTGATGCTTAAGAGCAATTAGCCTGGTAGGACAGTATGCTTCATATTTTCATATTTGTAGGCCCCTGTTTTGGTAAGTATATGTAAAGGATTTTTTTAAGTTATATAAATAGAAATACATATAGTTAAAAAAAAATACTCTTTTGGTGCTTGCCAGGTCTGTGGATTTAAACTTCCTTCCATCAGTTGATCCTGAAACTGTTCTTCAGACAGGTAAGATGAAAAAAACATATCAGTGATAATCATAATCCATTAAACCAACCATGCATTAATTGGCTCATGAAATAAACATTGATTTGAGTATGTATTATGTCGTAGAAACTGAAGGAGAAGTGTTTCAAACTGCTCTTTGGTTTAGCCTAAGAGTGTGTTAATAGACTCTACAATATTAAAAATTATTAATAATGATCAATTATCTTGAAATATTTGAATTTATTTCTTTATGACATGAAGATAAAAATTTCTATTTGATGGGTTTGCTATGAGGATTATTGAATATGCATTGTGTTTCTAGCATTGTACTTTTATGTATTTTCATATTTCATTCTTCTAAGTACTCCTTGAGATAATTAGTATTATTTTCTCTACTTGAGGAAGCCAAGGCTTAGAGATATTACAAAGCTTGTTCAAGATCAAATAACTATTAAGTTCTACCACCATAGCACTAAAAAAAGGTCTAAATCCAAAGCCACTAGTTGTACTGTTTTACAATCATCTGGGTAAAAACACTTAGCACCTTGCAATGGCCTTGCACGTAGTGTGTGTTCAGTGCTGCATGGTTTGTATATTCCAGCCCCAATAGCTTTAGTAGTAGTTTCACAGATTCTAGAGAACACATTGGAATTCTTTTAAATGAAAATACCTTAATTTTATTTCTAATATATTTTTCTAATAGGGCATAGTTCTAATCCTACTGCATAGCAGGTACTATTCTAAGCACTTTATGTATGCTAACTCATTTATGCTTCACTACAACCCACTGAAGTAGGTACTGTTGTCACCCCAATGTTAAGATGGGGAAACTGAGGCATTAAAAGGTTTAGTAACTTGGGCAGATTACACAACTAGTAATGCTAGATTTGGGACTTTAACCAAGGCAGTTTGGTTTCGAAGTATGGTCTTTGAAATCATTATGTGGTTCTGCTTCTCTAATGTAAATGTATCCACAAGGAGCACATTAAAGGTAACAGTCATCAAAGAAGAAAAAATATATATATTCTGATCTTAATGACTTTTATGGAAATATATATATAAAGAATATGAATGTGTGTGTGTATATATATAGAAAGACTTTCCATAAGTCTTCAAAACAGGTGTCCTTCCAATTATAAAGTATAATAAAGAGTAAAGAAATAAATTCTGAATATCTTCGTTGTATCGATTCAGTTTTCCCGAGTTTTCAGTACGATTTAGATCTTACTTCCTGAAAGAACAAAGAAATAATTGTAATCTGTGAATTACTGCATGTTTAGAAGGTACAAGAGACTGTCAGTAAAAATATTGCTTTAGATTCAAAACTTAGTTCCATGTTTATATTTGTTTTAAAAGCTGCTTAAGCCATTGAATTCAGAAACTTGTTACATTTGTATTTTAGAATTATCTGTGTATGTCACTGAGTCCTTTTTAATATGCTACTGACTCTTAAAGTAGAAAGAGTATAAAATGGGGACGTTTAAAACAATCTTGGATATTCTTCAGAAATTGGAAATACCTCCAAATCATAATAAAAACTGTTTCTATTATTTAAAGCCATTTACGTTTAGGACATTTTCTTGAATAGAGATGAAGAGAAGAGAATTTAAATGTCTGCATATTTTGGGTTCCTTAATGATAATTGGAATAGTATTATCCTAGAAAAACAATTTGCAATTTATTCACTTAAAAAAAATTTTTTTTTTTCTTTTTTGATGGAAAGGATAGTTTTCTTTGTTTTGGATGCCGGCAACTGAGGTGTAGGGCAGACTCCTGTCCAAAGGCCAACTCCCTCCTCCCCGACTGACGATCAGTGGGCAGGAGCTATTACAGACGGAGGGAGGGGGCTACATGCAGAAACAGCACAGTCAGCTCTGACAGTCATCTTGAAATTGGCCATCAGTGGTCTGACCAGCATCATCTTGTAAAATTGTTAATGTTATACTTAACAACTTTAGATGTTACACATTCTATAATTTTAACTTCTTGTGCATGAGTGATTTTCTCCATGAGTTTGCTGTAATCAAATAACATTGAGTGCAGTTCTTACATTAGTGTGGCCCCTCACGATTCACAGTTAATATGTTGTAGAAATTTATATAAATAAAGATTACTCAAATGTTATTTTGTACCAGTAGTAAAGACTTTCTCCCTTTAATCATACATTTGTTACACACCAACATTTCTTTTAGGTGCTGTGATTAAGGTTATGGATTAATAGTGAAATCCTACAACATAATGCTTAGTATTGATTAGTACTATCAGACAAAACATACTTAGTACCATCAGACAGAAATCCCAGATTATAATTGTACTCTACAGAGAAATGGTTGGCACAATGTCCTGAGGAGTGAATCCACCAATAACAAGAATGTGATAGATAGAAAGATAGTTAGGTCTAGAAAATATATATGCCATATATACTATATACTTACTATATAGTATGGCATATATAGTATATATGACACAGATCTTCCTCAACTTACAATGTGATTACATCCTGATAAACCCATCATAAGTTGAAAATATGTTGAAATGCATTTAATACACCTAAAGTACCGAACATCATAGCCTAGCCTAGCCTACCTTAAACGTGCTCAGAACACTTAGAGTAGACTACAGTTGGGCAAAATCATCTAAAACAAAGCCTATTTTATAATACAGTGTTTAATATCTCATGTAATTTATTGAATAATGTACTGAAAGTGAAAAACAGAACAGTTGTATGAGTACAGAATGGTTGTCAGTATATCAGTGTTTACCCTCATGATCATGTGGCTGACTAGGAGTTGCAGTTCACTGCTGCTGCCCAACATCGCAAGAGTATCGTACTGCATATTGCTAGCCCAGAAAAAGAAAAAATTCAAAATCTGAAGTACGGGTTCAACTGAATGCACCATCATAAAGTCGAAAAATTGTAAATCAAACCATCGTTAAATCGGGGACTGTCTGTATATGATAGAGCTATGATATACGACATAGTATATATCCATATGTATATGTATGCATGCAGTTTTCCTATTTACTTCTATATAAATTGAGAAATTGCATTTTAGTACTTAAGACCTGGTAGGTAAATATATAGGCAGATACGTTCTAAAAATAAGGGATTAGAATTGAGAAGATTGAGAAGTAAGATTTATATTTCTTTATGGATATTAATTATAAGTATCTTTCCTTCTTAAAGGACATGAATTGTTATCCGAATTACAGCAGCGTCGATTTAATGGCTCAGATGGAGGGGTCTCGTGGTCTCCTATGGATGATGAACTGCTAGCACAGCCACAGGTTATGAAATTATTAGATTCACTGCGAGAGCAATATACCCGCTACCAGGAAGTTTGTAGGCAACGTAGTAAGCGTACACAGTTAGAAGAGATTCAACAGAAGGTGATGCAGGTAGGTGTCTGATTCCAACATATTAAACTCTTTTTAAAATTAAATTTTTTTATGTGTGTGTGTAATTTCTACTCTGTACCTGATTTTATACTATGCCTTATTTACATTATATAGAGAACTTTAGAAATGTCAAACCAGACTCTCAAACTATTTTTACAATTAGTATTTGCGTTTAAATTATATTATTTCTACAGTGATGACATTGAGCATTCAGCTCACTCTATCAGAATTTCAAAAATAACTAGCTGTTGGAAACATCACCTGTGGTCTCTGTATTCTTGTTATAAATAACATTTTATTGTTGACCTTAGATTTATTTTAAATTTCTAATAACTTTGTTGTTGTTAATTTGGGCATTATGAAGAGATTTTCTGTCCTAGCAAAATGTTAATGTGTAATATAAGTGATTATAATATTGTTTCCTTATTTATGATACTGATAGAAAACTTCAAGTAGATTTAATTCTCATGAATTTTTAGTTCCTTTTAAAATTGATTTTTATAAGTAGGCTAAAAATGCTAAAAATCGATACTAAGGAAGACATTTCTGTATTTAGACTACATTCTGGATTTTGATCTATTGAATTATTAAGAAGTAAATCTTAAATATTTCACTTTAAAAATCCAGATTAGAAGTGTCCCAAAGTTTTTAATCTAGATTCATTTATTAGATAAGTATTTGTTAAGTACTTATTATATAGAAGGCATTGTGCTTTTTCTACAGGATATAAAGGTAAACTTGGGTTTTGCTACATTAAACTTAAGAGGGGAGAGAAAGTGTTAGGTGTAACAAGGGAATGACTGAAGTGCTGTGGGCATTCAACGGAGGGATTATTCCCCTGGTTGCAGGTGATCTCGGAAGACTTAGTGGAAAGAGGTAGTGCTTGAGCTTGTCCCCAAGAATGTGTAAGATTTCACCAGGCACCTCCTTTAGGTTTTAAAGGAGAACTGGCATTCTGTGGAGGAGAAAGAATAGCTTGAATAAACAATAACATGAAATCCCAAGTTCTACTGAAGAAAAAGGCAGCAGTAGGCACCAGGGAAAGTGTTTGGCCTTTGAGTCATGGAACATAGTGAGCATGCTCTGAATCCCAGTTCTTCCACTTATTTGCTGTGTGATCATGGTCACATTATTCACCCACCTGAGCCTCAGTTTGACTTCTTTCTTTCTTTATTCCCCTTCTTCTCTTTCTCTCTCTTCCTTCCTTCCTTTCATTACATAAAACAGGGGTAACAGGAGCTCTTTTGAAAGGTTTGTTGAAAGAACCCAGCACTCAGCTAATGGAAGCTATTATATTTGTTCCCATTGAACTAGATTGTAGCCTAGAATTCTAATTCAGCTGTTGGAAAACTTGTTCTGTAAAGGGACACATAATAAATGTTTAGGCTTCTTGGACCATACAGTTTTTCTTGAACCTGTGGCTATTTAACTGGCATTGTAATGCATAGTCATTATGTAAACAAATGTGTTTGGCTGTTTCAGTAAAACTTTATTTATAAAAACAAGTGGTAGGCTAGAATTGGCCTGCAAACTGTAGTTTGCTGACCCCTGACTAGAGCATCAGGGTGTCATGGGGAAAAAGGCTTGAAAGGAGGGAAGGAGTTGGATCATGGAAGATCTTGAATTCCAGGCAACAGGATTTAGGCTTTATCTCATGATAACTACATAGAAACTGAAGATTTCTGAGCATATGTTAATTATATATAATTTTTTCTACATAATATATTCATAAATTAAAGATAGCTTGTATTAAACTCAGGTAAACTTTAAATAGCTTGAGAGTATCTTTGAAAACCATAAAGATGGAATAGCATAGTGGTATACAAGTACCCCAGTAACCTGGGTCCACTCTCTTCTGCCACTTTCAAGTTTGTTCTTGGGAAGGAAGTGTACTCCTCAATGTCCTAGCTTCCTCCTCAGTAAAGTGAGGGAAACAATAACAATAATAATAATAATACCTACTTAATAGGGCTGTTACAAAGATTAAGAAGATAATTTAAATAAAATGTTTAGCTTGGCACATATGAGTTTTTATTAGTATCATTTATTATTTGCTCACTCGTTAAAGAAATGAGTATCTACAATAGTGTGACATTGTGCTCGGTGGAATGTAATGGTGAGTAAAAACAGACAGGG
The DNA here is from genome assembly GCF_008692025.1 of Phocoena sinus. NCBI lineage: Eukaryota > Metazoa > Chordata > Mammalia > Artiodactyla > Phocoenidae > Phocoena > Phocoena sinus. The sequence continues at coordinate 54,836,884 of NC_045769.1, forward strand.
TGTCCCGCCTTTTGGTGCATGGCTACGTAACTACACAAATAGTTGTGAAATTGCAACCACTCAAGTCCCAAGGAGAGTGAAGGGAGGAACCGTGAGAAAGAAGATGATATCAGAGGTGAAGCATTTTTCTGGCTTGCAAGACTTAATGGATGATGGTGTTGTCTAATTAGGGAAATTGGGCAGGTTTGGGTTTACGTGCAGATGGAAGAGGTGTGGAAAATCAAGTTTGGTTTTAGACATGGTGAAGTTCAGGAGACTTTGAGACATCTAAGAGAAGATATATAAAGGTAGTCCCAAACAGGTCCAGAAATGAGAAGTCTGGGCTGGTGGCATACTTGTTTGTCATCTGCGTATGAATGGTAATTAAAGCATTGATGTGGATGAGAATTTCCCAAGGAAAGAGCTGAGAGTAGATGAGAAGAGGGCTTTGTAACTGAGCTTTGAGAAGCTCCAGCATTTAATGACAAGATGGAGGAGCATACTCCTGAAGAGAAGGCAGTGGAGGATTGGCCAGAGATGAAGAAGGAAAGTGTGAACAGCTCTGTGTCATGGAAGTCAAAAGAAGAAAGCATGTCAGGGGAGGAGTTGGGAACCCTGTCGAATGCTGCTGGAAGATTGAAAAAGAGGAAGACTTAACATGTTCACTAAGAATCCACAAGGTCAAGGTCGTTGGTGATCCCAGGGTATGGAGTAGCAGGGCCAGTAGCACATTGGACTGAATTCAGGAATGAAAGTGAGGTGTGGTGAAGGAGACGTGGAGTGTAGGGAACTCGCTGAGAATTTTGTCTCTGAAGGAAAGATGAGAAACAGAGCATTGTGTAGAAGTGAGGGTGTATTAATTTGCTAGGTCTGCTGTAACAAAGTACTACAGACTAGGGGACTTAACAATAGAAATGTATTTCCTCATTTTTCTGGAGGCTAAAAGCCCAAGATCAAGGAGTTAGCAGGGTTGATTCCACCTGAGGGCAGTGAGGGAAGGATCTGTTCCAGGCCTCTCTCCTTGGCTTACTGATGTGTTCTCCCTATGTCTTCATATCGTCTTCCCGCTATACCTGTCTGTGTCCAAATTTCCTCTTCTTTTAAGAACACCAGTCATATAAGATTAGGGCTCACTTTAATAACCTCATTTTAATTTAAGTGCCTCTTTAAAGACCCTGTCTTCAAATAAATATGGTTACATCCTAAAGCACTGGGAGTTAGGACTTCAGCATATGGGGAGCGTGGGGACCCAATTCAGCCCACAGCTGGGGTCAAGTGTAGTTTATTTTTGTTAGTTTGTGTTTGTAATATGGAAAACTAAGAGGCTTAAATTCTAGGGGGAAAGTATATGTTTGGAAGGAGGAGTTGAACATGGAGGAGAGAATAATTAATACTATCAAGTTCGTGACAAGGTGGAAGTGAATGGACTCCAAAGCAGAGCTGAAGGGATTAGCTTTAGAATGGAGGAGGGAGAACCCTTCCTTTGTAACAGGAGGGAGATGGTAGGATGATCCAGAGTTGCCTTCATATATATGTCAGGCATCGAGAAGATGAAGTAGTTATTGAGTGATTAGGTTTTTTTGATTGTTTTTTGTTTGTTTTTAAGTAAGACACAAAGGGAATCTCTTTGGTGGTGGAGGTTTGGAGGCAAGGCGGGGATGGGGAGGGCAGTGGTTAAAGAGGGTTAGAGGTTTAAATGGAGTGGAAATGATTCAAAATTTTCATTTTGGGGATTGGAAGAGTGAAATTACCATGGAAGTATAGATGTATTTTTTAGATAGTGCTGATCTTGAACTTACGGTGGAAACTTTCTGGCCTGTTATGTGACCCTGTCAATTCATGGCTGGCTGTTGATGTGCAGGCCCCAGAGAACGTGGGTGATGGGATTCCCCCAGCATTTGTGCTTTGCTATGTGACATCAGGGGCAAAGGAGTTAATGTATTGACATGCATTTTTGAAATGACGGACCAGCTCAACTGGGTAAAGAATAAAGAAACTAGAGAAAGGAGATGATGATGGTACTTGTAATGATGGTGGTGATGGTCATGAGATTATTGTTAAAAACAAATAAACCTCATTGCAATTCAATTTTCTTTATAAGCGGTACATGTGAATTGGTTAGAGCATTAATATTCATCAGGTGATGGTTTCTACACTTTTTTTCACAGGTCACATTTTAGGGAAAGATCTATTTCTCTTGCCAAAATGATTACTTAAGTTTAGCTATTTAGAAACATATATTGATCATGTCCACACACACAGAATATAAACTACCGTCTTCAGTCTTGCAAATTTGGGGGAAAATGAAATTTTTTGATGTTTATATAAAGATAATCATAAAGTTGACGACCTTTGCTTGTGTAAAATTAATGAAAGTTGAAATTTTCCACATCTCTTTTTTTACTGATTTATCACTGAAAACAGAACATAATGAAAAAGAAACCAATAGCTCTAATAGATAAACTATATGGTAATAACCATTGTAGTTGTCAGCCATTTATTCCCCACAGTTCAAATTGGTAGCATTAGACTTCATGTGGAATGCAGAAGTTCTCCATGTTGCTGCTGCTACATTTAAAAATCAGATTTCACATACTTCTGGATAGGAGATGATGCCACTTCACTGAAATAAGCTATTGTTATTCTCATTATTTATTGTGGCAGTAATTTCTCCCAGCATTGCAAATGTTATTTCTAGAATCATCCATGTGATTTTCTTCCTTTGTAGAAAGGAACCATAGATGCAAAATAGGATAACTCTGAGTTGCTAAAGTATACAGCTGGAGGCTGTGATCCCAGTTCACCATATTCTTTCTTCTGGTCAGATGCTTGACGTCTGCTTGATATGCCCTTCTACCTGGTTTGACCTAGCATGCTTCTAGATATTCTCTCATGCAGTCTTTAGAAATTAGTCTGGCCAGGAAAAAATGATGGATACTCACATGCATTTTTGGCCTCTGCAAATATTTGTCATGGTGGATTCTAAGAGCACATCTCCAAGGTTATACTTTGCATATAAATGTAACCGTTTGAGAGGTCACATTGATATGGATTGTGCATGAAACTGTTTTTGCAGTAAGTTAATATTCAGATTGACTGATGAGCAAGATGTCCTGATTGAAATTAAGTTTTATAACCCAATTTGGCAAACCACCATCACTAATGCATTTAAATAGATTTATTTACTGGGGCATCAACCTCAATTTGCATCATTTTTATTAGGAATAGTCATACATTTATGGTGTTTACGTTACTGATGTTGCATTCCAAGGGAAATTACTTTCAGCATACGTTAAAATTATATGTACACTTGACTGTGTAACTGTTTTTGTGTGTGTGTGTGCCAAGGAGATGTCTTTGCTTTATTTAAAATTTATTTTTAAATTTATAACTCTTTGAAAGTTCCCTGCTAATGAATTGTTTTTCCCCAGTTATCATGATTTATATTAACCTGCTTCTTTTGTTTCTATCGTTTTAAAAGTTTTCTAGAGTTTCAAAGTTTAAATTTTAAATAATGTTGCCTTACGTTTTTAAAAATAATATATAACACATTAATTAGTTAAAATTTCTGAGTTGTTTTCATTCCACCCTTATTTTTAGAATTTAGACATTTTTAGTGAAATAATGTATTATATTAATTGCTTAAATGCCATTGTATATCTGTTTCTATATTCATATTCTTAATACATAGTAATTAGTGAGAAGCAATTGAGTCCCCCAAAGGGAATGGAAACTTGTTTCAAAATGTTTACATGAGATTTCTTAAAACTTACTCTTTTTATTTCTAATTTTTAAAAGCATAGACTAAAACACTTAGTTCGGGAATTAAAAAGCCTATGGGTTTTACTGTAAAATGCAGATATGAGACATAGTTTATAAAGAGTGAATAAGTAGAAGGAGCTAGGCTTTCTTCTTCAGAAAAAGTGGGGAAAGCAAAGAGGCTAACAACTATTGGTATCATCTACTGTGCATAAGTGTCTTACGTATAATGACTGTATAATCCTGACAATAGCCCTATACAGTAGGTAGCATTAACACCATTTCAAAGGTGATGGACCAAAGTCTTTCAACTCCTAGGAGCAGAGCCAGAATTTCAGAGTCACGCCTAGTGCTTCCTAAAGACAGAACTGCTCATCTGTCTCTTTTGTGAAAGAGTGATACTTTCCACAGGCCAGCAGAGACAAACAGGATCCTAGTACCCTGCCCCTCCAACTATAGCTCATACCAAAGAGTAAAGCAGAAAAAGTGGAGATGTTGAGGAACAAAGCATTGTATTCTAAAGAGTACCTGGCAGTAGAGGTTTGCAGATGAATTTAGGACTCTGAAAACAGAATTTAGCAAAGAAAATCGTAGCAGTTAGGCTATTCCAGTGAGCCAAAAATAATACTTGGACTTTTTTGTTTTTGAGTTTTTGCTCTTTAGTATTAAAACCTTGTAAAGAGGGCTTCCCTGGTGGCGCAGTGGTTGAGAGTCCGCCTGCCGATGCAGGGGACACGGGTTCGTGCCCCGGTGTGGGAGGATCCCACATGCCGCGGAGCAGCTAGGCCCGTGGGCCATGGCCGCTGAGCCTGCGCGTCCGGAGCCTGTTGCTCCGCAACGGGAGAGGCCACAACAGTGAGAGGCCCGCGTACCGCAAAAAAAAAACAAAAACAAAACAAACAAAAAAAAAAACCTTGTAAAGAGAAGGTGGAAGCTAAGAATATATTAATATTTAAGATACTAGGACATAGATGGGCACACACATAAAGAGAGAAATCCCAAAAGATCATATACTGTTAGTAAGCAAACATTCGCAGTTTATTCGTTCTCACTAATATTTAGAAATACACCTGAAGAGATTTCAGTTTTAAACTTGGTGGAAGTATTTTATAAGTAATAGTCAGCCATGTAGGGGGCAAAACTAAAAGCAGAAAGCCTGGTTTGGAGGCTACCAGAAGGATCTAGGTAAGGCCTGAAGTAGGCTTAGAACAGGTTTATTTTGAAAGTCAAAACAGCAGGATTCCAGGGGTATCAGATATGCAGGATGTAAAAGGAAAAAAGAGTCAAGAATGACCCTAAGGGTTTTTGGTTTGAGAATATTGCTCTAAATTATAACTCTAAAATACATAATTTATAATAATGCTCTTTAAAGTATTCTCATTATGTAGGCAGTTTCAAAATTAAAAAGAAATAGCGAGAATAATCACAAGAATGTCATCTTTATTTGAATTTGTTTGACAACTAGAAATCAATAGTGTAAGTTCAAACAGATCAAAAGTATCCAACCCCTTGGAAATGAAAAATAACTCATTTTAAAAAATGGATCAACAGAAAAATAAACAGTTCAGTAGAAAACTTAAAACCAAAATAATCAAAATCTATAGCATGAGATGAGTCTTGAAAGATGAAAAAGAGGTCACGAAGAGAAGGGGCTGAAAAGATTTCAGGTAGGAGGATGACCCATGTCAAAGCAAGACTAGTGAGAGAACATGGCGCCCTTGGGGAGCACTAAAAGTTCAACGCGGGCTCGGTTAAAGAAGGAAATGGTGAAGGATAGGCAGGGCCCCATCATCCATGGCATAGTATGGCCATGCCAGATAGCCACATTTCATCCCGAATGTAATGCAGAACCAGTATAGGATTTCTCACTGGGAGAAATATTTAAACAAAGATGAGTATTGGGTCCTCATGAAAAGATTTTTATTTAGTATGTAGTTCTGTTTTTCCCCTCTGGTTATTAAGAAAACAAGAAATCTTGGTGTTTTTTACCAATCTATGTAAGAAGATATAAAATCCAAAAGTAGATGACGTCTATGTTGTTTTCCAGGAAACTTTCCCCTAATTTTACTCAAAGTTAGTATCATTCACATAGGAACTTACCAACATTCTTATGATCTAACCAACTTTTTCCTTAGTTACTGTTTCTAACCCACTTTTGTAATAAATATAGATGATTTCAAATTAAATGTAATCATTGCTGCATTATTTTGGTTGACTACCCATCTCATCTCTTACATTAAGCTTGAAGTAGACTAAGGGCAAGAACCCCATTTCCAGAGGTTTTTTTGGAAATGACAAAATATATTTGTCGTTAGAGATACTGTTTCTCCCAGAGCCCCCACATGGGTGTTTCTTAATAAATTGCACTGAGAATCTCAGAAAATAAAAATAAAATAAAGTAAAAGCAGTAGTCAGTTTATATACCTTGCAAAGGTTATTCTCAGTTAAAACTTTCATGACTTGGATGTTTCAAATAGAGACAAGTGTTTTAGAGAGTGATTTTATAATGTATACTATTAGCAATTAACATTGTATCATCATTGGACCCAAGATCTCTATTGAAAATGTTTTCTAGGAAAGCAATAGAGAATTAGAGAATTCTGTTGCGTAACTGCTATATATATATGTTCATCTTAAAATTACTTAGATGCTCAACAGTAGAGAATTGGAGTTGTGAAAGCAGGAATAATAGTTACTTGAGGTAGGACGTTGCTTACTTAGCTCTTAGGTGGGTTGGTTGGTTGTTTGGACAGATGAGAGGGAGCGAAGGAAAGAGGCAGGCAAGGAGGCTGGCCTTCTTAAAAAAGGGGTTTCGAGCCATTAAAATGATAATAACTGTAGCCACAAGGAAGTGAAAAACACAGGGTAGAAATTACTTGTACTCTGACAATCGGCTGCAGCACTTAAATCTGGAGTAACATATGAAAATGCAGTGCATGTGAAAAATTAATGGAAGGAAACACACATGATTTTCCCCTATGATGTGGTACTTTTATATGATTATTTAAATTACATAAACTCTTAGATTTTAAATATATTTTACCCTGGTAATAACTATGGAATGCACTGTGGGTCTGTGATAAGGTAAGCCTGTCTATCCACTGAGTCTCTAATATTATGCTGCACAGACATCCTCATTCACTTCTTGGGACCTATCCTAAGTTTAGCTGTTGTTGACTTCCTGATTGTAATTTAGCTTGATAAATAATAATTCAGCTTGGTAAAGCTGGGCAGTATTTTTTTCTGTTAGAATTACTTCACTGTGTCTGTGTAGTTTTAGAGTATATATGTTTGTGGGTAGAGAAAACAAAACCCTTTCTTCTGCATGAGAATTTGATCTTTGCTTAACTATCTAGGTCTGTTCCCTTGAAAACCTGATAAAAATGTCAACTGTGTTACTAGGCGACATTGCTTGTAGTAAAAATTATTCTGGCTCTGGACTGGGAGAACTCTTAATACTTGATGGAAGGGATAACTTCGGGCATCTTGGAGCTCAGTGACTTTTATAATGGGCATGATGCCTGTGTGGTGTGAGGTTTTGATGCCAGAGTGTCTCCCATATCTGTCCCATATGGACCTCATCTCCTGAACTGTTGGACTGCTTCAGGGACCCAGCAGAAGAGAAACACCCAGTCCTGCTACCCTGGCAGACTGTAGTCCCTTCCCTTCATCCTTCTGAGTAGACTTGGTGCCAGGGGGACTTCAGATGGTCTCGTGGGTCTGAAAGTTTGGCTTATCCTAAGAAGACCCCCTAGAGGGTACTGCAGTAGTATAATTCTACAGTTTTTAATTTTCTTTTCCAAGTGAGAAAAATAGTATTTTAACTTTATATCAGTTAATTGATTCTGTTTTATGAGTGCTTTGGAAGGAACTTTAGAGTATGAGTCAGGACACGTGGCTTTTAGTCCTAGTTTTTTAATAATGAATTATGTTACCTTGAACAAGTCACTTAATCTCTCTGAAACTCAGTTTTCTTAAGTATTAGATAAGAAATTTGACCAATGTCATTTCTGGTGTCCCTTCCAATTCTAAATCTTATAGTTCTCTAATTTTCTTATCATCATAAGTTAATTTTTAAGCCTCTCTTATGGGAGCATGTCATATTTCTTTTAGCCTGGCAGGTGATCAGATAGCTGAAAGCCTAAGGTGCTGTAGTGTACATTTTATCAAATTTAGGTTTTGGAAAAGTCACATTATAGCTGTATAGTTCCAGAAGAAACGTTTACTGCCTATACAATAGAATTTAAATAATTTAAATTAAAAACACTTGAGGAACTTCGGGAAGGGAAAACCAATTAGAATGAAAGTTTGAAAAGTTTTTGATTATTTTAAAATTTTCATCTCAACTTCCATTCATAGGTTGTGAACTGGCTTGAAGGGCCTGGATCAGAACAGCTGAGAGCCCAGTGGGGGATTGGAGACTCCATTCGGGCTTCCCAAGCTCTACAGCAGAAGCACGAAGAGATCGAGAGCCAGCACAGTGTGAGAGGCTTTTTCCTCTGCAAGTTACAGAGCTATTATTAATGTGCATAATTAATAGCGTGTGGTACTAAGTGATAAGTTGCTGTACACCTTGGTTTAGGGGCATAAAGTACAGTATGTTTAATGGCTATCAAGTACATTTTGACCACTTAGTACATATTCATTAGAAGTTTGGTTTTGGTTTTGTCTCCAGTATAGCTTAATTATATATTTTTATAGAAACACAATTCATGTGAAATTTTTAAAACTACTGTAACAGAAGAAAGAGTGATAGTACAAAAATACAGCCTTTATCTAGTCTTGAATTTAAAAAGTATAACCTCAGGAACAGGAATTATAAGTTAAATACAAAGTATTCAGGGTTTTTTTCAGCATAAAAGGAAAAACGATTATGTTGGAACCTGTGAAATGCATAAAATATATAGATTTTTCAATTATGGAATTTCATATTTAAGTTTCTTACAAGTACTAACTAGGAAAATTGCAAAGATAATATATATACAGTTGGCCCCTCCGTATCCACAGGTTCCACGCACATCCAAGGATTCAACCAACCAGAGATTGAAAATATTCAGAAAAAAATATTCCATGAAGTTCTAAAAGGCAAAACTTGAATTGTGCTGTTTTATCCAATAGGTGGCACTGCATTGTCACCTTGAGAATAGGTTGTTTGCTGGAGGACGCGTGTATCAGCTTATGATTTTTAAGATGTTCTAATATTTTATTAAAAGCTTTCTTTTCTCTTTGTAAATAAAAGTCAACACTTTAAAGCCTATTTTGGAATTGTTCAGGTCTTATGAAACTATAATGACAAATTTCTAGTGTATTGATTGCTTAATATGGGTAGAATTTGGAGAAACTTTTAATGTACCATTTTGTGTTAAAGCACTCTGTCAAGTATTAAATTTTAGATTCTTTATAAAACCATACTTTAGAAATAAAGCTAAAAATAAACCCAAATTGATTAGGATATTCAATGCTAATATATAGAAAATGAAAATGCTACTAATATATAGTTCTTTGTCAAGGAGTGGCAATGAGAAGTTTACTTGGTTTTTGAATAGTAGGTAAGCACAACAGAAAGAATATTAAGGTGTATGAAAATGATTATAATAACTTAAAATAATTTTTAAAGTATTTTAGTCCAGTAATCTTACTTTAGCTTTTAGGTGGAGGTAGGTGACTGGTAGGAAAAGCACATAATAGGAAGGTGCAGAAGCATAAATCTCTGAAGTTGCTTTAGGATTCTGTCAGTGTCTCCCCATCCCACAGTACTGACTTCTGGTCTCCGAAGAGAATACTGGTGTGTTGTGCCTTATAGTAAGCAAAACAGGTCTGCATAAAGAATCAAGACCCCATTTCTTCCTAAGGTATTAGCCTAAGTGTGTTGGCAGTGTTTCTTTCCTCCTAGATTGAGATTCCTATATCATAGTATAAAATATAAATACCCATCATTTCACCAACTGTGCATCACCACCAATTCACATACATTTCCAGTGTCAGTCCTGATGACTGCTTTTTCCTTGTATGTGAACATCCAGGTTCATTTCTTATCTACCATCTTAACCCAAATCCCATATCTTGGTGGTGGATTGTTTTTTTAAGTTTGTTTTTGTTTCTGTGCGTGTGTGTGTGTGTGTGCTTTCGTTGGGGGGGGCTAGAAATAATCATTTTCTGTACAGTTAAATGTTTATAAGAGGTAAACCAGAGAATGACCATAACTGAACTGAATGCAGCCTGTTCATCTGAGGTTCTATAAATTTTATGTTCCCCAATTTCCTAGGAAGGAACATTTTGATTAAAATGTGTGTGTGTGTGTGTGTGTGTGTGTGTGTGTGTATATGTATATGATTTTTTTCCCCACATCCCAGAGAGACTGATTATTTCTCTATGACAACATCAGTTCTAATTTCAGGTGTTAATTTCATGAGACATACGAGTTCTTAAATTGTTTGCATCTCTGGTCTGGTTATTAGGGCCTATAGTTTGCAAGTTTAAACGAGGAAAAAAGAAATCAGCTTGAGGATGGTAGTTCTTAACCCTTAATGGTCATGAGAGTCACCTGATGTGTTTGTTAAAAGGCCTGTGGCAGAACCCCACCCCCACAGAGTCTGATTTGGTAGGTTGGGGGGCACTTAGGTATTTTTAATAAGCACCCCAGGTGATCTGATGTAGAGAGTTCTCACTGCAAGAAATAATATCTCAGGTCTTTTATCCTTTAGTTTACTATTTTTCTCTGAATCACTGTTATTACTTCTTCAAAGAATTAGACCAACTTATTTAGAGCATTAACTAAATTTGTAAATACTATAGATAAGACTGTGAAATCCCTTTCTATTTAGAACACAACAGTGATCATCTTCTCAGGCAATATTTTATGCTTTAAATCAGTCAGTCTCCATTAACCTTTATAATCACTGTGTGGTTAGAAAGTATTTTACATAAATTGGGACGTGAGCATGGCTGGAATTTGGAATCCCTGGCACCAATCCCCCAAGGACACGGAAGGACAGCTGTAGAGAACAGGTTTTCTCAACCTTGGCATTACTGATTTATTCATTGATAAATCTTTGTTGTAAGGACTGTCCTGTGATCGTAGGTATTTAGCAGTATCATTGGCCTCTACCCACTAGGTGCAGTAGCATCCCTCCCTCCCAGTTGTGACAGCCAAAAATGTCTCTAAATATTGCAAAATGTTCCCTAGGGAGCAAAATTGCCACCAGTTGAACATACTGCTATAAAGAAAGAAAAGGATTCTGAGAGATTAAGTGAGTTGATGAAGATCACACCCTTAGGAAGGAAAAAGACAGACCTTGAGTCTGTCTTTCAAGTCTGGTGTTCTTTGCATTACGTATGACTACATCATCTCTAATCATACTCAAAAATTCCATAGTAGTTCAGGCAATAAGACAATATGACAGATTAGAGAAACCCAAGTTTTAGGTACAGGGCATAAGAGAGACCACATTTGGAACAGTACCTGTTACCTACCTAATTTAATGTCAACAAATCTACAATACCTAATATAAAAAGTGTTTTATGTGTTCACTCAGTACATGCTAGTAGGGCACATACTAAATGTCACTTGTTGTTCTGGGCTCTTGAGAATATAGCACTGTCTTATCGTACGGAACTTACGTTCAAGTTGAGGAAAGAGGGAGTGGAGAGCAGTATAGGTAAGGCTTTCCGGAAGGGCCTCTCTGAGGAGATGACATTTAATCAGAGACCTTGAAATGATATGAAGGAGTAATCCAAGCAAAGGGCAATTCAGATCGAGGATACAGCAGTAGAAACACTCTGTGGCAGGAGCTTACTTGCCATGATGGAGGAACAGCAGGTATGTTGGCAATGTTGGAGTGCAGTGAGCAAGATAGGGAGTCAGGGGCCAAAACATGTCATGTGATCTTAGCCCAGAAAAAGGAACTTGAAGTTTGTTTTAAATATTATGTGAAATCATTGGAGAAGTATTTTAGCATATAATTGATTTATGTTTTTAAAAGATCACCAGCTATTGTATAGGGGATAGGGAGTAGGGACAAACAGTGAAATAGGAAGACAGGAAGCTAACAGAATGGAGGCAGCAGAAGTGGTGAGAAGTTGTCAGGCTTACGAGGTTGAGCCGGCAGGACTGGCTTTTGGAGGAGTCATGTGTTTAGCCTTAATGACTATTCAGGTGGGGAAAACTGAGAGAAGTAGGTTTGGGAGGCTGGAGAATCAGTATCTGTGGGGGCAGGTTAGTCATCCAAATGAAGATAGCTGTTAGATAGTTGGGTATCAGTATCTTGGGAAGAGGTCAGGGTTGAAGATATTACTAGTCTATAGATGTTACTTGAAGGCGTGGGACAAGATGAAATCATCCAAACCCAATGAGTATTGGTTTAGAAGAAAAGAGCCTTTGGAAAGCTTAACCCTGGGTCACTCCTAAATTTAGAGGGCAAGGAGAGGAAGGAGAGCCAGCAGAAGAGGCCGAAAAGGATCTGTGTGGCTCAGGAAAGAAGTGAAAAGGGAGGGAGAGTTGGTCACCTTTGTTAAAATCAACTGAGAGGTCCAATAAGATAAAGACTGAGATTTTTTTGATAAGAGTGGGAAGGACAAAATCCTGATCAGAGTGAATTAAAAAAAGAATAGGAAATAAGGTAGAGTGAGTATAACGATCTCCTTTAAGGGAAGGTTTTTTATCTTTAATTTACATATATTAAAATCCACATATCTTAAGTATATATTTTGTTTTTTAGTAGAATATGCAGTTTATTTGTACGCTGATGGGAATAATCCAGTTGAAAAGAGAAGATAATTGCAAGAGCAAAACCTTGCATAGGCAGCAGAGGTTAGTCTGCAGAGTCCAGTGGAGCAGTTGGCCTTAGAATCAGGCAGAGTTCCTTCATTATTTTAGCAGAGAGGGCAGAGCCTAGGGCTACAGAAGCGGGGAAGGTAATAGATTTGTCTGTGAGAGGATGAAAGAGTTCTCTTCTGATGGCGTCGTAGTGAATTATGAAGTTGGATTTTTGGCTAGAGTGAAGAGGTGAAAGGGAGTTGGATATTTAAGAAGTGAAAAGAACATATCATAAGAATAGGGAGGTGAAATAACTAGAGAAATACAGTAGGGTTTCTGAAGACCCATTTGAGGCTATTTGGTCACAACTTTTAAAAGACACCTACCACATAGTTGATTTGATCCAACCACCTTCAGCTGCTGGAGGCATGCAGCAGGAAGAGAAACCAGGTCTGAGGTTTTGTTTGTTCAAATAGAAGTACAGTTAATACACAAGTACACAATATTATATAAGTCTCAGGTGTACAATATAGTGATTCACAGTTTTTAAAGGTTATACTCCATTTATAGCTATTATAAAATATTGGCTATATTCCCCATGTTGTACAGTATATCCTTGTGGCTTATTTTTATACCTAATAGTTTGTACCTCTTAATCCCCACCCCCTATCTTGCCCTCCCCCACTGGTAACCACTAGTTTGTTCTCTATATCTGTGAGTTTGCATCTTTTTTATTATATTTTCTAGTTTGTTGTATTTTTTTAGATTCCACATTTATATGGATTATCATACAGTATCATACAGATTTATCTTTTTCTGACTTATTTCACATAGCATAATGTCCTCTAAGTCCATTCATGTTGCTAAAAATGTCAACATTTTGTTCTTTTTTATGGCTGAGTAGTAGTCCATTGTGTGTGTGTGTGTGTGTGTGTGTGTGTGTGTGTGTGTGTGTGTGTGTATCCCACATCATCTTTATCCATTCATTTGTATATGGACACTTAGATTGCTTTTATATTTTAGCTATTGCAAATAGTGCTGCTGTGAACATTGGGGTACATGTATCTTTTTGAATTAGCATTTTGGGGGGCTTTTTGGGTATAAACCCAGGAGTAGAATTGCTGGTTCATATGTTAGTTCTATTTTTAGTTTTTCGATAAACCTTCGTACTCTTTTCCACAGTGGCTGCACCAATTTACATTCCCACCAATAGTGTACAAGGGTTCCCTTTTCTCCACATCCTTGCCAACATTTGTTGTTTGTGTGCCTTTTGATGACAGCCATTCTGACAGGTGTGAGGTGACAGGTGTGAGGTGGTATCTCACGGTGGTTTTGATTTACGTTTCCCTGACGATCAGTGATGTTGAGAATCTTTTCATGTACCTGTTGGCCATCTGTATGTCTTCTTTGGAAAAATGTCTGTTCAGGTCTTCTGCCCATTTTTTAATCAGGCTGTTTATTTTTTTGATGTTGAGTTATATTGGCTGTTTATGTAGTTTGGATATGAACCCCTTATTTTTCATATCATTTCCAAATACTTTCTCCCATTCAGTAGGTTGTAATTTTTGTTGGTTTCCTTTTTTGTGAAAAAGCTTTTATGTTTCATTAGGTCCCATTTGTTTATTTTTGCTTTTGTTTCCTTTGCTTTAGGAAACAGATCCAAAAAAAAAATATTGCTGCGATTCATGTCAAAGAGTGTTCTGCCTGTGTTTTCCTCTAGGAGTTTTATAGTATCTGGTCTTACATTTAGGTCATTAATCCATTTTGAGTTTATTTTTGTATATGGTGTTAGAGAATGTTCTAATTTTATTCTTTTACATGTAGCTGTCTAGTTCTCCCAGCACCACTTATTGAAGAGACCGTCTTTTCTCCATCATGTATTCTTGTCTCCTTTGTCATAGATTGACCACAAGTGCATGAGTTTATTTCTGGGCTCTCTATTCTGTTCCATTGATCTATGGGTCTTTTTTTGTGCCAGTACCATACTGTTTTAATTACTGTAGCTTTGCATTCTGAAGTCAGGGAGGCTGATTTCTCCAGCTCTGTTTTTTTTTCCCAAGATTGTTTTGGATGTTCGGGTTCTTTTGTGTTTCCATACAAATTTTAAAATTATTTGTTCTAGTTCTGTGAAAAATCCCATTGGTACTTCGATAGGAATTGCACTGAATCTGTAGGTTGCCTTGGGTAGTATGGTCATTTAAACAATATTGATTCTTCCAATCCAAGAATATGGTATATCTTTCCATCTGTGTTGTCTTCAACTTCTTTCATCAGTGTCTTATAGTTTTCCGAGTACAGGTCTGTTACCTCCTTAGGTAGGTTTATTCATAGGTATTTTATTCTTTTTGATACAAATGGGATTGTTTCCTTAATTTCTCTTCCTGATAGTTTGTTTTCAGTGTATAGAAGTGCAACAGATTTCTGTAATCAATTTCATATCTTGCAACTTTACTGAATTCATTGATGAGCTCTAGTGGTTTTCTGGTGGTGTCCTTAGGATAGTCTATGTATAGTATCATGTCACCTGCAAACAGTGACAGTTTTACTTCTTCTTTTCCAATTTGGATTCCTTTTATTTCTTTTTCTTCTCTGATTGCTGTGGCTAGGACTTCCAAAACTGTTTTGAATATAAGTGGTGAGAATGAGCATCCTTGTCTTGTTCTTGATCTCAGAGGAAATGCTTTCGTCTTTTCACCATTGAGTATGATGTTAGCTGTGAGTTTTTCATATATGGCCTTTATTATGCCGAGGTTTGTCTCCTCTATGCCCACTTTCTGGAGAGTTTTTCTCATAAATGGATGCTTTTTCTGCATCTGTTCTTTGTTTTTGACAGGTGAGTCTGATGGAAGGAAGGAGAGCAGGGCATGAGCATGGGTTGTGCCCTGGAGGTGGTTATAGCCTCTGACAAAGGGTAGAAGGGAGGACCTGAGGCTCCTGAGTGCTGGACAGTAGAACATGCTGAGATCAATGGATTGGTGGACCTCATGGGACTGTAGGAGCAGGCATACTAAAGGATGTGAATTGGAGAGTCAGCAACTGGTGATCAGAGAATGGGATTCTTGAAATTAAGATTTGGGGGCTGTATAGTAGTATATGATAATGACAAAATGTTGTGTCTGTTGGAGTAGGTAGCTGAGGTGGGGTGAGGACAGGATAGTTGGAAGTGAGGGAGGGAGTCAAGGAACTAAGACTTAGTTCAGTGTTGATTGGATGTCTACACAGTGGAAGTCAGGAAGAAGGCTGGCACTGAGAGGAAGTTCAGGGAAGTCTGCTAGCTCTGAGATGAGGGCCTGCAACAGAAAAGGTTGGCAGGATGTAATCCTACTACATGCATTTCACTGGAGATGTGGTTTTTGAGAGAAGGAGCAGAAGAAATGGTTTGGAAAGAGTAATGAGGAGTGAGGCGGCCATCTCCCCCACTTCCAGGCTTGTGGTAGGTTGGCTGTACAAGCAAAAACAGCCATCAGAAGGGCTGCAGAGCTAACTGCTTCCTCTGAGGGTGACAGGTTTCACTCACAACAGGAAAGAGAAGGGGACATTTAGAGGCCAGGATGAGCAAATAGATCCTGCTGTTGGCAGGAGTGAATTCCAGGGATCGCAGTGGAAGGATTTGGGCGCTGGGGACTTTTCGTCCTCAATTTAAATAATTTTGCTTTAGAAAACTCTCATATATGTTACTTCGTATATCTGGAGATATTGTAAAATGTAATGTATTCTTCAGGAACTGATTTGATCCTTAATTTACTTTACAACCTCCATATTACAGGAATGGTTTGCAGTTTATGTGGAACTTAATCAGCAAATTGCAGCACTCTTAAATGCTGGGGATGAGGAAGATCTTGTGGAACTGAAGTCGCTGCAGCAACAACTTAGTGATGTTTGTTATCGACAGGCCAGTCAGCTGGAATTTAGGCAGAATCTCTTACAAGCAGCTCTTGAATTTCATGGTGTTGCCCAAGATGTAAGTGTCTACTCTGATTGCTTTTCTTTTCTTCAAATTATCTGAATACTTATCTGCACATCATTTTTGCAGGTTTGCATGTCTCCTAATTATTTTTCTGGAACAGTAAAATTTACTGGTGGGGGAAATAAGATACACTTCTTTGATTTTTTAAAAAAATTTTAAGTCATTCTGCATGCAACTAAATTTTTTTTTTTTGTCTAAATAGAGTGTCCCAACCTCTTAGATATATTTCATTTGGATAGTTTTTTCAGTCTTCATGCTTTATAACATAGATTGAAATGGAAGTTTCAATACTTTTTAACATTCTGCTGACCTGGACATACTTTGTCTTCCTGGTGCATGCATCTGTGTGTTCTGTCATTCAGATAACATGTATTCTAATTATTTGTCCTTGTCTTTTAACAGCAGAGTCTTTTTCAAGTATAATTGTGATAACCTCATTAGATATAAACCTCATTAATCATTAAACACTTTAGATGCTGATTACATCAGGGTTATCTCTTTGGTGTCCCTCTGCTTTAGTTGTCTCAGCAGTTGGATGGCTTATTAGGGATGTTGTGCGTAGATGTAGCACCAGCTGATGGAGCATCGATTCAGCAAACTTTAAAACTGCTTGAAGAGAAGCTGAAAAGTGTTGGTAAGCAGATTTTAAAAATGCTGAAACATAAGGGTTCTTTTTTTTAAAAATATCACTACCATGGTTAGACAAGTCAACTTACACTGATCTAATTATAATTATTAACAGGGACCATAGGAAAAATTGGTATAAAAAAGGCTTTATCCCCTTAAAGGGTGTAATTTATGCTACAGTGTTTATTTTTCATTGTTGGTCAGTCACCCTTCCTTCACAGGGCCTTTAGCCTTTCTTGTTTACCCAGCCGAATCTACAGGTGCTATGTCTTGCATATTCTATGAACAGTTATTTGTAGTGCATGCATAAACTGTAATTAGCTGTGAAATGTTCTGTGGTAAACCCTGTATGCCCCAAACTGTGTTTTATGCAATGATTTTTGTTGTTGCTATATCCTAACCTTGTGAAAAAATAGTTGGTTTGGTTCTGTGCATTTGTTTCTCCAAACTGGGAATACTGCCGAGGTTACATACTCTCCAAGGAGAGGATGGTCCAATTTCATTAAGCTAGTACCCTTACTTGACACCAAGGCTTTTTACATTTTACTGCAGTAGGAAATACAGTGAATTTCCCTAAGACGTGACTGGGAGAGGTGGATAGTGGATGTGAAAATGGGAGGGGAGTTGTATTGAGTGGGACAGGAGGGCAAAGGAGAATGGAGGAGAGGAAAGCAGTAACTTAAGGCAGAGATTTAGTGGAAAATGGTGACATGTGATTGAACCAATTTAATTAATTTTGAAAAGGACTTGAGGGAATGGGTGTGAAAAATCACGTTTGTATTGGCATTTTACTTGCTTACAGTCTTCGTTATTTTTAACAGATGATATGCGGAATACAATGTTTAGTATTTAATATGCCAAATGAAATTTATTTCAAAATGTCACAAGTTTTCTTAAACCATATTTTTCTTTTAAAAATGCTAAAAGAATTCTGGTATATGTACCTAATTTAGAGTCTTGTAAACATATCCTAAGTGTTGCTTCTCATTGGGTGTAAGCTGGACAGCGCCTATACTCAAAATGTTCAGTGTCCTTTTACAGTGAGAATACATTGCTTGAATGTTTTAATGTCTTGTAACTCATATATTTTTTGAACAGAATACTTGCCTTGTTCTCCTAAAAATTGGACTACCTAAAAACAGGAAAAAATTGAAAATCTTATCAAAATAGAAATTCTCACACTTCCTATTTGCAGTTTTGAAAAGTAATTGTTATCTATGGAAATTCACCTTTTGGAAATTCTCTTTAGGGAGAATTTGAATGAGAGGGAGCTCCAGTTTGAGCCACATTTAAAGGGGTTTTATTGATCGAAATATTTAGAGGGCTCCATCCCAAAGTAGTTTAATGTACAAAGTTGTTATACTTGGAATCCAAGTACAGTATCTGCTGAGAGGATTTACTTAAGGGAGGGAAAGCTTCTTTGGTTTAAGAGATTAAATATAGTAACTTTTGTTTTAGATGTAGGATTGCAAGGTTTGCGTGAAAAAGGTCAAGGTCTTCTGGATCAGATCTCCAATCAGGCATCCTGGGCCTATGGAAAGGATGTAACCATTGAAAATAAAGAAAATGTGGACCACATACAAGGAGTGATGGAAGATATGCAGCTTAGGAAACAAAGGCAAAGTTTGACTGTTCATGTTAATTTTTGCTAAGACAACCTAATATTAATTAAAATGAAAAGTGATGTTATTATATTTTCCATACAGAGTAAAAATTCTTACCTGTTATATAGTAGGCATGTAGTTGGTTTTTGGTGAATGTAATGATTATTGTGTATAATTGTACTAACAAATAATGGCAGTTTGTTCAATTAATGGGTACATTTTCCCTTTTTACTCAGTGGTAAAAATTTCGGTTCCACTCAAGTACATCACATTCCATATCCCCAGTGTAGCCTATGACTCGTCTATCTTTTAAGAAAACTCTTTTTGGAGAATTTTGCTTTTCTATTTTCATTTAGTTTAGAGTTGCTATTAAATCTGTCATTTACATTGATGTGTTTCTTCATCTAAACGTCTCAGAAATTTTCATGCATCCATTGTTCTCATATTTGCTGTAGAAGGATTAGACAGTAAACTCTGGGTAAGATGATTTTTAGTTTCCTTTGATGTAGAACTAGGAATTTAAAGGGTTCTTTGAAAACTCAGTTTGCAATAGCAATTGCAGAGTATTGCAAAGTAAAGGATTAAATTAACATATGCTAGTATATATAGGCTAGCATGGTTGTGTGAAATCTTTGTACACTTAGAAATTCTAAGGTCATCAACAAAAACCTCACAGAAATTCTTCCCTTACATCACAGAGAAAACAGTCATTAGACAGAAATTCCTTCTATCCTCATATCTGCAAACGTATCCATTTCATTATTTATGCTCATCACAAAGATGATATATGTCTGCTCTCATCAAAGCCATGTGTCCCCATCATCTTCTCACTCCGTCAATTCCCATTCTCTGCTCTGATCCCTGCCTTTCATTTAAATGCTTAAATCTCTCCTATTAAAAAAAAAATTAGACAATTACACACATGCATATACCTTCAACCCTTTGTCTTCTAGCCCTAGAATTCTCCTTCCTGACAGCTGTCATTGATGGTCTAATCTGCACTCATACTTCCTCACTGCCTCTAGTTACTTTTCATCCCTTCTCAGTCTCCCCTCTCCCCTCACCATATCACTGGACATACTCTTACTGATGTTACAAGTGACTTTGTAATCGCCATGTGTAATAAATGCTTGATCTTGCTCAAAATCCAGGGAATGCTTTTGCTCCTGACATTGCTTGACCACTCTGAATAGAATTAGGCACAAGTGACTTTTTCTTTCTTCTTGAAACTTCCTGACAACCTTGTCTTCTTTGAAAACACCCTCACGAGTCTCCTCCTGGCACTCTGTTTCTTCTTGGTTCTCTTCACTGATTTCTTGTTCTCTAGCTAATTTCACTGCTTTCAAGGTTTGTTCTGAGGCCAAATTCTCTTCTCACTCTTTGTCTTCTCCCTACTTTAATGACTTTCTTTAATATGACCATGATTGAGTAGTTATGACTCTGACCCAGACCCCTCTTCTGTATGTTAGACCCGTAGTTCCTCTTACTTACTGAATGTCTCCACCTGGATGCCCCATACACTACTCAAAAAAACTAATATGGACAGATCAGAATCATTCTCCTCCAAAACTTGCTCTTCTCCTTTAGTTTCCTATCCAGGTTAAAAATACCATCAGCTACCAAACTTGGAATTTATGCCAAGGATTTATTAAAATCCTTACTCTTCCTCATCCCTTACAGCCTAATCAGATGCCCAAGTTCTGCTGTCTCTGAATCATGAACACTTCTTTCTACCTGATCTTAGCTGCCTCTGGCATTGCTCGTTTACAGTCTGTTGTGCAAGAGCACAGTCTTTTGTAAAGCGCACATCTAATCCCCAACTTCCTTGTATAAACCCCTCTCGGTGACTTCCTATTTTCTCAGATGAAGTTCAGTCTCCTTGGAATAGTGTAGGAGACCCTTATAATCCAATCCTGCATAATCTTACCTCCTTTGATTTTTCTACAAAACCACACACTTGTTTTCACTTTCCTGAACGCATCATGCTATTTCATGCATCCATGACTTAGAATACGTCTTTCCTTGTTTTCTGCCAACTGGATTCCTACTTATTCTTTAAGACTCAGGGGTACTTATCCTTGGAAACCTTTTTAGATTTCTAAGGCAAGTTTGTTACTTATTCCTCCCTATTCTCATACAGCTCCGCAGTAGTGTTTATCACATTGTTTATTTAAAAGTCCATCTCCCCAAATGAGACCATCTTAAAAGTAGCGACCATGTCTTATCCTTTTCAAGCACATTAGTCATACCTGACAATATGTGTTGAATATGTGTATGATATCATCTTCATCACTGAAGTGTCTTACATTGTCTTTTAGCTTCAAATTGTAAAAATACTTATCATGATTACTTCCCTTCAGTCCCTTGTAGAATTGTTTAACCAAGTTGCGTTTTAACAATATGTTATGGGCTTTTGTTGAGGGCATCCTTATAAAAAATAGCCTTGTGACAATGACTTACTTATTGTTATCAAGTTTCCTTAAGAATATCAACTATAGTGGAGTCCAATGCCTCATGGGGAGCTTGTTATTGGTATTTGGTACGGCAGTGAGTTTCCACCTTCCCATCTAAGGTTCATGGAATTGCATGGGAATGAAGGGAATCAGAATGAAGGGATCAGAGCTGAGCTAGATCAAGTCAGCTTAAAATTGTAATCTGTATATTATCCAGGCAGACCAGAGTAAAATTTAAGAATACTCTGAATTGTGTTTCTCTCCACCCAGAGATCAACAGAATTTTTTTTCTTTCTTAAGAACATAGATGGAAGTTTTTTTAATTCAAAATTTGATATTACTCTGGGTAATGTGTAATGTAATGAAAAGCTTTATTTATTGTTTTTATTCCCTTGGAGCATCATTCTCTAAACTAGTATTTTAGAAACTTTACATTTTTATCTTTGAAGGTTGTTTAATGCTAATTGGCAGTTGATATTGCTTCGGGTTTTAGTGTACTGCTGTGTTTGTGCTTTGCTTCAGTATTTTGCAGAATCCATACTATACTCAGAAGGGTTTGTGATTTAGTACCATTCAGGTATTTTAAGGTTTTGATATAACACAGATACAGATATCCTTAAAATTCTTACAAATCAATACAAAATAGTTACAGCCTCCATAGTGTAGGACTGAGTATTTTAGTATACTGTAAAACATGTGTGCCAGATGGTGGTGTTATACTAGTTATCAACAAAACTGAAATGTCCTAAATTTATGTTTGGATTTATTAGATGTGAAGACATGGTAGATGTGCGAAGATTAAAGATGCTTCAGATGGTGCAGTTGTTTAAATGTGAAGAAGATGCTGCCCAGGTAAAGATCAATCAGGCACATTATGCACTTGCCTTTTCTTAGAAGATTGATTTCACCTAACTATAAACAAAAGTGTACTTTTCATGGTCCTAAGCAAGTAAATTCATTAAGTCACATTCTAGTTTATCCTGTCAAAATAATAAAGTTTTGTATTCCCACTTACCTTACTGGTCTCATTTTTTTAAAATTTATTTTAATTAATTTATTTTTGGCTGTGTTGGGTCTTCGTTGCTGCACACAGGCTTTCTCTAGTTGCGGCGAGTGGGGGCTACTCTTTGTTGTAGTGCACGGGTTTCTCACTATGGTGGCTTCTCTTGTTGTGGAGCACGGGCTCTAGGTGCGTGGGCTTCAGTTGTGGCACACGGGCTTCAGTAGTTATGGCACACGGGCTTCAGTAGTTGTGGTGCACGGGCTCTAGAGTGCAGGCTCATTAGTTGTGGTGCATGGGCTTAGTTGCTCCGTGGTATGCAGGATCTTCCCGCACCAGGGCTCGAATCCGTGTCTCCTGCATTGGCAAGTGGATTCTTAACCACTGCACCACCAGGGAAGCCCTTACTCGTCTCATTTGACTTATCTTCTCAATGAAATGCTCTATTGAGCTAGAAATTGGGATTATGTATTATTTATTACTGTTGATTTGGTTGTCAGTTACACATCCCAGGATGAAGCCTGGTGTAGCTTATTGCTTTTTAACCCACAAGAAGGTTTTTCAGCTAGATAAACAATTTGCTATCTTTGTATAGTTAGCATCAAAGAACATGATTCCAGCTTGACATAGAAGAAACTTATGATTTTAAGTAGTAACATAAATCTATAATGAGATTCCAATAAGATTATATTACATAAACACATGATGTTCTATTAGTATAAATCATGCAATGTTAATTTTAAATGAGTGCTTCTCTTTAATAGGTCTTGTCTTTAGATTTTTAAAAATTTTGAGTGGGAGGAGAGGTCATTAATTCATGTAGCTTGGCATTGAATGAAATGAGCTATTAAGGTTATAACTAATGGATTAATTAATCACATGATAGTAATCTTTCTTTATATAAATATGACGTTTTGATATAAGACATAAAGAGTTATGAATCCAGCTTCACTGTTATTTATTTTCGTTTAGGCAGTAGAATGGCTAAGTGAACTTCTGGATGCTCTTCTTAAGACCCACATCAGACTGGGTGATGATGCCCAGGAAACGAAAGTTCTACTGGAGAAGCATAGAAAATTTGTTGATGTTGCCCAGGTGCAGAGCTGGTTATCTTCCTTTTCTACAAGCTATGTGTTTGCATAGCTTTCTGCATGATTGTAATGTAACTTAACCTTCCAAGTCCAAGAAGATTGGTTACGTTAATCCAGAAATATTACAGAACTAAGAAAATGTCAGCCGGTGAATCAAAACTAGCCTGCATAAACTTGAGAGGGTTTATGTTTTCCTGAATACAGGTTCTGTATGCTTCCTCTGATTTATGGTATATATTATGACATTTTTAGGCAGTAACTGTTCATTCACGAAAGTAAATCAGTAAATGACAAACCCTAGTTTCTGCATCTCACTAGTGTTAGCATAGCAACACAGATTTTTTTTTTTGCATGTGAAAAGTATCTTAATTTATTTTCTCTAACTATTGAGTTCACATTGTAACAGTGTGGTTTCCTGTATGTAATATAAAGTGCCCACTTGCCACCCATTCGTTTTGATCAATGAGGGAGCAAACCTTTTTTTTTTTTTTGTGGGGTGGGGGGTCATGGTTGAGCAGACCGAGGTGGGGAAAACAGAGTAAGAGAGGGAAGCCAGACAAGAAATAAACTTAATAAAAATTAACTGAAAGTATTGCTTCCCCTTTATCATTTATGCATGCAGACAGTTTGTAGCAGTAAGTGCCAGTGGACTTACTCATTATTGCTTTCTAGTAGTGTTGCTTAATTGTCGTCTCAGTCCTCTTGCACACTTTCCCATCCCTCTTTTCAGAATTCTTTTATTATAATTTCATGTTGACTTTTTCTTTTTCAGAGCACTTATGACTATGGAAGACAGTTGCTACAGGCCACAGTTGTGCTGTGCCAGTCTTTGCGCTGCACCTCTCGATCATCTGGGGATACACTTCCTCGACTGAACAGAGTATGGAAACAATTTACGATAGCATCTGAAGAGAGGGTACATAGGCTGGAAATGGCTATTGCGTTTCACTCAAATGCTGAAAAGGTTCGCTTTTTTAAAAATGTAGTTTCAGTAGTGTTTGTACGTTTAAAATATGTTAACCTTGTAATTTTGTTATGTCTGTTTTTTAAAAATTTATATTAATTTCATTGTTTAAAGATTGTTTAGATATAATGTATTGTCTTAGAAAGTTCAAATCAGATTCTTAGTAAGCCATACCAGTGCTAGAGGACTGTGGTTAGAGGAGTTGAAACTATCCAGTAGTCCTCTCTCAGCAGCACGTCTCTCCTCACCAGACCTGGTGCCCAGAATGTACTGTCTGTTCTTTCAGGTGTCATGACTCCCATCTGTTTCATTATGCCAGGAAAGGAAACTTTGCTTTGGCAACTACTACTAATTGTCATAAATTTTTTAAAAGGTCATTTGTGATTTTTATAATGTTTAGAGACTGTCCAGCTAAAATTATGAGAGTAAGGATAAAATAACTTTTATTCATTCTAGAATTTATTATTTAATGAATTCATTAGTCCCAGAAACCAAAAATGAAATATGCAGGCAAATTTTCAATAGAACCTTTTTCTCAACTGCACAGTGAAAATTTATAGCACCCAAGCCTTATATTTCCATTCCAAAGAGGAGTCTTACTAAGTAGTTAACTTTGTTTTGATCTCTTAACGATCACAGTTTATATGTAGGGAATGTTCAATACAATTTAAGATATGAGAAACCTAAGATGTAAATGTGATAGCCTTAGTCTGTAGAACAGAAGAGAAATTGCCAGGAACCTCAGGAATTAAGCAGTTTCTGTCTGTGTTATGCAGTACATTTGTTAGGAAATGTCCACAGTTAACTCTTTTTGAGCTGGTCACTGAACTCCACAGGTCAGTGTTTTAGTGTAAAATGGGCCTGGTGATGATGAATGAAAGTACACAAAATGGCTTGACTTGTTTATCTATTGATTGTTTTAATGAAAACTTTTTATTGAAATATAGTATTAACATAGAAAAGTGTACAGCTCAAATGTTCTGCTCACTGAATTTTCATAGAGTGAGCATGCCTGTGTAATCAGTGCACTATTCAAACAACAGAACGTTACCAGTACCCCAGAGGCTCTCCACCCTCTTTTAATCACCCTGCTTCTGCTGCCCATCGCGGGGTGACCACTGGCCTGATTTCTAACACCACTGATAACTTTTTAGGATCGTGCTTTAAAAATGTATCTGCAAAGACATTTTAAAACCTAGATCTCTTTAAGAAGTTATGTAAGAATGAATATGGTTGAGACTTTTTTTTGTAGAAAATTAATGTTCTTATTTCTTCTGGTACATGGCCTTTATCATGCTTGTAATAAACTCTTTAAGTTATTTTATTGTGCCAACCTATGTAAAGCCTTTTGTTATCAGATGTTATTTTTCTTTTGAGTGTGTTGTATTTTATACCAGTAAGCATAAATATAACCACAACTATAAGCAACTTGTATAGCAAATGATAGTGATTGGGAAAATATTTAAATTTAATCTAGAATTTTACAATATGAAAATGTCCTTTATGAGTAATGCTGAAGTAAACATAATTGGATTAAGTAAACTATAATGCAAAAAAAGTTGTAAAAATAAATACTTTCTTCTGCCCCAAATTTTGCAGGTTTTTTTCTTGGAGGTAATTTTTTTAAATTAGTATTATTATTTTAAATCTGGAGTGTATCTTAGACCCATAGAACATCTCAATTTGAGACTAGCCATACTTCAAAAGCTCACTAGCCACATGTACTTAGTGGCTACTATGTGTGGGTCTGTACTTGTAGACTTAACTGTTACAAATCACAGCATTTTTTTTTCTTTCCTTATTTTCTTTTGTACCATTTAAATTTAAATGGTAATAGTTAAGGAAAAAATAATATCAAGGACTGTAGAACTTCTGTGTTTGAATTAAAACCTTAATCAATTTACATCTTTTTTTGTTGTTATTTTTGTTTTGTTTGTTTGCTTACATCATTTAACTCAGGTCAGTGGATCACTTTTTAAAATAACTATAAAGTTTCTAGCTAGATAATCACATCAGTTATGTGTTTGTACTCTGAGTATATGTTGTTATGTATTTATATTTTCTTTCATTTTTGAAGTCTGTAAGCTCTTTGAGGTCAAAATCTGTATCTCATTCATATCCCAAGCTGCTACATAAACATAAAGTAAGTATTCAATAAATAGTTACTTAATGAATGAAAGAATACTACTTTTTAAGCACAGTTTGAGCTTAGATTCCAAATAGTAGTCTAGTATTATTTTTTTCTTGGAAATCACTATAAACCTCTTTATACTCCAGTTATATTATTGGTAGGGATTGTGTATTTCATTTTGTTTGAATTTCTTAGGCCAGCTTTGATCAATCTTCTATAATGGCATACACGAAGATGCCAAGAACAGAACAAAAACACCTTCAATCTACTAAACTTGGATGAATTTGATTCCTTTTCTGTGTCTCTTGATTGATGTTGCATTTTTATTTGTTGCAGATTTTGCAAGACTGTCCAGAAGAGCCTGAAGCTATTAATGATGAGGAGCAATTTGATGAAATTGAAGCAGTTGGGAAATCGCTTTTAGATAGACTAACTGTTCCTGTGGTTTATCCTGATGGGTATGGTGCATGTTCTTACAATTTGTGTTTTTATCAGTAAGGTCTTAAAGGGATATCAAGAGAAGAAAGTCTGTTTCTTAAAAGTCCTGGTAAATTAGCTTTGGTTCACATTTTCAATTTCTATAAAAGGTTAGTTTAAAATGAAAAGAAATCCATACTGGGCTCTTAACAATAGTAGCAATTGGTACTTGCTGCTGTCAAATTTATTGCTCTTGGTAGCTTGTTGTAGAATAAAGATCATCGACTAGGTTGACATCTTGGGTTCTCGCCTTGACTTTGATGGTAAGGAGCTGGGTGACTTTGGGCTTCATTCATGGAAGGGACGGGGAGGGAACTAATGTTTAGTAACTTAAAATATATACCAAGCCCCAGGTTAAACACTTCACCTTAATTACTTTTGACCAGGGCTAGAGCAGTATGATTATTTTGATTCACAAATGAAGAAACTAAAGCTCAGAAAGGTTAAGTAAGGTCCTCAGGATTTCACAGCTTCTGAGTGGAATTAGAATATAGTTTCAGGTCTGTCTAGCACCAGATCCATTCTCTTTTCACTGTGCTGTATGGAGTCCTAATTTCTTCATTTGTAAAATGATGGGGTTCTGATTCTCACATTCATTTCCATTTCAAATAGTTGATCATAAAAATAAGAAATAGCCTCTTGAAAATAAACAGACGAGTAAATGAATCAGAAGGAGCTTTATCTACAAGGAGCTAGACCTTCTTAGTAAAAATAATTTAGAAGTAATCCAGAGGATGTTGAATTAAAACAATAGAGAGGGCTTCCCTGGTGGCGCAGTGGTTGAGAGTCCGCCTGCCGATGCAGGGGACACGGGTTCGTGCTCCGGTCCGGGAAGATCCCACATGCCGTGGAGTGGCTGGGCCCGTGAGCCATGGCCGCTGAGCCTGCGCGTCCTGAGCCTGTGCTCCGCAATGGGAGAGGCCGCAACAGTGAGAGGCCCGCGTACTGCAAAAAAATAAATAAGTAAAAAATAAAACAATAGAGAAACCAAACCATTGAATACAGGTATCCTTACATTGTAACAGAGTGTAATGGGTACGATTGTGGACTCTGGATCCAGATTTGTTGGGTTTAAATCTCAGCTCCGCCACTTATGAGCTATGACATCTTGGGCAAGCCACTTAACCTTTCTATGCCTCAATTTCCTCATCTAAAAATAGGGATATATGGGGCTTCCCTGGTGGCGCAGTGGTTGAGAGTCTGCCTGCCGATGCAGGGGACACGGGTTCGTGCCCCGGTCCGGGAAGATCCCACATGCCGCGGAGCGGCTGGGCCCGTGAGCCATGGCCGCTGAGCCTGCGCGTCCAGAGCCTGTGCTCCACAACGGGAGAGGCCACAACAGTGAGAGGCCTGCGTACCGCAAAAAAATAAATAAATAAAAATAAAAATAGGGATATATTTTCCATACCTCGTCAGGTTACAAGAGCGAGGAAATTAAATGAGCTACATGTATATAAACTACTTAAAACAATTGTGACACATGGTAAATGCCACTACTACTGTGTCATGAACTTCAAATGATTATTTGGAATTGATATTGAGAAGATATAACTTTATGCCCAGGAACAAATACTGTTCATAGTCTGTACTCAGATAATCTCTAGTCGTACCTAAACTTGAACAATTAGAAGTAGCTTAAAGTCATGTATATCTCCAATGTATAAAAGAGAATAAAATCTAAAAGTTTATAAATTCAGCTGGTAACAGTATTAGTAGGGTGCTTCTGGTTGTTCCATTCCAGGAACCCCCCCCTCCCCTCGCCAAAATCTCATTTCTGTGTTTCATAACCAGTTGTCATAAAGTCGGTCTCATTCTACTTAACTCATCCTAGGAGCATCTACCACTGGTATTTTTGCTTGGGCTTCTCCTCCTGTGTTCTACAAATAGTTCATGTGTCATTTTCATTTTTAAGATAAAAGAGTAAGTTAGGGCTGTATATTCTAATTTCACAACTTTAATATTTGCGATTATTATTTCATTCCCTTTTATATGATAATTTGTTTATGCTGTGTAAAGTTGGACAGTAAGCTTAGTCAGATTTATCTTTTGTAACATTCTCCTAGAACAATAAAAGAAATTAGGTGGTCTCTCTGGATTCACTGCTTGAAGACCCAGGTTCAAATTCTGTTTTTTCCACTGTGTGATCTTAGTCATTTAATTTTCTAGGTCTTAGTTTTCTGATCTAAAAAATGAGGAGCTTAACCAGATTATTTCCAAGAACTCGTAGAGCTCTAAAAGATTCTGTGACTCTGAATACTGTGTCTTTGCAGATAGGATAAAATTAAATAATTTTACCTATTAATGTCCCAAATGATGGCTTAACATTAAACGGATATTTTACTTGGTAGCTATATTAGACAACTAGTATCTGTAGCCCTTGGCACTGAAGTACACATACAAATTTTATATTTGTGTATGCTTATGGGCCCCAAGCTAAAAGTATAACATTTATACTGTTGCATTGTTTTGTTTATTTGTTGAATTGTTTGGTTTATTGAGATTATCATAAGTGTACATGATAGGACATTTATACTTCTAATAAATTTTTCTCAACATGTCTTAATATATATTATGCCATTTTAAAAAATGTTTCTCCTACCAAATTGCTACTCAGAGGTAAACAGTATGGTCTGCAAAAAGAACTAACACCATACCACGTAGGTAATTTTTATGGTAATTTTTGCTTCCTTTTGCATTGACTGCAGTCAGTGGATTTGTATTAATCTGACTGGGCTTTTTCTGTTTTGATTTTTAGAACTGAACAATATTTTGGGAGTCCAAGTGACATGGCTTCTACTGCAGAACACATCAGAGACAGGATGAAACTAGTTAGTCTCAAAAGGCAGCAGCTGAGACATCCCGAAATGATGACTACAGAGAGCTAATAGCTGCCTTCTTCCCGCAGATCTGCAGTTCATAATCCCGCATGTCGTTGGCATACTGCAGCATCGGCTACAATATGTTAAGATGCATTTCACAGCCAGGATAAGCCTCATTTCTTTCCATTACACGTTTCTCTCCATGTGTTAACATCTTGTAACTACCAAGGCAGAATTATTTAACATGCTTTGAAACCATAGACTCCAAGTATCTTAAAAGAAGGAACTGTAAACATTGCACTGAAAACTTGCTTTAAAGCTTTACCTGACCTGTCAGTTTGTAGATGAATAACTGATAATAAGCTTTGAATGGTGCTAATAAGAGTTTAGGAATTCTCTCTATAAAAAATGGTTGCCCTTCCTCCCCAAGTGATGTAGTAAATTTAGACTCTAGTTAAACTGTTATTAGTAGACAGTGGTGTCCTCAAAATTTTACTTTGTAATTCTCCTTCAAAATTGATTATTTTTACTGTGTCAGTATGAAGAAAACCTTCAGATTTTTGATATATCATATTCATTAAAAAACATTTTCCTGTTTGTATTGATAATGTATAAAAGTTGTTTGTGCTTAATAAAAGGCTTCTTTTAAACATCTTATTTAATTTGGTGGTTATATCTATTTCCAAACATGAGTGCCTTATTTAAAAGGGCATTCTTAGCATTGTGAGGATATTTTAGTATTTGTTTTTTCATGTTGGTTGCATGTATTTTAGCCAGGAAATTTATATGTAAGCATGTGTATATAATAGATAAGCATGTTTTATCATGAAAAATTATTGTGAAGAACAATTTAGATCTTTAAGAACTTATGAATAATGGAATACTATTTCTCATTTTTCTCTTCTTCAACTTGAAATATGTTATCCAAATTATTGACTACCCTGAAGATATTTTGTTTCTGGGAGAGGAGGGCTGGGGAAGAAGGCCTACATAGTTACTTAAGTGTAATCCTTTATATCAGAGTAATCTTTCAGGAACTAAAATAGCAATTGTTAATAAAATTAAATTTCTCAAGATAGACTAGAAGCAAGATTCTGAAGTGGTATAATAACAAAAATTGTACAACTCTTTTTTAGAAATAAAATTTATAAAATGTTAGTGCTTTTAAGTTTATATTGTTTAAATGGTAAAAACATAATTTTTTGTTAATTTTTATTTCAGAAAATGTTTTTGAGAAAGATTAAAAACAATTTGTAGTCTGTGATCAATACAATATTATGCAAAGAATTGTATGCTGGTTCCTTTCATTGTCTACAGAAATGCTCGTGTATCTTCTAATGCAAAAAGCTCCCTCTGAGCCTGCTGGTTTCTCCAGCCTTCTTCACTGCCAGACTTCTTGGAGAAATCCATATCCATTGACCCTACACCCTCATCACTCACTGCTCAGCACCTTGCAGTCTGGTTTTACACAGACCAGCAATGCAGTGGTTCTCAATGGGCTCCCAGTTACCGAATTGAATGACTTTTTTTTCTCAGTCTGCATCCCTTATCCTTCTTTGCCTCTGCAGCATTTATACCATTGAGCAACCTTTCCTAGACAGTGTCTCCTCCCTTGAAGATGTTATCCTCTGCTGTAACTGAGTCCAGTCACATAACTCTTACTTAAAATGCATCTACTAAAATGTGCTCTCTCTGATTCTGTCTTCAGAATGCTTCTGGAAGTATCTCATCCTTAGGGTTTCTATTTTATCCCAGTGTCCTGGGTTACATATCTGGTCCAAAATTCTAAGCCTGTACTTTCAGCTACCTACTTGACATTCCAACCTAGGTGAAGTTACTTACCATATTTTCCACCTTTCGCCTCTTGGAGTAATTTTGGTAAAAGATGCAGCCTTTTTTTAATAGTCAGACATGCCAGAAAATCTGGGGCCACATTCAGCTGTTCCCTCTCATGCTGCCACTGCTCTGAGAACATCCAGGAAGGTTTTTCTATATTCGATAATCCTCAGTCTTTTAGGGCTTAACTTTTGTGAGTGTAAATGTTTGTGATTCTTCATTTCAGTCTTCATGATGGTGCTAACCACGCGCTACAGTTTATGTCTGTACCTGCTACATTATAAGCTCTTTTGAGGGAAGGAATCTTCTGGGCCTGACTTCTCCTCTTCCCAGCCTTTTGCTCATGCATAATAGTTTCTCAGTTCCCCTGTATGTGAATGGTCTGTTGTAGGCATTAGTAATAATCTCTCTTGTATTGTAGTCTGAAGTATGTTTTAAACAGATTTCCTAAAGTTAGGACTGACTTATGAGTGAATCTATTCATCAGGAAGTCATTTGGTATTTTAAATACTGGCTAATTTAGATACTTACTTGCATTCAATATCTATTTCTCTTACTGAATTTCACAGAATTCGAATGTTTTTATTAAGACTTTGCCAGAAAGGAATTTGACTGTAAGTAAAGAGACTCTTCAGTTCTACCATCAACTCGCCTACTGATTGTCAAATGAGTTAATTTTATATGCCTTAAGCTATCCTGTCTACAGCAAGAGCGAAATAAGGCACATCTGGAAATATTTGTAATTTGAGTAGTTCAAATGAAGATGAATATGTTTTTATCACATAATAAATATTGTTGCTTTTCATTTGTAACTGTGCTGCTACTTTCTATTTGTATATCCATATACACATAGACAATTATGAATGAAAACCCAACAGTGCCCTAATGTGATTTTTTTCATAAGGTCATAGTTCACTTGGAATACCTGTGAAGGAAGTGATTGCAGTCTGTTTGAAATGACAAGTTCTTTGTACATCATAAATTAACATTAGCCCCGCAGATATAACAGAGAAAGAACCATCATTTCTAATTGGTATATGCTGCAACTTTCCACATTACTTTAGCTCATCTCAGGGAATTACTGAAATGTTAATTGGGCCAGCTTCATTTTGTTTTATTTTTTTCCTTTTGTCTTCATGTCATGTATTTGTTCCCGTGTAAGCTCCATATCTAAGGACAGTTTTGGCCTCTGTTCTTCACACAAGTCTAACCCGGCAGAGTTATGATATGCGAAGATGATAACTTCATTTCAGATGAAATTGACTTTATTCTCAGTCCTCATTGTTGGTGACCTTGTTCTACTCTTGTAACTCATTGGTCGTGTTGATGAAACTGCTCAGCCTGCCAACTAAGATATCAGTGGCAGTTCTAGGCTTCCTTGCTGTGTAGAAGGTTGGATATTTCTCTCACTTCACAGGCCTTTAAATTGGCCAGTGCTCCAAAGCGTTACCTAGTATTAACGTGTTTGTCGTTTGTTTCATTACCCTGTCAGTTCATGTGTGGGGTGTGCTATTTAGTGTATTATTATTATAGTTAGTGCATTCTCCTTAATGTGAACGTGACAGTTACTTTTCTGATGGTGCTGAGTAAATCATACATAAACCCACTGTAACAAATGTCATGATTGATTATGAACCCGTCTCACTGTACCATCTGCATTTGGAGAAAGAATTCAGAATTTTCTACTACACTGTAAGT
Organism: Phocoena sinus; assembly: GCF_008692025.1. Lineage (NCBI taxonomy): Eukaryota > Metazoa > Chordata > Mammalia > Artiodactyla > Phocoenidae > Phocoena > Phocoena sinus. Next base: position 54,870,044 of record NC_045769.1, read on the forward strand.
TCTCTGCCAGAGAGATTGGAAAATACTGTGTACTTTTCCCGTCCTTACAGGACAGTAATAAAATACTGTGGTTACTAAAAACCAAGCATACTATAATTGCTAAAGTCCTCCCCATCTTGAGCCTGTTGAAAACGGTAGAAGAAATTAACATCGGTAAATATCATCAATGACAAGAGTTCTATGATTGGGATGTCTTTGCTTAAACCTTGAAAGGAAAAATTCTCTAGGAGTAGGAAGATGGGCTGGAACATAGCTGACCAGTTAACCTAATTAGCAAACTTAACCAGTGTTAACTTTCAGTTCTAAAAATAAAAATCTCCAGATGGGAGTGGAAAATATGCTCTTGGTATGTAGGGCAATGAATACCTTGATGAGGCAAAATGAAGCACAGATAAAACACCTGACATTATTTGACTTTAGTGTGTGCTACAGAAAATCTAGTTTTAGCTAAGATACATGAATAATGGCAAGAATAGTAGAGGAAAGATCATAAAGGCTAAAATAAGAACTATAGTGAATATAATGCAAAGAGTTTGGAGTTTAAATACCTGACTTCAAAGTCTGGCTTTGCCATTTACTGACCTTGGTAAAAAATCACTAAATTTCTCTGGATCTGTAAAATAGAGAAATCATATCAAATAGTTTTAAGAATGAAGTACAATCATGTTAAAAAGTATTGAAAGCCAAAATGTCTTTCAAAGTGGAAGGTATTATCTTTTCGGAATAGAAAATGGAGCATTCTTTAATCTTGCTCTTGTCACAGGTGGAAGCATGGGGTCTTGGGGGAAGGGGAACCTTGTCTGCTCACCTCCCAACGGTCCGTTTCCCTCCATTCTATACACTGAAAATGCCAAGGGTGGGGTCAACGAGCTTGGCAGTAAATAGCAAGCCTTTTAAATCTGACAAATTAACTCTTTTATGACAGGATGATAGGCCAGCCAGATGGAGGACAAATGAGGAGTATCATCTACTTTGAGGTTGACAGGACACGACACAGTTCCATCAATAAATAAGAAAGTAAGTAAAAATCATACTTAGGATCTTAGTGAGTCAGCACCAACCTATAGAAACAAGAGCATGAATCTGACCACCGTTAGTGCTGTTATGGTTAGAGAAGAGTAATCCTGGTAAACTTGGGTAGTGATAATAACAGAAAAAGATTGGTCCTGTAATAGAGGCTGATAGAACTAAGGGTGCTCCATGAAATAGCATAAATAAGGGGGAATGTTTTAAGACTGAAAAGCGTCCTAGATATGCTGAATAACACGACCGTAATATTTTAAAGCAGACTTGAAAACATGTCAAAACTAGTCTGTGTGCTTCAAGAAAAAGCAGAGCCTGTACTAGAACATGAAGAACTTAAGAGATCCCAGGAAAGCCACAACCATGACTACGTAGTGTGAAAGCAGTAAGTAAAATTTTAAAAGAATCAAGATTATTTTTGTTAGAAAACTCTTAGGAGTCAATACACATAATACCCACGTATCATGATACAGGAATTCTTAGCAAATAACTAAAAATAGTTACCAGCTTTAGGTATTATGAGCAGCGTTGTTATGGATCCAAGGCATGTAGAAAACTGTTTCTGTCAAAAGGCTAAATTCTGAAGCCATTCTTGGTGACTCTCAAGGTGCCACTTCAGAAGTATTTACAAGTCAAATGCCATCTCTTTAGGGTGTCCCCAAATGTGTTGCTCCCTGAAGAGACAGGAGGACGGTTCAGATGTCCTTCCATTCAGAAAAAGAGACCTGTTCTCTATGATCAAGCCTCACATCATGTTTCGGTTCTACACATCTCTTCTATTATCGTTACCCTGGTTGTTTTAGAAGTCAGTAAAAATGTCTATGCTTGGTTTTTCCCTTAATGTTTTTTCATCTTAACTCTTATGTTAGTCTACACAGCCAACAAACTTGCTCAGAATATACTATCAATGTATGTATTATTTTTATTAAGGTATGAGGAGATCGAAGTATCACTTTGACAATTTTCAGTCAGCATAGATTTGAAAACTGATTGCTCACCTCACACTCAGGAATATCCTTTCACAAACTCTTAAGTTTCTAAGTTGACACTGTTTGGATGAATTTGATGGTTATGTTGCTATGAGATCAATGATGAAATTCTCAGCAACCTTATTTGGCAAGCATTTCACCCTGGATTTTTTCCCCCAACATTTTATTGTAAAATTTTTCAAACATAAAAAAGTTAAAATTTTACAGTGTACTCACCACCCAGATGCCAGTTAGCATTATGCTATCACATACCTATCCATCTATCAGTTCATCAATCCAGATTATTTTTGATTCATTTTAAATTTCAGAAATCTACACACTTCCTACTAAATACTTTAGCATACATATCATTAACTAGAATTCAATGTTTGCTTACATTTTTACTTTTATGTAAAATTAGCGTACAGTGAAATGCATAAATCTTAAGTGTGTATCTGCTGGGTTTCGGCAAATGCATACAGTGCTATCAAGATATAAAATGTTACCAGAAAATTCCCATGTGGCCATTCCAGTCAGTCCTTGTTCCCCCCCGCCCCCTGTCCCCACAAGCATCCTCTTCTTTATTCTACTGTATATCAGATTTGTGCATTCTAGATCTTTGTATAAGTAGAGTCACACAGCATGTACTCTTAGAAGGCTTCTTCATTTACTATGTTTTGGAGATTTATCCATGTGGTTGGGTGTATCAATAGTTCGTTCCTTTTTTATTGCTGAGAAGTATTCCATTCTATGACTATATTACAGTTTATTTATTCACTTCCCTATTTATAAATACCTGGGCAATTTCCAGTATTGGCAATTATGAATGAAGCTGCTATGATTATTCTTAACGTAAGTCTTACGTGAACATAATCTTTCATTTCTCTTGAGTGAATACCTAGGATTAGGATTTCTGTGTCACAGGGTAGTTTTAAAAGAAACTGCCATACCTTTTTTCATTGTGGTTGTGCTGTGTCCTGGATTTTCACCATATTTTGAATGTGTAGAAAGGTGTAAACTATTTTTATGACCCATATTTGAAGTATTAGAAGTGGGTTTGGGATAGAAATGGCATTCTTCACGGTTGGCAGTTGGTGCTGAGGGAAGCAAATGCCTATCTGCCCGAAACAGCTCCCCAAATTGTTCCTATCCCTGGAATTTTAGAATTAATTTAACTCCTTGAAAGATTAAAGTACTTACCCAAGCATGGTGATATATTAACTAGAAGAAACAGCATTAGTTTATGTTACTAACTTTTGCCACCCGTTTTCAGTAGGTAAAATAAGACTGATAACTGAACAGAAAAGATTCTGTTCAATGGCGGTAGTAAAGAACATGTACTACTAGTCATTCCCAGGTACAGCAGTGTGAGAGAGAACCATCTGGACAGGAAAATCCCCCAAATGGTGATCAAGAAACCAGAAAACGGGGTGGGGAGAATTCTACCTCACAGTTGTGCATAGGGGATAGCTATGTTTTTGCAGGACATTTTAGCCTTTACAAATCATATTTTCAATATTGTCTTTTTATTCTGTATCACCCAGCTATAGTTATTTCACACCCCAGTGACTTTTATCCCGTTTGTCTTACCCTTCCTGCCTGTTCTGTTACATATAGTGGTTACCTGTATAAGGCTATAAAATTATAATCATATGTATGTTTCCAATGCTTGTGTTCAAAGATATTTATGTATGATTCATCCAGTCTTTCCTATTTGATTTTTAAGGGCTGGGATATTTGGCTTCTACTGTAAATCCTTATAATGTTCCACACATATTGTAAATGTAATGAAAATGTTAAAAACTATAATTCATGGCAACAGATTTTGATATGTATTTCTTTGTATGTTATCACTTTGGACAATAAATTTGGTTTCTGTTAATAAAGATTGTTCATCCCATCTAGGGAGAATTAAGTCATACGGGTCTGTATAACATAATCTGATGAATTCTGCATTTCTGAATCTATTCAAATTAGTTTTTTAACTTTAAATTTTTTCTAGCAATATTCTCTGAAATCTTTGATTAAAACGAAAATGCAACTCCTTTATTGTGAAATAATCTGGAGTCTTAGAAGACAGAGGCTAAGCACACTTTCCCTTGTGCTTCTCCTTCCCTTGTCAATAGCCCCCATCCTACCTTCCCACAGGCTTGGCACAGAAACTCAGGGCTTTCTCTAAGTCCTACTTTGTCAGAAGTTGTTAGGTTCTCATCATGGTAGGTAGTAGTTAAATTTGTTCCTACCAAGAAGTCCTTTTTTTTTTTTTTTAATTTTTATCTTTGGCTATGTTGGGTCTTAGTTGCGGCGCACAGGCTCTTCACTGCAGCTCACGGGCTTCTCTCTACTTGTGGCATCCTGTTTTCTCTAGTTGTGGTGCACAGGCTCCAGGGCACGTGGGCTCTGTAGTTTGCAGCAAGCAAGCTCTCTAGTTGAGGTGTGCGAGCTCAGTAGTTGTGCTGTGCAGGCTTAGTTACCCTGGGGCACGTGGGATCTTAGTTCCCTGACCAGGGATCGCGCCCACGTCCCCTGCATTGGAAGGCGGATTCTTTGCCACTGGACCACAAGGGAAGTCCTCAAGAAGTCCATTTTTAAGACTGAAAAGGCGAATGTGTATTTGGGACTGGGGAATGCATATTAGAACAAAGTTAGCTGTATTTAAAAATAACACAATTAATCATATTATGCTATACATAGTAGCAGCTCCAGAATGGCTACCAGGAGTTTAGAGTTGCCAGAATTTGGAAGTTGGCATGCCTTATACCTTGTCCAATGAAGTTAGGTACATTTGAGTGACAGTTCAGCATACAAGCAAAATACGTGTATGAAAAAGAATGTACCTTTATTATTAATATTTTCATTTTACTAGCTACAGTATCCACCCACATCTCTAGATTTCCCATTAGACACATGTATCCACAAAGTTGTTCCACCTTCTGCATAAAATCTACCCAAAAGTATTCTCATAAGCATAAACTCTTATGTGAAAGTTAAAATAAGCACAAGAAATACCCAGTTTTTGCCAGGACCAAGAGGAAGAGAATTACAGTGATAGGAAGAAGTCAAAAAAGTATCTAAAAAACAATAGGTGGAAAAACTGGGAAAAAAGCAAACAATAAGCATAAAAGTTAGTTTGTAACCATGATTAAATAAAATGTAATGGTTAGTAAATCATACTCCCTTATTAAATAGCCTTGCACTGCACCAAACTGTAACTTAGCTGCCTTTGGAATTTTAACTTCCACTTAAAGAGTCTAATCTTGAAAAGATTTAATTATAAATATGTTTATAAGAATTAAAAATTGCAAACAGTCCAAAGGTTTGAATAAGCTTATTCTGTAAGGTTAAAGTATTATATTGTTGTTACAGAAGTATGTTTTTTGAAATTGGTAAAATTCTATTGAAAAGAAACATATTTATGGTATATTATTGGGTGAAAACATACAGGTTCCAAAACTATAGAAATATTATTCCATTTTAAAAATAAAAATAACTTTTTAGAACTTGAATAAGTTATCTTTGAGGTGTGGAATTAATAGGTCATTAAAATGAGTATTTTTAAAGAGCTTCTAAATATTAAATGCCTAGCAAGTATTAGTAAGTATATTCTGAAATATCTGTTGAAACAAAGGTGAAGTAGGAAAAAAAATGAAAATCTGGGGGGATAGAATTTTAAAACTGAATATCTTTTTTACTTTCACAATGCTACAAAAAGTAAATCTCATTGAAGTCTTAATATCTCAGATATATAGAAGATAACATCATGGGTTTAAATACCTTGAGGAAACAATGTGCATTTAAATTTGCTTACATCCCTCTCTTCAGGTCTATTTCAAACAAATTATTTTGTATCGGACAAAGATCCATTTTAAGAATGGGTAAGCAAAGAAAATACTCTGAAGATTTCAATGATAACTCTGTTGCTGCAGGTTGATGCTAATGAAGCCATGCCTGTATCGGAAGGGTCAAGTACCTCAATCCCAGGATGATGTGTTCCTCCAAATCCCTGAAGATAAGTAATATTGCCAGTGTCTATCCTTAGTCAAAATAAAGTCTGGGAGGGAACATGAAAGAGTCAGCAGCAACCTTTGACTTTCCTTTCTTTCTAATCTGTTTTATTCTTGTATCTAGAACACTCTCAGAATAGGACTATTTGCTCTACCCACTTGTCTACACAGTTGAATCTTCGGGGAAGTCCTGTAGTGATGACAGGACCAGGCTTTCCTAGAGTATTCTTTTAGAACTGGGGACATATTTTCCCACCAAAACGATTAAAATGCAATTGGTCTTCTTCAGCTACATTGTGGATTAAGTAAATTACTCTGTTGGATGACCTAGAGACTTAGTTAGTATTAATATTATTGTATGTTGCAATTTATGAACAACTGACCTACCAGTAGATTTTTAGAACATATCTCATTCATTATTTGGAAACTGAGTGATGATTGTGGTCAACTGTCCCTTTTTGCTTTATTCTTTAAAATTCTGTTTAAATATAAGAATAAAGTATAGTTATTGTTTTTAAAAAGTACCCTAGGAAATAGAGAAAAATATTAAAAATTAAAAATTGCCCATAATTTGTCAATGCAGAAAATATACAGTTTATATTTGATGCATTTCCTTTGTATTTTACCTAATAATATTATACAATTATTCAACTTTATTTTCTGCTTTTTACAGTCATTGTAACATAAAAATTTCCCTTTATTAATTTTTTTCCAGTGCAAGTCAATAGCTGTGTAATATTCAATGATAAGTAGATACCATAATTTAACTATTATTACTATTAAGCAAAACATTTTAGTTCATTCCTTCTTTTTCTTTCTTTCTTTCTTAATGCTTTGATAACTAATGCTGCAGTCAACATTCTTGTATTTAACTGTGATTGCGTCTCTCCTTGAGATTGATCCCTTAAAGTGGAAGTATTGGATTGGAATGTATCCATATTTTAGGACTTTTGATAGCTATGATTAAATTGCTTTCCAGAAGCAAATTTATGGTTCCCATCAAAAGCTAGCATGCCCATTTCACAGCACTCCTTCCATCACGAAGTATTATTTATTAAAAGTCTTTGCAAATTTTTGAAAAAAGCATTTTATTTACATTTCTTTAACTGCCAGTGAGACTGAAAATAATTTAATAATTTGGTATTATTTATTGTGTTTCCCCTTGATGATTTGCCGGTTATTTGTGTACTTTTCCTCTGGAGTCTTAGCCTTTTTTCTTATTTGTTTGTAGAAGTTTTTTAATAATCCTTTATCATACTTGGAGCAGTATTGTTCCTAGTTTGTCATTTTTTTTTAATCTTCATGAATTTTGGTGATGTTAGTGTGTTTATTTTTATGGTGAAATCTTAACCAATCTTCTTTTTGATTTCTTACATTGCCTTAAAGCTTAAGTCCTGCTCCTTCAGCTTAAATTTTGTTCCTCTTGTACAGTTTTAATTTTTCACTTTTAAATACAAAAGAATTGGCACATGATATGAGATAATGATCTAATATGATAGATTTTTCCAAACATCAAATGTTGTCAACATTACTTATTGAATAATCTATCTCTCCCATTAATTTCTGATACTCCCTTGAAAATAAGTTCTTAAGTTTCCTGACCTGCTTCTGGGCTTGCTGTTCTGTCTGCTGATTGGTGTATCTATTCTTTTGCCAGTACCACACTGCTTTTAGGACTGCTTTCAAAACAAAACAGAAATCAAAAGTTCTTTTTAATAGCATCACATAGAAGCAGCTCTTTTGTACTGAAAGAATTTTTTTTCGTGGCATAAGTAAATGAAGAAGAAAAACCCTGGATGAGTGTAGGTGTCAGCAGATTTAAAGGAATGAAGAGAAAAGGTTATATGCTTAAAGATGATTAAGGCAAAAGAAGAAGGGAAGTGAAGAAGCAGTAGCTGTAGATTGTATTACTTGAATGGGTAGAGTATACAACATGGAGAGAAAGAACAAGATGGTATGCAGAATGCAGAGAAGAAAAAGTATAGAGAGAAGTACAAAACAGCCAGAAAATAGTGAAAATGGAAGGGTAGGAGAAAATGGAGAAACAACATGAAGTTTTGCAAGAAGAGGAGAATAATAATTGTAGTATTACAGTATAAATATATAAAGTATATTTATAGTAGAATATTTCCATATAAAGTGTAAAGCACACACATAACAGGGCCCAGCCCATGGGATAAATAAAGATGTACAAGAACAGCATGTTGTATCAACATTAATGACAGATGAAATAGACTGAAACAAGAACCCAGGTCCCCAGACTAGCAAACCACAACCAATTCTCTCTTGTGGTCAGATTGATGGTAAAAAGAATTTGCAAGTGTAGTGCTTACCTGGAAATTATTAATATACAGTTGACCCTTGAACAATATGCATGTTAGGGGCACCAACCCTCTGCTGCAGTTGAAAATCCTTATATAATTTTACAGTCAGCCCTCCATATGTACAGTTCCACATCTGTGGATTCAACCAAGTGCTGACTTTGTAATACTGTAGTACATATTTATTGAAAAAAAATCCACATGTAAGTGGACTCATGTAGTTCAAACCCATGTTGTTTATGGGTTAGCTGTATAATTTTTCAGTTTGTAAATTTGCTTTGGAGTTATACAAGCTTTGGCTCTACAGCCTAGAGCCAGTGGTTAATAGTCTTGTTTTTGGTGTTGGGTTGACATGAGTTAAGCCATATTAACCTCATAATTTTGGATAAGTTATTTAATGTATCTAGGTCAGTTTCCCTAATAAAATGAGATTAACAATTGGAAATACCTGAAAGTGTTTCTCTGGTAATTATATGAAATCATAAACTCTTTCATAAGAGGTTAGCTGGCACATGAGCAGTGCCCTATATTGAAATTTTTTTCTGTGCACTTCCTAGACTGCAAATTCCTTGAGGGCAAAGGAATTTGGGTCTCCTTCCCATTGTTTTGCTGGTGCCTAAATCAATGCCTGGAGCATCAGAAGTGCTTTGTTGAAAAAATAAATGAATATTTGCATGGAATCTAAAATGCCATCACGTTTTTGTTGTGTTTTGTTTTTAACCTATTTGACCATTTTACAGGGCTTTTTTCTAAGGGATACAAGTGTGATGATAGGGGAGAGAGAGAGGACAAGACCACAGGTTTGCATTCTGAGAGTCTACTCTCTGAATGTAAAAATGCCATCTTTTCTTGTCAAGAGACTCCTCTCAATGCAGCTTCATCTAAAAGGAGCCATAGTTTAAGTCAGCATCAACTAACACATTAGATTATGAACCCCCTGATGGGAAATGGTTAATAACCAGGTAAGGGCAGGAGTGGATGGCACTGAGGCAAGGGGCCCATGGCAGAGGAGACCAGGAAGGAGCAGAGACTGTGAGGCTACAAAAACAGGTACAAAGACCTCTGCCTTGCAATTCCCCATGAGCTGGTCTGCCTGTTTTATTCTGCAAAATTTTCACATCCAAATATACTTAGGAGATGGAATTCTGGGGAGAGATTCTAAATAAAATTCAGCCTCTTCATTATTATTCTGGAGCATACATTCTGAACCAAAAAGCTTCCTTCCAATTCCTTAATCTCAAAGTTCTGTTTTTAAAGAAATGAGTTTGAATTCATACTTCAGTTTGATTAAAATGTGCCTTTGATTCAGTCATGTTACTTTTCCAGGCCTCCTGACAGCCATGAAGGAGAAAATTAAGGAAACTGTCCAAATACATAACTCATATGTCCTCAAACCTAACCAGTCTGTGGATGCTAATGGTGAGAGGGGATATCACATTGCAGTAATAACTCAAATTTCCTGAGTTGAGTAATAACTCAAATTAACCATATTATTTGTTCTACCACCTGTTTGACCTGGACTGTTTGGCCCATTCAGTCAAATCTCCCTGTGACCTATGGGTGGCTGATGATACAGCCAAATCACCCTCCTGTCTTGTCCAGATATCTACAAACCAAAGTAGACAAAAGTGATTTTAAAAGTAGGAAGAAGACGGGCTTCCCTGGTGGCACAGTGGTTGAGAATCTGCCTGCTAATGCAGGGGACACGGGTTCGAGCCCTGGTCTGGGAGGATCCCACATACCGTGGAGCAACTGGGCCCGTGAGCCACAACTACTGAGCCTGCGCGTCTGGAGCCTGTGCTCCACAACAAGAGAGGCCACGATAGTGAGAGGCCCGTGCACTGCGATGAAGAGTGGCCCCCGCTTGCCACAACTAGAGAAAGCCCTCACACAGAAACGAAGACCCAACACAGCCAAAATAAAAAAAAAGAAAAACATAGGTCTAAATGGAAAAAAAATGTAAATTAAAAAAAAAGAAGTAGGAATAAGAATCTCCTGAACAACCAATGAGTCAAAGAAGAAATCAAGAAGGAAATTTTTAAATGCCCTAAAAAAAAAAAGTGGAATCACAACATGCCAAAATCTATAGGATACTGCAAAAAACACTTTAAGAAAGCTATAGGGCAGTATCCCTGATGAATATAAATGCAAGAGGAGAGGGTTCAAGGTGGCAGCATAGGAAGATCCTGAACTCACCTCCTCCCAATGGACACAACAAATCTACAACTACATATGGAATAATTCCCTCAGAAAGTTACCTGAAAACTGAATGGGCAGAGCCTCCACAACACAGGATAAAAGGACAGCATTGAGACAGGTAGGAGGACTGAGATAAGGTCTCACCAAGGGGAAAAATCCACACCTCAACCACAGCAGTCCACAATCAGGAGGGATCACAGCATTATGGATCCTTTCCATGAGGAGTGAGGGATTCGAGTTCCACACTAGGCATCTCAACCCTTAAATCCTGCACCAGAGAAATGAGCCCCCAAATCACGTTTGGCTTTGAAAACCAACAGGGAATATGTCCAAGAAAACTATAGACTGCAGAGAATGGAAAACTCACTCTTAAGGGGCCTACCTGCAGACTCACTGAACTTGAAAACCACCACCACCAAAAAAAAAAAAAAAACACCAGATTGAAAAGTGCATGGATCATAGGTGAAGGGGACCCACTTACTAATCTTGAAGCATCTGCCAGAGAGGCAGGAACCAGTTGGAATTCTCCCTGCAGACATTTTTGCAACCTCAGGTTACCTTGCTAATGCAGCACTGGCAGGCAAATTTTGAAATTCTCCCTCTAACCTGTTAGTGCCAGTAGGCATGCCCCACTGAGAACATCACCCACCTCTGCACCTCAGCTAGTCCTCTCAGCCAGCCAACCAGTAGCCCCACCTACCATCAAGTGCAGCAGCCATGGCTGGACCCTGTAGCTTGTCTGGGAGCCAGCACCACTCACCAGTGCATCACAGCAGCAGCTGTGGCTCCACCACAACAAGAAGGCAAACAGAGCCATCAGAGGGGACACCCTTTGAGCACCAGGCTCTGGTGTACAGGCAGGATTGTACCTCTGAGCCCCACAGGACATCTCCTAAATAAAGCCACTCCTTCAAGACTGGAAGAGATTGCGGATTTACTTAATACACAGAAACAAATACAGAGAATTACACAAAATGAGAAGACAGAGGAAAATGTTACAATAGAACAAGAGAAAACCTCAGAAAAAAAGACCTAAGCAAAATGAAAATAAGCAATTTACCTGATAAAGGGTTCAAAGTTATGGTCATAAAGATACTCACTAGACTCAGGGAAAAAGTGGATTAACACAGTGAGAACTACAATAAAGATATAGAAAATATAAGAAAATACCAAACGGAAGTTATAACTGAACTGAATAATACACCAGACTGGTTCAACAGCAGACTGGATGAGGTAGAAGAACAAATCAGCAAGCTGGAAGACAAAGCAATGGAACTCAACCAGATAGAGCAGCAAAATGAAAAAAGAATTTTAAAAAGCGAAGATACCTTAAGGGACCTTTGGAACAACATCAAGAGGAATAACATCCACATTATAGGGGTTCTAGAAGAAGAGAGAAATGATCAGAAGACTCAGTTGAGGAATTAGTGGCCAAAAACTTTCATAATCCAGGAAAGGAAACAGACATCCAGGTTCAGGAATCCAAGAAAGTTCCAAATTAGATGAACCCAAAGCAAAAGGCACATTATAATTAAAATGGTAAAAGTTAAGGATAAAGAGAGAATCCTAAAAGCAGCCAGAGAAAAACAACTTATATACAAGGGAAATCTCATAAGGCTATCAGCAGATTTTTCAGTAGAAACTTCACAGGCCACAAGGGAGTGACATGACACATTCAAAGTGCTGAGAGAAAAAGCAGTCCAACCAAGAATTCTCTACCCAGCAAGGCTATCATTCAGAATTGAAGGAAAGATAGTTTACCAGATAAGCAAAAGCTAAAGAAGTTCATTACCACTAAACTGGCCTTATAAGAAATGTTGAAGCTAAAAATAAATGGCACTAATTAATAATTAGAAAACATACAAAAGTAAAAACCTCACTGGAAAAGATAAATATATAATAAAGATAGTGGATCAATCACTTTTAAGGCAAGCATGAGGCTTAAAAGACAAAATAGTAAAATTAACCAGAATTATAATAATTAGTTAAGGGATGCATGAAATAAAAAATGTAAAATGTGTCATCAAAAGTATAAAATGTGGGGGCAGGTAATAAAAAGGTAATGCTTTGGGAAATGTTCAAATTTAAGTTGCTACCAACTTAAAACAGGCTACAATTTACATAGGGTGTTATATATAAACTTCACAGTAACCACAAGGAAAAAAACCTATCGTAAATACACAACAGAAAATGAGAAAGAAATCTAAACATAACACTGAAGAAAACCACCAAAACATAAGAGAGAAACAGAAAGGAACTATGAAAATAGTGAGAAAATAATGAACAAAATGGCAATAAGTGTATACCTATCAATAATTACTTTCAAGTGTAAATGGACTAAATTCACCAGTCAAAAGACATAGCATGGTTGAATAGATTAAAAAAACAAGATCCATCTATATGCTTCCTACCAGAGATTCACTTCAGAAGAAAGGACACACACAAACTGAAAGTGAAGGAATAGAAAAGATATTCCATGCAAATGGAAATAAGAAGAAAACTTGAGTACCCATACTCATATCAGACAAAATAGACTTTAAAGATTGTAATAAAAGACAAAGAAGGGCATTACATAATGATAAAGGAGTCAACGCAGAAGATATAACATTTATAAATGTATATGCACTCAACACCAAGAGGAACACCAAGATATATAAAGCAAATATTAATGGAATTAAAGGGAGAAATTGAAAGCAATACAGTAATGGTAGGGAGCTTTAACACCTCACTTACATCAATAGATAGATCCTTCAGACAGAAAATCAATAAGAAAACATTGGATTTAAATTACACATCAGACCAGATATATACAGATCATTCCATCCAAAGACAGAATACATATTCTTCTCAAGTGTACGTAGAATGTTCTCTAGGCTAGATCATGTATCAGGTCACAGTATAAGTCTCAATAAATTCAAAAAGATTGAAATCATATCAAGCATATTCTGCAACCCCAATGTTATAAAACTACGAATCAATCATGAGAAAAATAAAACCAGGAAAAACCACAAAATAGGAGGTTAATCAACATGCTACTGAACAACCAATGGGTCATCAAAGAAATTAAAGGAGAAATTAAAAAATACCTAGAGACAAATGAAAACAAATTCAGTATACCAAAGTCTATGGGATGCAGCAAAAGTGTATCTAAGAGGGAAGTTCAAAACAATATAGGTTGACCTCAAGAAACAAGAAAAATCCCAAGTAAACAATTTAACTTAACACCTAGAAGAACTAGAAGAAGAACAAACAAAGCCCAAAATTATTGGAAGAAAGGGATAATAAAGATCAGAACAGAAATAGAGAGTGAAAAAATTTAGAAAAGCTCAACAAACTGAGAGCTGCTTTCTTTGAAAAGATAAACAGAATTGACAAACCTTTTGCGAGCCAAGCCAAGAAAAAAAAGAGAGGGCCCAAATAAATAAAATCAGAAATGAAAGAGAAGTTATAATTGATACCACAGCAATACAAAGAATCACAAGAGACTACTATGAAAAATTATATGCCAAGAAACTGGGCAATCTAGAATAAATGGATAAGTTCCTAGAAATACATATTTTTCCAAAACTGAATCATAAGCAAATAGAACATCTGAGCAGGCCAATGACTAATGTTGAAATTGAATCAGTAATCAAAAATGTCCCAGCAGGGCTTCCCTGGTGGCACAGTGGTTGAGAGTCCGCCTGCCGATGCAGGGGACATGGGTTCATGCCCTGGTCTGGGAGGATCCCATGTGCCGCGGAGCGGCTGGGCCCGTGAGCCATGGCCATTGAGCCTGCGCGTCTGGAGCCTGTGCTCCGCAATGGGAGAGGCCACAGCAGTGAGAGGCCCGCGTACCACAAAAAATAAATAAATAAAAATAAATAAATAAATAAAAATGTCCCAGCAAACAGAATTCCAGGACCAGACAGCTTCACAGGAGAATTCTACCAAAGATGTAAAGAAGAGTTAATACCTCTCCTTTTCAAACTATACCAGAAAATTGAAAAGGAGGAAAAGCTTCCAAACACATTTTACAAAGGCAGCATTACCCAGATATCAAGACAAGGATACCACAAAGAAAATTGCAGACCAGTATCCCTGATGAACATAAATGCATAAATCCTCAACAAAACATTAGCAAACCAAAGCCAACAATACATTAAAAGGATTATACGCCACCCTCTAGTGGAATTTAAATTCCAAGGAGGCAAGGATGTTTCAAGATCTGCAACTCAATCAATGTGATACATAACATTAACAAAATGAAGGATAAAATTTATATAATCATCTCAATAGATGCATAAAATTCAATATCCATTTGTGATAAAAACTCTCAACAAGGTGGGTATAGAGGGACCATACCTCAATATAATAAAAGTCATATATGACAAACTCACAGATAACATCATACTCAACAGTGAAAAGCTCAAAGTGAAAGGAAGAAGTAAAACTGTTACTATTTGCAAATATTTGCAGATTTAAAAAATGGGTAGAAAAATAAAAAAATAAAATAAAAAATGGGTTGAGCATATGAATAGACATTTTTTCAGAGAAGACATACAGATGGCCAACATCACTAATTATTAAGGAAATGTAAATCAAAACCACAGTGAGATACCACC
Source organism: Phocoena sinus (assembly GCF_008692025.1). Classification (NCBI taxonomy): domain Eukaryota; kingdom Metazoa; phylum Chordata; class Mammalia; order Artiodactyla; family Phocoenidae; genus Phocoena; species Phocoena sinus. The sequence goes on from NC_045769.1 coordinate 54,885,163, forward strand.
TCGCACCTGTTAAAATGGCTATTATCGGGCTTCTCTGGTGGCGCAGTGGTTGAGAGTCTGCCTGCCAATGCAGGGGACATGGGTTCATGCCCTGGTCCGGGAAGATCCCACATGCCGCGGAGCGGCTGGGCCCGTGAGCCATGGCCGCTGAGCCTGCACATCCGGAGCCTGTGCTCTGCAACAGGAGAGGCCACAACAGTGAGAGGCCCGCGTACCGCAGAAAATAAATAAATAAAATAAAATAAAATGGCTATTATCAAAAAGACAAGAAATAACAGATGTTGGAGAGGATGTGAGGAAAAGGGAACCCTCATACACTGTTTTCTACTATGGAGGATGGTATGGAGAGCCCTCAAAAATTAAGAATAGAACTACCATCTAGTCCAACTATTCCACTGCTGGGTATTTATCTGAGGAACATGAGCAACACTAATTTGAAAAGATACATGCACCCCTATGTTCATTGCAGCATTATTTATAATAGCCAAGATATAGAAACAACCTAAGTGTTCATCAATGGATGAATGAATAAAGAAGATGTGTGTATATATACATACATACACACAATGGAATACTACTTAGCCATAAAATAATGAAATCCTGCCATTTGTGACAACATTTGAAGGTATTATGCTATGTGAAATAAGTCAGATGGAGAAACACAAATACTGTATCATTTCACTAATATGTGGGATCTATAAAAAACAAAGCAAATGAACAAACAAAATAAAACAAACTCACAGATACAGAGATCAGATTAGTAGTTATCAGAGGGGAAGGGGGTTGGGGAGTGGGCAAAGTAGGGGTAGGGGGTCACACTTGTATGGTGAAGGATGGTAACTAGACTTGTGGTCATGATCACTTTGCAGTGTATACAGATGCTGGATTATAATACTGTACACCTGAAATTTATATAATAATAAAAATATGCATTTAAATGCAAAAATTCTAAATAAAATATTAGCAAACTGAATTCAAGAGCACATTAAAAGGATCATACATAATGATCAAGCAGGATTTATCTCTGGAATGCAAGAAATTTCAACCTATACAAATCAATAAATGTGATACACCACATTAATAGAATGAAAGATAAAAAATGATTATCTCAATAGATGCAGAAAAAGCATTTGACAAAATGCAACATCCTTTCATGATAAAACCTGTCAACAAATTGAATATAGAAGGACTATACCTCAACATAATAAAGGCCATATACAACAGGCCCACAGCTAACATAATAGTGGTGAAATGTTGAAATCTTTTCCTTTAAGTTCAGGAACAAGGCAAGGGTGCCCACTCTCACCAGTTTTATTCAACATAGTACTGGAAGTCTAACCAGAGCAATCAGGCAAGAAAATGAAAGAAAAAATATTTAAATTGGAAAGGAAGAAGTAAAATTGCCTTTGTTGCAGATGATATTATCTTATATACAGAAAGCCCTAATGACTCCACCAGAAAAACTATGAGAACTAATCAACAGATTTAGTAAATTTGCATGATATTAAATCAACATACATAAATCAGTTGCATTTCTATACATGAACAACAACTTTGTTCTGAAAAAAAAATTCCATTTATACTAGCATCAAAAATAATAAAACACTTAGGAGTAAACTTAACCAAGGAGGTGAAATATTTGTACACTGAAAACTACAAGATTTGATGAAAGAAATTGAAGGAGACACAAGAAAATGGAAAGATATGTGTTCATGGATCGGAAGAATTAATATTGTTAAAATGTCCACACTGCCCAAAGCCATCTGTAGATTCAATGCAATCCCTATCAAAATTTTAATGGCATATTTCACAGAACTAGAATAAACAACCCTAAAATTTGTATAACTCCAAAAGTCCCTGAATAGCTAAAGCAATCCTGAGAAAGAAGAACAAAGCCAGAGGCATCACATTTCCTGATTTCAAACTATACTACAAAGCTATAGTAACCAAAACAATGGACCAATTGCACAGAATTGAGAGCCCAGAAATAAACTGCCCCATATTTGACAAGGAATCTAAGAAGATTCAATGGGAAAATGATAGTCTCTTTAATAGTTGATGTTGGGATAACTACATGCATAAAAATGAAATTGTACTCCTATCTTACACCCTTCACAAAAAGTGGCTCATAATGGACTAAAGACTTAAACATAAGATCTGAAACCATAAAAATCCTAAGAAAGCATAGGGAAAAATCTCCTTGACATTGGTATTGGCAACAAATTTTAGGCATGGCACCAAAAAGCAATAATTTATAAGTGGGGTGACATCAAACTGAAAAGCTTCTGCACAGTGAAAGAAACAATAAACAAAATGAAAAGGCAAACTATGGAATGGGAGAAGTTATTTGCAAAGCATATGTCTGATAAGTGGTTAATATACAAAATATATAAAGAACTTATACAACTCAATAGCAAAAAAAAAAAAACCCCAAAACACTGATCCCATTAAAAAATAGAGGAACTGAATAGACATTTTTCCAAAGATGACATACAGATGGCCAACAGATACATGAAAGGATGTTCAACATCTCTAATCATTAGAGAAATGCAAATCAAAACTACGAGATATCACCTCACACCTGTTAGAATGGCCATCATCAAAAAGACGAGATGACAAATGTTGGCATGGATCTGGAGAAGAGGGAACCCTTGTGCACTGTTGGTAGAAGTGGAAGTAATGCGGCCAATGGAAAACACTATGGAGGGTCCTCAAAAAATTAAAAATAGAACTACCTTATGATTCAGCAATCCCACTTCTGGGTGTATATATAAAGGAAACAAAACCAGGATATCAAAGATATCTTCACTCACATGTTTACTAAAGTATTATGCACAATAGCCAATATCAGGAAGAACCTAAGTGTCTGTCAATGGATGAATGGATAAAGGAGATGTGATATATATGGAATATTATTCTGCCATGAGAAAGAAGGAAATCCTGTCATTTACAACAACCTGGTCGGACCTCAAGGGTGTTATGTTAAGTGAAATAAGTGAGACAGAGTAAGACAAATACTGTATGATATCACTTATACGTGGAATCTAAAAAAAAAGCCAAACTCACAGAAACAGAGAATAGAATGGTAGTTACCAGGGGCTCAGAGATTGGGACAATGGATAGATGTTGGTTAAATTGTACAAACTTCCAGTTAGAAGATGAATTCTGGGGGTCTAATAATATATATATGTATATATATTAAATCAACACATTGTATACCTTAAACTTAAACAATGGTGTATGTCAAGTGTATCTCAATAAGCCTGGAAAAAATAAATAGTTGGAATACTAATATCTCTAAGCCTAAAATTTGTGATACCTCAAAGTATCTTTAAACATCTCCACAGGAATATAAATATTTTCCCCAAACATCTTTTAAAACCTAATTAATATTACAACACAATTTTCTCCATGATATGCCATTGGCAAGAAGAAGGAAGTGATGGGTTAGTAATTTCACAGATTAGACCAGAGTGTGGTAGTTTAAAAGTTGGAAATCATTACATCAAAATATGTTCTGAAAAACTAGTGGAAAGGCCAAAGTTAGTGGATTCAGGTATTCAGGGAGTCAGCCCATGTTTAAACATGGTCATATATGCCTCTACTTTTTATCTGTATTAAATTTATCTATCTGACATAATCCAATGAAATGGCAAGTAAAGATAGACTGAATATTCAACATACTGGTAAATTTCAAAATGAATGCTCAAAACAGCTATTTCCCCTCCCCATGAATTTTTTTTCTTAAATATCAGTGAGGTACATGGAAAAAAGAAAATCCAAGGAAACCACATCTTATTTTAATTATTTATATTTACACTTAGCTGTTTAAAGTATGGAGAAATTAAGAAAATAGAATTAGGAACCTGAGACGTTGAAAGTACATAAGATAGGTTTTAAACAGACATTTGAAAAGCAGATACTTTCATGTTTTAAGTCCAAGAAAGATGAATATCAATGCATAATTCATACAAATGGCTAAACAAATCACTAAACAATCTTATAGTGTATGTTACTAAAGAATTGATTTCCATTCGTCTATGTGATAAATCCTTAATGTGATTTCATTTTAACAAGAGCAGAAAAAGAACTATGACACAAACCCAAATCAGTTTTATTATAATGTTAATTTACATCCATGCATAAAGCTGTTCTGTCTAATGATTGCTCACGTTGATTTGGAAAATTCTTTAAAAGGGTTCTTGTCATTTACAGGACATTTTAGTTTTGTATATTTCCTATGTTATAAAGCTTTTCTGGCCAAATTGCTTCATGTGTGTATTTTATCTTTAGTTTTCTAATAGGGAAAGCTGAGAATAGATATGTGGCTTTGTACTTCTGTTGTTGCCTTTTAAGGGTGGTTGGTGTAGTGTTCTGACTCAGAGGGCTCTGTCAGAGAATGCTCAACTTTTGCGGACTAGCTGGTTTGTATGGACCTCTGTATAATTTTTCATCCAACATTAGGATAGAACTTACTCCCTGTGGCATTGGAGCAAGGGAGTAAGAGGGAAGTGGCTGGGTTCTAGACTCACTCACTTCATGAACTTGTATAAGCCATTTTAACTTCTCTAGCCTCAATTCTCCAACTCATATGGCAGAATTAACAGTCCTGCCTTGACTATAGTACAGTCATCCTTTGATATCCACAGGGGATTGCTTCCAGGACCTTCTGTGGGTACCAAAATCCACGGATGCTTAAGTCCCTTATATAAAAATCTTCAGATACAGAGGGCCAACTGTACAAGGTTGTTGAGAGGTCCAGCCAGATTAATTGGTTATAAATTTTACAAACCTAAAGGGATTTAATGAGGATGGGGCTGATAAAGGAAATCAGGGCCCATGTACAGCAGGTGCTCAAGAGACATTAGTGGTGAGGCCTTCAACTCACCCTGATAGCAGGAGCTTAAGGCAGGGACATGCCAGAGCAGAATCTAAACTCTGCATAAAATAAATTGACTTTGCTTTTGAAGTCCTTCCTTTGTGAGAGTGGAATTTGTGATAGGAAACCGGTTTGCTCAGAGTGGTGTGAGTTGTATGGGGAGGGGCACAAACGACCTGCTACTTTTGTTTCCATTTTTGATTTCCAGATTTCTCTGAGTTTCTCTCATCTTGTTTCCTGCTTTTCCTAAAAGCCTGAGTATATGAATATCCTTTTTCCTGCAGGTGTTAGTAACTTCTTTATCCTTCCGGACATTCTCAACAATCATTGCCTTTCAGGTGGGTTCCACAACTAGGGTGAGTGATGTATTAACAAAAATGAAGATAACGATAGCAAGGGACTTCTGTATGAATGCTGGTATGAGGCATTCTTACTTGGACTGAGGATGCAGATCTCAAAAACCATACAGTAAATTTTTAGAAACTCAGTTAAGTTTTTAAAAACATAATCTACAGGGGAGTTCTATTAAAAATGGTTTTGTCATTAAACTGTTGCCAATAAACTGTCAGTAAATGATGAAATATCACCTCATACAACTGAGAAAGCCCATTATAACACTATAAACAGAGTCTTACTACGTATAATCATCTGCACACATATGTATATTACATACAAAATATATGCACATATACATTAAGTTCTTTAGGTCTTAGTATTTCTTAATAAAACGTCATTTAAAAAAAAGAAACTTTCTCTTTTTAATTCTTTGCATACTTCCTGCTTAGAATCCATGGATAACACCATCTTGTTGAGGTTATGTGATCTTTATGTTCTTGAGTTTTATATTATTTTTCCTTCCTTGGCAAAAATTATAGCTGCATGGAGAAGTGGCAGCTCACCCTTAGTGTCACTGCTGGGTTCCCAAGCAGCTGGAAGGACTGCTGCTCTTTAGGCCTCCCTGGGAGTTACTCTGGGATGGAAATTCTCAGCCTCAACTGGAGTTTAGCAACAGTAAGGAAAAACAAAAGTGTAATTTTCCAAAATCAAGTTGACTAAGACTCTTGTCTTCTCATTTACTCACCCTCCCTTCTAAAGGGTAACTCTCAGGACACTTCATTATGTTAACTGGAATTATATCAGAGAAAGAACCCTGCTGCACTGAAGCCCGGGTGCACAGCCCAATGCAGGTAGAAAGCCGTGTGAGTTTAAATTTTAAAAATAAACTTTCTACATGAAAGCTTTTCAGTGATTTTTTTAAAAAAATCTTTTCTGGCTTGAAGTATCATATACATCTCTCCCATTCAGAAAAGAAAGTTTTGCCAAATCAGTCATAGCCACATTTGCTGATTATTTTAACTAAACTCTACACAAGTATTTGACAGTTTTCCAGATCATACATTGGTCTAAATAGAGAATTTTAGGAAAATATGTACATGATAGTTGAACAGATACTGCTATCATTTCACACATCATTTTGGTAAACTATGGCTTAAAATTATAGTAAGTACAGCCATCTTTGATCTTTGACCACACTAGGTATTCTTTGAACTTTCCCAAGTTTTGTTTTGCTTTGTTTTCCTTACTACTTATAGAAGGGAAATTTGCTGGATATTGAAGTTGCTTATTTATAATTATTCTCCTAGGTCTTATGGAGAAGCTAAGGATTTATGTCATTACATACATTTAATTGTAAGGAATTCTATGGCAGTCAATGTACACAGAATGTAAAACTGTTAAAAAAGAGTCATGATATTTCTTAAGTAAAACTTAAGTGTCTGTAAAGAAACATCCCAAAGGAGAATTGTACTGGCATTTGTGTTTTGGGTGCTATGGAATTCATCCTACCTCTGCTTTCACTCTTGATTCCTACAGTTTCTTCACCATGAAGCGCTTCTTTAACAATGTTAAGTCAAATGATGTCATTCCTTGGATGAAAACCTCACATTAATGTCCCATCTCTCTCAGAATGAAATCCAAAGTCCTTACCTTGGCATAATAGCAGGGTTACCACATAATTTATCATCCAAACAGGACTCTTTGAAGAGTGGAAGGTGCCTTAAGAGTAATTATGCCAGGGAAACAGATCTAAACCATGATTGTCCAAGCAAACCGGGCCCCTACCTGGTAGATATCATGTTCTATCAGTGTCCTCTTCTTTCAATCCTCACTTAGCTCCAGCCACATTGACCTACTGGATGTTTTTCAGATATAGCAAGTGTGCCCAGCTACCTGGAATGTTCTTCCCTAAGATACCTGCATATCTTGCTCTTTTCAACTTAATCCTGGTCTCTACTCAAATCTCATCTCTTCAGGAGAACTTTCCTGACTCCTTCCTAAAGTATTATCCCTCTACCCCTGTTCACTGTCACCTTCTTACTCTGCCTTATTTTTCTTCATAACACTGATTACATCTTTACATAATTATATATGTATTCTTGTTTGTTTGTTTTCTCGTTGGCTGTGCCTCCCCTACCAGAAGGCAAGCTCCATCAGTGGATGAACTTTGTTTTGCTTATTGCTGTGTGCCTGGCATCTAGAACAGTGCCTCACACCTACTAGATATTTAATCATACTCAGTGAATGAACAAATGAATACCTACATAGAAGAATAAGTTGATGGCCAGAATGGAGGCTGTTTTAAGAGGAAAGAGCAGCTTCACTTTACTTATGGATGTTAAGTGACAGTGCTTGCAAACCAAGAAATAAATGAGAGGTGCCAGGAAGAGTATTACATAATACAAAGGATGAGTTAGGGAAAATTTTGTCTAAAGTGAATGGTTAAAGACGGTATTCTAGAGAATTGCTGACTCGTTGAGATTTTTTACCGTTTGATTATACTGGAATATTTCCTCCCTGGTAATGCATATTTTATGTCTCTCTAATATATTTCATCCATTTGGATTGCCTACCAAGTGTTGTAACTCAACTTAATTTTAAAAAGTTATTTCAAATTTTGTGACAGTTACTAGATTTAGGAAATCCCTTAACAGATGTTGTCTTAGAAATGATCATGTATAACTATCCGAACACCACCTATGTGCCAGGCATTAAAGTGTTTTACAAATGTTATTTTATTTAATCCTCTCAACAAACCTATATGACATAGTTATTCCCATTATCTCCAGTTTGCATTGAGGAAACTGAGGCACAGAGAGGTAAAGGCAGTCTGACTTCAGAGCCCCTAACCCATTGCCTTTGCCATTTTGTATGGTTTACTTTTTCTTGTTGTTGTTTTGGAATCACTATCAGTTTATTTTTCCTGTTAATCTCTGTATTCCAATAGAAATACCCTGAGTGTATCCCCTGATTTCTCTGTCAAATTCTAAATGTAACCTTTTGGGCTTCCCTGGTGGCGCAGTGGTTGAGAGTCCGCCTGCCGATGCAGGGGACGCGGGTTCGTGCCCCGGTCCGGGAAGATCCCACATGCCGCGGAGCGGCTGGGCCTGTGAGCCATGGCCACTGAGCCTGTCCGTCCGGAGCCTGTGCTCCGCAACGGGAGAGGCCACAACAGTGAGAGGTCCACGTACTGCAAAAAAAAAAAAAAAAAAAAAAGTTATAAATGTAACCTTTTGTGATTCAGCCTACTTAACCACTACCAGTTGTTTTCCCTTAGCTTTTATCACTGTGGATTTCTATCTTGGTTATGTTTTTCATTGTTTATGGTGTTTTTTCACAGGAATGTCACCCTTTCGAGAGTAGAGACCTGTTTCGCTTACTGCTATATTCCTAATGTGTAAGTGCCTGGTATGTAGCAAATGCTCATAACTGTTGGTTGCATGAGTAAATACTGAATGAGTGAATTGTATCAAAACTTTTTTCTATATGACTAATGTGATTCAATCAGTCAGCCAGTATTTATAAGCACTAATTCTGTGCCTAGTACTGGCTCCATATGTATACTAATACACACACACACACATATTTATATATGTGTGTGTGTGTATATAGTATTTGCTAAATGTCAGGTCCTCTTCTAAGTGCTTTACGTAAAGCAACTCTTTTATTCTCTACGATAACCCCTTGAGGTGGTCTGCAAAGATTAAAAAAAAAAAAGACATTAAGACATAGCTCCTTTATGTAAGGAGCCTTAAATCTAGTTAAGAAATAATACCAATGGAAGTGAAATAAATAGAAAACAATACAAGTTTATAATTCAAGCAATTATTAAATTGTGAATTACAATTAAATTTTGAGGAAAGGGGAATATAAGTAGGTATTTGAACTTTTAAAAGGAGTTGATTCTTTCTCTTGGTCTTAAGCAATGGGAGGAATCGGATAAGATGAAAGGAAGAAGACAATGATATTTCTGGATAGAATAACTGAATTAAGGTAGAGAACAAAGGTTAGCTATTATTCACAATAGCTAACACATGGAAGCCACTCAAGTGTCCATCAGTGGCTGAAAGTATGAGCAAAATGTGGAATATATACACAAGGGAATATTATTCAGCCCTAAAAAGAAAGGAAATTCTGACATACACTACCACATGGATGAACCTTGAGGACATTATGCTAAATAAGATTAGTCAGTCACAAAAGGACAAATACTATATGATTCCACTTATGTGAGATACTTAGAGTAGTCAAAATCATAGAGACAAAAGTAGAATGGTGGTTGCCAGAGGTTTGGGAGAGTAGGGAATGGAATTATTGTCTAGTGCATGTAGAGTTTCAGTTTTATAAGATTAAAAGAGTTATGGAGATAGATAGTGGTGATGGTTGTACAACATTATGAATATACTTAATATCACTGAAACTGTACACTTAAAAATAATTAAGATGGTAAATTTTGTTATGTGTATTTTCCCACAATAAAGAAAAATTGGGGGAAAGAAGTGCTATTTGCAATTCTACAGAATCCAATTATAGCTTTTTGATTCCCCACAGAGGATTTTTCACTAAAATTCAGCTGGTATAAAAACAGACATTTCCCAGAGGGATAAACAGAGAAGACATAAT